>NC_136069.1:387738903-388338903 GCF_964261635.1 Lissotriton helveticus
TTAACTGTGTAGATTAGAAAATGGAACTGTGATTGATTCTTTACAGGACTGACTAGGTGTGTGAGTAACTCCATGGATGAGTGGCAGAGTGTGAGTGTCTGTATAGGTGTATGAGTGCATATGATAGTGTTGTAAAGATGAGTGATTGTATGTATGAATGATTGTATGGGTGAATGAGTGAATGTGTGTGTAGACGTAGGAATCAGTGAGTGCGTATGTAGTAACTAGTATTGGTGTGTCAATGGTTTCAAAAATTATACTCTGTATTTAACACTGGGTGTAACAGAGGTTATATTAAAGTGTGAGGAGATGCATTGTATTGTCACATTAATGATATCATCATTGATGTGACCATTGATGTCAAATGAGATATCATCAGTGATGTCATTTGAGATGTCATCAGTGATGTCATCAGTGATGTCACTGACCATGTCATGAATGATGTAATATGTGACATGATCAGCAGTGGATTGTGCGTGCGCGATATATAGTCAGTACAACTAACTATATATGCGAATTTCAATGGTTTTGTGTGAGTAAAATAAGGTTTTCTAAATGCTAATTCCTAACTATATATGGTCTATAACCTATGGTTTTTTCAGTGAATTTCAATGGTTTTTTTAATAGCAAATATCAAAAGCTTTAAAATGTATTCTTCTTTAAATCGAAAAATATATTTTATATGTTTTTAATACCATTTTTTTATGTATTTTTTTTTTATTATTTTCTTTTGTTTCGCTCCCGGTCCGCGAACCGGGTAGCTTCCCGTTAGCTCAATTTGGTGCCGCGAACCGGTAAACGTTCCGTTTGCGCAACTGCCGCGTTAGAAAACAACATCGTGACGCGTCGCGTAAGCGCGACGTATGGCGTTCTCGCGTAATGCGTCTTATGACGTGCCGCGTTAGCGCACCCGGAAGTGCTCCGGAGCGCGAACCGAGGCGCGAAGCGCAGCTCCCCGGAAGCGATCCGGGGCGCGGCGTGCAGCGCGTAACGTAAGCGTAACAGGTCATGTGACTTGTTAATAAAACTTTTCATTGGTTCATTTCACTTTTGGTTTCCTAATGATGTAAGGCTAGGTCATGTGACCTAAAAATAACACTTTTCATTGGTTTAGAACATTTTTTTTTCCCAAATGATGAAAGCCCCCACCTTTTTTCTCACTCTGACTTTCAACTTTGTGAGAGGAAGACCTATTTTGACTAATAAGCAATGGCTTCATTAGTAGCTGCAGCTGGTGCACCCCCACCACCACCACCACCTCCTAGGAAGAGAGGACCACCTCCTCAGGTAATCCTCAATCAAGAGGAGGAAGAAGAGGAAGAAGAGGAAGAGGAGCAAGGGGGGAGGCAGTTTTTGCCTGAAGAACCAAGGAGGTCCCATGTAAAAGAAGATTACATCTGGCAATTTTACTCATTTCCCCAGGGCCAAAAAAAGTTAATGCCCGCTACGTTACCTGTCTCATCTGTAAACAAAATCTGTCCAGAGGGACTGATAAGAAGTACAGCTATGGCAATTACACTATACATCGGCATATGGAGAGGTGGCACCCTATAAATTATAGTGCTGCGCAGGTACGTCACCTGCAGGAAAACCTCCCTCCTGTGGCCAGTACATCATCTGGAGAGGCAGTGACGGGACCAGAGGCGAGGGAGATGGTCCCCAACATCCAGTTGAAGTTCGGGGAAGTGAAGCATGTGTGCATTTATTGCGGCCAATTAATTTGCTACAGGGAGAGTAGCATAAATTTGATCAACGTAGCAATTGACAATCATAAATGTCCAAAACGCCCTAGAAAGTAAATTATCTTTTTTTTTTAATGGGGGTGGGGTCGCACACTACTCACACACCGGCGGTGTCGCCCCTAAGGACTCTGGTCAATGTAGTAAAGTGTTCGCGATGCATCATCTTTCGATCTTCTGCTATCTTCGCTGTCTTCGCCATCCCTGGACACGTGTTTCGGGCTATTACCCCTCATCAGCAGGGATAGGCCGTGTACTGGGGTTGATGATGGCCTTAGGGGCGACACCGCCGGTGTGTAAGTAGTGTGCGACCCCCACCCCCATTTGTAACTTTAAAGCTCCCTTGAGCAGCGGGCTGACGAGCCTGGGACCCCGCACCTATGCGCCTGAGTGGTACTATACCTGGCAGATATTGGCAGCCATCGGCAACCCCAGTACACGGCCTATCCCTGCTGATGAGGAGTAATACCCCGAAACACGTGTCCAGGGATGGCGAAGACAGCGAAGATAGCAGAAGATTGAAAGATGATGCATCGCGAACACTTTACTACATTGACCAGAGTCCTTAGGGGCGACACCGCCGGTGTGTGAGTAGTGTGCGACCCCCACCCCCATTTGTAACTTTAAAGCTCCCTTGAGCAGCGGGCTGACGAGCCTGGGACCCCGCACCTACGCGCCTGAGTGGTACTATACCTGGCAGATATTGGCAGCCATCGGCAACCCCAGTACACGGCCTATCCCTGCTGATGAGGAGTAATACCCCGAAACACGTGTCCAGGGATGGCGAAGACAGCGAAGATAGCAGAAGATTGAAAGATGATGCATCGCGAACACTTTACTACATTGACCAGAGTCCTTAGGGGCGACACCGCCGGTGTGTGAGTAGTGTGCGACCCCCACCCCCATTTGTAACTTTAAAGCTCCCTTGAGCAGCGGGCTGACGAGCCTGGGACCCGCACCTACGCGCCTGAGTGGTACTATACCTGGCAGATATTGGCAGCCATCGGCAACCCCAGTACACGGCCTATCCCTGCTGATGAGGAGTAATACCCCGAAACACGTGTCCAGGGATGGCGAAGACAGCGAAGATAGCAGAAGATTGAAAGATGATGCATCGCGAACACTTTACTACATTGACCAGAGTCCTTAGGGGCGACACCGCCGGTGTGTGAGTAGTGTGCGACCCCCACCCCCATTTGTAACTTTAAAGCTCCCTTGAGCAGCGGGCTGACGAGCCTGGGACCCCACACCTACGCGCCTGAGTGGTACTATACCTGGCAGATATTGGCAGCCATCGGCAACCCCAGTACACGGCCTATCCCTGCTGATGAGGAGTAATACCCCGAAACACGTGTCCAGGGATGGCGAAGACAGCGAAGATAGCAGAAGATTGAAAGATGATGCATCGCGAACACTTTACTACATTGACCAGAGTCCTTAGGGGCGACACCGCCGGTGTGTGAGTAGTGTGCGACCCCCACCCCCATTTGTAACTTTAAAGCTCCCTTGAGCAGCGGGCTGACGAGCCTGGGACCGCGCACCTACGCGCCTGAGTGGTACTATACCTGGCAGATATTGGCAGCCATCGGCAACCCCAGTACACGGCCTATCCCTGCTGATGAGGAGTAATACCCCGAAACACGTGTCCAGGGATGGCGAAGACAGCGAAGATAGCAGAAGATTGAAAGATGATGCATCGCGAACACTTTACTACATTGACCAGAGTCCTTAGGGGCGACACCGCCGGTGTGTGAGTAGTGTGCGACCCCCACCCCCATTTGTAACTTTAAAGCTCCCTTGAGCAGCGGGCTGACGAGCCTGGGACCCCGCACCTACGCGCCTGAGTGGTACTATACCTGGCAGATATTGGCAGCCATCGGCAACCCCAGTACACGGCCTATCCCTGCTGATGAGGAGTAATACCCCGAAACACGTGTCCAGGGATGGCGAAGACAGCGAAGATAGCAGAAGATTGAAAGATGATGCATCGCGAACACTTTACTACATTGACCAGAGTCCTTAGGGGCGACACCGCCGGTGTGTGAGTAGTGTGCGACCCCCACCCCCATTTGTAACTTTAAAGCTCCCTTGAGCAGCGGGCTGACGAGCCTGGGACCCCGCACCTACGCGCCTGAGTGGTACTATACCTGGCAGATATTGGCAGCCATCGGCAACCCCAGTACACGGCCTATCCCTGCTGATGAGGAGTAATACCCCGAAACACGTGTCCAGGGATGGCGAAGACAGCAAAGATAGCAGAAGATTGAAAGATGATGCATCGCGAACACTTTACTACATTGACCAGAGTCCTTAGGGGCGACACCGCCGGTGTGTGAGTAGTGTGCGACCCCCACCCCCATTTGTAACTTTAAAGCTCCCTTGAGCAGCGGGCTGACGAGCCTGGGACCCCGCACCTACGCGCCTGAGTGGTACTATACCTGGCAGATATTGGCAGCCATCGGCAACCCCAGTACACGGCCTATCCCTGCTGATGAGGAGTAATACCCCGAAACACGTGTCCAGGGATGGCGAAGACAGCGAAGATAGCAGAAGATTGAAAGATGATGCATCGCGAACACTTTACTACATTGACCAGAGTCCTTAGGGGCGACACCGCCGGTGTGTGAGTAGTGTGCGACCCCCACCCCCATTTGTAACTTTAAAGCTCCCTTGAGCAGCGGGCTGACGAGCCTGGGACCCCGCACCTACGCGCCTGAGTGGTACTATACCTGGCAGATATTGGCAGCCATCGGCAACCCCAGTACACGGCCTATCCCTGCTGATGAGGAGTAATACCCCGAAACACGTGTCCAGGGATGGCGAAGACAGCGAAGATAGCAGAAGATTGAAAGATGATGCATCGCGAACACTTTACTACATTGACCAGAGTCCTTAGGGGCGACACCGCCGGTGTGTGAGTAGTGTGCGACCCCCACCCCCATTTGTAACTTTAAAGCTCCCTTGAGCAGCGGGCTGACGAGCCTGGGACCCCGCACCTACGCGCCTGAGTGGTACTATACCTGGCAGATATTGGCAGCCATCGGCAACCCCAGTACACGGCCTATCCCTGCTGATGAGGAGTAATACCCCGAAACACGTGTCCAGGGATGGCGAAGACAGCGAAGATAGCAGAAGATTGAAAGATGATGCATCGCGAACACTTTACTACATTGACCAGAGTCCTTAGGGGCGACACCGCCGGTGTGTGAGTAGTGTGCGACCCCCACCCCCATTTGTAACTTTAAAGCTCCCTTGAGCAGCGGGCTGACGAGCCTGGGACCCCGCACCTACGCGCCTGAGTGGTACTATACCTGGCAGATATTGGCAGCCATCGGCAACCCCAGTACACGGCCTATCCCTGCTGATGAGGAGTAATACCCCGAAACACGTGTCCAGGGATGGCGAAGACAGCGAAGATAGCAGAAGATTGAAAGATGATGCATCGCGAACACTTTACTACATTGACCAGAGTCCTTAGGGGCGACACCGCCGGTGTGTGAGTAGTGTGCGACCCCCACCCCCATTTGTAACTTTAAAGCTCCCTTGAGCAGCGGGCTGACGAGCCTGGGACCCCGCACCTACGCGCCTGAGTGGTACTATACCTGGCAGATATTGGCAGCCATCGGCAACCCCAGTACACGGCCTATCCCTGCTGATGAGGAGTAATACCCCGAAACACGTGTCCAGGGATGGCGAAGACAGCGAAGATAGCAGAAGATTGAAAGATGATGCATCGCGAACACTTTACTACATTGACCAGAGTCGTTAGGGGCGACACCGCCGGTGTGTGAGTAGTGTGCGACCCCCACCCCCATTTGTAACTTTAAAGCTCCCTTGAGCAGCGGGCTGACGAGCCTGGGACCCCGCACCTACGCGCCTGAGTGGTACTATACCTGGCAGATATTGGCAGCCATCGGCAACCCCAGTACACGGCCTATCCCTGCTGATGAGGAGTAATACCCCGAAACACGTGTCCAGGGATGGCGAAGACAGCGAAGATAGCAGAAGATTGAAAGATGATGCATCGCGAACACTTTACTACATTGACCAGAGTCCTTAGGGGCGACACCGCCGGTGTGTGAGTAGTGTGCGACCCCCACCCCCATTTGTAACTTTAAAGCTCCCTTGAGCAGCGGGCTGACGAGCCTGGGACCCCGCACCTACGCGCCTGAGTGGTACTATACCTGGCAGATATTGGCAGCCATCGGCAACCCCAGTACACGGCCTATCCCTGCTGATGAGGAGTAATACCCCGAAACACGTGTCCAGGGATGGCGAAGACAGCGAAGATAGCAGAAGATTGAAAGATGATGCATCGCGAACACTTTACTACATTGACCAGAGTCCTTAGGGGCGACACCGCCGGTGTGTGAGTAGGGTGCGACCCCCACCCCCATTTGTATCTTTTTTTTTTTGTTGCTCCTGTTGAGCCCGTTATAATCAATGATTTTCATTTCCCCCCCCCAAAAAACAAAAAAAATATAAAACCGTTCAAAAAATACAAAAAAAGTAAAAAAAAATTCAGAAAAATAATAAAAAAAATATAAAACAACAAAAACAATAAAAACAAAAGTTCTTTTCAGAACTACCTCCCCTTTATAAAAAATTGCTAGAATGTTTAGCACTCTGGCAACCTCTATTTCTTTTGATTTGCTTCCCGGTTCGCGCGCCGGTACGCGAACCGGAAGCGAAACAAAAAAAAATTTAAAAAAAAGGAAGAGTGAGTATAAGGGAAGGAAACAGAGAGTAATGTTAAAAGAAAGACAGCTAGAGGGAGTGACACAGAGATACTGTTTAATACATCTATTTACCAAAGAAAAGATGTAAGAGGGTATAATTGAGAAACACAAAATAGATAAGGAAGTGAAAGAAAAAAAGGAGAGTAGAAGAATAATAAACAAGAGTTTCTTGGAGAATATGAGTGAATGTTCAAATTAAGAAGAAAACAGTAAAGGATGTGGAATGAGAGGTAGGGATAGAACCGGACTAAAAGAACAACCCTGAGGGAAAGTGTTAAGAAAAGAGTGAGTGAAAGTAAATAGGAATAAAACAAGATGTATGACAGTGACTAAGGTTAAAACATGTGGAATAACAGAGAGAAAAAACAGAAAGCAGAAAAGAAGAAGTGAGAGAAAAGGAATAATTGAAACAGCAAAGAAATGTAAATAACATAGTGTGCTTGAACTACAGGGAGAAAGCATAATGAACAAGTAGTGAAAGAGTGATCAGTCAGAGACAGTAAGAGTAATAGAGACGGAGTGAGTGAACAGGAGTGAGGAACTATGAGAACAGAGGGACTGAGAAAAGGAGTGGAAGGAGTAGAGTAAGTAAGTAATAGAGAAAGGAATGAGTGAAGTAGCAAAGGCAGGAATCTCAGGGTTAAAGAAATGAAGCAGTGGAACTAATAGAAGTTAAATGTGATAGAAATGTAACGAAAAGAGTACAAAACACTTACCTTATAATTGTCGTTAACTTAGTCACTTGTTATTTTTATACTTTCAATCTGTGAAAGAAAGAACAAAAATTTGAAAAATATTAAAACATGTATTTAAAAATTAGAAAAGACAAGGGAAAAGATTGAAAATCATCCAATTTTACAAAGAAATAAAGTTAGAGATAAACATGCAGAAAAAAAGAGAAAGAAACGGTGATAGACAGTCAGAGACAAAAAGAAATTGTAATAGAGTAAATTAGTAGGAGAAAAAAAAGGAAGATACTTTCAGTGACAGAAAAGAAGGATAAAAGAGAAAACTAAATTGAAGTTGTGTAAGCTACTAAAAGAAAGTGAGTAAGGTAAACTATATAAGGAAAGGGTGAATAAGGAAAAGAGAGTGAGGGAGAGAGGAGACAGAGGAAGTGAAGGAAAGAGTGTCAGATACAGACTGAGTGAGGCAACAAAGAAAGATAAATGAGTGAGGGTGAGTTATACTAACTGATTGCACCAAAAAAGGAGAACCCAAAAATATTTAATTTAGAAAACAAAGGGAGGAAAGATGGAAAAGACAAGCGAAGCAGAAGGTCTAAAAGCTGAAAAATGGTGCAAGGGAGAAAAGAAAAAAGCAGAGTTGTATTAGGGAAACAAAGGTTGAAAGATAAGTGGAGTTAGATAGCAAGGGTGAAAGAGAATAAAACAAAAGGCAATGTGAGTATGTAAGGAGGATTGATAGAAGGTAGTAAAAGATGAGTGAGCATGAGATAAGACGAGTACAAATTAAAATTCACTATACAAAGTACAGAGTTAATTATACATGTTAAACGGTTTATTTTTGCTGTTCTCAGAATATATCAAATTTCACTAAAAACAGTGAGTTGAAGGTATTCATCATATAACAGCGGGGAAAAAAAAACACAATCAAAATGATTGTGTTTAAAAAACCCATATAACATAACCAATCAGAAATCAGAACTCCTTAAAAGTAACTTACTTTCCATGACGTCGAAGGATGTCCTATGAACAGCTTATACTCTGTTGTGCTGTTATTATTTTCAGCCCGCCACTTTCTGAAAGAAAAGCTCCATCGTTTTGATAAATATGTTACATACAATAAATTACTTCTCGCTCTCTACCGCACTTCTCCTCAAGGCCAAATCGTGTAAGAGCCATTTATAACTCTTGGAATTCTTCTAAGCAAATCCCGTCATTTTCTTTTTCCGCAACTTTCAGAAAGAAAACGTTCAAGATCACTTTCACAATCCTGTACTAGTAATATCTCACCCTTCTTGCTCACTCATGTTCCACATTTCCTATGACACTGATACTGCTTACTATGAGGCACACTTACACTACCTCTATGACTACTACAATTATTTAATTCTCTACATCACTTTTAATCACAAAGCAATTTAAAACAGTACATAAAATTATATCAACTCCTAGAATCATTATAGGCCAGTTACCTACCCAAAATTCTCTCTTCTGAAAACAGAAAGTAAGAATATTTTTAAGTCAAAAGGCAACATTGTTTCATAGTCAAATGTGAATCATTTCCGAAACATCAGCTTTTTTTACATTTTAAATAAGCTGTGTAATAAGCGGATGTTGTCAAAGGACCATTATGTCATATAATAGCTGCAGTTACAAATGTTCTTCCTAAAATCAACGACTGTGTAGCCACAACATTTGTAATTAAAGTTGAAAACTTACTTTCATCAGGTTTATATAGTTGGAATTTTAAAATGACATTATAACCAAAAGTTTGTACAAATAATGTGTACAGCATTGCAGACTTACATTACCTCTACTCCATGTTTTGATTGGCTGCTTGAATTAGCTTATTAAAAGAAACAGTTTTTCTGAACTCATTCAAAGTGCAGTTATTTTTCCATGACGTCAAGTGTTATGGTAAGAACACCGTTTGCTTTGCGTCGCACTGCCATATACTTTCTGTCTTTTACTTTTTCAGACAGCAGGAGAAAAGACGTTCTTGCTCACCCTCTTGTGGATCTTCCGGCTTGCGGCACCTCCTCCGAAGCGTCACTCCTCGTTTCCCCACAGATGGACGGCTGCAACGGCTTGGCGATTTTCTCCTCGTGGCAGACCGCGGTGCACCGTTATAATGTCCGCCCCGGACTCTGCTCCATTCTCCACAATTCACGATGCACTATTAGACGAGTGCGGGTAGCGGTTGTAGACACAGCCAAATATTGCGCTCCAATTCTTGCCAAGTATCGAAGAATTACCCACACTCACAGGGTTGCCGTTTTTCAAAAGGTTGCTTTATTACAGACAGACTGACGCCCTCGCGTTTCGGCACTCAGCCTTTCTCGATGTCGGTGGCCACCAAACACCGGCAAGATTTAAAAAAAAATTCCCACAATCAAGGAAGGACTACACACTAGTCGACTTTTGACTAGCGCCATATTGGAGTGGTGTATTATTTACAAGGTAGGATCTTATTCAATACATATCGTGATTATAACGAACATGTAAAACACTCCTAGTGTAAGTAATTACGAATCATGAAATATACATGTATTGCATCCGTTTCAACATACATATTGTGTATTTAAACGAATTACTCCGACAACTAACAAATAATTCATGCCCAGCATTACCCTATTTGGATTGAATTATCAACATACTCCCCACGTAACATCAGTCCCGGCAAGGTGATTCCTGGGAGTTGCAGTGCCTACAACACTGCCACAGATGGGCAGTCAGGTGATCAGGGACTGTATGCACTCCCGACAATGGGAGGGTGCAGGACTATTCAAAAGCGCGGGTGGGGCAGCACCTTGACTAAACAGAGGCATCCGAAGAAGGCTGTTGTAGCCGAAATGCATCATGCCAGTATGCTGTTTTAAATAAAGCGCTTCAGAGGCAATTCCCCGTGTGGCCTCTTCCTTTCTGTATTGGAGGGGTTAGTTGGATATATATATACGGACCAGAATATCAGGATGCCTTTTCGTTTATTCAGCTGTCGCCATAACGTTTCGGCCGAAGCCTTGATCACATGACAGCGCATCAGAGCTAATAGTGAGTATTTAAAGTGCAAGTGCTACATACTGATTGGGTCATTGTTTAAGTCAACAGTGAAGAAAGACTTTAACTTATCACATTACATTTTGGGACCAGATAGTTGTGCAAAGTACAAATGAATAAATAACCTCATGTACTGATAATTTCATCATATTTCATTGAACACAATGCCGGGTTAAATCCCAGTAAAAACAATGATAAAAATTATATATATATATATATTCACTGAAAAAACCATAGGTTATAGACCATATATAGTTAGGATTTAGCATTTACAAAACCTTATTTTACTCACACAAAACCATTGAAATTCGCATATATAGTTAGTTGTACTAACTATATATCGCGCACCCGCAATCCACTGCTGATCATGTCACATATTACATCATTCATGACATGGTCAGTGACATCACTGATGACATCACTGATGACATCTCAAATGATATCACTGATGACATCACTGATGATATCTCAAATGACATCACTGATGACATCACTGATGACATTACTGAGCACATCACTGATGACATTATTCATGTGATAATACGATGAACCTCTTCCGACTCTAATATAACCTTAGATACACTCAGTGTAAACAGACACTCACAGACTGTCACTCATCCATGGAGTTACTCACACACCTACTCAGTCATGCAAAGAATCAATCACACCTCCATTTTCTCAACTATACAGTTATACACACCTTACTTATTCAAACATATACTAACACATATTTACTCTCTTATACAATCCCTGATACAAGTTCACAATGATCCATACAGCCACTCACACATTCACTAGCACTTTATGCACAGTTATTTATATATGTCAACTCTCACATGTACTGTGTTTTACATATGTACTTACTTTGACATGTAGCACTGAGATATCCATTCACTCACCAATACACTCATGCACAGAGTCAACCGCCCATACATCTGTTTCCACATGCACTTTTGAACCCATAAATCTAGTGAATCAACTGCTCACACATCTATGCACAGAGTCATACACCTCCCAGCCACCCACACACACACTCAGTCTCCCATACAAATACTTGGGCAACCAATCAAAAACCCATATAGTTACTCATATAGCTACTGATCAACACATGCAGCAGTTTACAGAACAACAGACATAATGATGCACAAATTAAGACAGTTTAGTCACTAAACCATGCACTCAGTGAGACACATTTAATCACTCATTCATACAGTCAGTCATGCACCTACTAAATCCTTCATCCAGACACTTATACATCCACTCATTCTTCAATATGTAAGACATATTTTAACTTTACAGAAATACACAGTCACTGGATGTTGTCATCAGGGATGTCATCAGTGATGTCATTTGAGATGTCATCAGTGATGTCATCAGTGATGTCATTTGAGATGTCATCCGTGATGTCATCAGTGATGTCACTGACCATGTCATGAATGATGTAATATGTGACATGATCAGCAGTGGATTGTGGGTGTGCGATATATAGTTAGTACAACTAACTATATATGCGAATTTCAATGGTTTTGTGTGAGTAAAATAAGGTTTTGTAAATGCTAATTCCTAACTATATATGGTCTATAACCTCTGGTTTTTTCAGTGAATTTCAACGGTTTTTTAATAGCAAATATCAAAAGCTTTAAAATGTATTCTTCTTTAAATCGAAAAATATATTTTATATGTTTTTAATACCATTTTTTTATGTATTTTTTTTTTATTATTTTTTTTGTTTCGCTCCCGGTCCGCGAACCGGGTAGCTTCCCATTAGCTCAATTTGGTGCCGCGACCCGGTCCGCGAACCGGTAAACGTTCCGTTTGCGCAACTGCCGCGTTAGAAAACAACATTGTGACGCGTTGCGTAAGCGCGACGTATAGCGTTCTCGCGTAATGCGTCTTATGACGCGCCGCGTTAGCGCACCCGGAAGTGCTCCGGAGCGCGAACCGAGGCGCGAAGCGCAGCTCCCCAGAAGCGATCCGGGGCGCGGCGTGCAGCGCGTAACGTAAGCGTAACAGGTCATGTGACTTGTTAATAAAACTTTTCATTGGTACATTTCACTTTTGGTTTCCTAATGATGTAAGGCTAGGTCATGTGACCTAAAAATAACACTTTTCATTGGTTTAGAACATTTTTTTTCCCAAATGATGAAAGCCCCCACCTTTTTTCTCACTCTGACTTTTAACTTTGTGAGAGGAAGACCTATTTTGACTAATAAGCAATGGCTTCATTAGTAGCTGCAGCTGGTGCACCCCCACCACCACCACCACCTCCTAGGAAGAGAGGACCACCTCCTCAGGTAATCCTCAATCAAGAGGAGGAAGAAGAGGAAGAAGAGGAAGAGGAGCAAGGGGGGAGGCAGTTTTTGCCTGAAGAACCAAGGAGGTCCCATGTAAAAGAAGATTGCATCTGGCAATTTTACTCATTTCCCCAGGGCCAAAAAAAAGTTAATGCCCGCTACGTTACCTGTCTCATCTGTAAACAAAATCTGTCCAGAGGGACTGATAATAAGTACAGCTATGGCAATTACACTATGCATCGGCATATGGAGAGGTGGCACCCTATAAATTATAGTGCTGCGCAGGTACGTCACCTGCAGGAAAACCTCCTTCCTGTGGCCAGTACATCATCTGGAGAGGCAGTGACGGGACCAGAGGCGAGGGAGATGGTCCCCAACATCCAGTTGAAGTTCGGGGAAGTGAAGCATGTGTGCATTTATTGCGGCCAATTAATTTGCTACAGGGAGAGTAGCATAAATTTGATCAACGTAGCAATTGACAATCATAAATGTCCAAAACGCCCTAGAAAGTAAATTATCTTTTTTTTTGTTGCTCCTGTTGAGCCCGTTATAATCAATGATTTTCATTCCCCCCCCAAAAAAACCAAAAAAAATATAAAACCGTTCAAAAAATACAAAAAAAGTTAAAAAAAATTCAGAAAAATAATAAAAAAAATATAAAACAACAAAAACAATAAAAACAAAAGTTCTTTTCAGAACTACCTCCCCTTTATAAAAAATTGCTAGAATGTTTAGCACTCTGGCAACCTCTATTTCTTTTGATTCGCTTCCCGGTTCGCGCGCCAGTACGCGAACCGGAAGCGAAACAAAAAAAAAAATTTAAAAAGGAAGAGTGAGTATAAGGGAAGGAAACAGAGAGTAATGTTAAAAGAAAGACAGCTAGAGGGAGTAACACAGAGATACTGTTTAATACATCTATTTACCAAAGAAAAGATGTAAGAGGGTATAATTGAGAAACACAAAATAGATAAGGAAGTGAAAGAAAAAAAGGAGAGTAGAAGAATAATAAACAAGAGTTTCTTGGAGAATATGAGTGAATGTTCAAATTAAGAAGAAAAACAGTAAAGGATGTGGAATGAGAGGTAGGGATAGAACCGGACTAAAAGAACAACCCTGAGGGAAAGTGTTAAGAAAAGAGTGAGTGAAAGTAAATAGGAATAAAACAAGATGTATGACAGTGACTAAGGTTAAAACATGTGGAATAACAGAGAGAAAAAACAGAAAGCAGAAAAGAAGAAGTGAGAGAAAAGGAATAATTGAAACAGAAAAGAAATATAAATAACATAGTGTGCTTGAACTACAGGGAGAAAGCATAATGAACAAGTAGTGAAAGAGTGATCAGTCAGAGACAGTAAGAGTAATAGAGACGGAGTGAGTGAACAGGAGTGAGGAACTATGAGAACAGAGGGACTGAGAAAAGGAGTGGAAGGAGTAGAGTAAGTAAGTAATAGAGAAAGGAATGAGGGAAGTAGCAAAGGCAGGAATCTGAGGGTTAAAGAAATGAAGCAGTGGAACTAATAGAAGTTAAATGTGATAGAAATGTAACGAAAAGAGTACAAAACACTTACCTTATAATTGTCGTTAACTTAGTCACTTGTTATTTTTATACTTTCAATCTGTGACAGAGAGAAAGAACAAAAATTTGAAAAATATTAAAACATGTATTTAAAAATTAGAAAAGACAAGGGAAAAGATTGAAAATCATCCAATTTTACAAAGAAATAAAGTTAGAGATAAACATGCAGAAAAAAAGAGAAAGAAACGGTGATAGACAGTCAGAGACAAAAAGAAATTGTAATAGAGTAAATTAGTAAGAGAAAAAAAAGGAAGATACTTTCAGTGACAGAAAAGAAGGATAAAAGAGAAAACTAAATTTAAGTTGTGTAAGCTACTAAAAGAAAGTGAGTAAGGTAAACTATATAAGGAAAGGGTGAATAAGGAAAAGAGAGTGAGGGAGAGAGGAGACAGAGGAAGTGAAGGAAAGAGTGTCAGATACAGACTGAGTGAGGCAACAAAGAAAGATAAATGAGTGAGGGTGAGTTATACTAACTGACTGCACCAAAAAAGGAGAACCCAAAAATATTTAATTTAGAAAACAAAGGGAGGAAAGATGGAAAAGACAAGCGAAGCAGAAGGTCTAAAAGCTGAAAAATGGTGCAAGGGAGAAAAGAAAAAAGCAGAGTTGGATTAGGGAAACAAAGGTTGAAAGATAAGTGGAGTTAGATAGCAAGGGTGAAAGAGAATAAAACAAAAGGCAATGTGAGTATGTAAGGAGGATTGATAGAAGGTAGTAAAAGATGAGTGAGCATGAGATAAGACGAGTACAAATTAAAATTCACTATACAAAGTACAGAATTAATTATACATGTTAAATGGTTTATTTTTGCTGTTCTCAGAATATATCAAATTTCACTAAAAACAGTGAGTTGAAGGTATTCATCATATAACAGCGGGGAAAAAAAAACCACAATCAAAATGATTGTGTTTAAAAAACCCATATAACATAACCAATCAGAAATCAGAACTCCTTAAAAGTAACTTACTTTCCATGACGTCGAAGGATGTCCTATGAACAGCTTATACTCTGTTGTGCTGTTATTATTTTCAGCCCGCCACTTTCTGAAAGAAAAGCTCCATCGTGTTGATAAATATGTTACATACAATAAATTACTTCTCGCTCTCTACCGCACTTCTCCTCAAGGCCAAATCGTGTAAGAGCCATTTATAACTCTTGGAATTCTTCTAAGCAAATCCCGTCATTTTCTTTTTCCGCAACTTTCAGAAAGAAAACGTTCAAGATCACTTTCACAATCCTGTACTAGTAATATCTCACCCTTCTTGCTCACTCATGTTCCACATTTCCTATGACACTGATACTGCTTATTATGAGGCACACTTACACTACCTCTATGACTACTACAATTATTTAATTCTCTACATCACTTTTAATCACAAAGCAATTTAAAACAGTACATAAAATTATATCAACTCCTAGAATCATTATAGGCCAGTTACCTACCCAAAATTCTCTCTTCTGAAAACAGAAAGTAAGAATATTTTTAAGTCAAAAGGCAACATTGTTTCATAGTCAAATGTGAATCATTTCCGAAACATCAGCTTTTTTTACATTTTAAATAAGCTGTGTAATAAGCGGATGTTGTCAAAGGACCATTATGTCATATAATAGCTGCAGTTACAAATGTTCTTCCTAAAATCAACGACTGTGTAGCCACAACATTTGTAATTAAAGTTGAAAACTTACTTTCATCAGGTTTATATAGTTGGAATTTTAAAATGACATTATAACCAAATGTTTGTACAAATAATGTGTACAGCATTGCAGACTTACATTACCTCTACTCCATGTTTGGATTGGCTGCTTGAATTAGCTTATTAAAAGAAACAGTTTTTCTCAACTCATTCAAAGTGCAGTTATTTTTCCATGACGTCAAGTGTTATGGTAAGAACACCGTTTGCTTTGGGAACTACTCTGTTGTCCTTTAACTAATCCGTGGCCACCACTTTCTGTAAGAAAACCTTCTTTTTTTCAGGAACTACTTAAAACTCAAAAATAACTTTTTAATCTGTACTACACTTATCCTCAAGGCCAAATAGTGTAGGAGCCATTAGAACCTCTTGAAATTCCTCAGAGAAAATCCCGAGATTCTTTCCCTAAACTTTTGGTTGTAAAAACACCAGGTAAGAATTTTTAAGGTCAAAAGGCAATTTATTTTTTAAAGTTAAGACAGAATCATTGCAGAATGACCAGCCGTTTCTAGACTTCAAATAAGCTGTGTAATGTCCTGATGTTGTTGAAGGACCGTCATGATATATAATTGCTGTAGTTACAAAAGTCCTTCCTGATATTGACAACTGCGAAGCCACACAATTTTTAATTAAAGTTGTCAATTTTGTTCCATCAGGCCTACATCGTTGGAACATTAAAATGACATACTGGCCATATGTTCGTATAAATAATGTGGACAGCATTGCAGACTTACATTGGCTACACTCCATGTTGTGATCGGCTGCTTTTACTAGCTTATTAAAGGACACTGATTTACTGTCTGGCAAAATTAAATATATAAATCTTTCTGAGTCTACACTAGTAGTACTTGATACCCTACAGTTCTCACAGTCATGCTGCCATTGATAAGAAAGGCCAAACAGATGATCTACATCTACACCTTCATCTTGCAGTACATCAAGAATATACATTAAAAACTCCTGACAATCTTGCTGAATATTTTGAGAGAATTGCGTTTGACCTGAACATTTGTCTAACAGATTTCGAAATTCAGACACACTTTCTATTTTTGTTCTATCAGTGCTACATTTCTCTAACACAGAGTTCAGTAAACAGCAAAAACTTTGATCCGAATTGATCACAATCTGTTCTTTTAAAGTTTCTAGAGAAAAGACAACATTAACCACTACATTAGCATAGCAGTTGACACCAGAACTATTTTCAAATTGAAAACCAACAACATCTTCAACAGAATCCATTTTCTTTCTGCTTATAATTTCGGTTTCATCGACTTTTCGTCTTTTTGCTACAACCTCCCTACTATTGGTCACATTTCTTCATTTCCGGCCTACCACACGTTTCTCAAACAAAGGATATTGAGGCAAATGTGGTGCATACTCTCTTCTTAACCTATTGTATTCCTTAACACAATCTAGATCCGCACAAATGTTTGTGACATCACACTCAATCAAGTATAATCCCGATAAAGTTCTGACTCGTGACAATGCCACATATGCCATTCCCTCCTTGAACACAGAACTGCCAATATTCACCAATGCACTGTCTACACTAAAACCTTGCGATTTATGGATTGTCACCGCATATGCCAAGCAAACAGGAAACTGCTTACGGCGAACATATAAGTCTTTTACAAGCAAAAATCTAGCAGAGCAACGACCAATTAACTGTACTTCCTCAATGCCATCAAATGTAATTTTTTAAAATTCAATTCCATCTCTTTTTCTGTATTTCTCAAAATCAACAACATTACCCATTGATCCATTTACCAGACCTCTTTCAACATGTAAATTCCTTCTCAAAATGATACGGCAATTTAAGCACACAGTCAGAGTCTTTTCAAAACCAGCAGTTTTAGATATAGTCTTCTCTAATGAATCCAATTTTGATTTCAAATTCTCAGACAAAATAATTGTTGCTCCCATATGCTCTATTCTGTCAATAGCTTCCAGTTTCACAATCTCTTGGTTTTCTAAATTCAACATTTTGTTGTTCAAGATGGCACATTCTGCAAGAGTTGGCATCAAACATATTCCAGATTTCTTCTCAGTAATTTTCCGAAAAATATTCTCTGGCACAACGTCTTCTTCTGGATACAAATTTGACAGTAATCGTGCATGTAAAGCTTCTTTCCCATGCTCGGTCACTTTTCCGATTCTAACATCTTGTAGAATATTCTTATAATCTTCATCTTTCGCTTGACGCATATTTTCACGCAGTTCAGCATAATTGAAGTTTAACCATATATTAACGTTGCCAATGCTCCCTAGGCACTTCTTGGTATCTTCATGTGTAAGTAGTTTAAACACTGGTTGTCCTTTCACTGGTGTCAGCTGCAGAAGATCACCGAAAACAATGATGTGTTTGCCGCCAAATAACACATCATACTCTGTTTTAAGAACTTCTTGCATTCTCAAATGCACAAAGGCAAGCATGACATTGGAAACCATGCTTACTTCGTCAATGATAAGAAGTTTCATTTTCCTCAAGACTCTTGAAACTTCACAACAAGCATCTCCAGATAACTTGTGGTATTGTAATTTGTTATCATGCTCCACTGGCAGCATCAGTAGACGATGCAAAGTAATACCTTTAATGTTATGTGCTGCCAGTCCAGTTGGAGCGGTGACAACACAAGACAGCGATGACTCAGTTCTTTTCTGCAAATAGCATGAAATTGCTTTAATGAGGAAACTTTTTCCAGTTCCTGCTTCTCCACTCACGTACAGTCGGACAGGCTTCAACGACATACATGAGCACTCTTTCTTCTCATGACTTAATCCATGATCAATTTGGTTGGTAACTTCATCATATATTTTCCTCTGCTCAACGTTGAGTTGTCTTTCCAAATCTTCTAAGTTAACCGCATCCTCCTGAGCATGTGCCATGGCTCTTTCCACTTCAATCATGGCAGTGGCAGCTTCATTTTCGATAACTGGTCCTCCTAGTGGATCCTGACTCAATGAAACAGAACTCTGACTGTCCTGAGAACTGTCTCTAGCAATCTCGGCTGCAATTGTTGCTTCCTGCTCGATTTCCGCATTCAACATTTCTAGATATTTTGGAAAAACAGGACATTCTATGGTGTCCTTGGCTGCATTGAAAGAGTCTTCGTAACAGAGGAAATCTCCAAGCAGTTCCTCTTCTGCACGCCAAGGCTTGAAAAGTTGCAAAAGAGCTAAATAGAAAAACTCTTTTCTTTCAGGAGATTCGCCACTCAATTTTCGATGATTTACCAATTGGCATTTTCTTTGCTTCACCAGACATCCCTCAGTTCCAATTACAGCATACACTCCTTTATCAATATCTTCTTTGATGTTCCTCTTGAATATGTAATGTTGTAGAACCTCATACAGACAAACATTCTCGAGGTGACTGCTTCTATTTGGATAATATGTATCCAACATGTTGGTCTTCAAAATATCTGTACTGTTTGGCTCCTTTTCCGCCAAATACTCAATTTCCCGTCCAGGTTTCAGAACTCGATTACGTGTTGCAGCAAGACCAAGACTCGCCCAAATGATACTCCTAGATTTGGCATAGAGACTTGCTGAAGATAACCGGTCAGAACATTCGTAAGCTCCGATTTCTCGATGCAACAACATCTTCAGACTGAAACTGTACAACTTCTTACTGAGGCTCTTTTCATGGGAAATGTCCTCCCACATATCCTTCAATTCTGTCTTTTCTTTTTTTGTGATGTAAGATGTCACATACCGAGCCACAGCCATACAGTTATCAGCCACAAACTGTATATCCATGTTAGCATTCCACATGGACAAAATCACTGGGTTGTAGTCGTTGATGTACTTGGACTCTTCGTTTCTTTTCAAATTGTATGTATTTTTGGGTGATTTCCTCGTCACATTATGTCGCAGCGAAGACATCAAACTGTTCACTCTTCCTTTAGAAATCACCGGTCGTGGAAAGCTGAAACGACATTTTGTGTAGAACTTGTTCTTGTTTCTGAATTTACGACGACAGTACTTTCCACAACGATGGCTTTGAAAGCGTAAAACTTGTTCTCTTAGGCTTTTGTCTTCCTTTGTCTTTGGAACAGCACATGTAGAATACTGTTCTATGAAACTCATCACTAAGTCATCCGGATCTGTTCCAAATTTGGGTGCATCTTTGATCCATAGCAGCATATGTATATGAGGAGCACCTCTTGCTTGATACTCCTTTCTCCAGAAGAAATCCAACACCTCTCCAAGAGGTGGATTTTTCTTGTTCATGATGAAAGACATCATAGCTTCAAATCTATGATTGAAGTACCTGCATACATTCACTGGATCCAAAGAGCACAGTTCTCCGGGTGTCTTGAATTCGATATTTTCAATGTTTCCATTTGCCTCTCGTAGAAATTCAAGTAAGTATTCCCAGCCATACTCGGCACAGCTGAGAGTGAGGAACCATGTGGGAGTTCCTAAGTTCCTCAGCATACATTTTAAATCTCCATGTCGACGGTACCAGTACTCATTAGTACCACGCTGACATGCCATGAGATTAATCAGGTGAGAATCCAAAATACTGTCTTGCACATGACTTTATCCATAAAGTCCCTTGCTGAGATATTTTGCATCTGTATACCACTTTTCAAGATGTGGTTCACTGCATATGACAGTCCAGACAGATCGCTTTCAAACAGTAGATGAAACAAATAGGGAATGCATTGACGAAACCTAGGATCTTCTGCATACAATTGTAAAGTCCGGTATTCAGAAGCAGGAATTTGATCAGGTCGCTCATCATATCTTCCTCCTTGACCTGTTGGAAATAGTTGTGGAAAACACCGAGCTTCCAAACTTTCCTCCCAAACACTAATGGGACTCCCTTTGGCTTGTTTCATTTGAAACAACTCAATAGCATTCCCCATGACTTCCTTGGAATGCAAAGGATGAACACTATAATGTTCATATATTTCTTCATTTTTAGAGGCTTCTACTTTCTCAATTTGTCCAGCACACAAATCGCTGTCCTCTTCTTCACTTACTTCCTCTTCTGCAACATATACATTCTTGTAGTACTTATTGTTTTTCATCAAATACAATGTTGCCTTTTTGACTTTCCTAACATCCACTAAATCTTGCCAGATTTTCTTACTCTTTGTCGGAACCCCATTAACTAAGATAACCAGAGGTTCCTCTTCCACTTTCTCTACTCCAATTGTATTAATGTTTTTCTTCAAATCTAGAGGCAAATAAACAACTCTTCCCTTTAATCCTCTCTGTAAATCTGATGGAGGCAATTTCCCTGTCTTTGGCTCCATTCGTACAATGGCCTGAAAGGGATGGACACTTTGAATCAAAATAGATTCATAAGTATTTAAATCCTTCAATTCAGAAGGAATGTCAACCAATTCCAGATTATTATGAACCGCTCGAGCAGGCATCTGGTTTTGATTTAATTTGTTACAACAATAAGTACACACACGTTGATCCGATCCCAAATCAAAACAATTTTCTACCATCAAGTATGTTGCGAAATCCTTCCATTCACTATTATTTTCCCTTTCACTTTTTGCATATAAATCCACTAACTTAGTCTGATTCTTATAATAAGTGCGTCGACAACACACACAAGTGAAATTAGGCCTCTCACTTGATTTTACCTGAAACGTGGCAATTTCCTTCTGAAAATTATCTGTACTGGAAACCTGTACACTCTCTTCCACATTACCTTCTTCTTCTGGGTCAATTTCAACATTCTTCTCTTTACTTGCAAAGTAACAAAACTCAATTTCTTCACAAATATTCTTCACATCTACTTCAGAACCATGCAAAAGAGCAGTGCATAATTGTTTAAGCATAATTGCTGGACTCTTACAATAATACAACATTCTAACTAATTTCCTCACTTTATTATGATGCACTGCTAGCATCCTGAAATGATGAAAAACACTCTGGCATAATCTCCTGGAAAGACAAGCCAGTGAATGACCATGCAAACCTGTCACTTCTCTCACTCTGCAAGGATCTAATTCTTGCAACAACTTCATTTTCTGTTTTAAAGTTTTCTTATTAAATGTCCGTACAAAATCACAAAGCAAATTGATGGAATCCTGTCGCACACTGCACATACTACTACACTTCCAGGTGTACACTGGTCCCTTAGGACGTCTTCTTAAAAATCATTACCTAACACCTCTTCTGCCTCTGTTGACACAAGTTTTTCTTTTTCAACCGGACAACCATCTTTCACCTCATATGCTCGACCACTGGTGTCAACTGCATGCACCAAATCATTATCCTGGAAATAACTCTCCTCATTAAAAAATGCCTCACAACTTGAACTATGCATCCATTCTCCTGAAAAAACTTCACAAAAATTACTACGATTAACTGTTCTCTTCCATCTATTTGTTTTGAAATCATAAATTACCTTGTTTAGTTTCCTAATTCTATTGATTATCAAAATAAATAACTTTCGCTTAATTTCGAATGCCTGATCAATAATTTTCTCAATGTTTCTCTTTCTCTTATAAAAAGCCACTTTCTGTTGACGTTTCTTAATATTTTTTAATAAATTGCCAATTATCCTGTTGCGGAACATTCGTCTACGAATGTCCCTAAACTGATTTTTCCTTCTACTACCATGCACAGAGTTATCTCCTGCTCTAGCAGTAACATTTTTGAGTGGCCTTTCCTTTCCGTTTAAATTGGCTCTCTTTTTCTGGACTAAAACATGTTCTGTAGTGATACTTTTTTTTCTGGAAATGTTTCTTAGGAAAGATTTCGTTCTCTTACCCGGAGCTTTTTTGGTGACTTGACAAGTTTTTATTGTAAAGGAGTGCTGCAAGCATGTAGTAAGCTGCTGTGTTTGACGTTTTGTAGCCTTTCTCCTTCTTTGCTTCGAAGGCATTGTGTAATTTTGAAATGATCTACAGTTGAATCTGTGGTAAAATATAATAAAAAATGTTATTAACCACTATTACCAAACAGTAAATCAATAACAGTCGTCAAAAAATTAACACACTACTTGTCAATTCTACATACAATAATTTTTAGTGCATTGGCAAATTTAAAACTCACAAATAGTGGCAAAGAAATGGAATGCTTCTACATTTGACCTTTGCTCTTTTATACGTGAATCTGAACTAATTTTATTAGCATATTTCAAATTTTATTAAAGACACTTCACACAAGCTGTTTTTGAAGTTGTATTTAATTTTAAATGAAACGGTTAACATGGTTACTTTTCATTTCCAGTAACTTTTAAAAATAAGTCTTTATAATTCCATAGGCTCGAGCAGGTCAGCTTCCCACCCTATGTCATACAATTCTGATAAATCGGCATCCTCATCATATTCTTCATCATCCACAGGATTTAAATCATCCAAGGGATCTACTTCCACTGATGTTTTAATGACAAGTTCAATGATAAGATCGAGATCAACAGATTGCTCATTATCACTCATGCTTGATGTTGTCGTTATCTTTAAAGAAAGAGAACAACAATGAGATGTTGCAGAGTAAGAGACAAATCTCAGAGACAATAATAGTAAAATTGTTTTACAAGAGTAACATTTTGCAGATATTATTTAACCATGTCCAGCGATGCTGAGGAGGTGAGGCCTATGTCCAAGTTTTCAGTGAACAGGACTCATCTCTTCTTAACCTTGGATAAGCCTCATCAACTCTGTGTCCCCTGCTCATACTTAAATGTAAAGGGGCAGATTTATGTTAACTGGCGCATCCCCAGGGATGCACCAGTTAACGTGCGCCGCTGCTCTGCCACCCATGATGTGCCGCATTTACAATGTGGAGCACCATTGAGCAAAAACAGCACAGATGCGCCACGCATCTGTGCCGCAAAAGCAGCGCATTGCAGGAATCACGTTGTAAGCGCGACATGTCTACTGCAATGCACAGGGGCAAGCCACACATTGCATGGTGCATCACTCCTTATGCCTGTTTCAAACAGGCGTAAGGATTTGATTCAGCAATGCCATAAAGCTGACTCAGTGAAATCTTCTAAATTTCACTGTGTTAGTTTTACAGGGATTTCATGCAAATGAATGCCCACCCTGCAACAAAACGCCCACATGAAACCTGACGCAGGTTTCATGTGGCACAGGACTTTACACCGTGACACATCTGCCTAGATGCATCAAGTTGTAAATATGTCGCAAAATATCGCATCTTTTGCGCCGCCGCTGCGTCACAAAAGTGACGCACAGCGGCGCAAAAGAGGCACACGGCCATCATAAATCTGCCCCTAACATTTTAAATGATTGGTTCAGGATGCCGATAAGGTGTGGCCTATCCAGGGGTTTGTTTGAGGTGAGGCCTACTCAGGGTTACAGATGAAATTTAGGCTTGTTGAAGAGTACAGAGGAGATAATACATGTGCATGCCTACCAATGAAGTGAGTCATGTCCACTGCACTCTTTAACAAAGGCCAGACCTCCTCTGTTTCCCTGGACAGGCCTAAACCTGATCTGCACAATGTGATTCGTAATGTTAGGAAACACAGGTGATGTAATTGAAAAACGTGCAATTTCTTTTGCTCATTTCACAATCACATCACTTGTGTTTCCTTTGCTTAGGTATCTCATTGTGCAGATGTAGTCTAGCATATCAAAGAGTACGCAGAAGGTGAGCACTGTATGCAACAATTTTGACACTTACAGAAGATTCAGCTTCTCCATGCCCCCTACACAGTCCTAAATGTATACAGTTTAATCTGACGGTATCTTGTTGCAGATGAAGTGAGGCCTATCTTGCAACATGGTGCATCTTTTGCACCACTGCTGCTTCACAAAAGTGACGCAACAGCGGCGCAAAAGAGGCGCACGGCCATCATACATTTGCCCCTAACATTTCAAATGATTGATTCAGGATGACGATAAGGTGTGGCCTATCCAGAGGTTTGTTTGAGGTGAGGCCTACTCAGGGTTGCAGATGAAATTTAGGCTTGTTGAAGAGTACAGAGGAGATAATACATGTGAAGGCCTACCAATGAAGTGAGTCATGTCCACTGCACTCTTGAACAAAGGCCAGACCTCCTCTGTCTCTCTGGACAGACCTAAATCTCATCTGCACAATGTGATTCGTAATGTTAGAAAACACAGGTGATATAATTGAAAAACGTGCAAATATTTATGCTCAATTCACAATCACATCACCTGTGTTTCCTCAGCTTAGGTATCTCATTGTGCAGATGTAGTCTAGCATATCCAAGAGTACGCAGAAGATGAGGACTGTATGCAACAGAGCAATGTACATTACTCACCTCCCTTGACACTTACAGAAGCCTCAGTTTCTCCATGCCTCCTACACAGTTCTAAATGTATATCATTATCATCATAGTGACTCTTGCAGAACATATTGTGAAACCTTAATGACTTCAAGAAACGTGTTTTTCAATCAATCAATCAATCAATCAAAGACATTTATAGAGCGCACTACTCACCCGGAGGGTCTCAAGGCGCTAGGGGGGGGGGGTGCTGCTACTGCTCGAACAGCCAGGTCTTGAGCTTCTTCCTGAAGGAGAGGTGGTCCTGGGTCAGGCGGAGGTGGGTCGGAAGGGAGTTCCAGGTCTTGGCGGCCAGGTAGGAGAAGGACCTTCCTCCTGTTGTCGCTCTTCGGATGCGGGGGACGGCGGCGAGGGCGTGGTTGGTCGATCGGAGGTGGCGTTTGGGAGCGTAGAAGTTGAGGCGGCTGTTGAGGTATCCTGGGCCTTGGTTGTGTAGGGCTTTGTGTGCGTGGCTGAGGATCCGGGAGGTGATTCTTTTGTTGATCGGGAGCCAGTGCAGGTCTCTCAAGTGTCTGGAGATGTGGCTTCTTCTGGGGACGTCGAGGATGAGTCTCGCTGAGGCGTTCTGGATATGCTGGAGTCTCTTCTGGAGCTTGGCGGTGGTTCCGGCGTAGAGGGCGTTGCCGTAGTCCAGACGGCTGGTGACGAGGGCCTGGGTGACCGTCTTCCTGGTCTCGGTGGGGATCCACCAGAAGATCTTACGTAGCATGCGCAGGATGTTGAAACAGGACGAGGAGATGGCGTTGACTTGTCTGGTCATGGAGAGGGAGGAGTCCAGGATGAAGCCCAGGTTGCGTGCGAGGTCTGTCGGTTTGGGTGCGGTGCCCAGGGCGGGGGGCCACCAGTAGTCGTCCCAGGCGGAGGGCGAGGAGCCCAGGATGAGGACTTCCGTCTTGTCTGAGTTCAGTTTCAGGCGGCTGGTTGTCATCCACTCGGCTACGTCTTTCATCCCTTCGTGAAGGTTGGCTCTGGCGGTGGCGGGGTCGTTGGTGAGGGAGAGAATCAGCTGGGTGTCGTCGGCGTAGGAGATGATGTTGAGGTTGTGTTGGCGTGCGATGGCCGCGAGGGGGCTCATGTAGACGTTGAAGAGGGTGGGGCTCAGCGAGGATCCTTGAGGGACGCCGCAGATGACTCCGGTGGCCTCTGACTTGTACGGTGGTAGACGGACTCTCTGTGTTCTTCCGTCGAGGAAGGAGATGATCCATTCCAGTGCCTTCTCATGGATTCCGACGTTGCTGAGGCGCTGCACTAGGGTGCGGTGGCAGACAGTGTCGAAAGCCGCGGAGAGGTCTAGGAGGATGAGGGCCGCTGTTTCTCCGTTGTCCATCAGGGCTCGGATGTCGTCAGTGGCAGCGATGAGGGCGGTCTCGGTGCTGTGGTTGGCTCGGAAGCCAGACTGTGAGGGGTCGAGGGATCCATTCGTCTCGAGGAAGGTGGCCAGCTGTTTGTTGACGATCTTCTCGATGACTTTGGCTGGAAACGGGAGGAGCGAGATGGGGCGGTAATTCTTGAGTTCGGTGGGGTCCGCTGTAGGTTTCTTGAGTAGGGCGCTGAGTTCGGCGTGCTTCCAGCTCTCCGGGAAGGTGGCGGTGTCGAAGGAGGTGTTGATGATGTCCCGCAGGTGGGGTGCGATGACAGTGTCGGCCTTGTTGAAGACGTGGTGAGGGCAGGGGTCGGTTGGAGATCCGGAGTGGATGGAGTTCATCATGCGGACGGTGTCTTCGGTGCTGATCGGGGTCCAGGCGCGGAGGGTGGTGGTGGGGGGCGGTGGCTCGGTCGTGGCGTGCGTCGGTTGAGTGCTGAAGCTGTTGTGTATGTCTGCGATCTTGTTGTGGAAGTAAGAGGCGAGGGAATTGCAGAGGTCTTGCGAAGGGGTGATGTCGTTGTTTCCGGCGTTGGGGTTGGAGAGCTCTTTCACGATGTTGAAGAGTTCCTTGCAGTTGTGTGCGTTGCTGTCCAGCCGGTCCTTGAATGCAGTTTGCTTGGTGGCGCGGATCAGTTGGTGGTGCTTCCGGGTGGCAAGCTTGAGGGTGGTCATGTTGTCCGGAGTTGGATCCCTTCTCCAGTCTTTCTCGAGGGTTCGGCAGTTCTTCTTGGAACTCATGAGTTCGTCGGTGAACCATGGGGCCTTCTTGCTGCCGGGTCTGTTGGGCGGGGTCCTCAGTGGGGCGAGTTCGTCCGCGCAGTTGCTGATCCACTTCGTGAGGTTGTCGGCGGCCTGGCTGGGGTTCGCTGAGCTGGCGGGAGGGCGCTGGCTCAGGGAAGCGGCGAGCTGGTCGGCTGTGATCTTGTTCCAGCTTCTTCGAGCAACCTGTTGCTGGTGGTGGTGGATCGTCGTTCTTCTGAAGGTGAAGTGGACGCAGCTGTGGTCCGTCCAGTGGAGTCCGGTGGTGTGGCTGAAGGTGATGTCTTTGCTGGATGAGAAGACGGCGTCGAGTGTGTGTCCGGCGAGGTGGGTGGGGGTGGACACCAGCTGCTTGAGACCGAGGTTGGCGAGGTTGTCGAGCAGGGTGATGGTGTTGCGGTCGTTGTTGTTCTCCAGGTGGAAGTTGATGTCCCCCAGGAGGATGTAGTCGGCGGAGGGGAGGGCGTGCGGGCTGACGAAGTCGGCGATGTCCTCGCTGAATTGTGTGCGTGGTCCCGGGGGTCGGTAGATGAGGGTGCCTCTGAGGGTGGTTTTGGGGTCCGTGTGGATCTGGAAGTGCAGGTGTTCGGCGGTTGTCAGGGTGTCGTCGGTGTTGGTCTTGATGCGGATGGTGTCCCTGTAGATGATGGCGAGGCCTCCTCCAGTCTGGTTGTCGCTGTCTCTTCGGGTGATCTTGTAACCCTCTGGGATGGCGATGGCGATGTCGGGCGCTGAGGAGTCGTTCATCCAGGTTTCCGTGAGGAAGGCGACGTCAGGGGCTGTGGTGTCGAGCAGGTTCCAGAGCTCGACGGCGTGTCTGTGGACGGAGTGGGTGTTGATCAGGATGCACTTCAGGTGGGTGGTGCTAGTGTTCGGCTTGGTGGGTGCTGGTGTGGCGTGGGTCCGGTTGCAGGCGAACTTACAGGAGTGGCAGCTGAAGGATCCGTGGGTGCGTCTCGGTGTGGCTCGGTAGCAGCCCGGGGTTCGGCCGGTGTTGAGTGCGTTGAGTTCGGTGGCGTCGTAGGTCCGGCGGGTCGGCTTCCGTCGGTGGGGGCCAGGGGTCCTGGCACTGGGCGCGGTCCAGGCGCGGACGGGCGCAGACGGGCTTACCTTTGGCGCACCTTCGGTGCTCAATCGGTGCTCCCGCTGCACACATCCGCTGCGCGGTCGCTCAGGGGGCGTCATAAGAAGGGGGACGGGAGGGCGGGTCTGCTGGGCTGGGCGAGCGGCAGGGCAAATGGGCCGGTGGTGGGCGGGGCCGCAGGGGGCCAGCGGCGGGAAAAGGTGGCGAGCGGCCGGCACAGCTGTGGTTGGGCCGCTCGGGGGTGCTGGGGGGCGACGGAATCGGCAGGCAGGAGCAGCAGGCGAGGCGGCAGGCAGGATCTGCAGGCGAGGCGGCAGGCAGGATCAGCAGGCGAGCAGGTGAGGGGGTAAGGGGGTGACCCGGCCTCGAGAGAGTTTTTAAACCAGCAAACAAGGAAAATTATTCTCACATATTCATGGTGGAAAGTAAAATATTTATTTAAAGAAGCAGACACCATTATGACCTTCTCATAAATGTGAATAGCATTTCTTTTTTAAAAAAAACGATTTTCTGGTCATATTTTGAAAACACAACACAGCTCCTATGTAGAAGCACACCATCTCAGTACTTAAATTTGCCAAGCACACATGGGGCGTATTTACAAGGACCTTGCACCACGGGGAAATGACTTAAATTAAAATGGGGAAAATAACATCAAAGTGACTCAAAGGCCTTGTAAATATGCCCCAAGCAGCCTATGAAACTCTAGCAGTACATATCAAGAAACCTAATTGACTTCAAGAAACGTTTTTAAACACATCAAGTAAACCAATTATTCACCCACATTCATGGTGAAGTGACTTAAAATGCCCTAACACACATGAAAGCGTATTTTTAAGGCCCTTGCACCATTTTTGCGTCACTTTTAACATGGCTATGTAACTCAAAGAAACAAAATCTAAATTTGCCAAGCACACATGGGGGCGTATTTGCAAGGACCTTGCACCACGGGGAAATGACTTAAATTAAAATGGGGAAAATAACGTCAAAGTGACTCAAAGGCCTTGTAAATATGCCCCAAGCAGCCTATGAAACTCTAGCAGTACATATCAAGAAACCTAATTTACTTCAAGAAACGTTTTTAAACACATCAAGTAAACCAATTATTCACCCACATTCATGGGGAAGTGACTTAAAATGCCCTAACACACATGAAAGCGTATTTTTAAGGGCCTTGCACCATTTTTGCGTCACTTTTAACATGGCCATGTAACTCAAAGAAACAAAATCTTAATTTGCCAAGCACACATGGGGGCGTATTTACAAGGACCTTGCACCACGGGAAAATGACTTAAATTAAAATGGGGAAAATAACATCAAAGTGACTCAAAGGCCTTGTAAATATGCCCCAAGCTGCCTATGAAACTCTAGCAGTACATATCAAGAAACCTAATTGACTTCAAGAAACGTTTTTAAACACATCAAGTAAACCAATTATTCACCCACATTCATGGGGAAGTGACTTAAAATGCCCTAACACACATGAAAGCGTATTTTTAAGGGCCTTGCACCATTTTTGCGTCACTTTTAACATGGCCATGTAACTCAAAGAAACAAAATCTTAATTTGCCAAGCACACATGGGGGCGTATTTACAAGGACCTTGCACCACGGGGAAATTACTTAAATTAAAATGGGGAAAATAACATCAAAGTGACTCAAAGGCCTTGTAAATATGCCCCAAGCAGCCTATGAAACTCTAGCAGTACATATCAAGAAACCTAATTGACTTCAAGAAACGTTTTTAAACACATCAAGTAAACCAATTATTCACCCACATTCATGGGGAAGTGACTTAAATTGCCCTAACACACATGAAAGCGTATTTTTAAGGGCCTTGCACCATTTTTGCGTCACTTTTAACATGGCCATGTAACTCAAAGAAACAAAATCTTAATTTGCCAAGCACACATGGGGGCGTATTTACAAGGACCTTGCACCACGGGGAAATGACTTATTTAAATGGGGAAAATAACATCAAAGTGACTCAAAGGCCTTGTAAATATGCCCCAAGCAGCCTATGAAACTCTAGCAGTACATATCAAGAAACCTAATTGACTTCAAGAAACGTTTTTAAACACATCAAGTAAACCAATTATTCACCCACATTCATGGGGAAGTGACTTAAAATGCCCTAACACACATGAAAGCGTATTTTTAAGGCCCTTGCACCATTTTTGCGTCACTTTTAACATGGCTATGTAACTCAAAGAAACAAAATCTAAATTTGCCAAGCACACATGGGGGCGTATTTACAAGGACCTTGCACCACGGGAAAATGACTTAAATTAAAATGGGGAAAATAACATCAAAGTGACTCAAAGGCCTTGTAAATATGCCCCAAGCTGCCTATGAAACTCTAGCAGTACATATCAAGAAACCTAATTGACTTCAAGAAACGTTTTTAAACACATCAAGTAAACCAATTATTCACCCACATTCATGGGGAAGTGACTTAAAATGCCCTAACACACATGAAAGCGTATTTTTAAGGGCCTTGCACCATTTTTGCGTCACTTTTAACATGGCCATGTAACTCAAAGAAACAAAATCTTAATTTGCCAAGCACACATGGGGGCGTATTTACAAGGACCTTGCACCACGGGGAAATTACTTAAATTAAAATGGGGAAAATAACATCAAAGTGACTCAAAGGCCTTGTAACTATGCCCCAAGCAGCCTATGAAACTCTAGCAGTACATATCAAGAAACCTAATTGACTTCAAGAAACGTTTTTAAACACATCAAGTAAACCAATTATTCACCCACATTCATGGGGAAGTGACTTAAATTGCCCTAACACACATGAAAGCGTATTTTTAAGGGCCTTGCACCATTTTTGCGTCACTTTTAACATGGCCATGTAACTCAAAGAAACAAAATCTTAATTTGCCAAGCACACATGGGGGCGTATTTACAAGGACCTTGCACCACGGGGAAATGACTTATTTAAATGGGGAAAATAACATCAAAGTGACTCAAAGGCCTTGTAAATATGCCCCAAGCAGCCTATGAAACTCTAGCAGTACATATCAAGAAACCTAATTGACTTCAAGAAACGTTTTTAAACACATCAAGTAAACCAATTATTCACCCACATTCATGGGGAAGTGACTTAAAATGCCCTAACACACATTAAAGCTTATTTTTAAGGCCCTTGCACCATGTTTGCGTCACTTTTAACATGGCTATGTAACTCAAAGAAACAAAATCTAAATTTGCCAAGAACACATGGGGGCGTATTTACAAGGACCTTGCACCACGGGGAAATGACTTCAATTAAAATGGGGAAAATAACATCAAAGTGACTCAAAGGCCTTGTAAATATGCCCCAAGCAGCCTATGAAACTCTAGCAGTACATATCAAGAAACCTAATTGACTTCAAGAAACGTTTTTAAACACATCAAGTAAACCAATTATTCACCCACATTCATGGGGAAGTGACTTAAAATGCCCTAACACACATGAAAGCGTATTTTTAAGGCCCTTGCACCATTTTTGCGTCACTTTTAACATGGCTATGTAACTCAAAGAAACAAAATCTATTTGTAAAACACTTGACACAAAGCAACATTTTAAATACACAACGTTCTTCATAATTTTCTCCCTAAAGCATACTATTCTCTATCTAAATTAAATTAATCTTTTCTCACCTTAGCAAATACTTTTTGAGTTTCAAAACAGTCTCAGACACACACCAATTTTTCTTTAGCAGAGCAAAGGGTATGCACTCCAGAGGCTGCAACCAACAATGGCACAGAAATGCTGTAATTCATCACACATATCTCTCATGTCACCCAATCAAAACTCTTCCCTCACTTTTTTCAAATCAACACCCTTCCCCCCTCTGCCCTTTCTGCCTTTTTTCCATAGCAACCACCTCCTGAAAGACCTCTCATGTTTACAAGTTCACGCAACAATGTTTCAATTGAACTCTGAACTCTCAGTACACCTGCATATCCAGTGCAATCTTTCATAAAATGATTTTTTCTTGACCATTCAAATTACATCTTTCAAAGAACTCATCCATGCACCCTAACTTTCTGTTTTCAGCAATCAAAATCCACCAATCACTGCTACTGAATCTTTAGCACAGAAACTCCACAGTTCTTTTCATTATAAACTCCTACTGTTTCAACTGCCATTTCATACCCACACTTCATCTGACTGCAGCATAACCTCCTCTCACCATGTTTTCTGTCTGGATTGTTGGACATAGTTACATCCACTGGGCTCAAAGGTATGCTGATAACAGAAATTTACACAACCTCAATTTACAAAATGTGGAAATCAACTGGATTGGCCACAGAGGATTAAGATGTCACCAATTGATACCATTGGTGAAAACCTTTTTGCATTTGCCAAAACCTGACCTGTTAATTGTGCACTGTGGAGGAAATGACTTGGGCACTTTGACTGGGGTAGGTCTGGAAATGCTTTTAAAAGACACCTTTGAGCAATTGATGGCACTTTTTCCTCAAACTGCCTTGGTATATTCAAATATATGCCAAAGACAGAAATGGAGGTGGTCCAACCAATTTTGTCCACAAATTGAGAAATCGAGGAAGCATGTAAATAAGTCTGTTTCAGCTTACATGAGAGACCATGGAATGGGCTCCATCTACAACAATAACTTGCGTTACTACATGCAAGATATCTACAGAGCAGATGGAGTTCACTTCTCAGATGAGGGGAACAGAATTTTCATCCTGAATTTAAGACTATGTATTGGTACCTACTTATAAGTACCTAGAACTTACACAGAACCCAAAAGTTCTTTTCAGAGCTACCTTAACTATGATTACTCTTTAAAATTTTCAAATGTACCTTTTTTCACTAATTTTCACTTTTGTTCGCTTCCCGGTGCGCTACCCGGTTCGCGTACCGGCAGCTAACCTCGCGAAAAATTATTTTTTTTTTCTTTTTCGACATATATGAGCCTCCTCAGCCACCCTTAGAAAACCTAGGGGGTTAGGATACGTCTCCTGTGCCCCCTTATACCCTTTCCCAACATTCTTTATCCTCCATTTTGTGTCTAAATTCATCCGAAACACAAGATGGCGGACTCCCGTTATGCTATCGGTTAGCTTCCCGGTCCGCGAACCGGGGCGCGCCTCTACCGCGAAAAATCGGAAATTTTTATTTTTTTTATTTTTTGCCCCGCGGGAACTTTTATTGCCCCCTCATCAATCCTAGGGGGTCAGGAGTGGTCTAACTTGCCTCCTTTCATTAATTTCCCCCTTCGTTTTTCTTCACCTCTTGTCTCTCGATCCTACCGAGAGACAAGATGGCGGCCGCTCCGGACTGTTTAGAATGTTGACAGACACCGGAGATCCAATCAGCTTCGCTTCGCGAAGTTCCGTTACGCGTCAGGTACGCGAACCGGGGCGCTAACCGGAGCGCTGTTACAGATATATATATTTTTTTGAACGTTAATTTATCAAAATCCACTGGAGCACATATATTGAGACCTAGCAAAGGCACATCGGCCAAACAATATCTACAATTTTGCCAAGTTTCGTATAAATCCATTCAGCCGTTCGAGCTAAAAGTGAGTCCAACCGCCCCCCCTTGACAAAACACCCCCAAATTGTCAGGGGCTGCTCAGAAACAAAATGTTAAATTTTCCTGAAAATTTCAGCCAATTCCATCCTCAAACGCCAAAGTTATTCGACATAGAATTTTCAAAAATCCCATAGGTAAAAAATCCTAACTATATATACCTACTGGCGACCGCCAGTAGGTAATATATATATATATATATATATCTATATATATATATAGATATATATATATATATATATATATATATATATCAAAACAAAACCCTTTCAGGCATAGAGTGACGCATAAATTATGCAAAAAAGAAGGAGAGAACTCTGGGTAGGTCTCAGTTTAGGTGGAAAGCAGCTCCTGTTAGAGCACTCTCAACACCAGCGACACTCTAGATCTGCTCACCTCAAATGTCTGTTTTTCTATCAAAGTTTTTAAGCATAGGATTAGACAGTGCTTTCCATGCCGAGATAGAAAATGACAAAGTCTTTCGCCATTTAAACAGCAAAGTCTTTAAGCATAGGACTAGTACAGTGCAGTCCTTGCCGAGCTGTCAAATAACAAAAGCCATTTATCACTCCAGGCACAATATTACAGCTTTGAATTGGTAAAATACCAACTCAAGCCAACCTGAAATGAATAAAAGCAACCCCTGACACAGTGTTTCGCTCTAATTAGAGCTCTTCAGAGAGGTATAGCTTTGTCCAGACACAAGGGAGCACCCAGTATTAAGTCAAAACAAAACCCTTTCAGGCATAGAGTGACGCATAAATTATGCAAAAAAGAAGGAGAGAACTCTGGGTAGGTCTCAGTTTAGGTGGAAAGACTTTGTCATTTTCTATCTCGGCATGGAAAGCACTGTCTAATCCTATGCTTAAAAACTTTGATAGAAAAACAGACATTTGAGGTGAGCAGATCTAGAGTGTCGCTGGTGTTGAGAGTGCTCTAACAGGAGCTGCTTTCCACCTAAACTGAGACCTACCCAGAGTTCTCTCCTTCTTTTTTGCATATATATATATATATATATATATATAAATATATATATATAGATATATATATATATATATATATATATATACAGTAAATAGTTTTTATTTCTTAATATAAAAATGGGCTGCAAGATGCTACCTTGCCATGATACAGGGGAATGATTGGATGAGTGCATGGGTAGTGCCTGAGTGATTGGATGAGTGCATGGGAAGTTCCTGGGTGACTGGATAAGTACGTTGGTAGTACCTGAGAGAATTCAGGAGTGTACGCATAGTGCCTGAGTGAATGATTGAGTGAAAGTATAGTGCGTGAGGGATAGGATGAGTGCATGGGTAGTGCCTTAGTGAACGATTGAGTGCAAGAGTAGTACCTGAGTGATTAAATGAGTGCATGGGTAGTACCTGAGTGATTGAATGAGTGGATGGGTTGTGCCTGAGTGAATGAGTGCCAGGGAAGTGCCTGGCTCATTCGATGAGTGCATGGGTACTGCCTGGGTGATTAGATGAATGCATGGGTAGTGCCTGAGTAAATGGATGAGTGCAAGGCTAGTGCCTGGGTGATTGGATGAGTGCATGGTTAGAGCCTTAGTGAATGGTTGACTGTACTAGTAGTGCCTGGGTGATTCGATGACTGCACGACCAGTGCATATGTGAGTGCATGAATGCATGCGTAGTGCCTGGTTGATTGGATGACTGCATGGGTCGTGCCTCAATGGATGCATGAGAACAAAGGTAGTGCCTTTGTGATTGAATGAGTGCATTGTAGTGCCTCAGTGAATGGATTAGTGCAAGGGCAGTGGCTGGCTCTTTAGATGAGTGCATGGGTAGTGTCTGGGTAAATGGATGAATGCATGGGTAATGCCTGAGTAAATGGATGAGTTCAAGGCTAGTGCCCGGGTGTTTGGATGAGTGAATGGGTAGTGTTTGAGTGAATGGTTGAGTGTAATAGTAGAGCCCGGATGATTGGATGAGTGCATGACTTCTGCATGTGTGATTGCATGAGTGCTTTCGTAGAGTCTGGTTAATTGGATGAGTTCAAGGGTAGTGCCTGAGAGAATAGAAAGGTATATGTGTAGTGTCTGAAAGAATGGATGAGTGCAAGGATAGTGTTTGAATGATTGAATGAGTGCACGGGTTGTGCCTTAGTGAATGCAAGCCTGCAAAGGTAGTACCTGGGTGATTGAATAAATGAATGGGTAGTGCTTGAGTGAATGGTTTAGTGCAAGGGTAGTGCCTGAGTGATTGGATGAGTGCATGGGTAGTGCCTCAGTGAATGTATGATTGCGAAGGTAGTGCCTCGGTGATTTTCAGAGTACATGGGTAGTGTGTGAGTGATCAGATGAGTGCATGCTTAGTGCCTTGGTGATTGAATGAGTGCAAGCATAATTCCTGAGAGAATGCAGACGTTCATGGTTAGTGTCTGAGTAAATGCTTGAAATGAAGAGTAGTGCTTGAGTGATTTTTTGAGTGCAAGGGTAATGCCTGGATGATTGGTTGAATAGATGTGTAGTGTTTGGGTTATTGGATGAATGCATTTTTAGTGCCTGAGAGAATGCATGAGTTCATGAGTACTGCCTGAGTAATTAGATTAGTGCATGGATAGTGATTAAGTGATTGGATGTGTGCATGGGTAGCGCCTGGGTGACTTGTGAGTGCATGGGTATTACCTGAAAGAATGGATGAGTGCATGGGTAGTGCCTCAGTGATAGAATGAGTCCATGCATAGGGCCTGATTGAATGGATTAGTGCAAGGATAGTGATTGAATGATTGGATGAATGCATGGGTAGTGCCTGGGAGACTGTATGAGTGGAAGATTAGTGTCTGCATCATTGGATAAGCACATGGGGAGTATGTGAGACAATGCAGGAGTGTATGCATAGTACCTGGGGGACAGGATGAGTGCAAGGATAGTGCCTGGGTGATTGGATGAGTGCATAGGTAGTGCCTGAATAGTTTGATGAGTGCATGGGTAGTGTCTGAGTGATTGGATGAGTGCATGGGGAGTGCCCAGATGACTGGATAAGTGCATGGGTAGTACCTGAAACAATGCTGGAGTATATGCATAATGCCTGAGGCAATGGTTGAGTGCAAGGATAGTGCATGAGTGATTAGATCAGTGCATAGATAGTAACTAAGTTAATGACTAAGTGCAAGAGTAGTGCCTGTATGATTGGATGAGTGTAATAGCAGAGCCTTTTCTCTGGCAGCTTCACTATTTACTGACTTTCAGAATATTGCTACTAGCCAAATATAAAACAGCAACCCTTCCCATGCCATTGTTGTAAGTCTCGCCATGTTTCTGAAGACGTGCCCACTCACACCACTGTACAATCTTTTATACACTCACTGCCGCTCCCACACAACCTTTCAAAAACCTATTCACAAAGTCATACCAGTGCTTACACACCCACTCACTGATTCATTAATCTATACACACATCCACTCGCTCAGCCATACTGCCACTCATAGACCCACTCACTCACTAATACAGCCATTGACATATCCACTCATATAGACTTGAAGACACTGACTGTCTTACTCATACAGCCACTACTTCACCCCAACAGTTACACACACACACACCCACTTACTTACTCATAGAAATAGGAACACATACTCACTCAGCTATACAGTCACTGACAGAAGCATGCACTCATCTATATAGCCACTCTCACATTCACTCACTCACGTATACAGTCACTCATATACCAAGTCACTCATGTATACTGCCTTTCATAACCTCCGTTACTCACCCATACTGACACATGCCTTTAATAACCGACACAGCCACATAGACACTTAATCGCTCATACAACTTTTCACACACGAAACAGTACCCCATAGAGCCACTGATTCACCCATTCACTGATCCATACAGGCAGTCACACACCTCTTCACCCATGTACACAGACCACCATTGATGTAGTCAAACAACCAATCAATCACCCATAAAGCCTTTCACATACCCACTACCACACTCATATACCCAGTTTGATATTAACTGACAGATAGATACACACATTCAAACAATCAGTCTTTGTTAAATTTGGGGGTCTCTAGTTGGCACAGGTAGGTACTTGTGACAAATAGGGACCCTCGCCTCTAGTCAGGATAAGGGGATTACACTCCTAAAATAACCCCTGCTCACCCCCTTAGTAGCTTGGCACAAGCAGATAGGCTTTATCTCAGAGGCGTTGTGTTAAGCATTTGTGACCACATACAGTAACCCAGTGACAACACTACAAATGGACACCACACAGGCTTTATATAAAAAATAAGTAGACTTTACATAGAGTTACCACAAGACCATAAATGACAAAAATACACAATACTGTTACTTTAAGATGGTAGGTTAAGCTTAGTTCAGTTCAGTTCTTAGATGCAACACTCTGCGTCAATGTACCTTAGGTTGCGTTGTGCTTCCACGACAAGCAATGTCGCAGCGATGGGAGTGTGGCAAAGTTCAGATACAAAGAAAGAAAAGACGTGAAGATCTTCCAGATGCGGCACGCTTCTCGGGGATGCGAGAAGTTCTCGGTTCGATGTGTGGACTGTAGCGGTGACACCCTTGTTCCGCGATGCGACGGCAGCAGCTCCAGCGGCGACACTCTTCTCTCACGAGGCGTGAAGCTTGCGCTCAATGCGACAACTACAGTGGCGTGATCTACGATGCAACGGCAGCAGCTCCAACGGCGGCGTGTTTCTCGGGGATGCGAGGTGCTCTTCTTTGATGCGGTGCGACAGTTCCAGTGGCGACACCCTCCTTCGGATTTGCAACAGCAGGCACGGCGACATGCTCTGACCTCGTTGCGAGATTCTTCTCCTGATGCGGTGCAATGCGACAGCTACAGCGGCAACACCCTCCTTCGGAGTTGCAACGGCAGCAGCAGCAGCGACGACGACATCCTTCCTCTTTGTTGCGGCACGCTTCTCTCTGATGCGGTGCAGTGCAACAGTTCCAGCGGCGACACCCTCCTTCGGAGTTGCAATGGCAGGCACGGCAACACGCTTCTTCTCGTTGAGTCGCGCTTCCAGCTCCTTGCGACACGCAGTTACTCAGAAGGCCAAAAACAGCAGCAGGCACTTCCAAAGAACTCCGGGGAGCTGGGGGTTGAAGTCTGTTGTCCCTGAGACGTCAGTAGGAGGCAAGCTCTTTTCCAAGCCCTTGGAGATCCTTCACAAGTTGAAAGCAAAGTACACAAAGTTCCTTTCTCCTTCTTTTGGCAGTAAGGCAACCACTGCAGGCCAATCCCCCAAGCAGCACTTCAGCTTGGGAATAGTCTATCCTCAGTTTCTTCAGGTTCCTCTCCTCGGGTAAAGGTTTCTTCTTGTAGTGCAAAAGTGATCCAATTTCATGGGATCAGGGTCCCAATATTTATACCCCAAAATCCTTTGTTCTCTGAGGGGAGAGGGGCCTTTGCCCAGTCCAAACCAGTTCTGAAGCACTCTGTTTACCAGACTTCTCCTTTTCTTCCACAGTGCAGGGCAGGCACATCAGACGCCCCACAGGAGGTGGAGCCAGCATTGTGGAAGTCAAGTACAGTCCTGGAGCACTTTGTTTACAGGACTCCTTCTCTTCTTTCAGTGTGCAGGGCAGATACATCAGCCGCACCGCAGGAGGGGGAGCCAGCATTGTGGAAGGCTGGCACAGCCCCATTCAAGGTTCAGGTGCAACTCCTCCCTCCCATCTAGATGCAGATTTCTCTATTCACCACTGGGTGACTCATCCTGTCTCTTGGAATCCCCCAGCCCTGTCACTCACAAAACCAGACAAGGAATACACAACATAGCAGAGGCAGGCTTGAAAGGTTAGACAAGCAAATACCTACTTTCGAAAAGTGGTATTTGCAAACACAGAATGTTAAAACCAACTTAAAAAAATATATATTTTATCATTCTGAGTTCAGGCAAACTAAACTCGAATTTCTACCATGTTCTCTGGGACAGTTAGGATTATAAAATGTAATAACACTAACAGCCTATTCTGGCCTATGGAGAACACGTAGCCTTGCAACAGTGAAAAACGAAAATGGCTGTAATTCACTATTAGGACATGCCACACACATCAGGGCTTGTCCTACCTTATTCTTACAATGCACCCTGCCATTGGGCCTACCATAGGGGTGACTGATATAAGAAAAGGGAAGGTTTAGGGTTCTGGCAAGTGGGTGCACTTGCCCTGTCAGCATGACAGTACAAGACTGCACGCAGGTTCTGCAATGGAAGACCTTAGACACATTTTACAAGGCTGCTTCTGTGGGTTGCACAACCAGTGCTGCAGGCACACCAGCAGCATTTGGATTTGCTCAGTGCACTAGACTAGGGCCTGACAAGTAAACCAAATAGCCAAACATGGAACCACTGATTAATACATCAATTTACAATAGGGAGCACTTGCACTATGGCCCTGGATAGCAGTGGCACAGTGCCCAAAACATCTAACACCAGCAAAAATACATAAGGCAACAGCAACAATGAAAGGGAGACCCATGCAAATGGTGCCAGGTCTAACACGTGTCCCCTCCAGCTGAAATGTGGGGACAACTACCCTAACTCCTGGGACTTCTCATCACTAAGGCGGAGAAATCTGGACAGACCATCAGTGTTGGCGTGTTCTGTGTCAGGGCGCTGTTCCACCGTAAAGTCCATACCCTGTAGGGAAATAGACCACCTCAACAGCTTTGGATTCTCACCCCTCATCTGCGTCAACCATCTGAGGGGTCTGTGGTCTGTCTGAACCCGGGAGTGAGTCCAAAACAGGTATGGTCTCAACTTCTTCAGTGCCCAGAGCACAGCAAATGACTCACGCTCAATAGCACTCCACCTCTGTTCCTGTGGAAGTAACCTTCGACTGATAATGGCTACAGGTTGATCTAGGCCCTCCTCATTCATCTGTGACAGAACAGCCCCCACACCATGCTCTGAAGAGTCTGTCTGAACGATAAACTCACTTGAAAAGTTGGGTGCCCTGAGCACGGGCGCCGTGCACATGGCAGCTTTCAGGGCCTCAAAAGCTTTCTGACAGGTGTCGGTACAGATAACCTTCTTGGGCTGCTTCCTGGTAGTCAGCTCTGTCAAGGGTGCAACAATGTTGCCATACCCCTTGACAAACCTCCTGTAATACCCTATGAGACCTAAGAAGGCTCTCACCTCTGTCTGGGTTTTGGGTGGTTCCCAAGCCAGGATGGTTTCAATCTTGGGTTGTAGGGGCGCCACCTGGCCGCTCCAAACTTGGTTTACCAAGTACACAACGGAACCCTGCCTGATCTGGCACTTACTCACCTTGATCGTGAGGCCTGCCTTCTGCAGCGCCATCAACACTTCCCAGAGGTGGCCCAGATGTTCCTCCCAAGTGGCACTGAACACTGCGATGTCATCCAGGTAGGCGGCACTGAACTCATCCAGTCCAGCAACACCTGGTTGACCAACTTCTGAAAGGAGGCAGGGGCATTCTTCATCCCAAAGGGCATAACACAAAAGTGGAAATGCCCATCTGGTGTGGAGAATGCTGACCTCTCCTTAGCCCCATCAGTCAAGGCGATCTGCCAGTACCCAGACGATAAGTCAAACGTGCTGAGGTACGCAGATCTATGAGCTCATCAGCTCTGGGGATGGGGTGCGCGTTAGTCTTCGTGACTGAATTGAGCCCTCTGTAGTCCACACAGAACCAGAGTTCTGGTGTGGCACCCGGCGCTGCAGCCTTCGGGACCAAGACCACTGGGCTGGCCCAAGGACTGCTAGATGACTCAAACACTCCTATTGCAAGCATCTTTGAGACCTCCTCTTTGTTGCAAGCCCTTACCCTGTCAGTTACCCTGTAAGACTTGTGCTTCACAGGTAAGCTGTCTCCTGTGTGCACATCATGGACGCACCAATCTGTAACACCAGGAATCAGGGAGAATAGATCAGAAAACTGTCCCAGCAGCTGGCGGCAGTCATTCTGTTGCTCATGGGTCAGGGTGGAAGAGAAGTTAATACCATCCACTGACCCATTTTGCTCGGAGGCTGACAGGAGGACAGGAAGCGGCTCAATCTCCTCCTCCACCCCAGCATCTGTTGCCAAGAGCATGCCCACTTCAGACCTCTCTAAGTGGGGCTTAAGGCGGTTGACATGTAGGACCCTCAAGGGAATCCTAGGAGACCGCAAGTCCACCAAGTAGGTAACTGGACTCTTGCACTCCACAACCTCAAATGGTCCGGTCCACTTATCCTGGAGGGCGCAAGGCTCCACGGGGGCCATGACCCATACTTTCTGGCCAGGTTGAAGCTCTACCAGAGTGGCATTCTGGTCATACCATCGCTTCATCTCCTCCAGACTGGCTTCCAGATTCGCCTCAGCGAGTTGCCTGAAACGCCTAGTCTGGTTCCCGAAGGCCAGCATGTAGCTATATACATCCTGGGGAGGTTTCCTGGGAGATTGCTCCCACCCTTCTTTAACCAGACTCAGAGGTCCTCTGAATGGGTGTCCATAGAGAAGCTCAAAGGGACTGAATCCTAGAGATTTCTGTGGCACCTCACGGTATGCAAACAACAGGCATAGTAAGAGGACATCCGACTTATGCCTCATAGTTTCCTCAAGACCCATAATCATGCCCTTTAGGTTTCGGTTGAACCTTTCAATCAACCCATTTCCTTGGGGGTGGTAAGGAGTGGTGAACTTGTAGGACACACCACACTCCTGCCACAAGGACTTCATATACTTGAAAATGAAAGTGGTCTCCCCGTCAGACACTACCTCGTGTGGGAAGTGTGGCTCAATGGTTAGAGCGGCAGACCCTGATGCAGAAGTCTGGCCCGGGACCAGGGTTCAATTCCACGCCTCGGCGGGTCTTGGGCTCAAAAATTCCCCGGACTTGATAATTCTCGCCTCGGTGCCTATTCCAATCATGGGGTCCCACTCTGCAACTCTGGGCAATAGCTTGCTTAATCTCCACAACGGCCCCCACAACGCTAAGGATGCCTGGCCTCCACCTTGGGGGTGCCCAGGAGTGGACACCTCACAGGGAAAGCCAGGATGGGTTCCACAGCGGTATTCGTACAAGCGCCTTGAGACCCTTGCGGGTGAGTAGTGCGCTATACAAGTATCAATTTACAATTTACAATTTACAATCCTACTCGTGAGAAAATTCGCATCAGTGCTCGTTCCACCACGGGGGCCGTCACTGTCCTCAGAGATATGGCTTCTGGGTACCGGGTGGCATGGTCCACCAAGACCAGGATGAACCTGTTGCCCATGGCTGTCTTGGGGTCCAGTGGCTCCACAATGTCAATCCTCACCCGCTCAAAGGAGGTACTGACCACATGGAATGGCTGGAGAGGAGCCTTGTGCTTCCGCCCACTCTTTCCACTTGCCTGGCAAGTCTGACAATTTCAGCAATGAGTATCTGAACTCTTGCGCATTTGGGGCCAATGAAAGTGGGCAACAAGCCTTTCAAAGGTCTTGTCCTTCCCCAAATGTCCTGCTAATGGCACATCATGAGCCAGCCCCAGTAGGAAGGCTCTGAACTTCTGGGGTACCACCAGCCCACATACTGAACCAGGTTCAGCAACCTTAGGCTCACTATACAGGAGACCATTCTCCCAATAAATCAAGTGTGACCCTGACTGATCACCTGCTGCCTCGCTTGCAGCCTGTTGCCGCTAGCCCGCAAGAGAAGGGCACTCTCTCTGCTCCTTGCAGACTTTTTCCCTGGAGGGGCCTCCTTCTTGCTGCCAATGGGTCAGCTCAAGCAGGCCCCTCAGTTCAGCTACTTGCTCCCCGGTAGTCTTCAGGGCATCCTCCTCAGGGTCTACCTCCTCCTTGGCCGTGGGAACTTCGGGGGCCGGTTTCCCGTGCCCCCGCCACTTCTCTCTTCGGCAGGTTCCTGGGCTTCCCTGTCAGGCTCCAGGTCCTCTTGAGAACCTCTACTGGCTGACATTGACCGGGTAGTCACGCACGCCCAGTCAGGCAGTCCACCCATCTTCAAGTGAGTTGTTTTCTCCACCTTTTCCCAAGGGGAGCTCTCCAAATCGTCCCACAACAAACAGTCAACAGGCATGGCGGGCCTCACAGCTACCTGAAGAGTACCAGAGACCCCCCACTCAAAGGGAACCTGAGCCATTGGACAATGACTCTCTGTGTTGTCGGCGGCAACAACTCGGCAAAATACACATGGGATAATCTGCTCTTGAGACACCAGGAGACACTCAACAGCTGTCACACTGGCTCCTGTATCTCTAAGAGCCTCCACCTTTTGGCCATTGATGGTCACTCGCTGCCCATATTTCTTAGTGTTCCTGGGCAGGTGAGCTTCTGAGACCATCTCACAGTCTCCTAAAGAGACTAAGGTCATCAGTGCGGGACCCCACCCACCTTGGTCATCATTCTCCTCCCCCAAGGCTACACTAGCCATCTGCCGGGGCGGAGCACCAGTGGGTGCTGGTTTACCAAACAGGCGGCACCTGGTATCATTCACCTTATGACCCAGGTCATCACACTTGTAACACTTCAGGGGCCCCTAGGGAACAGGACTACCTGTCGGGCCCCTTGCTTCTTCTCAGGGGGAGGCTGGGAATCTTTCCCTTGGTTCCCTTGGGGACTACTTTGGGGCCCTTTGCGGAACTCCTTCTGTTTACGCTTGTCCTCCCCACTCTTCTGCTGGGGACCCTGCCCACCTATGGCTGAGTCTCCCACGTGACCCTTGTGGACCCGGGGGCTCACCCAGCGGTCCGCCTCCTCAGCAAGCTTCCTAGGGTTAGTGAGCTTGCTATCTATCAGATGCTGGTGCAGCTCTGGAAAACAATTATCAGCCAAGTCCTCCTATGCAATCAAATCAAAGAGACCTTGAAAATCATTAACCTTGCTGCCCTTTACCCAACTATTCAATGCTCTGCAAAAGAAAGTGACATATTCAGCCCAAGTACTGTTTTCTAACTTTTTTCATTTCCTGAACCTCTGACTATAGAGCTCAGGTGTCAAACCATATCTAGACATCAATGCATCTTTCATGATGCTGTATGAATTGTGGACTTCAGAAGGCAAGTCTAACAATGTGTCCCGCCCCTCACTAAGGAACCTTCCCCACAACCCCGCTCCCCAATCTCTCTAAGGGACCCAGTGGGAAGACATGGCTACCTCATAGGCTCTGAACCACTGACCAATATCATCATTTTTGTAAAACTCTTTCACCACATCCTTGGGAATATACACTCTACTTTCTGGATGTAATGACGGTATACTGCCAGCAGAGGGAGTAACTTCTAAATGTTTGGTTTTAAACTCCAACTCCCTCAAAACTTTCTCATGCTCAAACTGCATTTTTCTTTCCTCTATGTCTAACCTTCTATTTTCTAATTCCAGTTGCCTATTCACCTTGAACTTGGTCATCTCCATGTAATGCCTGCTTGATCTCTCTCTGTCCTTTAACTCCTCTGCAGACAGACTTTTAAGAGAACCAATGCTACCTGCGGGGGAAGGTACTCTCCTTCCCCCTGAGCCCACTGGCCCTTCCTGTTGCACAATTGCCAGGTCATCCTCCTCAATCTCAGGAGTTTTCCTCGCTTCTACCCAGGCCCTCACCGCCTTGTAGAATTCTTCCTTCTCTCTGAACCCAGTGGTGGAAACATTGAACTTTTTGCAAAAGTACTTCAGGTGTGCAACTTTGTAGCTTTCCAATTTCTCCTCTTCCCATTCAAGATCAACAGATGCTACAAATTCTGCTCTCTCCACCAACTGAATCAGGCATCTTTCAAAAATAGAACAAAAATCGAAAAAGGAATCTACCTAAAAGTATGTGGTTGCGTTATGGTCTGCAATCACTAAGTAGTGTTCACCAGTCACTGTACATGAGTCACAAATGCAAATCCAGAATCGCTTCCACTGACCAACAATGTTAGATTTGGGGGTCTCTAGTTGGCACAGGTAGGTACTTGTGACAAATAGAGACCCTCGCCTCTAGTCAGGGTAAGGGGATTACACTCCTAAAACAACCCCTGCTCACCCCCTTGGTAGCTTGGCACGAGCAGACAGGCTTTATCTCAGAGGCGTTGTGTTAAGCATTTGTGACCACAAACAGTAACCCAGTGACAACACTACAAATGGACACCACACAGGTTTTATATCAACAATAAGTAGACTTTATATAAAGTTACCACAAGACCATAAACAACAAAAATACACAATACTGTTACGTTAAGATGGTAGATTAAGCTTAGTTCAGATTAGTTCTTAGATGCAACACTCTGCGTCAATGTACCTTAGGTTGCGTTGCGCTTCCACGAAAAGCAATGTCACCGCGATGGGAATGTGGCAAAGTTCAGATACAAAGAAATAAAGAACTGAAGATTTTCCAATTGTGGCACGCTTCTCGGGGATGCAAGAAGTTCTCGGTTCGATGCGTGGACTGCAGCGGCGACACCCTTGTTCCGTGATGCGAAGGCAGCAGCTCCAGCGGCGACACTCTTCTCCCACAATGCGTGAAGCTTCCGCTCGATGCCAGCGGCGTCATCTATGATGCGACAGCAGCAGCTCCGACGGCGGCGGCCTTCTCGGGGATGCGAGGTGCTCTTCTTCGATGCGGTGCAGTGCGACAGTTCCAGCTGTGACACCCTCCTTCGGAGTTGGTCGGCAGGCCCAGCGACGGCGACACGCTCCGACCTTGTTGCCAGATTCTTCTCCAGATGCGGTGCAATGCGACAGCTACAGCGGTGACACCCTCCTTTGGAGTTGCGATGGCAGCAGCAGCTACGGCAACACACTTCCTCTTTGTTGCGGCACGCTTCTCTCCGGTGCGGTGTGACAGTTCCAGCGGCGACACCCTCCTTCGGAGTTGCAATGGCAGGCACAGCGACGGTGACACACTTCTTCTTGTTGAGTCGCGCTTCCAGTTCTTTGCAACATGCAGTTCCTCAGAAGGCCCAAAACAGCAGCAGGCACTTCCAAAGAACTCTGGGGAGCTGGGGGTTGATGTCTGTTGTCTCTGAGACTTCAGCAGGAGGCAAGCTCTTTTCCAAGCCCTTGGAGATCCTTCACAAGTTGAAAGCAAAGTACACAAAGTTCCTTTCTCTTTCCTTTGGCAGTAAAGCAACCACTGCAGGCCAATCCCTCAAGCAGCACTTCTGCTTGGGAATAGTCTCTCCTCAGTTTGTTCAGGTTCCTCTCCTCAGTAAAGGTTTCTTCGTGTTGCCCAAAAGTGATCTAATTTCATGGGATCAGGGTCCCAATATTTATACCCCAAAATCATTTGTTCTCTGAGGGGAGAGGGTCCTTTGCCCAGTCCAAACCAGTTCTGAAGCACTCTGTTTACCAGACTTCTCCTTTCCTTTCACAGTGCAGGGCAGGCACATCACACGCCCCACAGGAGGTGGAGCCAGCATTGTGGAAGGCAAGTACAGTCCTGGAGCACTTTGTTTACAGGACTCCTTCTCTTCTTTCAGTGTGCAGGGCAGAGACATCAGCCACTCCCCAGGAGGTGGAGCCAGCATTGCGGAAGGCCGACACAGCCCCATTCAAGGTTCAGGTGCAACTCCTCCCTCCCATCTAGATGTAGATCTCTTTATTCACCACTGGGTGACTCATCCTGTCTCTTGGAATCCCCCAGCCCTGTCACTCACAAAACCAGACAAGGAATACACAACCTAGCAGGGGCAGGCTTGAAAGGTTAGACAAGCAAATACCTACTTTCTGAAAGTGGTATTTGCAAACACAGAATGTTAAAACCAACTTCACTAAAAGATGTATTTTATCATTCTGAGTTCAGGCAAACTAAACTCGAATTTCTACCATGTTCTCTGAGACAGTTAGGATTATAAAATGTAATAACTCTAACAGCCCATTTTGGCCTATAGAGAACAGGTAGCCTTGCAATAGTGAAAAACGAAAATGGCTGTAATTCACTATTAGGACATGCCACACATATCATACTTATACTTACAATGCACCCTGCCCTTGGGCCTACCGTAGGGGTGAATGATATGAAGAAAAGGGAAGGTTTAGGGGCTGGCAAGAGGGTGCACTTGCCCAGTCAGCATGACAGTACCAGACTGCACTCAGGCTCTGCAATGGCAGACCTTAGACACATTTTACAAGGCTGCTTCTGTGGGTCGCACAACCAGGGCAGCAGGCCCACCAGCAGCATTTGGATTTACCCGCCCTGGGCACACTCACTCATCTGCATCAACCATCTGAGGGGCCTGTGGTCTGTCTGAACCCGGGAGTGAGTCCCAAACAGGTATGGTCTCAACTTCTTCAATGCCCAGAGCACAGCAAATGACTCACGCTCAATAGCACTCCACCTCTGTTCCTGTGGAAGTAACCTTCGACTGATATAGGCTACAGGTTGATCTAGGCCCTCCTCATTCATCTGTGACAGAACAGCCCCCACACCATGCTCTGAAGAGTCTGTCTGAACGATAAACTCACTTGAAAAGTTGGGTGCCCTGAGCACGGGCGCCGTGCACATGGCAGCTTTCAGGGCCTCTTAAGCTTTCTGACAGGTGTCGGTACAGATCACCTTCTTGGGCTGCTTCCTGGAAGTCAGCTCTGTCAAGGGTGCAAAAATGTTGCCATACCCCTTGACAAACCTCCTGTAATACCCTGTGAGACCTAAGAAGGCTCTCACCTCTGTCTGGGTTTTGGGTGGCTCCCAAGCCAGGATGGTTTCAATCTTGGGTTGTAGGGGCGCCACCTGGCCGCTCCCAACTTGGTGTACCGAGTACACAACGGAACCCTGCCTAATCTGGCTCTTACTCACCTTGATCGTGAGGCCTGCCTTCTGCAGCACCATCAACACTTCCCAGAGGTGGCACAGATGTTCCTCCCAACTGACACTGAACACTGCGATGTCATCCAGGTAGGCGGCACTGAACTCATCCAGTCCAGCAACACCTGGTTGACCAACTTCTGAAAGGAGGCAGGGGCATTCTTCATCCCAAAGGGCATAACACAAAACTGGAAATGCCCATTTGGTGTGGAGAATGCTGACCTCTCCTTAGCCCCATCAGTCAAGGCGATCTGCCAGTACCCAGACGTTGAGTCAAATGTGCTGAGGTACGCAGATCTATGAGCTTATCAGCTCTGGGGATGGGGTGCACGTTAGTCTTCGTGACTGAATTGAGCCCTCTGTAGTCTACACAGAACCAGAGTTCTGGTGTGGCACCCGGCGCTGCAGCCTTCGGGACCAAGACCACTGGGCTGGCCCAAGGACTGCTAGATGACTCAAACACTCCTATTGCAAGCATCTTTGAGACCTCCTCTTTGTTGCAAGCCCTTACCCTGTCAGTTACCCTGTAATCCTTGTGCTTCATAGGTAAGCTGTCTCCTGTGAGCACATCATGGACGCACCAATCTGTAACACCAGGAATCAGGGAGAATAGATCAGAAAACTGTCCCAGCAACTGGCGGCAGTCATTCTGTTGCTCATGGGTCAGGGTGGAAGAGAAGTTAATACCATCCACTGACCCATTTTGCTCTGAGGCTGACAGGAGGTCAGGAAGAGGCTCAGTTTCCTCCTCCACCCCAGCATCTGTTGCCAAGAGCATGCCCACTTCAGACCTCTCTAAGTGGGGCTTAAGGCGGTTGACATGTAGGACCCTCAAGGGAATCCTAGGAGACCGCAAGTCCACGAAGTAGGTAACTTGACTCTTGTACTCCACAACCTCAAATGGTCCGGTCCACTTATCCTGGAGGGTGCAAGGCTCCACGGGGGCCATGACAAACTTTCTGGCCAGGTTGAAGCTCTACCAGAGTGGCATTGTGGTCATACCATCGCTTCATCTCTTCCAGGCTGGCTTCCAGATTCGCCTCAGCGAGTTGCCTGAAACGCCTAGTCTGGTTCCCGAAGGCCAGCATGTAGCTATATACATCCTGGGGAGGTTTCCTGGGAGATTGCTCCCAACCTTCTTTAACCAGACTCAGAGGTCCTCTGAATGGGTGTCCATAGACCATAGAAAAGCTCAAAGGGACTGAACCCTAGAGATTTCTGTGGCACCTCACGGTATGCAAACAACAGGCATGGTAAGAGGACATCCGACTTATGCCTCATAGGTTCCTCAAGACCCATAATCATGCCCTTTAGGTTTCGGTTGAACCTTTCAATCAACTCATTTCCTTGGGGGTGGTAAGGAGTGGTGAACTTGTAGGACACACCACACTCCTGCCACAGGGACTTCATATACTTGAAAATGAAATTGGTCTCCCCGTCAGACACTACCTCGTGTGGGAATCCTACTCGTGAGAAAATTCCCATCAGTGCTCGTTCCACCATGGGGGCCGTCACTGTCCTCAGAGATATGGCTTCTGGGTACCGGGTGGCATGGTCCACCAAGACCAGGATGAACCTGTTGCCCATGGCTGTTTTGGGGTCCAGTGGCTCCACAATGTCAATCCCCACCCGCTCAAAGGAGGTAATGACCACATGGAATGGCTGGAGAGGAGCCTTGTGCTTCCGCCCACTCTTTCCACTTGCCTGGCAAATCTGACAAGTTCAGCAATGAGTATCTGAACTCTTGCGCATTTGGGGCCAATGAAAGTGGGCAACAAACCTTTCAAAGGTCTTGCCCTCCCCAAATGTCCTGCTAATGGCACATCATGAGCCAGCCCCCGTAGGAAGGCTCTGAACTTCTGGGGTACCACCAGCCCACATACTGACCCAGGTTCAGCAACCTTAGGCTCACTATACAGGAGACCATTCTCCCAATAAATCAAGTGTGACCCTGACTGATCACCTGCTGCCTCGCTTGCAGCCTGTTGCCGCTAGCCCACAAGAGAAGGGCACTCTCTCAGCTCCTTGCAGAATTTTTCCCTGGAGGGGCCTCCTTCTTGCTGCTAATGGGTCTGCTCAAGCAGGTCCCTCAGTTCAGCTACTTGCTCCCCGGTAGGCTTCAGGGCATCCCCCTCAGAGTCTACCTCCTCCTTGGCCGTGGGAACTTTGGGGGCCGGTTTCCCGCGCCCCCACCACTTCTCTCTTCGGCAGGTTCCTGGCCCTCCCTCTCAGGCTCCAGGTCCTCTTGAGAACCTCTACTGGCTGACATTGACCGGGGAGTCACGCACGCCCAGTCAGGCAGTCCACCCATCTTCAAGTGAGTTGTTTTTGCCACCTTTTCCCAAGGGGAGCTCTCCAAATCGTTCCCCAACAAACAGTCAACAGGCATGGCGGGCCTCACAGCTACCTGAAGAGTACCAGAGACCCCCCACTCAAAGGGAACCTGAGCCATTGGACAATGACTCTCTGTGTTGTCGGCGGCAACAACTCGGCAAAATGCACATGGGATAATCTGCTCTTGAGACACCAGGAGACACTCAACAGCTGTCACAGTGGCTCCTGTATCTCTAAGAGCCTCCACCTTTTGTCCATTGATGGTCACTCGCTGCCCATATTTCTTAGTGTTCCTGGGCAGGTGAGCTTCTGAGGCCATCTCACAGTCTCCTAAAGAGACTAAGGTCATCAGTGCGGGACCCCACCCACCTTTGTCATCAATGTCCTCCCCCAAGGCTACACTAGCCATCTGCTGGGGCGGAGCACCAGTGGGTGCTGGTTTACCAAACAGGCGGCACCTGGTATTATTCGCCTTATGACCCAGGTCATCACACTTGTAACACTTCAGGGGCCCCTAGGGAACAGGACTACCTGTCGGGCCCCTTGCTTCTTCTCAGGGGGAGGCTGGGAATCTTTCCCTTGGTTCCCTTGGGGACTACTTTGGGGCCCTTTGCGGAACTCCTTCTGTTTACGCTTGTCCCCCCACTCTTCTGCTGGGGACCCTGCCCACCTTTGGCTGAGTCTCCCACGTGACCCTTGTGGACCCGGGAGCTCACCCAGCGGTCCGCCTCCTCAGCATGCTTCCTAGGGTTAGTGAGCTTGCTATCTATCAGATGCTGGTGCAGCTCTGGAAAACAATTATCAGCCAAGTCCTCCTATGCAATCAAATCAAAGAGACCTTGAAAATCATTAACCTTGCTGCCCTTTACCCAACTATCCAATGCTCTGCAAAAGAAAGTGACCTATTCAACCCAAGTACTGTTTTCTAACTTTTTGCATTTCCTGCACCTCTGACTAGAGAGCTCAGGTGTCAAACCATATCTAGACATCAATGCATCTTTCATGATGCTGTATGAATTGTGGACTTCAGAAGGCAAGTCTAACAATGTGTCCCGCCCCTCACTAAGGAGCCTTCATCACAACCCCGCTCCCCAATCTCTCTCAGGGACCCAGTGGGAAGACATGGCTACCTCATAGGCTCTGAACCACTGACCAATATCATCATTTTTGTAAAACTCTTTCACCACATCCTTGGGAATATACACTCTACTTTCTGGATGTACTGACGGTATACTGCCAGCAGAGGGAGTAACTTCTAAACGTTTGGTTTTAAACTCCAACTCCCTCAAAACTTTCTCATGCTCAAACTGCATTTTCCTTTCCTCTATGTCTAACATTCTATTTTCTAATTCCAGTTGCCTATTCACCTTGAACTTGGTCATCTCCATGTAATGCCTCCTTGATCTCTCTCTGTCCTCCAACTCCTCTGCAGACAGACTTTTACCAGAAACAATGCTACCTGCGGGGGAAGGTACTCTCCTTCCCCATGATCCCACTGGCCCTTCCTGTTGCACAATTGCCAGGTCATCCTCCTCAATCTCAGGAGTTTTCCTCGCTTCTACCCAGGCCCTCACCGCCTTGTAGAATTCTTCCTTCTCTCTGAACCCAGTGGTGGAAACATTGAACTTTTTGCAAAAGTACTTCAGGTGTGCAACTTTGTAGCTTTCCAATTTCTCCTCTTCCCATTCAAGATCAACAGATGCTACAAATTCTGCTCTCTTCACCAACTGAATCAGGCATCTTTCAAAAATAGAACAAAAATCGAAAAAGGAATCTACCTAAAAGTATGTGGTTGCGTTATGGTCTGCAATCACTAAGTAGTGTTCACCAGTCACTGTACATGAGTCACAAATGCAAATCCAGAATCCCTTCCACTGACCAACAATGTTAGGTTTGGGGGTCTCTAGTTGGCACAGGTAGGTACTTGTGACAAATAGGGACCCTCGCCTCTAGTCAGGATAAGGGGATTACACTCCTAAAACAACCCCTGCTCACCCCCTTGGTAGCTTGGCACGAGCAGACAGGCTTTATCTCAGAGGCGTTGTGTTAAGCATTTGTGACCACAAACAGTAACCCAGTGACAACACTACAAATGGACACCACACAGGTTTTATATCAACAATAAGTAGACTTTATATAGAGTTACCACAAGACCATAAACAACAAAAATACACAATACTGTTACGTTAAGATGGTAGATTAAGCTTAGTTCAGATCAGTTCTTAGATGCAACACTCTGCGTCAATGTACCTTAGGTTGCGTTGCGCTTCCACGAAAAGCAATGTCGCCGCGATGGGAATGTGGCAAAGTTCAGATACAAAGAAATAAAGAACTGAAGATTTTCCAGATGTGGCACGCTTCTCGGGGATGCGATAAGTTCTCGGTTCGATGCGTGGACTGCAGCGGCGACACCCTTGTTCCGTGATGCGAAGGCAGCAGCTCCAGCGGCGACACTCTTCTCCCACGATGCGTGAAGCTTCCGCTCGATGCCAGCGGCGTCATCTATGATGCGACGGCAGCAGCTCTGACTGTGGCGTGCTTCTCGGGGATGCGAGGTGCTCTTCTTCGATGCGGTGCAGTGCGACAGTTCCAGCTGTGACACCCTCCTTCAGAGTTGGTCGGCAGGCCCAGCGATGGCGACACGCTCCGACCTCGTTGTGAGATTCTTCTCCAGATGCGGTGCAATGCGACAGCTACAGAGGTGACACCCTCCTTCGGAGTTGCGATGGCAGCAGCAGCTACGGCAACACGCTTCCTCTTTGTTGCGGCACGCTTCTCTCCGATGCGGTGTGACAGTTCCAGCGGCGACACCCTCCTTCGGAGTTACAATGGCAGGCACAGCGACGGTGACACACTTCTTCTTGTTGAGTCGCGCTTCCAGTTCCTTGCAACATGCAGTTCCTCAGAAGGCCCAAAACAGCAGCAGGCACTTCCAAAGAACTCTGGGGAGCTGGGGGTTGACGTCTGTTGTCTCCGAGACTTCAGCAGGAGGCAAGCTCTTTTCCAAGCCCTTGGAGATCCTGCACAAGTTGAAAGCAAAGTACACAAAGCTCCTTTCTCCTTCCTTTGGCAGTAAGGCAACCACTGCAGGACAATCCCTCAAGCAGCACTTCAGCTTGGGAATAGTCTCTCCTCAGTTTGTTCAAGTTCCTCTCCTCAGTATAGGTTTCTTCGTGTTGCTTAAAAGTGATCTAATTTCATGGGATCAGGGTCCCAATATTTATACCCCAAAATAATTTGTTCTCTGAGGGGAGAGGGGCCTTTGCCCAGTCCAAACCAGTTCTGAAGCACTCTGTTTACCAGACTTCTCCTTTCCTTTCACAGTGCAGGGCAGGCACATCACACGCCCCACAGGAGGTGGAGCCAGCATTGTGGAAGGCAAGTACAGTCCTGGAGCACTTTGTTTACAGGACTCCTTCTCTTCTTTCAGTGTGCAGGGCAGAGACATCAGCCACACCCCAGGAGGTGGAGCCAGCATTGCGGAAGGCAGACACAGCCCCATTCAAGGTTCAGGTGCAACTCCTCCCTCCCATCTAGATGTAGATCTCTCTATTCACCACTGGGTGACTCATCCTGTCTCTTGGAATCCCCCAGCCCTGTCACTCACAAAACCAGACAAGGAATACACAACCTAGCAGGGGCAGGCTTGAAAGGTTAGACAAGCAAATACCTACTTTCTGAAAGTGGTATTTGCAAACACAGAATGTTGAAACCAACTTCACTAAAAGATGTATTTTATCATTCTGAGTTCAGGCAAACTAAACTCGAATTTCTACCATGTTCTCTGAGACAGTTAGGATTATAAAATGTAATAACTACCATAGGGGTGAATGATATGAAGAAAAGGGAAGGTTTAGGGGCTGGCAAGAGGGTGCACTTGCCCAGTCAGCATGACAGTACCAGACTGCACGCAGGCTCTGCAATGGCAGACCTTAGACACATTTTACAAGGCTGCTTCTGTGGGTGGCACAACCAGGGCAGCAGGCCCACCAGCAGCATTTGGAGTTACCCGCCCTGGGCACACTCAGTGCACTAGGCTAGGGTCTGACAAGTAAACCAAATAGCCAAACATGGAACCACTGATGAATACATCAATTTACAATAGGGAGCACTTGCACTGTGGCACTGAATAGCAGTGGCACAGTAGTGGCACTGGATAGCAGTGACACAGTACCCAAAGCATCTAACACCAGCAAAAATACATGAGGCAACAGCAAAAATGGAAGGGAGACCCACGCCAATGGTGCCGTGTCTAACAGTCATTCACCCAAACATTTACTGAGACACCTAATCACTCACTCAGTCACTCACACACTGAGTTATCCACACAGTCATTTGTAAACCCACTGATTCCCCAATACAGCTTGGTATATATATTTAATATCATAAACTTTTAAAAACACTCACGGTCACTGGAACCAGCGCTCAGGAATTTTGCTGCATAGTACTTAGAGGACGTACCAGGAGGACTTATTGGCCCCCAAGGTCCCTCAGGAGTAAAGTGGATTTCATCCCCCAACCAGTAATGCGCCACGAGGTGCATTTGCAGAGTAGTGGAGAAAGTGTTTGTGGCCTCTGAAAACCTCTTTTCAATCCCACTGTGTGGGACTTACTGGAGCTAACAAGAGCTAACAAGAGCTCAAGGGCATCCTTGGGGGCCAACTACGCCTCCTATTACCTTCTTTAAGTCCCAGACAGCAGGATTGCGGCATTCTGATACCTGGCTTCACCCCCTTTGTCCACCACTTTGCAAATGCGCCTCATAGCGCGCGCTTGCTTGGGAGATGAAGTTCTCTTCACTGCTGGGGGCCTTTAGGGGCCAACTAGCCTACCTGTTACCTCCAGTAAGCCCCATATAGTGGGATTGCTGGGAGGTGGTCGCAGGCCATGCCCCTTTCTCCACCACTCGGCAAATTCGCCCTCTACCATACTCTTGGCTGGGAGATGAAGTCCCCTTGCCTCTTGAGGGTCCCTGAGGTCAAACTAGACCTCCTGTTATCTCCAGTAAGCCCCACACAGCTAGATTGCTGAGAGGTAGTCCTGGTGCACTGCTGCATGGGGGATGAAATCCACTTTAGTCCTAAGGTCCTCAGGACACAAGGGGATCTCATCGACTAGCAGTGTGCAAAGAGGTGCTTTTTTAGAGTGGTGTAAAAAGGGGTGTGGCCTCGGACCACCTCTCAGCAATCCCACTGTGTGGGACTTACTGGAGGTACCTGGTGGGCTAGTTCGCCCCAAAGGACCCTCAGCAGCGATGGGAACTTAATCCCTCAGCAGCGATGGGGACTTAATCCCTGAACGCTGCAAAGCATGCCAGGAGGCGCACTTGCAGTGTGGTGCAGAAAAAGGGCAGGGCCTCAAGCGAGTTGCAGGTTCCTATTTCTTTTTTTATTTAGGAAATGGGGCTATGTAGCCTCCATTTCCCTTGGCACTTTTGGGCGTGGCCCCCCTCCCAAGACAATATATGCCCTAGGGACCTCATCCCCCAGGACTGGGCCTTTCTATTCTTTTTTTATTATAACCAAAGGGGAGGATGGCCATGTGGCCCCCCTCCCCAGGCCAATTTCAGCCCCATGGACCCCATCCCCCGGGACCCGGCCAAGATTAAAACATTTTTTAAAGAGGGGAGTCCAGTGGCTCCCCTCCCCGGCCACTTTCGGCCTTAGTGACCCCCTCCCCTGGGGCATGGCCACATTGTTGGGGACCGTTGAGTGAGCCCCAAAGCCCCTGCGGTCCGTGCCGGCTCTCTGCCTCCTGACCACAAGATGTCTGCCACAAAATGTCTGCCAACACTTCCTGTATTGAACTATTGGCAGCCAATCAAATCACAGGCTCGAGATCAGGAGGGTTTGCAGATCCTCAGCGGGGATATCTGAGAAATGTTTAAATTTTCAGGAACTACTGAACAAATTTACACCATTTAACAAAAAGTGTGTTTTCTGAACCAAGAGCTACCATTTTGCTAAATTTGGTGTAATTCCATTCAGCAGTTCGGACTCTAACCATGTCTAAAGTTCCTATGGAAATTGTTGTGCAGGTTCTATAAAACCTATACAGGATCTGTGCATTTAGGCAACATATACTGCTGGCTTGGTGTCCAGACTGATTCTAGACACCCCCAGCGGGTATGTTGGCATGTATACTACCTAGCTCACAGTGCCACTAGAAACTCCTCTTACCAAGGAGAGAGTAGTTCTTGGCAACTCTCGAACTTGACAAGCCTGATCCCTTTCAACCGTGGAAACAGTGCTATACTTTTTACTCAGTCACGAGCAGTAGCGGCACTCCCCCACCCCCCTCCCAGCGCCTTGAGACCCTCACAGGTGAGTAGCGCGCTTTACAAGTGTACTGATTGATTGATTGATTGACTCATACTCACTTAGGCGCAGAGAGATAAACTGAATAAACGGTATGGACGTTTTTCAATACGTATTTATTGAATGGTCGTTTTTCTAGTGTAAAACAGGTGTGCTGAAACATCCATTAGACAGTAACAGATATAAATGATTAGAAGCACTAGGAAAGTAAAAGGATGGTAGATTTCTACAATTGTGCTACAATCATGAATACAGGCAAGTATATAAAATACATGACAATAAAATGCGTACTCCTGCGATGCTACCCTAACTAGATGTACCTGAGTGTACCAGGCATGTATGTAGGTGTTAAGCCAAGAATCCCTCTAGGATAAAGTCAACCCCATTACTTGAAGTGAGAGACTGTGGGACCCCGTCTTGGTCTCAAGTTGGCCACCCTGCTTTAGACCACTGCAAGCTGGAGTAACTGCATGCAGGTGCCTCAGCGTCCCAGGTCAGTGTGTCAGAAGGGACATTCTGTTCTCCTCTCTCTGTCTCAGCAAGATGTGACATTTATATACCCAAATGTCTTCCCGGAGGTTCTACCTTGCTGTGCCACTTGTCAGACTTAGGATGATGTCGGGAATTAACTTTATACATAGTTATTACACAGGAGATGGTAGTCCTCCTGTGTTTCCAAGAATCCTCATGCATGTGAGCAGTGTTGTATCTAGGTAAAAGGTCAGTCCCCAAGAAACGCTATGTGTGTAGTGTAGGGGAGAGTATAGGTGAAAGGTTATGATGTTTCCTGAGGCTATATTGGGATACCTATATGGAGAAAACACATTTGGGAGCCTCCCTTTTTCTCGTCTCCCTCTGGACGAATCACCCTGAAACTTTCAATACAGCAGCTTAAGTGACCGGGCCATTAGTTTTGAATATTTTGCGAAGATTCGTCAAAAGGCACCAAAGAAATTGGCAAAACAGAAAATGCTTTTTGAATACAAACAAGGTCCTAACTATAACTACCTACTGGCAAAATTCTCTAGTTATGATACACAACACACACCATACCTTACGCCATTTGCTATACTGTTGTCTTCATACCTCTTTTCTTTGTTTCTATATCGATTGAAAATCCGTGTATTGAAAATGGCGGGCATTGTGAGGTGATTTTGTTGGTTGAGCGAGAACGGCACACACATACTGAAGCACTCAGTCTTCATTTACAGGGCTTGCTTGACCTAAATAAAATTAACCAGATTTGAGACACAACTTGCAAGTTTAAATGCTTGTTGAGATATTGATAGACCAGCCAACTCTGTGTCTGCCATCCGTATAGCTTTAATTCAGTTGATTTTCTTGGCTCAGGGCAGTTAGCCCTCCTTCAAAGTTGCTGATGGTATTGCAGTCTTACCCGACAGTAAGAGCTATAATTCTAAACTTCCAATCTGTCCAACCTGACATTTTCATTGAGGTCTTCAGAGCCTTTTTTTCATTTTTTCGTATTTTATGCTGGCACTCTAAGTAACCACTGGAGTTTGAAAATGCAAGGTGTTCCACAGTAAGAAATCCATAAACAACACTCTGAAGATGTAACTCTGGATTGCTGACACAGTCAATTGCCGTTCCAGTACTGTAGAAATAACACATATCAAGCATTCTGCTCCGTAGTTTAATCTTTTTAGTGTTCTTAATGTTTTTTCATACTAGTATGGTAAGGACATAATCACAGCCTATCCTTAGAATAGGCTTTTCTAAATCCAACCTGTAGCACTGAACCTGCAGTTAAGAAAATCAGACTGACAACCTGTCTTATTTCTCATTGCAGACTCAACATCAACAACATATGGCACTACGGGAGATGGCGGAGGTAGGACTTTTTTCAAAAGAAGTTGTTGAGAGAATTATTAAAGTAATATTGGATACTTTTATGAATTTTATTTCATATTTAATTTTTTTGATACAAGTTCCATTTGTGTGTTGCAGTCAAGCCATGTTTAAAGTGGTATTATTTGACGTTAAGTAGCAGTTTAGTCCACACATGAGGACGAAGTTCACATGACTAATAGGTCACAGTCTTGCAAAAAGTAATATAATGCAAAATAAATAGGAATGAGGCATAAAACTGACGAACATTGAGACTACATTAATCAGGTCAAAGTTATTGTTCATATTTGCAGATTTGACACCAGGTATACATGATGCTTTCAAGAAACGTGTGACCATTTGTAAAGTTTTAGATGTCTGGGTCGGTCATTGATGGCCTTCCTTGGTATCCAAACTTAAGGACAACCCCCTCTGCTAGACACTGTGTCCATACAACAATAACTATGTGTTATTGAATTACACCTACAGATTTCCCACCTTTTGAATATTCCCCAGGCATCAGACTGGATCCGGCAACTTTTAAACTGTACTTTTGTGTGCCAGTAGGTTGCACCTTGCGTCACCACACTGATGCCGTTCCGCTCTGGAAATGACATGTGGGGCCCAAAGAGGCACCATTCCCATGCACTGACGTCAGTTCCTTTCTTTCTGGTCCAACGATGATTCATAGCAACATTTTTTGTCTGAGACAGACTCCGCTAATGACTACAATAGGGATGATGAAATTGGCCAACCCTACCAGATCCCAGCCTCATCTCATCCCTGTGTCCTACCACTAAAGAAAGTGCCTTCTTTGCCATAGTTATGCAGAGGGCGGCCAAAGTTCCCGACTTCCAGCTGTCCACCTTAGCGATCAAATCTAGTGTCTTGACAGAAGTCTTCCAGCCAGGACAGACTAATGCCGAGTCCCTGTAGTCTTTCAATGAAACTCTAAGGTGATTTCAAGAAGCTTTAATTTGAGTGCCATATGCACAAATAAAAAGTACAATAACAATAACACAAAATATATTAAAAAAGAATTAAAATAACAGATCAACAACAACAAACTGCTGACATAAAAAAATACCCACGTCACAACGTACACATTCATCAGAAAGCCTCTGTTAAAATCATAAAGCAACGAGGCATTGCTTAAAGTTATAGCTTTTCAATCTATGCATTAAACACCATCTAGTAAACCTTATGTAAAAAGTGCAAAAAAGGTAAAGTGCCTTAAATTCTGATTAGATACAATCACACAGACGTGTACAAATATCAGCAGATGAAATTGGGGCAAAGGAAAACATGAGACTTTGTACAGTCAATTGAAACATGCTCGCAGTGTCCCTTGGTGTACCGGTCAGCACTGCATTCCTGGCCTACAGCATCTCAGGAACTGGAGTTCCTTTGATGTTTGTGACATCAGTGCATCATTCCAATAAGTAAGAATCGATGTTATTAATATCCAGAATAAAAAATATGCGGGGCAAAAACTTTCTAGTCATAATCCTCTTTTAAGCACGTTTCCTGCTGGATTCAAATTTTGCGTTTGCAGTTAGTGTGCTGGAGGGGCAAGATGGCATCTGAGTGAGACCATGACTCTATCATCTGCCCCTGCCAGACCACCAGTCTGTTAGTCCAACAGCGAGAAATGTTATCGGGGCAGATAGATTCTGCACTATCGCTAGGACTCTTGAGGCTGAGAGCTGCAATCGGATTTGAGGTTGGAAGACGGAAGCTGGCTGTGCTCGCTGTTGCTGGTTCAGCTAAGCTCGATATTGCTTTCATCTACACCGCTGAAATTACAAGGAAGCCCGGCTGGAGAAATGACGGGGCGAGGCACAAAAAGTGGCAAACAACGGTCTGTGCCCCCAGCTGCCTCTGCTTCTGCATTGATGGCCACCCAGCCCCTCCCCCAGTGCGAGACTATTGTGGAAAAGCAAGACCGAAGGAAAGAAAGGTGACTTCCAACCCGGTAAGGATAAAACAGATTTAATCAAAAAAGCACTGCAGCTAAACTCCCGGGATGCAGGGGGATCTCAGCCCCAATTTGTTAACTTATTTTTTCCTTTTGAAGCTGGTGGCATGAGTGTTGAAGCATCATATCTTAAGTGTCTATGACACTTAACCTCAGCGCACTGTAGCTATGCGCGGTTGTCTTTGGAACACTCCGCTTAAAATTGTTAACACATGTAATCCACAACTTTGAATTTTCAAGTTGTAAAGTTTATCAAATGATACTCAAAAAATTATTATTCAAAACTTTACACAGAATTCCTCTGAAACAATATTATTCATTCAATGCATGATTATACAATAAAACGAAATTCACATTTTAAACGTTCACAATTCTTTTGCGTAGATGACTTTTCTTTAGTGCCCAATGCATTTCAAGCTCTTGGAGCTCTTCCTCAGGGGCCTGTGGACTGAATTATAATTATTCTATCAATATTTGATGAAACAGAACACCCAAATCATACTTATATACAGGGTATATTGACATCTTGTGCCTTGAAAAACATGCTGGTGGAGTGAAAACACAAATAGCCCACACCGCTGTGAAATGCAACACAATATGCCAAAATTACGAAAGAACTGACTCACTGATGTCGAAGGCACCAATATCTTCAATCTAAACCATGGAAACAAGTGTGAAAAACATATCGTTTACTCCTCAAAACTATCCAATTGTACCTGAAAACAACTGGCCGCTCACGCTGTTCTCTCTTACCTTACTGCAAAACTTTCAGTGCCAAGAAACGGGATGTTCTACTCTGGTAAGGATCTTGTGTATTCTGAAATAACAAAACATCTCACTCAACTACGGGTTCAACAACCCTCCAAACCGTTGAGTTGAGTGTTGAAGGCCATAATGTGGGAAAAGAAGCTCAACCTGTAGTGAATATTGGCAGTGCTGATGAGGGGCACAATATACTGGGCCCGATTCACAGAATTAACTTAAGACAAAATCCTAAACTTACTACTTTTGTTATTCTCAGAATGGACGTACTACTTTTGGTATTCACAGAATGGATTTATGACTACTAACTTTACATCCGCACTCGGGCCGGAGATTCCGGCCCGAGGCGGAGATTCAGGCCGTAGGTGGGACTTCTGGCCTTGAGGTGGGACTTCTGGCCCGGAGGTGGCGGCCCAGAACCCTCCTGCTGAGCCCACCGACTCCGACACCGCCGCCCGCAACCTCAGACAGTGGATCAACGACTGCGCCAACACCCTCGCCGCTCAAGAAATCCTCCAAAAGCCACACCAGCAAGAAAGCTAGCTAGTTCACTGAGGAAATCCAGGCCTCCAAGCAGACCTGCCGAAAGCTAGAGAAGAACTGGCTCCACAAACGAACACCGTACAGCTACGCAGCCCACAAGAACGCCACCCGCAGACACCATCACCTCATCAGATCTGCCAAAAGGGCCTCCTTCAAAGACCGACTAGACAACAACGCACACAACAGCAATGAGCTCTTCACCATCATGAAGGAACTCTCCAACCCCATCTCTAACACCAACGACATCCCACCCTCGCAAGACCTGTGCAACTCGCTCGCCACCTTCTTCCACCGCAAGATTGCAGACATCCACGACAGCTTCAACGCCACAACTGCCCTGACCACTGAGACACCCGCACCCACGATGACCACCCGCACCAACCGCTTACTCTCCTGGACCAACATCAATGACGATGACACCATGAAGGTCATGAACACCATGCACTCCGGATCTCCATCAGACCCCTGCCCACAACACATCGTCAACAAAGCCAGCGCCGCCATCGCACCCCATCTCTGAAAAGCCATCAACATCTCCTTCGAGACAGCAACCTTCCCTGAGAGCTGGAAGCATGCCGAGATCAACGCCTTACTCAAGAAACCCAAGGTGGACCCCAGGGACCTCAAGAACTTCTGGCCAATCTCCCTGCTCCCATTCCCGACGAAGGTCATCGAGAAAACCGTCACCTAACAACTGACCCGCTACCTCGAGGAGAACAACATCCTGGACCCATCCCAGTCCGGGTTCCGCAGCAACCACAGTACCAAAACTGCCCTCGTCGCCGCCACTGACGACATCAGAACCCTGCTAGACAACAGAGAAACCGTGACCCTCATCCTCCTGGCTCCGCCAGCCGCCTTCGCCACAGTCTGCCACCGCACACTACGAACATGCCTCCACGATGCCGGGATCCAAGAGAAGGCCCTGGACTGGACCACCTCCTTCCTCTCCGGCAGAACACAGTGTCCGCCTTCCCCCCTTCCACTCCGAAGCCACCGTGAGCATGTGTGGCGTATCCCAGGGCTCATCCCTAAGCCCAACGCTATTCAAGATCTACATGGCACCGCTCGCCCACATCGCCCGACTACACGACCTCAACATCATCTCCTAAGCTGATGACACCCAACTGATCCTCTCCCTCACCAAGGACCCCCTCACCGCCAAAACCAACCTCCACGAAGGAATGAAGACGTTGCCAAATGGATGAGGAACAGCCGACTGAAGCTGAACACGGACAAAACTGAGGTCCTCATCCTCGGATCCCCCCCTTCGGCCTGTGATGACTCCTGGTGGCCGACCGCACTGGGAACAGCTCCCACACCCACCGACCACACACGCTACCTAAGGATCATCCTCGACTCCAACCTCTCCATGACTAAGCAGGTCAACGATGTTTACTCCTCCTGCTTCAACACCCTCTGCATGCTCCGCAAGATGTACAAGTGGATCCCCACCGAAACAAGAAGAACAGTCAGCAGCAGGCTGGACTACGGAAACGCACTCTACGCAAGAGCCCCGGCCAAACTCCTGAAAAGGCTTTAACACATCCAGAACACCTCTGCACGCCTGATCCTCGACATCCCTCGCCGCAGCCACATCACACACCTGCACTGGCTCCCCGTCAGCAAGAGGATAACCTTGAAGCTCCTCACCCACGCACACAAGGCACTCCACAACACCGGACCAGCGTTCCTCAATGGACGACTCAGCTTCTACACCCCCACCCACCAGCTACGATCCGCCGACCTCGCCACAATCCCCCGCATCCGGAGAGCAACCTCCGGCGGCAGATCATTCTCCCACCTCGCCGCAAAGACCTGGAATACCCTCCCCATCCACCTTTGGCAAACCTAAGACCTGCTGACCTTGAGAAAACTCCTCAAGCCTTGGCTTTTGAAGCAGTAGCAGCATTCCCCTCAGCGCCTTGCGACTCTCACGGATAAGTAGTGCGCCTTACAAATGTATTGATTGATTGATTGATTCCGGCCGGTGGCAGAGATTTAGCCATGGCCGAATACTCCACCTCCGGGCCTGAAGTCCCACCTCCGGGCCGGAAGTCCCACCTCTGGGCCGGAAGTCCCACCTACAGGCCGGAATCTCCGCCTCCGTGCCGGAACCTCCAGCCCGAGTGCGGACGTAACATTAGTAGTCATAAATCCATTCTGTGAATACCAAAAGTAGTATGTGCATACTGTGAATACCAAAAGTAGTAGGTTTAGGATTTTGTCTTAAGTTAGTTCTGTGAATCGGGCCCATTGTCGATAGATATGCCCCCAGAAGGGAATAGAGAGACAGGGGATGTTCAAGAAGACCCTCTTGTACTTTGTTGCAGCAAAATTAAGTGACTGTTCTAGAGGTACCATCAAAAGGAGTTAGGACCGGTCCTATGCCAGGACCCCCATTAGCTGATAAGGCAGCTGGCACAGGCTGAAAGGCAACACTCAGGGATGTCAATTCTCAGGTAGATAGTGCCTCCAAGGATAAGATAGGAAATGATCCTAAAGAGGCAGGCATGTCCCCCTGAGAAGTTATTTTCCCTTACAGATGAATCAGACATCTCGGATGCAAGCATCTCGGTGTCAAGTGGATAAAGGGCTGCAAAGTGGAGCAGTAGTACTGGGCAAGAAGATTTGACTTGTCCATCTCAGCAAAGAAAACCAATTTCCAAAATGGGGACGAAGAGAAGAGCCCACAGGAAGTGCTTGACAGAGGCAGTAAGGAGTACTTAAGGTGAGACTATTCTGCCACACAGTTAATTTTTCTTGAGGAGGAAAAAAGTGAAAAAGAGCTGGCTGAGGCAGGCCTAATGGCTGCTCGAGCATACCAGAGACAGCGAGAGTTGGGGATTCTTCACTTGCAACGATCTTTGAAACAATAACACACATCTAGGAAGAAGTCAAGAACAATAATCGACAAGCCCGTTTTGTTGTCAAAAAAGCTGCAGGGTGCAGTTAGAAAATTGGTAAAACATGCACAGATATTGCTGAAGGAAAAGTCAGTGTAGAATACCGAATAGAAATCCTTGAAATGGAAGTGGTGTCCCTTAGTCTCAGGGCGCAACACAGATGTGGTGTTGAATGATGTGCTGTGGAAGCTGGACGACCAGGAAAATCGGCAATGCTGTGATAACTAATGAATATTGGGGGTACCTGAATGGGTAGAGGGAACTGATTTGAGAAAATATATGGTGTCCGAATATGTATCTTTACTACGCATGCAATAGATCGCATGCCATTATAACACGGTTGTTACAACAACCACGTTGTTACATTGAGACTTGCTGTAGGGGGCAAGCTGGAATTAAAATAGTATTGTTTACTATTCCTACTCCAGTTTTTGCAACAGCACGGAAGTTGTTGGATTGTAAATCCAACACCTTTTGCCCCCCATCGCAAGTCGTAACAACTTGCTATATAATGGTTTGTGATGTTACAACTCGGTCATTGTAATGAACGCATGCGATCTGTCGCATGCATAGTAAACGCTGTTTCCCATGGTATCCCTATTGAACGGTGCATTTCTCGAGATGTCCTCATGGGATTGGGACAAGGAAATTCAGCGGACCAACGATTTCCAATGATGTGTCAAAGTGTGCTTCCAAAGAACTGGAACGACCACGGGCAGTGTTGGTGTACTTCAGCAATTTTTTACTGCGGCAAACTGTCTGCGATCTGTCTTGCCCTAATGCAAAAATAGAATAAGATGTAGTGACATTTTTGCCAGACCTGACTTTGCTCATGCCACAGTCGAACAAAGATGGCAATTTAGGCAGCTTTTCTCACCATTTCAAAAACAGGTAGCTGAGGTCTACCTACAGAATCCGGTCCAGTTAAAGATTGTCTTCAGAGGGGGAAATCAGTAGCTTCACCTTAGAAGGCCAGGCTCAGGCATTCTTCAAAGATATTTTGGCTGGGTCAGTGAGTAGTGCCAAGTGAAGGGGCTTACTAGCTAGGGTTAATGGTGTTGTCCACGATGGAAGGGAAAAGATAGGCTGGTAAGGCTGGTACTACCTGGACTTCTGAGGTGAAGCTGAGGATTTCCCACCTGAAGACAATCTTTAGCTGGCAGGATTCTTTAGGTAGACCTCAGCTACCAGTTTTGGTACCGTCTGGCTTTACGGCTGGTGGGATGGGGAGAGGTAGGAGTGGGATTGTGTCAGATATTACCATCCTGGCTCAGGCTTGGGCCTGGTTGCCCTTTTTTGGTGGTGGGAGGAGGGGTGAGTGTTGGGTAGAGGCCAGAAGTATGGGGGAACTTTCATACTAGTAGGAAGGTTGTGTGCTTTATGGGGATTATGTCTTGCATCAAATATGGTCTCAAAGATAAGAGGTTAAGCATCTGGATTCTCTTGCAGGTTAGAAATGGGTAAATTGTGAATAGCTACCATTAATATCTGTGGGCTAAACACTCATGAGAAGAGACAGAATGTAGCTGTGGGGGTACAGCTGTTAGCAGCAGATATTATTTGTATGCAAGAGAACCATATTAGGTGCACAACTTCATTTGTTAAATTCCCCAGGAAATAGGCTTGTTTGTGGGGGTAACACAGTACATTCGGATGCGTGGGGTAGCTATCCTGGCGCATAATAGTTGCCTGCTATTCACCCAGACATGGCCTGATAAATTTGTCAGTTCGGTTATATTTGTATTTCAGTTATGCTCTGGAGAAAAAATGTCTAAATGCTCAAGTTATGGAACCAATGTTGATGACCCTGGAGTATTTGAATGGGTGACTGGGGAATTAGCACTGTGGCCCCTTTCTGTAGTTCTCTGCAGGTATTTTAACATTAATATACAGGCCAGCTGGTCCCAGAATGCGGATGTGGATTGGGTTTATACCGGGAGAAAACCTAAGGTATTTTATGCCATGAAGGGTCTGTTTAGGGATCAGGTCTGCTTTTGATCCAGGGTATGCCTTTTTTTTCTATACCACATCTTACTCATACTCGATTGGACTATGTGTTTGTTTCTCGTTCTTTAATCACTGACTGTACCATAGAAAAAGCCCCTCATATATTTTCAGATTATAACCCATTAGTGGTAGGAATCAAGGGGGAAGGTTTTAAGCCTAAGGTGATGTAATTGAGCTTTGAACGGGCTCTTCTGGTAAATGAAGACTACCATAATCATATGATCAATTAGATTCCTATCTTTCTGAAGGATAATGTGGGGAGTGCATCAATAGATATTATGTGGAATACCATGAAGGCTTGTATCCATGGGGACACCTTAAGGTTCTTGTTAAATCTTAATAGGTAAGGGCTGCAGTTATTATAGGACCTTCAAGTTTCTTTGAATCAGACGGAAGAAGAGTTGTTCGCGGCCTCATAACAAGGGGGTGATTTGTGGGTAGTACAAGCAAAAGTGGCAGTGTCCAAATCTGCCAATTTGGAAATCTTGGCCTAGAAAGTCACTGACACGCTTAAGGTATGGAAAGAACATTCTTATGAATGCAGAGAGATTGGTCATCACCTGGCTATTAAAACTAGACAACAGAGTATGCAAAATTTAGGCTGGGAAATTCAGGATCTTGGCATGGGATTGATAACTGACCCAGTTACAATTAGTGCACCTTTCCAACAATAATATCAATCCCTTTACCTGGATAGTACTGAGCTAAGTCCCTGAGAAATTTTCAGTTGAAGAGAAGGAAAAGCTAGAAGTTTCCCATAGTGATTAATGATTCTTCTGGGGTTGAACAGCTTTCCAAGTGGTAAAGCCATTGCTATGGACAGTATCCCCATGGAGTTTTGTAGGACATTTGCTCGACATCTTAAGGATTGTATGACCAGGTTGTTTGATCATATTTTTTGGGGGAGGTAGAACTTGTAGCTCCTGGTCCTCTGCCAAAATTATCATTTTGGCTTCTCGTTTAGAGCTAATAATTCACAAGATAATATCAATTCGACAACATGGGTTTAGCCCAGTAACAGGAACTGTACAGAGGGTTAGCTCGCTATTTGATGTTACTTATGTAGCAGGTGACCCAATGGCTCTAATTCTACTTGATGTGGGAAAAAGCCTTTGACAGTGTCTCCTGGTAATTTTTGTGTGTGGCACTATCAATGGTGCAGAGCGGTATCAGCTTTATATAAGCAATCAAAAGGCTATATTATCACCCAGTGGCCAGGGTATCTGTGAATGGGCTATTGTCAGATCCATTCTCAATCTCACTTGGGACCCAGCCAGGCTGTCCATTTTTCCTGCTCCTGTCTGCAACTTACATTGACCCTTTTGTACTTAGGCTTGAAAATAATGGTGCAATCTTACAGATTCAGATACACGGGTGGGAAACAAAAGTGTTGGTGTATGTAGACGATATTGCCATGGTGACTGCTGATCCCTTAAGTGCACTCAAGGAGGAGGAAGACGAGACAGTAAAATTTGGGAGGCTCTTTGACTATACGTTAAACAAAGATAAGTCCCATGAATATATCAATTACATGATGCCGGGGTCATGGATAAGTTAGTGTATCTGGGAAATAGCTTTTCGGTAGGAATAGATGATATAGTTAAAGATGATACAGAACCACTTTTAAATAAAATGAAACAAGATCTGGGTAGATTAAACAACCTTCATCTATCCATAGTGTAATGTTGTAAAAATGCTTTTCGTCTCCAAGATTCTCTAATTTTTTGGGCCTTTCCATTGGATTTCACTGCTCAGTGACTTAAGAAAATGGAAGACCGTTTCTCACGGTGTATATGGACCTTTGCTGGACCTACCAGGGCGCTTAAATTCCTTTCGTTACCAAAAGAGAGAGGAGGGTGGGATTTGCCCAATGTGAACTATACTACTGGGCCAACTCTCTGCTAGTGTAGTCCTGTTGCAAGAATACCCTAAGGAAGGGGCATAGACTGTGTACCCTCACCGTATGATTTAGTAATAGGGAAAGAGGCATAGGGTTGCTTATGGTGACTGCTAAATGACTGCTATTACAAAAAAGTATGTTTTAAGACCCTTTTTAGGGGCTTTCATGGTGTGGAGTACAGCTCAGAGATTGTTGGGAATCGGTAGATTGAATTTTTACACGCCTTTCGCAAATAAAGCAAATCTACCAGGGATTTATAAGGATCACTTTCTAAGTAGTTGGCTCAAGAATGGGCTGTGTAGGGTGGAATTATTTTCTCCCTAACGGATATAACCTCATTAGACAATCTTAAAACTACATTTAGTATTGGCTGGAGGGATTTTTTTAAAGACCTCCAAGTGAGAGACTTTTTGTTAAGAAAAGGAGCCTGTCCAAATGGATTTGCTAAATGGACAGTAGTCGATGGATTGTTGGGTGTTAGTCAATGCTCGATTGGTGTAATCTATAATCTTTTTAACTCTGCAATGAAAGATGATCTGGATAAATATTACCAGAAGTGGAAATAGAAGGTTGGGATAACTGATACAATGTTTTTTCAATCTTTTGATGCCATGCATGCCATTTTAATAACTGCACAATTGCAAACACAGTGCTATAAGACGTGTTTCCTTCTATGTTATCTATATTATACTCCATATAAGATCGCTAAGTGGGGGAGGGGAAAGGAACATTTTGCCCGCGATGTGCATTATATGGAGCAGACATTGTCCATATCTGTGCATCGTGAAGTGAGCTTGCAAATCTGAAACTTTGTGAGGAGTTGAATGTGAATATTTCCCTGTCTCCTGCCTTAATTTTGTATAGGACTATTGGGAGAAGATGTAGGTGTGGAGGAGTGAGATCTGATTTACACAGCTATGGCAGTACTGAGGTTGTGTATCGTTTCAGCATGGTTAGATCCTAACCCTGCAGGGTTTCAGCAATGGTTGGCCTGGTTTCTGTCAATTTACAATCTGGAGACAACTGTGCATGCAAGAACTGGTGACCATGCACAGCGGATAGGCCTGAGTAGTTGGGATCCCTTGACAGAGTGGGTTGAAAACTTTTGGAATGTTGGTTGGTGTGGCCTGACCACTAGAACATTGCTGCTATGGCATGGGTCACTTTAGGGTAGGGGGTAGCTAAGCAGGTTTAGATATGTGCTGTATTTTCCAGTACTGTATTTGAGAAGGTTTTATGTTCTGTATGCAATATAATGTTTTTATAGAGGATGCTTCTTTTTAAAGAAGGAATTATATTTATTTATGGAAGTCAAGGGAAAATCCCTGGAAACTCTCTGTTATGTCGCATAGGTTTTAATCTTCACACTCATACACAGTATGCCGTGAAGGTCTTTCGGTAAACCTGGGAGGATCTGAGGAACCAAATCTCAGAGGGTGTGGGAATCTCAGCTCAGCAGGCAACTGGCATTAACCAATCTTAGGTCAAACTAGCGTAACGAATGATCCTTGTCTTGAAGGTCTACACTCTCCTTGACTCTCCTGCCCTTCACCTGCCCCATGTGACCAGCCAGTTTTGTCTTAGCACCCATCTCCTGAGAGCTTGGTGGTGCAAGCTTCCATTAGTCAGATGAATCCTAACACTTTCTAAGCTACTTCCTGGACTACCAATTCATGGAAGTAGCTTAGAAAGTGTTAGTATTCATCTGACTAATGGAAGCTTGCACCACCAAGCTCTCAGGAGATGGGTGCTAAGGCAAAACTGGCTGGTCACATGGGTCAGGTGAAGGGCATATTGCAATTTGCGATTTATTCAGGGGATCAGACTAAGGTCTGTCACATGCCCCTAAGAAGGTGTTGATGTGTGGGTCACTGCAATCGCACCAGCTATCAGAGAAATCCAACCCAGTAAACTACTTGGACTTACAGGGGTTCCTTTAGATCTTATAAATGTAGGTATCTGAGCTCCACTACTGTCTAATATTTTTAATTATTGTGAGACAGTTAATTTTTTCCCAACATGGTCAACTTATATTATGGTTCTTATTTTTTTATAAAAGGGAACAGAATGGAGCCGCACTGTTACAGGCCCATCTCACGCATTGATTCCTCGGTCAAGGTTATGGGAAGAGTGAACTTTAATAAGGTTTGGGAGTGGCTAAAATTTAAAAAAAAATGTATGCAAATGTCAATATGGTTTGAAAGAGCACCTAAGCACTTTAAAGCAATGCCTCAACTTAGTGTACTGTAAGAAAACAAAGTAATTTACAATCAGCATTCCTTGGACCTATCAAGTGGGTTTGATGGAGTTAATTGTTCCAAGCTATGGCATCTTTTATGACAGCTCAGCTTTATAAGATCTAAAGGAACCCCTGTAAGTCCAAGTAGTTTACTGGGTTGGATTTCGTCTGATAGCTGGTGCGATTGCAGTGACCCACACATCAACACCTTCTTAGGGGCATGTGACAGACCTTAGTCTGATCCCCTGAATAAATCATCAAATTGCAATATGCCCTTCACCTGCCCCATGTGACCAGCCAGTTTTGCCTTAGCACCCATCTCCTGAGAGCTTGGTGGTGCAAGCTTCCATTAGTCAGATGCATACTAACACTTTCTAAGCTACTTCCATGAATTGGTAGTCCAGGAAGTAGCTTAGAAAGTGTTAGGATTCATCTGACTAATGGAAGCTTGCACCACCAAGCTCTCAGGAGATGGGTGCTAAGACAAAACTGGCTGGTCACATGGGGCAGGTGAAGGGCAGGAGAGTCAAGGAGAGTGTAGACCTTCAAGAAGAGGATCATTCGTTACGCTAGTTTGACCTAAGATTGGTTAATGCCAGTTGCCTGCTGAGCTGAGATTCACACACCCTCTGAGATTTGGTTCCTCAGATCCTCCCAGGTTTACCGAAAGACCTACACTGCATACTGACACAGGCCTTACAGGATGATTGTGAAGCTGCCAAGTTTACACTCCACTGTAGACTGGACACCATGGATTCCGTCGGGTGAGCAATTTCGCTATTGTTGCTATTTGTTATCATGTCTGGTTGCGGTTGACAGCCTATCTGATTGAGAGTTCTAGCCGCAGATTCCTTACCTTAGAATTACCCAAAGTCATCAGACTTAATCCTGAAATTCTTGTACAATACTTGTGCGTGCACACAGGTGGTGTCGTTTGGCTCCGTATCAGCATTGACTGCATCATCGCCACTGAAAGTGATGTGCACGGTGCTTATAGAGGCCCCATCCCATCACACTAACATCAGTTCTTTTCTTTCCGCGATGGTCAGCGCAGATACAGAGCCACCTAGCCCCAGTCAATTTTTGACAGATTTGTTTTAACATTTTGTCAAAGCTATTTTTTGAGATTTTTCTTCTGATTTGCTAGGGATGCCCCTAAAAATAGAACAGGGGGCTTATTTACAAGCCACTTGCAGCACAGTTCCATGACTGGAGCGTCACATTTGGACACAGTGGAGGTGCAGTGTGCAGACCCATTTCTTTGAGGTCATGAAAAGCCACTTTGCATGGCTTTTTATGGTATTGCATATATGGAGAAAGCAAAGCCGGTCAAGTCGCTACCTTGCCTTACTCTGAGCCAAGGAGGTGTTCCATGGGTGTTGCGGAGGATGTTCCCATACAACACCCATGGATTTTGACGCTGCCCCAGATTTACAGTATCACATAAAGCAGCACCAAAACCTTGTGCTTCCTTGGAGCAGGTGTAACTCGGTGAAATGCATTTCTCCTAGTTTACACCTCTTTCCACATGTGCTCCATTCTGCAGCACAAATTGAATGAGGAAATCACACCTTGTGATTGTTTTTGTGCAGGAAGGTGCCCCTTTGTGCACAAAAACAATCCTGCCAATAACACAGACATCCTTGCACCATGGTGCAAGGGTACCTGCTTTGGTGCACGGATGCAATTTGGACACTGGCGCTTGCTGAAAGTACGGGAATGCACTGTGTCTTGTAAATGCTGTGCATTCCTCCCCTTTCAAAATGACTTGCGGGCTGCCCTTTGCCAATTCCTTAAAAGTGAGGCCCTAGGTTTCTAGGCCTGTGGTGCCTGTCACAGGCAAATGTCTGTGACAAACCCACACTTGGTTTGTCTGTGGTGCTTGAAACTGGACCACAAATCTGAGACCTACAATGATTGCTGCACCATGAATCCAAAGTTTACACTCCACTGTAGACTGGACACCATGGATTCCGTCGGGTGAGCAATTTCGCTATTGTTGCTATTTGTTATCATGTCTGGTTGCGGTTGACAGCCTATCTGATTGAGAGTTCTAGCCGCAGATTCCTTACCTTAGAATTACCCAAAGTCATCAGACTTAATCCTGAAATTCTTGTACAATACTTGTGCGTGCACACAGGTGGTGTCGTTTGGCTCCGTATCAGCATTGACTGCATCATCGCCACTGAAAGTGATGTGCACGGTGCTTATAGAGGCCCCATCCCATCACACTAACATCAGTTCTTTTCTTTCCGCGATGGTCAGCGCAGATACAGAGCCACCTAGCCCCAGTCAATTTTTGACAGATTTGTTTTAACATTTTGTCAAAGCTATTTTTTGAGATTTTTCTTCTGATTTGCTAGGGATGCCCCTAAAAATAGAACAGGGGGCTTATTTACAAGCCACTTGCAGCACAGTTCCATGACTGGAGCGTCACATTTGTGACACAGTGGAGGTGCAGTGTGCAGACCCATTTCTTTGAGGTCATGAAAAGCCACTTTGCATGGCTTTTTATGGTATTGCATATATGGAGAAAGCAAAGCCGGTCAAGTCGCTACCTTGCCTTACTCTGAGCCAAGGAGGTGTTCCATGGGTGTTGCGGAGGATGTTCCCATACAACACCCATGGATTTTGACGCTGCCCCAGATTTACAGTATCACATAAAGCAGCACCAAAACCTTGTGCTTCCTTGGAGCAGGTGTAACTCGGTGAAATGCATTTCTCCTAGTTTACACCTCTTTCCACATGTGCTCCATTCTGCAGCACAAATTGAATGAGGAAATCACACCTTGTGATTGTTTTTGTGCAGGAAGGTGCCCCTTTGTGCACAAAAACAATCCTGCCAATAACACAGACATCCTTGCACCATGGTGCAAGGGTACCTGCTTTGGTGCACGGATGCAATTTGGACACTGGCGCTTGCTGAAAGTACGGGAATGCACTGTGTCTTGTAAATGCTGTGCATTCCTCCCCTTTCAAAATGACTTGCGGGCTGCCCTTTGCCAATTCCTTAAAAGTGAGGCCCTAGGTTTCTAGGCCTGTGGTGCCTGTCACAGGCAAATGTCTGTGACAAACCCACACTTGGTTTGTCTGTGGTGCTTGAAACTGGACCACAAATCTGAGACCTACAATGATTGCTGCACCATGAATCCAAAGGCTCTGCGGAAATGCTCTCAGAAGCTCCTCGCTACCCGATGTTGGATGAGCCATGATGTTCTTCATCCCAGTCACATGGAAGATCTGTGGGCCTCTCGTGGAGCCTCTCCTGAGATCATTGTCACAGTTCAAGTGGTCGGGTTTGTCCCACAAGTGTAGGAAGTGCAAGAAGTCCAAGCGATCTTCAACTTAACCACACTGACCCATGTCATCGGAGAAAGTGCAAGAATGATGACACCGCTCAAGGCATTGCTCCACCACATAACCTGTGCCTGGGCCTCAATGCCTCCCTGAGTTTCCAGGAACCTGAGCTACCCCCCCCCCCCCAACTCAAGGAGTTTTTTAGTACCATTCTTCTCATATTGTCCAAACCCAACCCTCTGGAGACGCCTTATGGCCGAAGGGTTCCAAAAGGGCCCTATTGGATTCCTACTGGTGGGTCTGCCTTCGCTGGCCATGGATCCAGTGCCATCGTCAATCCCGACTCCGATATAAGCCAGATCAGTGTCACCCAATGTGACTCCGGCGTCAGCTGGTACCATACCTTCTGAGTAGGAACCAGTTCCTCTTTCCTTTGATAGGCCTGGAGAAGGAGAGGACTGGGAGGAGTCAGATTACTTTTATGGATTCCACCACCTCCTTGATGAACCTGATGGATGAGGTGGATGCCACTGGTTTGGATGCCTCACCAGACACTGGCTTGGTCTCTCCTCCTACCATGGCTACGGAGGAGGAATCCCCATTTTGCAGCAGTGGTCTGGAGGGCAGCTGAGGATCTGGATCTTACGCTACCCTCAGTGGCAGTTAAGACAAAGGTCTTTACATAGGTGCTTCAGCTGGGAGTCAACCCCCACAGAACCTCTCCTCCCATTCAGTGATTTAATGAATCCCTCACAGATATCCTGTTTGGGGCCTGGTCCAAGCCCTGCACAGTGGCTTCTGTATACAGGACAATATGCTGCTGCTATCGCCCTGCTTCTGGGAACCCAATGCCTCACCTAGCACCTCAGCCTGGAGAGCTTGGTGTTCCAAGCCTTTACCGCCATATTTAATTTTAGTCCGTTCCCTACCACTCCACCAGATAGGGAATCCAAAAGGCTAGATACTTTTGGCAAGAGGATTTTATCTTCCACCAGCCTAGCACTGTGGTTGGTGAACAACGTGCGCCTATTGGGCCATGCACCAGCACTGTGTGGGATTTGATTAAGTAAGTGCTACCCATGGTCTCAGAGGAAGCCTGAGCCATACTCATTGAAGCTATTGCTGACAGCTGGGATACAGCATAGTTCACCATTCAATGTGGGCTGGATACAACAGATTTGCAAGGCAGGGCAATTGCGTCATCTGTGGCACTCGGATGCCATGGTTTCTTGAAAACCACTGTCTTTTCAGGGGATCTCCAAACTTCCCTCATGGACTTGGCCTTTAATGGTTCTCTGCTTTTTGGCAAAAAGGAAGATTCAGTGCTGGATCGCTTTAAAGACAGGAGAGCTATGGCCAGGTCTTTGTGTCTATCCATGGCCCCCTGCCTTTTGCCCCTTCTGTTGCTATGGTTTGGGCTACCAACTGTGTCCTTTTCCACCTAGGCACCCAAGCGAGCATGCTTACCTGCCTTTTTTTGTCCATGTACGGGGCTCCCACAGATCACGTGGGACAACCAGTCAGAGGTCGGGTCAGTCCACCACCCGCAGTAGCCAAAGTCTCCAAAGCCTTTTAGTTTGCCCTCATACCTGCATGGGATCCCAGTGGGAAGCAAGGTTGACCACCACTTACCCCACTGGCAGTCAATAATATCGTCAAGTGGGTATTTAAAAAATGGGGTTACTCCATCCCCCTTCTGAAAACTTGCCATCCATTTCACCTTCTCACAACCAACTGATGGAGAACCATCTCTCCTTGCTTCATCAGGAAGTGTTGGCAATTTTGGCAAAGGAAGCCATTGTGAGGTTGCCTTTTGAATGTAAAGGAGTTAGGCCCATAAAACTGTGGGGCTGGCTGGACCATATATTCATATATTATGCAAAAATGCCACCCCACCTTACTTTTGAACTCTTACTGATAAGCAACACATAAATCTTAGTTAGACATGTGCGGTATATTTATTTACCTCTTTTTAAATATTTTAGAAGACAATCTTTAGTCATATGTCAGAGTAAAAAACACAACATATATAATATATATACACGACAATTCGACAATTACACAAAAGAAAAAAATTACTAGTACATAAACAGTGCAAATTACTATATGCAATCACTATACACAACAACACATATAATTCTGTTACCACTCGTTCCAAAAAGGCAAGTGACAATCCATTGCCTAAATAGCCATAAATGAATAGAATTGAATGGAAAAATAGTGGAAAAACACAGTTAGAAGGAGATATCAAGCCTTATTATTTCTAGGATTCACTAATTATTAGTAAAGGATTTTTCGACTCCTTCTTTGCCGACGCGTTTCGAACTCCATACAGCTGTTATGGGTTCTCTTCAGGGCCTTGTCACTTCTATCTGTATGTGTGGATACAGATAGAAGTGACAAGGCCCTGAAGAGAACCCATAACAGCTGTATGGAGTTCGAAACGCGTCGGCAAAGAAGGAGTCGAAAAATCCTTTACTAATAATTAGTGAATCTGTGGAAAAGTAAATTTTGCCATGTTCTGTGTCCCTACGCCTCATCCATCATATGTTATGTGTGCATGATCAATATGCATATGTTATTCCCCATTTCTGATTAAAGACGCAATTACAGTTGTGTCCACCTCTAGTATGTTAGTTTCTAGTCCTCGTGAATACTACGAATATCAGGCCTATGTAAAGTAATGTTGCCACGTTTCTCAGTGTGCACGTTATTCAATTATAAAGTCCCCGTTTCTAGGCCTCAAAAGGGCCCGGACCACAGATTCAGCTCCTGTCTCCTGAAAACCTCGCTGAGGAGCGATACAGCCCCCACCTGTATCCCTGACCCTTCACTTACTTCCTGCCTCGCAGTGCCCGGTGCAGCCCGGCCCTGCCTCCGAGTCTACCAAAAGTATGTTATAGTTCCTGCTATCAGTTCAGTCCTCCTCCTCTGCATTCCTAAGCTACTGAACTGCATCAATAGTTTCCATCATTGTCTAGCCTTCTCGTCTCCACGTTAGAGAAATACTGTATTTAATAGTCATTTAATATTCTTCACGCACTACATGTAGAATAATGCATGGTCCAGTCTTAGAATCAGGTTAGCCTCTCCCCTCATGACTTCTAGTTTATATCAACATGTTCCCTAAACATTAGATACCAGATAGGGTTTAGGTACATGTCGCTCCGACCCTCTAGACTCTAGTCTCTGCTCCTAGAACAGAGTTCGTAAGCCCCCAGCTTCTCCTAGTAACACGTCATTGCTAGTTTTCGCGCACCATTAGGTTAGAGGTCCCGGCTCCTTAGGTAGCCCCCTCCTATGTGTCCGCCCATTCATGACATATTCTGTTACGTTTGCATCACATGTCTAAGTAAACTCCCAGTTACACCTCTTTTTACTGTTATCTCTCGAGACTGTTACATGTCACGCCTTCTACTCCACCCACTGTTACGCCTACTGCAATGTAATGCTATGTGTTTGCGCTATGTATATAAGTTGATGTTTTGTTACTAAAAGTTGGCGCGCTCATCCCAGACCTAGCCCCAGCAGCTGCTGGGCCCCAGTTGTCCTGCTGGGTCATTCTATGCAGGTTGTCCTGATCCTGTCCTTATGCTGTAATAAACCTGCAGAAACTCCTACTACCTCGAATCTTGACTCTTATTTATTGAGCTATCCGTCATTCATTCATTCATCCGAAAAATAGGGTATTATTTATTTATTTACCACATAATGGCGCCCGAACAGGGACTTGCCCTTTCCCCACGCGTCGGTGAAGCCACGCCGACCCCCTGACCCTCTGCAGTCGTGACGGAACCATACTGGCCAAGTGCAGATATTTCTGCTTCAAGTATCCCTCAGGCCCACGGAGGAGACGGAGGAGGCGGTCCAGCATCCGAACGAGACGGTGGAGGAACGCGGCGAGTCCCGACCAGAGCCCAAGCCGAGAGTCCAAGGTCCGAGGTATCCGGAGGTCCACCCGTAATTGAAGTCCGAAGTCCGAAGTTCGTCGTCGTAGTCCAGTCCCGTCCGAGGCCTTCCGTTCCGTGCTGCCCGGTGAGTACCATTGCTGGGGTAGTGTCTAGACAGGGTCAGTCTAAATTGACTCCTGGTCCGTGGGTTGGTGGTACCCAAGCCCACAAACGAAGTGTTCACCTAGGTGGATACGGGTCTTGATGTGTTCCTTTATGGGACCGGTATGTTCCGTACTGTTACAGCAGTGCATCCAGTAACTCTAGTCTGTTCCGTTCTCGAGAATTCTGTTCTGTTTCTGTTTTCAGTTTTTTCAGGTAGTATTCTGTTCGAACTGTTATTTATAATGTTGTTTAATGTATTTTCAATGTCGTGGTATGCCTGAATTGTTTTCCCAATTGTTACTGTTTTTTCGTGTATTGTATTGTGTTCCGATTCAAGTTTAGAATGCCGCTCTTTTCCAAGTTACGTCAGTTAAAAACTAGAAAGGGTCTGCTGGAAGCAGCAGTTCCTGTTCCGCCTAGGGACAGTCCAGGTCACTTTATGTATCAGAAACATGGCATAAGCGCCATATTGTATCTAGATTTATGGGAAGAGTATACCAAACAGTTAGAAGAAAAGTATAGATGGCCCGTATCGGGTACATGGGATGCCGAATGTATCATGCGAGTAGAAGAAGCATTATGGAAAAAGAAAGCCAGACAGTCACAGAAAGATGCCATCGAGTTATGGCGTAAGGAAGCGCATAGAAGAACGGAAAAGGAAGTCAGAAAGTCAGAGTTAAGTAGAGAATCCCAAGAACGAGCCCAAGAAAGAGAATTAATCGAGATAGGTGAACAAGTCAAAGCCGAACAGTCAGACAGACAGAGGCATGCCCTTATTAAGGGTATGTATCCTCTCCTTGCCGAAGGCTTGCCAAAAGCGACCCCAGAGGCACCCAGTAATTTCCCGCCACCGTTAGTTCCGACCAAGCTACGTCACAAACCGACCGCAGCTGATATTTTTATTTCGTCCTATTTGGACGACACAGTTCCAGAATATGCAAATCCTGTTCGCGCTCCGCCAGTCCCTGTAAATCAGGCACTTCCCGTTCCTCCAGACACCGGAGTACCTGTTACGGTACCCCCGGGTCAGCCCGCCGTACAAGTTCAGCCCACGTTACAATTACCGACTCTGCAAGCACGAAGAATGTCAGTCGACGATTCTAGTCTAGGGGCCGCAGGAGGAGGTCCTCCTCAAACCCCGCCGCCACACAAGCGTTTAACAGCACTCGAATTACATGCTCAAGCATCACAGCGTACTCCTAAAAGTAATAAGTCTGTTGCAGAAATCAGACAAGCCCTTGCCGAATGTGTCTATGATCCAGTTCCAGGCGAATATACTATGGTTTTATATTCCTTACGTGTAAGGAGAGTGACCGAGTATCTAGTCACCTTACCGAATATGAAAGAAGATCTAGACAGAATATATCGTTTCATCCGTACAGGGGATGATCCAGAAAGTATTGGCGAGATTATGTCTCAAAGGAAAGCCGAGATTCAGCTCATGATATTAAAGTTCCTGATCAATTGTCTAATAAGGGAACAAGATTACCCGTCTAAAGATCCCGCCGAGATGAGAATCCTAACAAGGTGGAGTGATAATATAGCCGAGGGTAAGCACAAGACCATTAGTGCCATGGAAAGTATGTACAAGAAAATTCGTAAAGAAATAATAAGGTTACACGAACAGCGTAAAGCAGCACAAGTAAGCGAGAAAGAAAGTATCTCTGATCCTGAAGAGGAAGACGAGAATCCCGTCAGAATAGCGTATGTAGGAAAATCCAGATTTCCAGATCGCCATTTACGTCCAGAACCTAAGTCTATTTTTCATCATCCAGCACCAGAACGAGAGCCTTGCTCTCTAGAACAAGTATTTCAAGCTATCGATCACATTCTGAAATCACGAGTCGGTTATAGCGAATTAAGTACCATGCACGAACAAGAACTAGCCCGATCAGCAGTCCGATGGATTACTGATTCTACCACTTTTCCAGACGAAATAGTGGCACAAATGTTTCTGAAACTGCCCCCCAGCCGAGCAGCGACTGGTGGGTATGTATATGATCCAGCACCTCATTACTCTGTATGAGGGTCAACATTCTGATCCAGGCCCGTTACATGATATCCTGAACGAGTTACTCCAGTACAGATGGAGAGGTCTAGGTACCGATTTAATTAGTGTCATTCTAGAACAGCGCCACAAGTATAGAACGTTCTTGAACCCGCATTTTGTTCATGTCTCACCCCCAGAAAGTAAACCCTTCTACATAGACAGACAGCATCCGTTACGAGAAGTCCACCCAGTCCAAGGGGCGGGTGGCGAAATGCAACGAGTGTTTGTATACACTCCAATTTCAAAGATGGAACTTCTCGAAATGAAGAAATTAATTCCCTGTCATGACAAAGATCCAGCGGGGTTCCATAGAGAATTAAAAGACATGCTCCGTATGGGAGAATACACTTACCCAGATGTCATTAAAATGTTAAAGGTTCTGCTACCCGCAGGGGTGTATGAAAGGTTAAAGGAAAAAGAATGGGAGGTGGGAGAGAAAAAGATCGATTGGACAGCTCTAGAAGCTGAAGACAAGGCACGAGTACCAGGTACCGGTCTTGGAGATAAATGTAAAGAATTACCAGAATTATTGATTCAAGTTTTACCCAGATTATTGACAACAAGAAAAGAAGACTGGGATGCAATCTCAGCCTGTAAACAGAAACAAGATGAGGATATTAGTGATTTTTATTCTAGATTCGAAAAATGTTTTAGTATTAATAGTGGTCTCAAGACAAGTAGTGAGTCATACCCTCACCTTTTTGTTACTAAATTAGTCGAGAATTCAAGTCCACAAATTAAAAATCGAGTTTTGAAAGTCGAAAGCACCTGGCAAGCCAATACTCCGTCCCAGATGCTCCAGATGCTCCAGTATCACCAGAATAGAATCAGAGAAGAGCAAGAACACGAAAGAAAACGTATGAAAGACACGAAAATGAAAGTGCTAGTTGCACAATCTATTCCTCAAGACAGTCAGAAGAGGGGTCCGAATCAAGCCAGTCATCCTGCGGCTCCCGTTAGAGGGAACTGCAATTATTGTAAACAGCCAGGTCATTTTATAAACGAGTGTGCAGTTCTGAAACACAACATAGCTACTGGTAAGACCAAAGAAAGACCACGTCCGCCAAGACAAGAACAAGTTTCACAGACTCCTCAGTCACAGAATGCACAACAGACAGTTACAGTACCGCAGCCTATTGCTGCAACACAGCACGTTACATCACAGATGTACCAGTATGCACAGTCCGAGTATCCAGAGTACCAGTCATATTCATGAAACAGCCTAGAGAGGGAGGTAGGCTTGCCTCTCATCGAGATACCTGTAGACCAAGAAGGTCCCTATGTTCATAGTCAAGTATTAGGGAAAGACAGAAAGTTTTTGATCGATACAGGGGCAAGTAGGACCACAATTAGTCACGCCGAAGTTCCAGGGGCTCCGCTCTCAGGCTCAAGAAATGTTTCCCTTGGATTTTCAGGAAAACCCATAGTTAATGAGATATCAAAGCCAGTTACTCTAGAAGTAGGTCCATTGTCCCGTACTACTGATCTGTTACTTACTAAGTCATGTCCAGAAAATCTATTAGGAATTAAGACATTGAAAGAATTAGGTGCAGTTATTTGCTGTTCCCCAGAGGGAATACGTCTGTTCCTACGTGACTTTAAGGGTCACTATGTATTGCGAGATTTTGATTCCAGATTGTCTAATGTTCCGCAGCATTTATGGGCGCAAGGTCCAACTGATGTAGGTTACATGCAAATCACACCCTATCGTGTGACTCTCAAACCAGGTGTAGTGTTACCCCGAATCAGACAGTACAGATTGCCACCTGAGGCTGTAGCAGCCTTATCCAAAATTATTGACGAGCTCATGGCTCAGGGAGTAGTTGTAGAAACTGACTCCAATGTATGCAATTCTCCGATCATTCCAGTCATGAAACGTACTGATCCAAATGTACCCCCAGTATATCGATTAGTGATTGATTTACGCGAGCTTAACAAATGTATTATTCCTCAGTACCCAGTTGTTCCAGACATTTCTTCCCTGTTAACTGCCATTGATTCCGAAGCCATGTTTTTCACTGTTATTGACCTCAAGAATGCATTTTTTAGTGTTCCCATTCATCCGGACAGCCAGTTTCTTTTCGGATTTTGTTTAAATGGAAGGAGCTATATGTTTACACGCGCTCCTCAAGGTTTTACAGAAAGTCCTAGTATTTACAGTCAAGCACTCAAGAGACAACTAGACAACATTCACATGCCAACTGACACTGCCCTGCTCCAGTATGTCGATGATCTACTGATCACTGCCCGTTCTGAACGTGCTTGCGAGCGAGCATCACTTACAGTTCTGTATTTCCTAGCCGAGATGGGGCACAAGGTGTCACCTTCGAAGCTTCAATTCTGTGTCCAGCAAGTGGTATACTTAGGACACTTGCTGTCCAAGAGGGGTAGGCAGTTGACACCCGACCGTATCCAGCTAATAGCGAGTCTTCCCCAGCCCACAACCCAGAAGGAGGTACGTGCTTTTATCGGCCTTACTTCTTATTGTAGACAATGGATTCCCCAGTATGCGTTTCTAGCCAAGCCACTGATACAGTTAACGACACAGGAGGCAGCCGTATCGACTGTCCTCCCTTGGACATCTGAACATACACTTAGTTTCAATGAGTTAAAGAAAGCCCTATGTCAAGCTCCAGTTCTAGCTACACCGAACTACAGTAAGCCTTTTACACTTTTCGTTACAGAACGCGAAGGTACAGCATTATCTGTTCTTACACAAGATCAAGCAGGTCTATACAAGCCCTGTGCTTATTTTTCGAGCACATTAGATCCAGTCGCCCAGGCGTTGCCTGCATGCCTCAAGTCAGTTGCAGCCACAGCACTGGCTATCAGACAAAGTGATTCCATAGTTTTAGGACATTTCCTGACAGTACAAGTCCCACATTCAGTAGAAGTTCTTTTAAACCGAACACAAACTCAGCACTTGACCATTGCACGTTTAACGGGTTATGAATTGACACTGTTCCAACCACACATAGAAATTAGACGCTGCAACGTCCTGAATCCTGCTACACTGTTACCATCAGTTAGTTCAAATCCAGACACACATGATTGTATGGAAGTAGTTAACATTACGACAAAGCCAAGACAAGACCTGACAGATATTCCGTTACCGGATCCTGACCTGACACTTTATGTGGACGGTTCATGTATGAGAACTAGTACAGGAGAACTAGTCGCCGCGTATGCAGTGACTACTGACACTGAAGTTATTGAAACACACCGTATTGATACCCTGTCCGCTCAAGCAGCAGAGCTAGTCGCTCTGACACAAGCCTGCATACACGCCAAGAACCTGAAAGTTAATGTTTACACAGATTCACGTTACGCATTCGGAGTTGTACATGACTTTGGAGTGCTCTGGCAGGAGAGAGGTTTCATGACTTCTCATGGAACCAAGATTCAGCATGGTCTCCTTATTCAAGCTCTGTTAGATGCCATACATTTACCGACATCTATTGCTATCATGAAGTGCAAAGCACATACGAAAGTTACTGACATTATTTCCCAAGGTAATGATTTAGCAGACCGCACAGCCAAGCTTACAGCACAGACTCCAGACATTCCAGTTAATCAGACACATATTCCAGATCCGACTACATGTATGACAGTTAAGGACCCTACTCAAGATGTCATAGATATTCAGTCACATGCTACTCCCGATGAAATCAAGAAATGGTCTGTACAAGGAGGGGTCCAGACAGATCAAGGATGGTTAACGAAGGGTAGAGCCACATGGTTTCTCCCCGATTCTATGGTTCAAGTCATCATCAATACCGCACATAGTCCAGCACATTTAGGAGAAAAAGCTATGTTAGACAGTATCCAGAACATTTGGTTTAACAAGCATTTACGAGCTGCAGCCAAGCAGAAAGTCCGTACCTGTATGATATGTTGTCAGTTTAATCCAGGTAAAAGTGTCCCGGTGGAACAAGGTGGTTTCCAGCCCCCTGACCACCCTTTTGAGGTCCTCCAGATGGATTATATTCAAATGGAGCGATGTCGAGGTTTCAAGTATGTCCTTGTAGTTGTATGCGCTTTGTCCAGATGGACAGAAGCATATCCAGTCCCAGATTACACAGCCGCGACCACTGCCAAACAGTTGGTTCGTGAATTCTTCCCTAGATATGGACTCCCTAGAGTCGTATATTCTGACAACGGCCAACCATTCTCATCAGAACTCATGAGACACGTTTCCCTGTTGTTAGGGTACCAGTGGAGGTTCCATTGTGTACGCCATCCAGAAGCAGCTGGACTAGTCGAAAGGCATAATCAGACTCTGAAAATCCGTATAGCAAAAGTCTGTAAAGACAAGGGTGTGGACTGGTTAGTAGCTTTGCCAGTCGCTCTGTTTTACATGCGTATGGTCGCACATTCCAGATCAGGTCTGTCCCCGTATGAGGTCGTTTTCGGCCGCCCCCCTAATATGTGGGGTACTCCTAGACCCCGAAGTATTACCGATGTTTCATGTAATATGCTGACAGATTACCTAGCTTCCTTGATGTCTGCCCTCAACTCATGTCGTTCACAGGTTGCCGCCGCATTTCCAGACAATACCGAGGTGGCACCGCACGAGATCGTTCCAGGATCCTTGGTGATGATCAGAAATTTTGACAGATCAAGTCCGCTGGAACCACGTTGGAAGGAGCCACGTCAGGTCCTCTTGACCACCCGAACTGCCGTCAAGTTGGAAGGCAGGAAGGGGTGGGTTCATCTTTCTCATGTAAAACTTTTCAAAGGACCGAAATCAGTCTTCAAAAACACTTCCAAGAACATTTCCCAGGATTCGAAGGATTGCCAGAATATTGTTTTAAAGGACTGTCCCGCACCGGACATTATTACAACCCCTCCCTTGTTAGAGAAAACTCCGCAACAGGAGTATAAGTTAAAGCTCAGGTCTAATAAGTCAGTCAGTTTGATTGTATAAGTCCTCCCCTAGGTGAAACGGTTAGACTGTTTCTGACATGTATAAAATAGACCCCCATAGTGAGAGAGTCAGTCAAAGTTCACTTAAATGCATCGTTTTTCTAAGTTTCATATTGTTTCTTAGCATAATGATTTCCTGCACCAGTTATGCTTTCTATCTGTGTTTTCCAGTTCCTCATGTAAATATGTCTGCTCATGCTACAGTAGAGCACACGTTTAGTGATCTGCCTCCTCACGAATATTCATACCGCCTCGCCATGCGTAATAACACATTCATCCGTATGTTACATTATTCACACCAGACCAGCAATGCCACTAATTGTTGGGTGTGTGGTCGACTCCCCCCTTTTCAGACACCGAAGGGAGTTCTGCCACTCTTTCCTTATCCATTCTCACACAATGGTTCGTGTGGAGCATGGTCCACGTTAACGTCATCTTCAACAGATATGTCTTTTCTTAACAGTACATGTTACCCAGACAAGCAAGGTTTTCCCCACAGAACAGGTTTAGATCTAGAAAATGAAGTATATAATTTAGGAAATTATTCGTCGAATTTCATGGTTCTGAATGTTCAGTCTGATACTACTCCAGACTCATCCGCTATTTCAGTACTACCAGTCAAAGGCGAATTATGTGTCCGTAGTTATGGTTCTGTACATATAGGTCATAGTGAATGTACTACTGTTATCCAGTATAGTGACAGTAGGAAATCTATTTTTAAAGCTTCACGTCATTCTTATTTTGTTTGTGGTCAAACTGCATATGTTCGTCTGCCCCTCGATTGGGAGGGAACCTGTTACATTGCTTTCCTACTGCCACCTGTTTTTCTAGCCCCACCTGACTATCATAGGAATTCCTTCTTAGTACACACTAGACACAAGAGAAATCTCCCGATTGTCGATTATACTGAAACCGCCGCAGAGCAGTTCATTGATATAGATAAAGGAGTTTTCCCTTATTTAGGTACAGTTGTAAATAGTAAGCTAATCCGTAGGTTAACAAGAACCCTTGAAGCAGTAGTAGATGAGACTGCCTCCGCTCTAGGTAACTTAACTGAAGAACAATCCTTTATGAGAATTGTCATTTTACAGAATCGTCTCGTCCTTGACGTCATACTGGCCGATAGGGGCGGGGCCTGTAGAATTCTCGGATCCAGTTGTTGCATTTTCATTCCAAATAACGCGCCGTCTGTTTATTCCGCTATAACCAGACTCCATAAAATTGCCCATCTGTTACACCAAGATCCAGGCACCTGGACATGGTCCGGTTGGTTCTGGAATATAATTTCTGCCTGGGGATGGAAAGTCCTGTCCTTTCTAGGTATTGCAGTAGCGATTATATTTAGCTGCTGCCTCTGTATACAATGTGGCCCTGCGATATGCAGTATGTGTGCTACCTCTTGTATTCCCAGTCCCAAGCCCTGTTCTAAATCCCGTGCCAAACCAATTCGAGACGAGCAAATGGTACTGTATGAAATGATAGACGGTATCATGAATATTGATGTTTCCTGATGGAAACGTAGTGACAAGGAGGGAATGTGGAAAAGTAAATTTTGCCATGTTCTGTGTCCCTACGCCTCATCCATCATATGTTATGTGTGCATGATCAATATGCATATGTTATTCCCCATTTCTGATTAAAGACGCAATTACAGTTGTGTCCACCTCTAGTATGTTAGTTTCTAGTCCTCGTGAATACTACGAATATCAGGCCTATGTAAAGTAATGTTGCCACGTTTCTCAGTGTGCACGTTATTCAATTATAAAGTCCCCGTTTCTAGGCCTCAAAAGGGCCCGGACCACAGATTCAGCTCCTGTCTCCTGAAAACCTCGCTGAGGAGCGATACAGCCCCCACCTGTATCCCTGACCCTTCACTTACTTCCTGCCTCGCAGTGCCCGGTGCAGCCCGGCCCTGCCTCCGAGTCTACCAAAAGTATGTTATAGTTCCTGCTATCAGTTCAGTCCTCCTCCTCTGCATTCCTAAGCTACTGAACTGCATCAATAGTTTCCATCATTGTCTAGCCTTCTCGTCTCCACGTTAGAGAAATACTGTATTTAATAGTCATTTAATATTCTTCACGCACTACATGTAGAATAATGCATGGTCCAGTCTTAGAATCAGGTTAGCCTCTCCCCTCATGACTTCTAGTTTATATCAACATGTTCCCTAAACATTAGATACCAGATAGGGTTTAGGTACATGTCGCTCCGACCCTCTAGACTCTAGTCTCTGCTCCTAGAACAGAGTTCGTAAGCCCCCAGCTTCTCCTAGTAACACGTCATTGCTAGTTTTCGCGCACCATTAGGTTAGAGGTCCCGGCTCCTTAGGTAGCCCCCTCCTATGTGTCCGCCCATTCATGACATATTCTGTTACGTTTGCATCACATGTCTAAGTAAACTCCCAGTTACACCTCTTTTTACTGTTATCTCTCGAGACTGTTACATGTCACGCCTTCTACTCCACCCACTGTTACGCCTACTGCAATGTAATGCTATGTGTTTGCGCTATGTATATAAGTTGATGTTTTGTTACTAAAAGTTGGCGCGCTCATCCCAGACCTAGCCCCAGCAGCTGCTGGGCCCCAGTTGTCCTGCTGGGTCATTCTATGCAGGTTGTCCTGATCCTGTCCTTATGCTGTAATAAACCTGCAGAAACTCCTACTACCTCGAATCTTGACTCTTATTTATTGAGCTATCCGTCATTCATTCATTCATCCGAAAAATAGGGTATTATTTATTTATTTACCACAAATCCTAGAAATAATAAGGCTTGATATCTCCTTCTAACTGTGTTTTTCCACTATTTTTCCATTCAATTCTATTCATTTATGGCTATTTAGGCAATGGATTGTCACTTGCCTTTTTGGAACGAGTGGTAACAGAATTATATGTGTTGTTGTGTATAGTGATTGCATATAGTAATTTGCACTGTTTATGTACTAGTAATTTTTTTCTTTTGTGTAATTGTCGAATTGTCGTGTATATATATTATATATGTTGTGTTTTTTACTCTGACATATGACTAAAGATTGTCTTCTAAAATATTTAAAAAGAGGTAAATAAATATACCGCACATGTCTAACTAAGATTTATGTGTTGCTTATCAGTAAGAGTTCAAAAGTAAGGTGGGGTGGCATTTTTGCATAATATATTGTGAGGTTGCCAGCATCAAAATGTTATTCATGTTACTCTCTGTTGCCCAAAAGAATAGAGGCCTTTTCCAAGCCTGCACCCTCTCAGCGTTTTCCTGAAGGAGAAGTTCAAGATACTTACATTGGCTCAGATGCTGTCTGACCCCAAACCTGGAGACTAGATGGTAGCGCTGGGCATGCAGGATGCCATCTTCCACATCCTCATTCTGCCTGCCCAGAGAACCAGTGGTTCATGGAGTCCCACAAGTACTATCAATTTGCTGTGCTCCTCTTTGGCCTTACCAGCACCATGCAGGTATTCACCAAGGTGACAGCAGTGATCCCAGCACGTGTGCAGAAGTCAGGGATTCCTGTCTTTCCTTACCTCAACAACTCGCTGTTGTAGGTCAGTTTACCCCAGGCAGTCATCCCCCTTCTCCAGACTATGAAAAACGTCTTGCACTCACTGTTGTTCACTGTAGATGTGCCAAAGTAATACCTGACTCTCTCTTTGGTGCTTCCTTTCATCAGAGGTGTTCTTGAACTAGTGCAGTTTTGGGCCTATTCTCTCGAAAGGCCAGTCCAGGATATTCAGGCTATGAGTCCTATGTTTCAGCCTCTATCCTGTATTTTGTTGAGACTAACTACTCATGGTGTCCTGCAACCTGCTAGCATGTTGGCATATATGGGCTCTGCAGTGGGACCCGAAATTCCAGTGTGTGCAGCATCAGGGTTATCTCTTCTATCTAGTCTAGATCTCAGAGGGAAATTCAAAAAGGCCAGAAATGCGGGCTCTCTGAAACCCAGAGCAGACAAACTCTGCTTTTGAGTCATAGTGGATCATGAATGGTATGCCACATGGAGGTGTTGCAAGGTCTCCTTCGAGATTGGGGAGAATCATGGTTAGATATGTTCGCCACCACTGGGAATACACAATGTCAGCACTTGTGCTCTCTGAAGTTTCCAAGTCCATTTCATTTCATGAAGCTTTATTCGGTTCATAAAAACATGACCATAAAAGCACACAAGCAAAATGTATTTCAATGTAACAAGTATGGGTTAAAAAGACGAAAATGTTTAAAATATCATGCTTTTTCTAGACTGGATAGATTTACATATAAAAGTAGCAATATAAAAGCATTTGTCCGCAGAGTTCATATTATAAATCAACTTCATTGCATCATTCACGTTAAAAATACCATACTTCACAAACAGCGGTTTTAGGTAAACAACCCTAAGATTTAAAAATAGCGTGCAAATTAGCATAAAGTGCAGGGTGCTTTGTTTAGAGTGCCCATCACATGGGCAAGGGCCAACAGGATGCTTTTTTATGTAAGGGAAAGCCACCAGAACATGAGCCGTTCCGAATCGAAGTCTAGTTAAAACAAATCTATGGGCTGGTCTTGTTACCAGGCTCAGGTACTGTTGGAAGCCTTCACTTTCAATGTATTTGTTATAAAGATGGACTTTAGTAAGGCAACCACTACTAGATGTTTTTGGGCTTTATACAACATAAAAATATTTTTCATGTCATGTTTAGAAATATTTCCAGCAGAACATGGGTCTGTCAGTATATTGAGCCCATAAATAATTTGAAAACTATCTACAACATACTTAAGCCAGGGTATCTTGGTCCAATTATCCAGGTTCAAACAGTCCTTAATGGCAACTTGATTAAAAACTGTCTCTTCCTTACACTAAATAGCTCGCCAAAGCATAAGGGGCCTTAACAAGATAAGGTCACCCAAATAAGCAACCCCAACTTCCCTGTGAATCAAGTCGGTTGGGGCTGAAGTAGGTAAACAAAGAAGTTTTTTCAGGAAGATATTTTCTTCCCTTTGCAATGAACCTACATTGGTGTGGCCCCACAGTCCTGCCCCATATAGTGCAATAGAGACACTCCTTGCCTTGTAGTTCTGCATCATGTCCCTGATGCGCCTGTCACCGATCTTGGAGGCGAATTTAAATATGCCATGGGCGCTTTTTACCATCTTAGACCTAATATTTGCTAAGTCCTGTGACCAGCTACCATCATGTGAAAAAATAATACCTAAATAACAAAATGTTTCTACCTGCTGGACTTTCTCCCCTTCTATAAAAAAGGTGTGATTTTTATTGGTTCTAGCCCAACAAATCATAGTATGGGTTTTACTTTTATTGATCAGCAGCTTCCTCTCCGCTATAAAATCAGAAAAACGGTACATCAATCGCTGCAAACCTATAGGAGTCCGTGAAAGGAGCACAGCGTCATCTGCATAAAGCAGAACTGGCACACTAGACCCATCAACCTGAGGAGCATCAGCCTTAACTGCTTTCAGAGCGGAGTCTACGCCATTATTAAATAAAGAAAACAACAACGGGGCGAGGACACAGCCCTGTCTTATTCCGCGCTTTACATAAAAATTTGGGGTACACTCCCCACTTGCCCCATAGCGCACGCAGCCCTGCATCTTGTCATATATTCTGGCTAAGAAGAAGATAATTTCCTCTGGTGATCCAAGCTCTAACAGAACTGGCCATAGAAGGGAGTGGTCGAACAGATCAAATGCACTGCTTAGATCGGCAAAGCAGATATAAATTACCAGGCTTAGCCTTGGTATACTTGCCAATTAGTAGATCTAAATTCAGGCATTGATCCAGTGTCCCACGGCCCCTTCTAAAGCCATATTGGGAGTTCACAAGGATCCCCTTCTCATCGGCCCAGTCTTCCAACCTGGACAGCAGCACTCTACTCATGATTTTCACCAATGAGTCGAGCAAGCTAATTGGTCGATAATTACATACTGCTGTCTTGTCCCCCTTTTTATAAATTAGAATGATAATCGAGTCTCCCCAGGTCAGTGGTATCAAGACTGTTACTGCTGCATTGAGGACTAGAGTGAGTATAGGGCCCCACAGCAGTGGAAGTGCCTTGTAGACATCGATAGGGACTCCATCAGGACCCTGTGCCTTGCCCTCCTTACTGGCTCTTATACTGCACTCAACCTCTCCTAAAGTGATGTTGAATGGGGCTATAGGCCAATACCTATGCTCTACATTGTGCGGGCCACTAGCTTGAAATATGGCTGAAAAATGGGAGACCCAGGCATCGCTACTGACATTAGATGACAGTTGCGGAGTTTTGTCATCTTTAAGAAAGGTGGAGTTAACTGTAGACCAAAACAGGCAGCTATCAGAAGTTTCTGCTGCCCGTGTTAAACTGTCCCATGCTTGTTCCTGCAGTTCTATTTTCCTTTTAGAAAGTGCCATTTTGTAATCATATCTCAGGCGTATAACTTGATTCTTGTCCCTAGGTCTTAGGGCTAAAGCCTGCTTCAATTGGGAGAGGAGGGTTGTACAGACATGGTCGAACCAACCTTTACCATGGGTGGTCCTGCCTGGCCTGTTTACTGTAAATATGGTAGCAATAATTTGATTAATATTAACAAAATTATCAACAGTAGAAACAGACACAATTCCTGATATCAGGATGGCGTTAATATCTACCAGGGATTTAGATATAATTATGGGAATTACTGTCGCAGATTTTTCCCCTTTCCACCTTAGCCTATTCCCATTTTATCTGTGGGGCTCAATATTAACTAATGTTCTTGATACCCGCTGATTTCTACACTTCCAAGTATCGATTCTCGTTACGATACAGTTGTGATCACTTAAAGTAGGTACCTCAATTACCGTTGTCAAACTAGAGGAAACCATAATATGGAGCGTCACGGGACTGCGACCTCCCCGGGGCTGCTGGATAGTGTAGTGAGTAGACCGGGACTACAGCCGTTGCCCTCACGGCGCTGGGTGGAAGAACAAGCGATGAGGAGCCAGTGCCGTTTCCCTCACGGCGAGCTGCAGGCTCCGGTAAGTTTCCAAGTCAGCTCTCACTCAGAGATGCTCTTAGTCTTGAGTGGAGCTCAGGCTGCACCCCATTCACCACTACTGCTCCTGGCCAGTATTGTCAAGAAGATCAGGATCAACTGGGTCTAAATCTTTCTTGTGACTGGGCATGGAGTTTGGCATTCCGTACTCCTGAGCATGAGCATCAGTCTTCTGCTCCAGCTGCTTCCTTTCGGGAGGATATTCTGTCACAGCAGCAAGGCACCTGTACCTGCGCATGCTCTTTTTTCATGTGTGGAGAGTGTGCAGTTGCAGTTGACAGCTATTGATTGTCCCTGTGAAGTCTTACTTTTATCCTGGCAGCCAGGCATCCCTAAGTATTCCAAAACGGTGTACGCCTGCTGTTGGAACAAAGGTGTGACATGGTATAATTTCAAAAATGTTGACCCATTTACTGCACTCTTCCCCCACTTGTTGTTGTTTATTCTCTGTTCTGCCTGGTACGGCACTGCTATCGGCACTGTAAGAAGTTACCTTTCAGCTATTTTGGATTTCTTATGCCAGCCTTCTTTGTTTACACCGATCTCTCCAAAACCATTCTTTATGCCCCAATGGGACCTCAGTCTTGTCTTGGCCTTTCTAATGTGTGTATCCTTCAAGTCGCTACACAACTGTCCACTATGTTTACATCTTTTCTGGTGAACATAACATCCAACAGGAGCCGGCAAACTGCATGTACTCTCTGTGCACCCTCCCTACACAACAATCTACCAAGATAATCTTGTTCTAAGAAGTTGTACCTCCTTTCTCCTGAAAGTGGTGACACCTTTTCATATTGGTCAAAAAATCACCCTGCCTACCTTCTTCAAAGAAGAGAACAGACTCCACTGCCTGGACAAAAGAAGAGTGTTGTTGCTCTCTATTGATTGCATTGAGGAGTTCCAGGTGGAAGAGCAAATCTTCATGGGCTACGTCACAGTGAAGTGCAGAAAAGGGCCATCTCACAATGGATAGTTCTCTGTATAAAAATCTGCTAAGCATTGGCCAAGAGGCAACCCCCTGAGAGCTTGTGCATTCATTCCACTGGACCAAAAGCTGCAAACAATCCTGGACATGTCAGACAGCTATGTGAGCATCTCTGCACATTCTCACTAAGAATTACTTCCTGGACAGACAGGTCTGTTGTGATGGGCACTTTGCCCATTTGGTCCTACAGGACATTTTGGTCTCATCTTTTTGCAGACCCACCTCTGGTGAAGTTTTGCTTGGGTATCTATTCTGAGGTAGGGAATTTATAGCTGGAAGTCTCTATGTCATGAACAAGTTACGTACCTTTGGTAACACCTTATCTGGTAGAGACTCTGTCTAGCTGCAGATTCCTTACTGACCTTCCCATCTCTGTGAGCACATTTCTGCATAGGGTTACCCTTCTGATGCCCTTAGTAGTGCACAGCACTACATCAGCATCCTTTGTGGTACTGCGCTTCTCGTGTGGAAAGCTCACGAAAAGAAACTGTTGTCAGTGCTTTGGGGTGGCACCTATACATAGCCGTACAATGACATCTATTGGCATGCAGGGGTACTGCTTGAGAATTTCCATATTCACTCCGATGCCTAGGTATAATTCTAAGGTAAAAAATCCACGGCTAGACAAAGGGACTTATTTATGTGAGGATTGCACTGTCGGAGTGTTATTTTTTTTTTAATGCTCTGTCGGTGCAAGCCTTCAATCATATCTAATAGGTGACGCAAAGCCAGCTTGCACGGCATTGCATTACCGCATAGTTACAACATAAAACAATGCAGTGCAAGTCTCTATGTTGCCTTACTTTATGTCAATGAGGTATCCCATGGGCATTGCAGTGAGTTTTACCACACAACACCCATGTATTTTACTTAATCACGTAAACCTGGCACAGCAACAAAACCTTACTCCTCCCCAGAGCAGGCATAACGAGTAGAAATATTTGTATTCCTCATTCCATGTATGCTGCAGTCTGTGGCACACATGGAAAGAAGAAAAAGCTTCTCTTATTATCCTGCACAAAATCAATCCTGCCTGCAATGTAGGCACCCTTGCACCATGGTACAAGGGTAACTATATTGGCGCTAGGGAGCAAACTGTATACCAGCGCAAGGGGGATAGGAGAGGAATGCACTGTATCTCAGAAGTACGGTGCATTCCTGCCATTTCACATTGGTGTAGAGCAGACCATAAAGAAGACTTGTGGCACTGCCCTGTGCCAAATGAAGCCCAACATTTTTTCTAGATAAGGCATAACTGAATGTAATTAAATTCTTCAATCATCTCCTATGGACATGTTCTTTAACCCGGACTGGCCTTTTTGGGGACAAAACAGCCGCTCCCTTGTGCTTTAAAGAGATCAGGATCACAGCATGCTCCTTGGGTGTGCCTGCTCATCTACGCCAGCCACATTAGACTTTTAGTTCTTTTTGCAGCTTTAGCAGAGGTTCCCTGTACAGACAGTCACTTTAGCCTTGGCAAGGTCCACCGCGCTTTAATGGCAGAGTCCACTGCACCCTTTGGCCAATAGTCAGGGACACCATGCCAATCAACCCACTGAGATCAGTTTCATTTGAGTCAGCATAGCTTTTTTTGCTGGGGGAGGTATAAGCATATAATAATAAAAAGCTGTGGCTATAGGATTGGGACCAGAAACATATGCAAACTTTTTCAAATATGTTTTTAATCTACCTTCTGGTGGTGTCCAGCAATGTTCCCACTGTGTGCAATTGTGAACTGTACATGGGGTGCTAGTTCTGTGCAAATAGTGATGTGCATAGTCATGATGATAAAACAGTTCACTGTAGTTAGCAGAATTAAAATACAAATCTTCATTTTTGGGTACAGTATAATATTCTAGTTCAGAAAGCATACTCTTGATTGTTGCAATGTCCCATTCATCTGAAATAGAACTCGAAGTGATAACGTCATCCATAGAGAACTTAAATACATAAAGAATCTGCATAGATTCTGTAGGACCAAAAATATCAAATTGGAGCATGTCCCATAAATTTTCATCAGATACAGAAAATACAGAAATGTTCACAAGGGACGGGTCACTTCGCACTTTATGTAAAGAAGAATGAGACATTAATACCTCAGCTACTAGTTCTAGATCAGAGCATTCTAGAAGGAAATGTCTATTCAGAAGCAACAAAATACTGTAACAAATCCAATCCAAATGAATAGGACAAGCAGTGAACTTGAAATCCAAATATAGGACCATGTAGGAATCAGATAAGTCAGTTTCAGCCAAAGGAAAAGTGCAATTATACTGTGCACTTAAGTAAGCGAGGAATCAAAAGAAAAATTATCAACGTTGGCAAAGTAGCCTGAGGACGTCTGTGCAAAAACAGTGACTTCACTTGGTAAAGAAGAATTGGCATCTACCTTCAAAGGTGGCTGATAATAAACACATTTGTTGTTAGGAGTAGCAGTGGAAAGCTGTAGACTATGCTGGTTGACACGGCATGGAAAAAGAAGTGAGTATATTTTAGTAAGCATGTTTCTCTTGTGACACAGAAGAAAAGGTGGCAGCGCGATTATAAAATTGGTTTGAATAAATGTTTTATCAGTTTTTGATGGATATGATATTTTCAGATCTGTTCAAGTCGATTCTGTGGGCAGGGGTCCTCTCATGGGCCTAGTAACATTTTGGGGGCAGCGCATGTGAATTGGGCAATATATGTGGGGGATGGCTAAGTTCTGTATCGCTATTAATAATATCTGCAGGTTGAACCATAAGTTTAAAAGGAGAAGTGTACAAGAGGCCCCTAATATTTTTAAGAGCAAATGATAACTGTTTGCAAGAGACCCATATGTGATAGTGCTTGGTTGAGCTCCTTAAGGTTTGTCATACACCTCAGGATACCAGGACTAAAGGGGCGGCCATTTTAGTGAAGGGAAATTCTGTTGTCTCTGTTCGGAAGGCTGCAGATATATATGGGAAATGGGCAATTGTTGAGTGTAAAGCTGGGAGGGGCCTCTTTACGCTGTGCTCGATATACACCCTTGTCGTAGATGACCCTGGACTGCTTACATTGTTAGCAACCAAATTACCAATGCTGCCTTCCCCATATATAATATGTGGGGATTTTAATCTAAATGGTTTAAAAGAGCTTGGGGCAGTGAAGCGTGTCATGCTGGGCACAAACCGCAATCATTTAAATCTTTCAGGAATCTGGTAGATGACATTGGCTGAATTGATGTCTGGCCCAGCCTCAAGGCGCCTGATGTGGGGTACACTTATTGTTCAGCCCCTCATGGCAAATTTTTGAGGTTGGATTATTTCTTGGTTTCCTCATTATTTGTTAGGGGCGCTCAGGTGAAACTTTTCCCAAGATTAATATCGGACCATAACCCCATCATCTTGGAATTTCAACTTGATGGACCGTGAAGTGAGCCCAGAAGATGGACCTTTGAGGAGGCTCTTCTGTCGGACCCAGAGTGCATAAGGAATATAATGGGTTGGATTCTGGAGTTTTTTAATTTAACAAAAGTTACTTCTCTCCCGTTATGGTATACAACGCTTTCAAGGCAAGTATTAGAGGAGAATCCCTCAGGTTCAGTATCTCCAAACAGAAACAAGGTCTGGGGCAGATCAAAGAACGTTATCAAAGGTTTGCTATTTTGGAGGCTGAATTGTTGTAGCTGTGGCCTCCGGAAGAGATCTTTCACCCCTGCTGAACCTGATATCTTTAACTAAGGCACACTTGAACAAATGTACTACTGAGAAGATCGCTGGAAATTTTGTGGCCAGACATCAGGAGTGCTATGAATATACCGAACAAGTAGGCCAGCTATTAGCAGTTAGGTCAAGGCAAAAGCTGGTGGCAGGGCATATTAGTCAGATTCAGAATATGGATGGTAGATTGGATCCCGGTAAAGTTAGAGAAGCATTCCTGAAATGTTATGCATTCCTTTATAAAGCCTCCCCCACAGTATGCCCTGATGATTTAGAGCTATATCTGGTTCCGGGGTTGTTAGCCAAAGCAACCCAGGAGGACAGGAGGAGAGGCTATTGTTAGGGGCAGATATCTCTTTAGAAGAATTCCAGGTGACCCTCCAAGGCTCTTCCATGTGGGAAGGCAGTGGAAACGGATTCTATACCACTGGAATTGTATAAGGTTTTTTTCTGTAGTACTTTTTCAGGAAATGCTGGAGCTTTTTAAGCAAGTTTGAAATGGGGCACACCCCCCTGGGTCCTGGGTCACAGCAAATTGTATTCTTAAATTAGGACCCCGTAGCTTTGGGTTCTTATAGAACAATCACATTGTTAAACAGTGATGTTAAGCTCTATTCTAAACTCTTTGCCAGTAGGCTGGGCGGTATAATACACAGGCTAGTCTCTGTTAGAAAGCATAGGTTTATCCCAGCGCGAGGAACTTCGGATCATGTACGGTGGGTAATATTGCTGTTTGATGCAACCGCAGTCTGATAGGAACCCATGGGGACTGTTGGATGCCGAGAAGGCTTTCAACAGGGTGTCGTGGGAGTACCTTTGGAAGGTAATGGAGGCTAGCGACTTGGATGTACCTTTCATCCAGGCAATCCGGGTGATGTACTTTTCACCCCGCAGCTCGATTATAGACAATGGAAGTTGAGTCGGATTCCTTTCCAATAGAAAGGGGAACAAGGCAGGACTGTCCGGCATCCCCTTTGTTATTCTTGCTATATATTGATCCCCTCCTTAGGACACTGGTACCCTCCAAAGATATTCTGGCCATCCCTGGGTTGGGATATGAAAATAATGGCCTATGTGAATGATGTGGTAATAGTTACCAGTAATCCAGATAGGGCAGTCCTTGCTATAGAAAGGATAACGGAGGATTTCCGGACTTACTCAGGGTTTTTGCTAAATAAAGCAAAAATGCAGTTGGTCATATACAGATATACATCAGCTAATGATAGTCACATAGTTAAGGAGGCTACCTATCTGGGAGCTAGTATCACAGCTAATTTTGAGTATTTAGTTGATTTGAATCTTACCCTATTATTGAAAAAAATTAAGAAGGACTTTAGTAGCTAGGATAATTTAAAACTCTCAATAATGGGAAGATGTAACCTTGTTAAAATGATATTTCTTCCAAAATTATTGTATGTTTTTCATACGATCCCACTGGAGGTTGATAATGCATGGTTTAAAATAATTGTAAGAACAGTTTTTAGATTTATTTGGGCATATGAGAAGACTAGTAGGGCAAATACATTTCTGTGCTTCCGCTGAGATTGGGTGCTGGGCGCTGCCCAAGTTTAAATTACATTGTCTAGCGGCCGCTCTGCCATATTATTACCCATCATCCAATAATAAGGTAATGTAAGTTGGGAATGCTGGTTTTGTTCCTTTGATTTATGAGTTATTGATTGAGGGCAGCAGCCAGGGGCTGTCTGCTGAAGATTTTTTAGCTGCGTTACTATAAAAGGACACAGTTTAAGACTCTGATGGCGCCATTTTTGAATTGGAGGGGCATATGAAAAAATTGGAGGTTGGCCAGTTTATCTGGTACACTCTGCTGCTTTGAAAGAATCAACTACCCGGAATTTTCCTGGATAATTGCTTAGCCAGATGGGAACAAGGGGTTTATGTAGGATCGAAGATCAGCTCACGGTGAATCATATGGTACTATTTGAAGAGGTCAAGGAGAGATTTAATATTGGGACCCGGGATTTTTAAAAATGTCTACAACTGAGGGACTTCCAATTGAGAGAGGTTGGGGGTTAATCAGGCTTTTCATAGATACCCCTGATGGAGACTTTAACAAAGGGTACTAGCTGCTCAGTCTCTCTAAAATATATAGCCAGATGCATCAAACCAAAAAGTGCTCACAAAAATAGCGATTAGCTATTTGCGAGCGCTTTTTAGCTTTTTCCAATGCATCAACCAAAAATGACAAACTCGCAAAATACCGAATTGCTAAAATAGGGAAAAGAGATATTGCGATTCCATATTAGCGAGAAATCAAAAATACGATAGCAAATAAGGAATCGCAAAAAAAAATCGCAATACTATGCATGAAAAATCGCAAATAGCGATTTAATTGAAAATCGCTATTTAGCAAGTGCAGATTAAGGGGAATCACAATCAGGTGTTAAAAAAAAATCCTACTCAGCTGCAAATCATCAGAAGGCTATTTAAACTGACCCACAAGCCCAGAGTGGTCTTTCATAATGGCAGCCCTCTACGTGTTTGAGAGGAGGAGGAGGATCCTTGCAGCAGGCCAGGCCAGAAGGAGAATCCAGGAGAGAATCTTCCTCCTGCGCATCACTTTGTTGGGACAAACTGCTGATCAAATATATGATAAGTACAGGCTGAATGCTGCAATGATTCACTACTTAATAGATGAATTGGAACCACTAATGCAGCGCCAGACACTTAGGACCCATGCCATCCCAACTCATGTCCAGGTGCTATGTTGCCTGCACCTGCTTGCGTCAGGCAGTTTCCAGGATGTAGTGGCAGAAGCTGGAGGGGTATCACAAAGCTCCCTTTCGCGGTTCTTCAAATCCTTCCTGGCCGCCATGATGGCTATGATCCACAACGCCATCACCTTCCCCACAACCCATCAGGAATTGACCCAAACTAAACTCGACTTCTAACAAGTTGCCTAGTTTCCACATGTGATCGGATGCATAGATTGCACCCACGTAGCAATATGTCCCCCAGCAGTAAATGAGTATATCTTCCGTAACCGCAAATCGTATCACTCCATAAATGTTCAAGCAGTGTGCAATGCGAAAAACATCATAACCGACATTGTAGCGCAATACCCTGGGAGCACCCATGATTCATACATCTTTTGACATAGTGGCATTCACACACGTCTGCTCAGGGGTGAATTTGGCGAAGGACACCTGCTAGGTAAATTAAATACATATACTCATAACTGAAGTATGAAATGGCAATGCATACCTGACACTAACACTTTGCTTAATACCCTTTAGGTGACAGTGCATACGCCGTGAGGGATTTCATCATGACTCCATACTTGAACCCAGCCAGCCCACAACAACAGAGGTACAACGCAGCCCAAATCAGGACACGTAATGTCATTGAACGGACATTTGGATTGCTCAAAAGTCGCTTCCACATCCTGCATAAAACTGGAGGAGCAATGCTGTACCAGCCGGAAACATGCTGTAGGATAGTGGCTGCATGTGCAATGTTGCACAATATAGCAACAAGGAAAGGTATCCCCATAGAGGAATCCGACACTGAGGGCAACCAGTCCCCAGCACACCCACGACGGGCCCATTTGGCCAGTTCAGCGGAGGGGCAAAGGAAACGTACAGACATCACCCAGCATTATTTCTGAGGTATGTAATGATGAGACACAACACTTAATTTCAGGAAATGAAATGTATTTATTAGCACGTAAAGCGGTAGGGGTGTTTATTTAAACATAGCTGGTGGCCATTAGCACATTAACTGCATGCACTAAAGGACAAATGAGACACACAAAGGACTTGATACTCAGTTACAAAGAATATCTTGGACATGGTTACGTCACCATGGTAAATTTCAGTAATCTAATTTTGTTTAGCGTTTCCTCCCTCTCACACCCTAACGTCTTTCACCTGCATCTGCATCATCACTCCTGGATGCAGCGGGAGGTGTTGGTCTATGGGTACTGCACCTCCTGCCAGTGCTGACTTGCGCAGAGAGGCTGCTAAGGCTGGATGCCTCACTACCCTCTTCCCCTGTAACATTGCCGTGCTCACCAGTACTAGACTGCATCAGTTCAATGGCAGTGGTCATTTGGCCAAGTGCTTTGGACACATACCCACAACAATGGCCCATATCTATTTGCATTTTCACCGACCTACGTGACAGCAGTGCAATGCTGTTGCATATCTTGTTGTTTGACCTGGTATAGCCAGCCATGCACGTCAAAAACTGGTGATGCCTCCTCCTCTGTGTGTTGTTTGACAGTCTGTTTGCTTCCACAACTGCTGTAGTCAGTTCCCTCACACTCTCGGCCATGACTGATATGTTCTTATTCATTTTTGTCATCTGCAGGTTAATGGCTCCCATATGCCTCGCTTGCAGGCGCTGCACCCGCAACATCTGTGACTCCACGCCACCCCACACATTGGGAGTTCCTGCCTCTTGTGCCCCGATAAGGGTCCTTGGCCTGCGTCTTCTACTCATCCAGACATGTACCTGAGGTGTAGTTGTGGGGCTCACACTTGGACGGCTTGTCTCAGGAGCAGTTTCATGTTCCTGATAGTTCTCCATTGGCTGCAGTGGTGTGACTGTGGCCCTGCGTTTTGGCGATGCCTTGGGTTTGGTTGGTGGTGTCACAGGTTTCAACACGGCAGCCTCTTCAATGACCTGTGTGCTGTCTCCACATTCACTGTCATCAGTGTCTACTTCTGCTGCATCTGTGATGTGAAACAGTGCAAAATTATTTTGTGTTGGTGCTAATGTTGTGCGACATTAAATTACTTTACATTTAAGCTCTCACTATCTCTCATCACTGACTGTGCTGCATTTTTCTAGCATTTGGGCTTACAATGTTGTATTATGACTAGCAATTTAGTTCTGCAGCCTACAGGTCCCATAATGCATTTGGGTCCCTATGTGAAAGGTGGACTGGATTTTTTTCTGTGATTTTGGTGGTTAAATACAGATTAGGCACAATTAGTATGTACATTGATATGTTGATTTTCATGCATCTTACCTTGTGTGCTACTGGCCGCCCCAGATGTATCCAGCTGCGTTACTCCCACCACTGCTTCAGGCTGGATAGTGCCCTCGACCAGGTCCTCCAGGGCTGTGTTGTCTGGGACTGTTGAGGTTCCTCCTCCGGTCACATTAGCCTCCTTCAGCCTTTGCGCTATCTGCTCCTTGGCACGGCTATGCAGGTCGTACCATCTTTTCTTTAAATCATCTATGCTGCGGTGTGTCACCCCCACAGCATATACTTTGTTCTTGATCCTGTTCCAAATCCTTCTTTTTTCTGCTTCATGTACTTTCAGTGAGAGCTTCCCCAACAGCTTATCATGGCTGTTTGTTCTATCTCACTGAACTTTAACTTTCTCTTCCTGGCCACTGCACCCTCTTCTGTTGGTGTTTGGGACATTTTGGCTGTCTTAACCTGTCAGCAAACAACAATTTGTATTTTCTGCTCTCTCCCCCAGCACTCTGCATCTGCCTCTCAGTTTCCTCTGTGCACAGGAAGCAGCATGGGCTGATTGACTTCCTGGTTGTGAGGTCATCAGCCTGCTCCCAATGCGACTCTGTAATTTTTCCGATCTCGCAATTTGCGATCTCACAAAAAGCGGGATCGCAAATAGCGAGATCGCAAATTGCGAGAACACAGGTTTTACACATTTGCGATTCTTTATCATGGAATCGCTAATGTATTTAGTGATTTTTAGCGATTCTTTATTTTTTCGCAATCGCCATCATGCATAGGTAATAGCGAATCCTTATTTGCGATTCCTTAATAATCGCAAAAAAAGATTCTCTATTTCTTTGCTTGATGCATTTGGCTGATAGGCACCTGTTGGAGGAGGTACCAGATGATTTGGGAAAACATGATGAAAACTGGCGGACAACGTTAGACTTGGAAGAATCTTTTTGTTTTGTTATTTATTGGAGCTGTATGGGTCAATTTTATGCTCATCAAACCTGCAAACACAACACTATAAAATGATTTTTGATTTATATATACACCTGCCAAAATTGCTAAAGGGGGCATGCTGCCTGGTACCCACTGTCCTAGGTGTGGCGACCTCAGCACAGACTTGGTCCATATCTTTTCTTCTTGCCCTTGCTTAAAGCCAGTCAGTTCAGGAATTGTGGGCTTTTAAGGTGAGGTCCTCAAGGTTAATATGTCCCAGTCACCGCAGCTTATGTTTTTGGGCATTAATGAATCAAATATAGGTGTGGGGTCAAATTAATCTTTTTAGCAATAGCTGTTTTTAGGCTTTGTATTGCTGCTGCCTGGCTCTATTCTTTACCTCGACATTTCAGCAATGGAAGGGGGGCTTTCTATATGTTTTCATTCTAGAAAAAGCACTTTATGATTGAAAGGGGAAGAGAGCGAAAACTATAGGGAAGAGGATCTGGGGGCCTTTCTTGAACTGGCTATCCCAGTATAATTTGGAAATATCTGCTGGATCATAAAGAATATGCATATATTTGGTAATTCTGGCCAAGGTGTTTTGTTTTGATGCCCGTAATGTATTATTTGTTGCCGCCTTTGTAGTGCCAATCATCTGATTAATTCGATTTATGATGTAACTGTCAGCTTTATCTTTATCTAATGCACTTATGTACTCTTGCGGCTACAGTTTTCTTAATATATATATATATATTTTTTTTAAATAAGGAAATCTGGAGACTCACATCTGATCTGTAAGCGGTAGTGGCAAGAAGTAGTAAAAATTCAGCATGTGAAGACCCCGGCTGAGGGGAAGCAATATTTGTATTACTTAAATCTTGTAGAGAGATTTCCTGCATGCTTTCAAGACGAGGCAGGTAACTACGCAGGAGCCACATGGCCTACTGTGTAGGACTGTCCACATGACATAGCTTGATCAAATTAATTGCACCAAAACATTTGTTTCTACAACCAGCAAAATCAGAGTTCTGGTAGATTGTATGCCAAGGACTGGCCCGGTGCTCAGTAGGATGGGCAAAGATCTTTTTTGTCTGTACTCTTCTGTTGTACTAGATCCCAAATCGTAGGAATCCAGCTGGAAGTTGCTGGTTGCTCTTTCACGTCATAAGTGGCAGAAAGTTTGACAATTTGTAGGAAGGTAGAATGCTTCTGCATGGTTACCCTCACTTTTTGCCTGGTGCTAAGCTGTATTTTGACTAGTCTAACCAGGACCCCAGTCTATCTGCATACTCCCTAAACTGTTGTGTTCCGTTCTTAGGTACATCCCAGATTCGATATTGGGGTACCCTAATAAGTTACTAGTGTAAGAACTAAGGTACCCATGGCATATGTACCCCTGATGTCTCCCATGGGCTGAAGCATGTCTTGTGCCGCTCATGAGAGACCATTCAAAATGGATCTACAGGCTTGCAATTGCAGCCTGTGTAAGCTGGTGCTAGCACCACTTACAAAAGATGTAGGGTTTCTATATCTAGGGTCACTGTACTAAAAACCTATAAGTCACCCCTATAAAAGGCCTTTGCAATTCTGAAGGCAGGGTGTTTGGTTCTAAGTGAGAGTGTAGTGTAGTTCCTATATTCCCAATAGGTTCTGCGCATTGGAATAATATATCCTATAGATTAGACGTAGGACTGAGGTTGAGTAAGTCTCTATTGAATATATTAAACTTAATAGTGAGTGCCAGCTAGCTCAGCGGTCACTAGAAACTTTCTCGAATTCACCAGAAGGGATTTGTTTCTGACAACCGCATAAATATTAATCAACAAGGGAGAGAGAGGGAAAGATACACTCTTGGTCCCCCTGGTCAATACAAATAAACAATGAAAGAGTGTAAATGTTGTGGAAAGGGGCATGGTCTGATTGGTCATTTAATAAAAACATTTGTTGATAGGCACATTCTATGACATTTTTAACCATATCACTCATCACCCTTCACAAAACACAAAAACAGCTCTGCAGTAACCTGGTGTCGCAGCACACCGGGGCGGCATTCGGTCTCTCCCGGTGGGCCCCTATGAGGAAGGATGTCACCAACCAGGTTGGTGAGTGAGGGGCTTCTATACAAATCCAATGTGATTTCTATCTGAATTCAATGTGATTGAGGTGCTTCTAATACAGACTTGAAGGGACTAGCTTACCCCTTTTCCATGCTCCTAACTGCATAAACATGACAACTTTGTTTCCAAAGAATAAGAAATGTATCTCCAGAGTCGTGGAAACAATAGATAAGTATTTCACTCAGTCACTCGTGCATGCTTCGTTTCCAGAGAGGTGCAGAGAAATAGAGAGACAGGCATTTTTAATAAAAGGTTTTATTGAACAGTCTTCTTTCTCATGCAAGTAAAGTGAACTGCTACAATTGTGATGCAGACTGCAAAGTATAATGCGTACAGCGAGAACAATATTATAAAATAATACTGTTAGAGCATTGTATGGTTTTTAAACCATATATAAATACATACATAAATAACAATGGCTAAAACTTGTGCTTCTAAAATACGCCTACTCCAATGTACCTAACCTAAGCCTAGTACGCCGGTAGAAGTAAGTATTGTGTAGCATAGGTTTTAGTTTACTTTGCCAAGAATCTATCCAAGATTTCTCTAGGTTCTAATCAGCTCCATACCTTAGTTTAGAATGAAGGAGGTCTGGTATCTCAGTCTCGAGACTCGATTTCCCAACACCCCGCAAGGGGAGCTTGGAAACACTGGAGCTGGATTTTCGCCGAGAGAAATGCAGCCTCTCGATCAGTACATCAGCTGAAAGGGTAGGCTTCCTTCAGCACTTGCTGTAGCGAGCTGCGTCATGCAAGTAGATAGTCAAACTGCTCCGAACCACCGTGTCTTGCCAGAGCAAGTGAAGGCATATTTATACCTTGAAGGTCTCTAGTTTGACGTCAAGTCAAGCATAATAACGTCAGGAAAGGACCCCTAGGGAATAGTAGTTCTTTGTAAAGTACATGAGTTCGTGGACAACTCAATATTCAAGCAAGGGAAGGCCCCTGACTGCTTAAGCCAATTTTCCAAGAAATCGTTGTGACGTTTGGTACGGGTGGAAGTAGCCATGCCTGTATTTGGTCTGCACGGGCTAAGTCTAAATAAGGGATTGATTTCTATGCCTATATTAGGGCAATGTGAATTGTACCTACATAAGGGCATGAATCGGGAAGATTCACTCAGAGCCTAAAACGCCATACAACAAAAGGTTGTGCCTGCATGAGCAGGACACCCCTGCAGCCTACGGAGTCCATTCTCCTGGGTTGCCAGTGAAGCAGCCATATACTATATAGAGGGGTACCGCGTAATTATGCGATGTCCATCTCGAACATGGCTACAATGAATTCTATCATGTTTGGTATCTAACATATTGGAATCATATTTCCGCACATTAAGCAGTGTGGGAGGTATGATTCCAAGCACCGAAACAGCCCTCCGTTATGCTCTCAGTGTTGCCAGTACCAGCCTTCTTGACCCGGACTGCACCAAATGGTTGCTGCAGCCGAGAGAAACGATTCTGCCCTCCTGCTGCTGAGCCAACCTCTAGGAGGGGAAGGCAGATCAATAGGCATCCTGTCACAGGGAGGTGTGACCACCTCTCAGAAAGGATTTAATGTATTGGGATGGGGTGGGTACGCTTGTCAGTGCCACTTAGTCTGCATGAGAGGAACATTTGGTGTCCATGCCTATTCAAACCAGTCCTGGGAGCCATTGGCGCCCCCTCTGGCGTCAAATTGGACAAAGGACATGGGAGTAACCTCCCCCCTGTCCAGACCCTTCCCCTGGGAGGGTCCCCTGAATCTTTCCAACCCTTTCCCTAGGGTACTTAAGGGCTTTCCTGGGTGTAGGTTCCTAGATCCATCGTGGGATAAGATTCAGATCAGACACCATTACTCTTCTACCATCTGGGCACGCTGGACTTCGTTTGGGCCTGAGTTTGTCTCCCTTTCAGTCTGCTGCATCACCTGTGCAACATACAGGAACTTTGCCTGTGAAGCATTAAAGAGACTTGAAGGAATCTTCTGTAGAGTGAAGGAGTCACTCCCCTGCATTTGTAGATAGCGCAACTAAGTCGACATCTCTGCTGATCCGGAGCTCCTCCGGACTCCAAAGGCTGAAACACAGGTAGTGGTTTTCCACAGCTCCCAAGGCCTGCCCTGCCCTCCCACCATGTTTGAAGCCAGTGTCCTTCATGTGTGTTGCAATAACCGAACCCCTGTGCTCCACATAAACTTGCAGTTCCAAAGGCTTGCTGACTTCTTTCCAAAAAGATCTTCGAGCTCCAAGTAGCCCCAACCTCGAGCACCTCCAGTGACTAGAATCTTTGGCCACACAGCATCATGTGCATCGTGGCCTGCATCTTTTGGTGATCTGCTTGAGGTCCTCTTGCGACTCCAGTGCCTGTGGGTCCACATGAAGGTCACCATTGTTTCATTTGAGCTCCACTGATTGCTTGGGGTATTCCCTGACTCTGATGCTTTTGGTGAGTCCCCTGGACCTTGCTGGTCCCGATGTTGCTCCTTCTTCAATTCCAGTGTTGGTTGCTTTTGCCAAGGCTTTTTGGTGACATAGACTCTGCCCCCTCGGGTTGCATGTACCTCTCATCTCGAATCCATCCTTGGATTCCACTGGACACTTTCTCCTTCTGCAACAGCGATGCTTTCCTGAAGTCCTCCATTGGATTTGATGGCGGATTCCGACACCACTTCACACGTATGCACCCAGCTTCTCTGCTGTAGGTATAGTGGCTACTAGGGTATCCTCGGTGGGGTGGCTCTCCAAACTTCTGTTTTCCACAAGGTTTCTTCAGGGTCCTCTGGGAAGGGTCTTTAATCTTTAAAAATCTAATTGCGACTTACACATAGAGTTGTATGGAGCACGTGGACGAGTTCCCACACTTCACACGCTCTCTGTGAGGTCTCTATGTACTCACCTTGGGTGATTTCCTGTGTCACTAGAACTTCTCCGTCCTCTCGACCCTGTCTAGATCCAAGTTGTGGTTCTTATACCACTTTCGTAGTATATGGTTTGGTTCCTCCCTGGGTCCACTGTGTATTTCGTGCTATTTACTGAGTTTCTTTGCTGAAGTATTGTGTGCATTTTGCATATCTCTCGGTAGGAGATATTTCTATGTGTTAGAGAGTATTACATAATAAATACATATTTTTATAAATACTTTGTGTAGTTCTTTTTCACTTAATCTATACTATTTGATTGCATTCTGGTAAAACAAGTTGCTTTACACTCCTTCTGTGCTTAGAATGAAGGCTGCTCTCCACAGCTGCCACTTAGAAAACTTTCTAAGGTTGTCCAAGACCTCTTAAATCACAATAAGGGTTGTCTGGACTCGGCAAGGTGTCCACTTACATGAGTGTACATCATATCTCAGGCCAGCTTCTCATATTGGTGTGCAGTGGTTGTGATTCAAGCCTACATTGTTTTACCAGATAAATATTTGTGTTGATTAATTGAAAAAACATCACTAATACTAGGCACATATGATACAAGCTTAGAATAAGTAAGTTCTACTGAACTTTTGGGTAGTGAAGGGTATAGCACACCCTTTCTCCAACCTCGGAGAGTTTAGTTCCCACTAGGTTAGGTCGGTGCAACACCACACCACACTTAGGGCCCGATGTAGGTAATCCCAGTTTACCGATTCTTAAATAGCGAATCATACCGATTCGGTATTTAAGAACTGGCAATCGGGATGTAGGTAATATTACCAAATTAATTACCGAATCGATATGATTCGGTAATTAATGAATCGGTATTTACCGATTCTGTAATTGCCATTGACTCCTATGGGCCTTGAGGCCCATAGGAATCAATGTCAATTACCGAATCGGTAAATACCGATTCGGTAAATTTACCGAATTTACAAGGGGGACAGGGTGTCACTTTGACACCCTGTTGCACCCCTCAATTGTGCATGGGTGCACATGTTGCAGACATACATACCCTTAAGGCATGTATGTCTGCAACATGGCACTGTTTAAAAAGCAAAAGAAATGCTTTTTAAAGGGTTTACTTAATTTACCACCAACTTCTAGTTGGTGGTAAATTAAGAAATCTAAAACCCCTGTAGCAATGATTACAGTGCTACCTACATGTCAAAATACAGATTCGGTAATTATACCAACTCGGTATTTTACCGATTCGGTAAAATTACCAAATCTGTATTTTAACATGCTTCTACATCTCATTTTCCAAATACCGGTCGGTAACGGCCGAAATTACCGAATTTCGGCTGTTACCGACCGGTATTTGCCTACCTACATCTGGCCCATAGTATGTTCTTCCATATGAGATGCCAGTGGGTCTCTGACTGCTAGATACAGTGAACTTTCATTCCAAGAATTGAAAGCACTGTGTGACTCTAGAAAGTTGAAGACAGGGAAAGGAGCCACACTCAACGTCTCCTAGAGGTGTTACTGTTAGATGAACTTAGGAAAACCACAGGGTCAGATGAACAGGAAAGTGTAGGTGGGACAGAGCATGAGGATAGGATAGGAACCTGAACAAGATAGTCCCTCCCTACCATGTCGGGGATGACATCCACTAATGGATGATTGCTTTAGAGAGGGCCTGTAAAGTACATCGGGTCCCTCAAGAGCAGGGGGCAGCTATCTTGTGACAACGGTAGAGATAAACTTTGCTGACAACGGTAGAGATAAACTCCTCACTGTTAGAGAAGAGGGTGCTGATAATCACACAGTCTTTAATAGTGCTCTCATTGATGGGTTTGGCTTAACCACTGAGCAATACAGAATAAATTTCATAGAAACCCAGAAAGCACAGACCCAGGACTAGGTAGATTTTGTCGATAGTGCCACGAAGGCTCTGGAAGGTTGGTTACATAGCAGCAAAGTGAATGACTACTTAGGATTGTACAATTTGGTTATGAGGGAGCAGATCCTTAATAGTTGTCAGAACCTTCTTTTGCACCAGTATCTGGTGGCTTCAGATCTGACCTCTGCCCAAGAATTGGGAAAGAAGGCAGATAAACGGGTCAGAACCAGAGTTAAACAGAAGAACCAGGGTGGTTGTGACTAGAAGAAATATACTACCAAAACCCAAGAGAAAGGTGGGGATAAAACTAAAGAGTAGTCCTCTGAAGGTCCCCAAAGTCCTCTGTGGCTGGGTCACAGACTCCCTCCTCCCCTGGCAGGAAACCTTATTGCTTTTTGTTTTAAAAAGGAAGGCCAAAGGAAAAACTATGCAAGTTTCCCCAAGGCCAACAATAGGGAAAATGTTCTTCCTCCTACTAATACTACAACACCTCCTAGTACACAAGAAGTAGCCCCCCAGGAAGTAGTAGCACACTAAAAAATGTTGGTAGATTTTCATGGGGAACTGAGGTGGATACTGGCTTAGCTATATCCCCCGCAGAGGCCACCTTAGTCTGTGATGGAGGCATGGGGTTTGCCACTTTTACTGTGAGTCCCAATACTTTAGGCAAGTACAGACAGGAGCCTCTGATAATGGTCAGAAAGCGGTAGCCTATAGGGACAAAGGGGCTAGTGTCACCATGGTAACGGGAAAACTAGTGCCCGCACTTCTGCTTTTACCTGAGTACAAGTACCAGGTGAACAACACTGATGGTGTTAGAACAGATCATCCCATGGCCATAGTCAATCTCAGCTGGGGAGGGGTCACTGGTCCAAAAAGAATTGCAGTGTGGCCAACCTTGCCTGTGGATTGCCTCCTTAGCAATGATTTAGAAACTTCAGTCTGGCCTGAAGTAGAACTGAAGGTCTGTCTAGAAATGTTAGGCCTCTCTGAGAAGGTTGGTGTGACCCTGAGGGCCCCAGTCCATCAATAGAATAATTCAGGAACAGTGGAACCTGAAAGAATGGTCCACTCTGCTCCACCAGAGATTGCAGGGGAGAAAGAAAAGTATTTTTCTCTTAGACTTTGGGTGAGGGTAAGCCTCCTCAGGGAACTGATCCTACCCCTTGTGAAGAAACTGCCCCAGAGGAGGTCAGTCCTGTCCTGGAAGAGCCACAGAGGGTAAGGAAACCTTCCAAGAAGGTACCAAGTCTGGAGCAGGTATCCTGCCCCTCTCTACCCAGCCTTGGTTGGCTTAGGGCTGCAAAGGCTAGGGATGTCAGTGGACCCCACAGGGCCCACTGCCAAGATGAATCCCCTCATTCACAGCGTAGGGACCCCCAGTATAGTAGTACTAGCTAAGTGATCCTGAGTGCTAAGCTATATTTTGACTAGTCTGACTGGGAGCTGATTTGCATAAAGCCATTATCTGACCCAGGGTGGTGTGGAGTGCAAAAAAACGATGGATTTGGGCCCAGATCTTTTGACTGGGGGAGTGTGTGACATTGATCCACATTCAGTCCATCACTTGTTGTTTTTTGCAATTACAGCCTGTGTAAGCTGATGCTAGCACAACTTACTAAAGATATAGGTTTCCTATATCTAGGGTCACTGCACTGCAAACCTATAAGTCACCCCTTTAGCAAGCCTTTGCAGTCCTGAAGGCAGGGTGCTCAGTTCTAAGTGAGAGGGTGCTCCTGCTCCTGTATGAGCAGGATACCCCTGCAGCCTACGAAGTCCATTTTCCCGGGTTGTCAGTGAAGCAGCCATATACTATATAGAGGGGTGATGCGTAATTACACGATGCCCATCTTGAACACGGCTGCCACGAATCATTTCATGTTTGTTATCAAATATGTTGGAATCATACCGTAAACAGTGTGGGAGGTATGATTCCAAGCACTGGAAGAGCCCTCCGTTAGGGTGTCAGTGTTCCCAGTATCAGCCTTCTTGACCCAGACAGCACAAAATGGTTGCTGCCACCCAGAGACACAATTCTGCCCTCCTGCTGCTGAGCCAAACTCAAGCAGGGGAAGGCAGAACAATAGACATCCTCTCATGGGGAAGTGTGACCACCTCCCAGGCAGGATTTAGTGTATTGGGATGGGGTGGGTGCGCTTGCCAGCACCACTCAGTCTGCATGAGGGGCACCTTTGGTGTCCCTGCACACAGTCCAGTTCAAACCAGTCCTAGGAGCCAATGGCACAAAACTTGACAAAGGACATGGGATTAACCTCCCCTGTCCAGACCCTCCCACTGGGAGGGTCCTCTGAATCTTCCCAACCCTTTCCCTAGGGTTCTTAAGGGCTTACCTGGGTGTAGGTCCCTAGATCTGTTGTGGGATTAGTCCCAGATCAAACACCATTACTCTTCTACCGTCTGGATATGCTGGAATTCGTTTGGGCCCACTGTGTCTCCTGTTCAGTCTGCTGCATTGTCTGTGCCTGTGCATCATAGGGGAACTTTCCAAGGCCTGTGAAGCATCAGAGACACTTGAAGGAATCTCTCGTAGTGAAGGAGTCACACCCCTAGATTGGCAGGCACCGCAACTAAGTCGACTTGTCTGCTGATCCTGAGCTCCTCCGGACTGCAAAGGCTCCTCGACACAGGTGGTGATTTTCCACAGCTCCTGAGGCATGTCTGCCCTCTCAGCAAGTTTGAGGCCAGTATTCCTCGTGAGGCTTACAATAACTAAACCCCTGTGCACCGCATCAACTTGCAGTTGCAAAGGCTTGTTGACTTCTTTTCAAGAAGATCTCCGGGCTCCAAGTAGCTCCAACCTCGAGCACCTCCACTGACCAAACTCTTCAGCCACACCATATCCTGTGCTTAGTGGCCTGCATCTTTTGGTAAGCTGCTTGTTGTCCTCTCACAACTCCAGTGCCTCTGGCCTGTGGGTCCACTTGAGGGGCACCATAGTTCCTTTTGGGCTCCCCCGATTGCTCGGCCCTGCCCTGAATGGAATTTGAGAAGTGAACATGTTCATCTGTTATTTTGATTGAAAAGGATAGTGGAGGGATTCAAGAGTGAAGGATTTGGATTTTTGTCTTCTTTTTTTGAGGTCATAGTAGTAGGAGGCGTAAAAAGGGGTTTTGTAGGGGGAGAGTCATAGGGAAGAGTTTAGAAAGGTTTTTTGGGGGGATCGGTATAGCAAAAATAGTGTCAGATGATGCAAAGAGGGGTAGAGTAGGAGAGAGTATAGAAAGATTTTTTGGGGGGATCAAAGTAGTGGTATGGGGTTTGGGATAAATGAGAGTGGATGTAGAGGATATATTAATAGATGTATTGGGTGAGGGATAGGGTAGTGCATTGGAAAGAGTGTAGAAAGAAGTTTTAGATGAGTCAGAAAGTTGTGCTAGAAGATATATTGAGAGAAGTATAGGCTGAGAAATAGGGTAGTGCATTGGAAATGCTAAATTAGAAGAAAGTGATAAATATATAGATCCATAAGTACATTGCAAGTATATAGATACATAAAGGAGGTAAGTATATGTAGATTAAAAATTTTAATAGAGGGACAGGATGAGAAATAGGGTAGTGCATTGGATATGCTTTTTCAGGAGAAAAGTAACAGACACACAGATCCAAGTACATGAAAGGTACATAGGTGCACAATGGAAGCAATTACATGTAGACCAAAGATGTTTTTTTACAACATAATAATTCTACATGTTTATACTAAGCAATGCACAAAGATAGGTACATATCTACAGTGAAAATAAATGCTTATATACGGGGGATATGCTGTAAAATTCTGTTTGCGTATGGTGCTTATGTGGGGAAGAGCCAATTCTTGAGTAGTTGTCTGAAGATAAGGTGGTTTTTGGTGGATCTTATGTTGGGAGGTAAGAAATGCGTTACTTACCTGTAACTGCAGTTATCCAGTATTGGTGTCTTTCATAGATTCACATGCCTGAATCATTCCCCGTCGTCGAAACGGGAGTCTAAGGTACATAGAAAAGCAATGTCCTATAGACATATATAAAGAAAAATAGGCCTAAGGGCCTCGCCTTAGTAGCCTATCTATGTCCTGTTGTAAAAAGGACCAAACTCCAGAAGGTAGCCAATCAGCTATCACCTCCCTCTAGAACCTTCCTGTCAGGAGCCTCAGTCTCTCAGATTTTCATACGCACCAAGCTAGGTAGGCGTAATACTGTTAGAGAAATAAGTGAGTCCTTCCAGGGGAGGTGGGAGGGTTGCATGTGAATCTATGAAAGACACCAATACTGGATAACTGCAGTTACAGGTAAGTAACGCATTTCTTATCCAGTATTATGGGTGTCTTTCATAGATTCACATGCCTGAATCAGAGTAGCAAGCAATACAATATGCACATTTCTGATGGAACAGCATATAACAGTCTGTAGCTAATACATATCATGCGACTATGAGCCATCAATAAATAACAAGAAATAAGTAAATAAATGTGCATACCAGCAAAGGATGGTGGGAAGGAGGAAGGCTCACCTCATTGGAATAGATGGCGAAGCACAGCCTGGCCCACTGATGTATCCTGCATCAGTTCCGTATCCAGGCACTAGTGCCTGGTGAAGGTATGCGGCGACTTCCATGTCGCTGCTCTGCAAATGTCCAGTATTGGCACCCCAGCGAACAGTGCAGACGATGTGGACAAAGCTCTTGTAGAATGAGCTCTTACTTTGGAGTGCAATGGCCGTCCGGCTCTGTCGTGGCAAAAGGCAATTGCCGAAGATATCCATCTTGAAATACTTTGTTTGGAAAGCGGCATGCCTTTCCTTGGTCTACTAAAAGCGATGAATAGCTGAATTGTTCTCCTGAACTGTTTTGTCTTGTCATGGTAAAATTTAAGACACCTCTTCAGGTCCAAATAGTGCAGGGTTCTTTCAGCTGCAGTGTCTGGATTTGGGAAGAATGATCGGAGGACTACAGGCTCATTTAAATGGAAGTCCGACGGGACCTTAGGAATAAACCGAGGATTAGTTCTTAAAACCACTCTGTCTTCCTTAAACTGCATGAAGGGACTTTGCATGGAAAGAGCCTGCAGTTCACTGACCCTTCTTGCTGAGGTCAGTGCCAGTAGGAGGGCTATTTTCCAGGAGATGTATTTGACGTCTGCCTTGTGAATGGGTTCGAAAGGGTGTTTCATCAATTGGTTGAGGACCACATTGAGATGCCATGTTGGTGGAACCCTCCGTGGCAGAGGAAAGGATCTGTAGAGTCCTTTAAGGAACTGTTTTATTAACCTGTGTGACCAGAGAGAGGGTCCTTTTTTTTTTTTTTTTTTTTTTTTTTTTAAAAACCTTTATCTGAGTAAGCAAAAAAGTACAAGGATGGGCCTACAACCACACGGGCCGGCCGCTAAAAGAGGAGTAGACACATATCATATATGCCCGCAGAGGTAAAAGTCAATCAACAATGCAATACTCAGCACTATTTACAGGACAAAAACAAATTTTATTTATATGAATAGAACAAACACACACAAAAGGCGAAAGTATAGTACCGAAGGTCAGCTCAATGGATGTAAGGGGGGGGACAGCAACAGAAGTACAGCAGCAAAACACTAAGCACTGAGGAGCTCGGAGGGGGGGGGGGAGGGACACAGAAGTCAGTACAAAAAAGGGGAGGGGGAGGGCCGGAGACACCAGCACAACCCCTATATGAAAGGTTCCAAGAACGCTTGCCTATGGAGACAGGGCAAGCTCAACAGTGCCCACAAAGGGAGGAGTACAAATGTCGCCACGGTAGTCGTTCCATTGACCCCACATCTTCACCCATGCCCTGGGTCTGCCCCTGGCCACATAGACAGTTTTCTCACGGAACATGGACCAATCCATGTTATCCTCCCATTTCGAGAGGTCAGGGGGCCTGGAGGCCCCCCAGAGTTGTGCAATGTCTCGCTTCGCAACCATATAGCCCAGGGTGGCCCATCTAGTCTGTGCCACCGAATAGTCCGTGGGCTCCCAAACATTCAAAAGACAACGACGAGGTTCCGGACACAAGGACACACCTGTCACCACAGCCATCACTTCAAGCACGGCCGCCCAATAAGCAGCCACCATCGGGCACTCCCAGAGAATATGCAGGAAAGTAGCACGCAAACCACACCCACGCTTACACAATCCATCGGAGGAAAAGCCCATCACCACCAGTCGCGGTCCCGTCACGTACACCCGATGAAGGATCTTCAATTGAACCAGACGGAGACGAGCCGGAATAGCCACTTCCTTCGGGGAGGAGAGGGCTGATTGCCAATCCTCATCATCAAGTTCTAACCCATCTCCCATCCACAATTCCCGAAGTCGGGCCAATAAGTCGGTCCGATTGTTAATCAACTTTTTATAGATCAGGGAGATAGTGCTATCAGGAAGATGTCCATCAAGGATACGGTCCTCAAGGGGGGAAGAGTCAGGCGGAATCTCACCAGGAGCAAACACCGAGGCCAGGGCGTGCCTGAGCTGTAAATAACGAAAGAGTTCCCGACCACTCAGGCCATAGTCAGCCTGGAGGGCCTGAAACGAACGCACAGAACCCTTAGAGTACACATCCCCCACCTTGGAAATCCCAATCATGTCCCAACGGTCGAAACCCTTGGAAGACCAAAGACCGCCCAGACGTTCTGAAGCATAAAGCGGCGTCGCCAACGTCAAGTGATCCTCCCAGCCCAAGCTCACATTCGCAGCACGCCACACCGTCAAAGCAGTCAATGTAGGTCCCACAAGATGGCGCCCAGCGGAGCGAGAATAAAGCACTCTGTTAAAGTCACCTCCCGGAAGCTGAAGGTTATCCATTTCAAACGCCGGATTACGACCTGGCGAAAACATAGCGTGATTGATAGCGGACAGATGGGAAGCCCAGTAATATCTCTTAATATCGGGGAGCGCCATGCCCCCATCATACCACGGGATGGAAAGTTTCGCGAGAGCAATGCGCGGCCGCCCATCCCAAATAAGCTGCCTCTGAAGGCTCTCAATCTCCCGAAAATAGGACTTAGGGATAGGATCAAAATAATTCTGGAGAGCATAGAGAAACCGCGGCAATGACATCATCTTAAACAGGGCCGCCCGACCCAGGGGAGAAAGGGGAAGTCTGCGCCAACGGGCAACGTCCAAACGTAGCCTAAATAACGGGGGAAGGAGATTACGATCAAAACGAAGGGACGAGTCCAAGGTAACAAAAACCCCCAAGTATTTGAAGCCATCCCTGGCCACCTGAAGAGGAAGTCTGCTCGGCAACGGAGGCAAGACACCAGACAAAACATACACACAGGATTTAGTCCAATTGATGACGAGGCCTGAGTTAGCGCCAAAGGACACAAGAACGTCAAATAAAACAGTTAAAGACTTGCGAGGGGAAGTAAGGTACAAAAGGATGTCGTCCGCATAAAGCGAGACGCGGTCTTCGAAGTCCGGGGCCCAGCGAATCCCTTTAAGGGACGGTTCCCACCGGAGCCAGGCCGCCAATGGTTCAAGAGCGAGCGCAAACAACAACGGGGACAGGGGGCAACCCTGACGGGTACCCCTGCCCAAGGAGAAGGGAGCCGACACTCTACCGTTTACCACAACTTGTGCCAGAGGTTCCGCGTACAACAACTGAATCCAGCTAATAAACTCGCACCCGAATCCGAATTTCTCAAGAGTCGCCCATAGATAGGGCCACTCCACAGTATCAACGGCCATAGAGGCATCCAGGGACGCCAAAATGGCCGGCTCAGTCAGAAGCCCCGCCCTCGCCAGCACGCCGTGAAGGCGTCGCAGATTCAAAGCAGTGTTGCGATGCGGGATAAAGCCAGACTGATCCGGATGGACCAAATCCCCGAGAACCGAAAGGAGACGAGTCGCCAAAAGTTTCGCCAAAACCTTGGGTTCAACATTTAACAGGGATATGGGTCTATATGAGGAACAGAGGTCACGTGGTTTACCATCTTTAGGGATGACGACAATTGTCGCCAGGCGCTGATCATAGGGAAGGATGTTACGTTCACGAGATTCTAGAAACATGGCGCGAAGATACGGCGCCATCTTATCGGGGCGTAGCTTGTACAACTCAATGGGCAACCCGTTCGGGCCCAACGCTTTGCCCGAACGGAGCGAACGGATAGCAGTCGCTATTTCATCATTCGTAAAAGGGGAGTCCAAAGCAATACGGTCCAGGTCGGTGACACAGGGCAAAGTGATATCGCGCAAGAGTAAGCGGGAGTCAGCCACGTCCCTCTCAGACACGGGAGCATATACAACACGGAAATATTCCGCAAAACGATCAACAATGGCAGTCGGATCAGTCACATTCTCACCACTCGCAGACTGAATCACAGGCACCACACGATTAACTCTTTCCTTCTTGTCCAACCACGCTAGGAGTTTACCCGCCTTATCACCCACATCGTACAATCTGCCTTGTTGCTCACGAAACATCACCTTAGCAGCGTCTGTGACCAGGGATTTATATGCAAACTGTTTTAGACCCAGGGCATGGAGTTTCTCAGGCGTGACACCAGATCCCAACTCATCCTCCAAAGCAGAGATCTCCCCCTCAAGGTCCACCACCTCCCTCCTCCCGGCTTTCTTGGCTTCAACAATCAAGGAGAGGGCCTGTCCACGAATCACAGTTTTAAAGGCTTCCCACAGGGACACCGCCGAAGGGACCGACCCCTCGTTCTCCAGGAAATATGCATCTATGGACTTGAGCAAGAGGGTACGAGTCTCAGGAGAGGAAAGATACCATGGGTTAATTGGAGCCACTCGGCCCGCTGTCTCCACCCCAACCTCGAAACGAAGCCAGAGCGGCGAGTGGTCAGAAATACCCCTTGGCAAATGCAAAATCTCGCGAACCGCTGACGACTGGGCCGCGGGCATCAGGAAATAATCCAGCCGAGACAGACTGCCATGAGCCCCAGAATGGAAAGTGTATTGGAGCTGAGTGGGGTGCAAAAGTCGCCAGCAGTCCACAAGGCCAAAGGTATCCAGAAACCCACCCAACCACTGCTGAGCCTGCGGAGTATCCCTAGGGGGATGGCGATCGTGAAGGCCGGAAAGCACCGAATTAAAATCACCGGCCAGGAAGAGAGTACTTTCAGGGAGATCTAACAAAACACGGCCCAAATCAGTGAAAGTAGAAGTCTGTAAACCCGGGGGAACATAAACATTAAAGAGAGATAGGGTGCGGCCTTCATATCTACGCACCAAGACAGTATACCTCCCACGGTCATCCTGAATCACCTCGTCAATCGCTAGGGGGAGGGAGGTTCGAACAAGGATACCCACACCCCTAGATCCGGAGGTAAACCCCGAGTGCGCCACAAGGCGGTAGCCCCATCTATTCATCGCATTACAAACATTACCAATCAAATGGGTTTCTTGCATGAAAACAATATCTGGCGACAAACGTCGTATACAATTCAAGACCACACTGCGCTTAATACGATCTCCCAGGCCATTAACGTTCCAGGAAACAAATTTCAACCCTCTACCCCCCATCCCAACCACCCGAGCCAAGACCCCTCATCCACGAGCAAGACACCAGAAACAGCAGCAGACACAGGAGCAATTCGCCTTGAAAACAACACACAAAAAAGAAAGAACTTCCCAGCCCCCCTCCCCCAAACTGAAGGGAAACACCCCCCACCCTGCACCCCTGCAAAAAGCTAAAGAGCCACCCCAACCTGCAGTGTGCCTGTCGCCCCATAACCCCTAGTCTACACAAAGACCCCGGAGGAGGAAAGGTCTCCGTTCCACCCGCCCCTGACAAACATCAAGAACGAAAAGTAACAAAAGAAAGATAAAATAATCACAATGCAGAGGAACGCCGGTCAACAATCCTGAAAATGTATTCAAAATAAAACATGTGAGCCAAACAGTCAGATCTCCACACCACCCTCGGCACCACCAGGGTGAGCGGCGGATTCAGTCTCAGGAGCACGGTCAGGCAAGGAGTCTAGCCAGTCATTAACAGCATCTGGGCGATCAAAGAAAAGGGTACGCTCATTATACTCGATCCGAAGTCTGGTGGGATAGAGCATAGCATAACGTAAGCCCCGATCCCGAAGACGTTTCTTGGCCCCACGAAACTCCATCCGTTGTTTCTGAACTTGTTGGGAAAAGTCCGGGTAAAAGTTCACCGTAGCATTCTCAAAGGCCACCGGGCCCTTCACCCGTGAGGCCTGCAGGATAGCGTCCCGGTCTCTATAGTGAAAAAGCTTCGCTACAATGGGTCTCGGCGGGGCTCCCGGCCGAACCTTGCCCCCTGGAACACGATGTGCGCGTTCCACCGTGAAGAACTTCGTAAGGCCGGAAGGGGCAAGATGGTTCAAGACCAGATCCTCAACCAGGAGATCCACCGAGTGGGGTTCAGGGTTCTCCGGTACACCAACCAGGCGAACATTGCAGCGACGTGCCCTATTTTCAAAATCCTCCAGACGTCGGGTCATGAAGTCGTGCACCCGACGGAGATTTCCGACTTCTGTCTGGAGCTCCGAGACGTCCTTTGTGAGGCTGGACGATTTAATGTCCAACGATTGCACCCTCTCATTCGTCTTGCCGAGATCAGCACGAATAAGATTAACCTCAATAGCCACGGTGTCAAGTTTATGGGCCAAGGCCTCGTACTGTAGGCCGGTGGATTCCCTCACGCCCGAGATGGCGCCCATGATGTCCTGTAGGGAGGGCTCCGCCGACTCTTCCAAAACTCGTTCGGACGCTGTACTAGAACCAGGCAGGGCAGCTCCGGGGGACCCCTTAGAATGAGTATAGCGGTCCATGACATTTGATTGAACCGGGGCTCCGCGCAGAGGTGCTTTCGTCTTGCGCGTCTCTCTGTCCCCTCTGCCCGCCATTTTGAAGAGGCGTCACAGGACAAGCCACCAGGGTCGACGGGCCCGACACCCAAAGCACAGGATCAAAAGTACACAAAAATGAGGGGCACAACTCGGGTAGAGGTCGCCAAGCCAGCAAATAGTCCGCAGGAAAAACCCAACAGCCGATCCGCCTCCAGGTCTCAGCCGCAACTCGATAGTCACACCCGTGGCCCAAGTCGGAACAGAATCGAAACCGAAACTTAGGAAGGGGGACCCACAAGGCCAGATCTCCTGCCGTTGTTGTTCAATTCCAGGACGGCTACAGAACCGCACCCCGTCCCGGGCGCACCTCGAGGGCGGAGTCCAAAAGTTCAGACCATCATATCTCAGGAATAAGAGATCCAAATCAATTTCTGAAAGGTGCCAGGCTGATCAGCCAAACGTCCTCCACACGGATTCTTGCAAGAAATCAGGATTCAGTCAGGATAAAATGCCGGGGGCGGCGAGGGTCCGGAGAGCGCTGTGCTCAAGCGGCCATCTCGGATGCCCGCCAAGCTCCTCCTGAGAGGGTCCTTTTGAAGTTCTTGTATACCTTGAAATCTCCGCCAAATGAACTCTGATGGAGGCGTGCGCAAGGCCCGACGGTGCCAGGTGTAGCAGGTATGGTAGTAGCTGCTCCGGAGTAGCCTGAAAGGGATGTAGACCTTTGTCCTTACACCAGATGCAAAAGCGTTTCCACTTTAAGGAATAGGTTTTGTTTGTGCTCTCTGCTCTTGCCTTCGCGAGGACATCTTTGCACTCCTGCGGGATGTCTAGCTGGCAGAACTCTCGGTACTCAGGAGCCAAGCCGATAACCTGAGTGATTTCAGATTCGGGTGCTGTACTTGGCCGTTGGACATCGTGAGCAGGGATGGATGTTGATACAGACGGATTGGCGGGTGAACTGAGAGGCGATGGAGGTCCATGAACCAAAGCTGCCTCGGCCAGAACAGGGCAATCAGAATCAGAGTGCAGTCCTCTGTCTTCATCTTTCTGAGGACTCTTGGTATCAGAGGTAACGGCGGCAAGGCGTACGCAAACATGTTGCGCCAAGCGATGGAAAATGCATTTCCGAGGGACCTTAACTGGGTATGCCAACTTGCAAAGTTGCGGCATTTGGCGTTCTCCCTGGTGGCAAAAAGTTCGATCTGCGGTGTCCCCCATTACGAAAAGATGTGATCTAGCACCTCTTGGTCGAGCTCCTATTTGTGGGACATAGATCTCTGTCTGCTTAGAGCATCTGCTATGACGTTGTCCTTGCCTGGGACATACTCCGCTTTTAACGTGATACTGTGGAGCACAAGCCAGGTCCAGATTTTCTGCGATTCGCGAGATAGTGTGAGCGAACGCGTTCCTCCCTGCTTGTTCAAGTAGTGCATCGTCGTAGTGTTGTCAGTCCTGACGAGCACTGGGGAGTTCTTGATGCGTGGTAGGAAAGCCTGCAGAGCTAGAAAAACTGCCCTCAGCTCTAGGAGGTTGATATGGAGCTGCTTTTCCTGGTCCGTCCACTTGCCGCTGATCTGTAATTCCTGGTGGACCGCTCTCCATCCCTATAGAGAGGCGTCCGTTGTTACCACATGTGGGGCTGCAGAAAGCAGGAATGGTAGCCCTTGTGAGAGGTTCTTGAGCGGCCTCCACCAGAGTAAGGCCTTGGTCATTTGTTGAGTTATCACAATGCGATCCTCGAAAGAACCTGTGCTTTGGGTCCATTGCCTGGTCAAGGCCTCCTGCAGTGGGCGCATTCTGTGCTGACAGTGGGGAATAAGCAGGATACACGAGGACATCATCCCCAAGAGGGACTTGAAAGTTCGGACCAGTAAAGTTTTCTTCTAGGCTACTGCGGTGGCCAGAGTGATACGCTTGTGCTTTCTCTCCTGAGATGGGAATGCTTTTGAACATTCCGTATCCAATGTCGCCCCGAGAAAGGTAAGAACTCGGGAGGGCTGTAGAGTAGACTTCTTGTGATTGAGCGTCAGGCCCAGGTGCTGGAAAAGATTGAGACAGGCGCTGGAGGACTTGGCTGCGCCTTTAATGGATGGTGCTTTCACCAGCCAGTCGTCCAGATATGGGAAGACCTGGTGTCCATGCTGTGGTAGGAAAGCCGCCACTGGAGAGAGGCACTTGGTGAATATCTGAGGTGCCGACTTGAGGCCAAATGGGAGGACACAGAATTGATAGTGTTGACCCGCCACTGCGAATCTGAGGAATTTCCTGTGGCCTTTGTGAACAGGGATGTGGTAATATGCGTCTTGCAGATCTAAAGACGTCATAAAGTTCCCCTCCTCTAGTAACCCCAAAATCTCCTGGACCGTAACCATGCGGAACGATTGACTCGTCAAGAATGCATTGAGTACCCTGAGATCTAAGATGGGCCTCCATTTCTTCCCTTTCTTTTGTATCAGAAAGAAGCGGGAATAAAATCCTGATGGTACTCGCTCTATTGCTCCTTTCTTCAACATAGAAGAGACCTCTTGAAGGAGTAATCGTAAATTCCTGTGTTGCATTTTGCGAGGAGGAGTTGTCGGGGGAATTGATTTGAATTCCAGCGAATGTCCGAATTGGATCAATTGGAGCACCCACCGATCTGTTGTAATTGATCTCCAATTGTCGAGGAAGTGTGTCAGTTTTCCTCCAAGTTTGAAAAAATGAGATTGTGGACGGACTGGCTGCTAGAAAAGGTCATTGGCGTCCGCCAGTGGGTTTCCTTTGTTTTTTTCCCCTGTAGTTGGACTTTCCATACGAGGTCTGGCGACCTTGTTGCTGCTGTCGCTGTTGGTATTGCGATCAACCTTGATTATAGGAGTATGTGGATTTGTTTTGGTAAGATCCTTTGTAAGAGGATTGACCTCTACCCCTGCTCCCTCGAAAGGACTGGCTCCTAAACTGTAGTGTGCCAAGCGCCCTTGCCGTGTCCGTATCTTTCTTGATCGTTTGTAGGGCCTCGTCGATTTTCTCCCCAAAGAGGTGTTGGCCATCGTAGGGCATGTCCAGTACCTTAGTTTGGACCTCTTGGCGAAAAGATGTAACTTTAAGCCAACCCTGCCTTTGCAAGACCGCAGCCCCTGCCAGCTGTCTGGAGCCGGTCATTGCAACATCCATCGCACAATCAATAAGTTCCGATGCTGATATTTGGCCCTCTTTAAGGAGTGATTGAACCTCCTCTTTCACGGTGTCTGGTAGCTCCGCCAGATACGGAGCAATATCCTCCCACAATTGCCTGTTGTAGCGGCCCAGTAGCGCAATGGAAATAGCTACTTTCACAACGTAGTGGAAAAGCGTTTGCCAATACTGTCTAGTTTCCTGCCCTCCTTGTCCGGTGGAGCTGACAATGGAGATGACGGATTCCTAGAATTTTTCTGTGTCACCTGGGTAACCACAGAATCTGGCTTGGGATGACCAGTAAGGCAGGCTGGCGCTGTTGTTGGTGCCTTATACTTTTTGTCCAGCCATGGTACCACTGCTGAGACTGAGGCTGGTGTCTGCATCAGCTGTTTTCCCTGCTCCCATATGTGGTCAATGATAGGAATTGATCTGGTGGTTTTCTTAACCGGGTCTTTAAAATCATACAGGAAACAGTCTGTTTCATGAGATTCCATTGTCATATGGAATCTTTTGGCCGCTCTCTCCACTAAGTTGTGAAATCCGCCAATGTCCACTGGCGGTGAGTCTGAGGTAGTGGGCTCAGGTGTGGCAGGAGAAGGAGCGATGTAGTCCTCATCATCTCTATGGTCAGACTGGTCATCTCGGACCTCTCCATTCTCCGGTTCTTCAACTTCCTCGTCAGAAGACGGGATATTCTGCACTGGCTCTCTTTCCTGACGGATCACTAATGGTGATGGTCTAGTCCGTGAAGATGGCTTCGGTCCAGATGTAGCTGGATTTGTCCCGGTTGATAGAGCAGAGGTCGAAATCGCCGCTTTTAGTCTTGAATCAAGAACTGCAAGTCTGAAACTATAGACACTGGAAGGCATACCATTGGCGTGACTTGCGTCTGGACTTGTGAATGCTCCGTCTCTTCTGTAAATTCCAATTCATCCCCCTCATCATCAGTGCTTTGGCACTTCACTATTAGGTGTGAAGGACTGGTGGCCTGTCCATACGGATCCTCGTGTGCGTCCTCATCCTGCAGTAGGCAAGCTGGGGGCAACCTTTGCACCCTACTGGGAGACGTTAAGTCTGGTGTTATTGACTTTTTTGTGCCCTTTTTTCCTAGAGGGGTTTGATGCAAACCGTCTGCTGGTGTAAATGGCCCAGTCGTCGATGGTGGGATCGTAGACGGCTGAATGGCAGCTGACGACGGAGAAATCAGCTCCGATTGCTTCCATAGTGTCGACGATGACGTCGTCGACGGTGTCGTCGTCGACTGAATATCAATCGTCGTCATTGGCGCCTTCGCCGACGGTACCTTTGTCAACGGAACCTTCGTCGACAGCACCTTCGTCGACGGTGCACTCGTCGACGGTTTCCTCATCGTCGTCGATGTCTTCGTGGACGGCACGCTCGTCGACGAGAGTTTCTTTGTCGACGGCGTAGGCGTCGACGGTTTTGGCGTAGGCGTCGACACTGATGTCGTCGTTGACGTCGTAGACGAAATCTTTATCGTCGTCGATGGCTTTTTAATGAGGATAATCGACGACACAGGCTTACCCTCAGTCGACGATGGAGTAGTCGTCGTCGTCGAAGAGAAGGCTGACGACGCCGTCGCCGTCGACACCGTCGTCGTCGACGTCGAAACATAGACTGGAGACACAGTCTTCTTCTGCGTTGAGGAAAGCGTCGACGAAGTCTTCGTCGACGACGGCGCAGGCTTCCTGAAGGCAGGAACCTCCTTGTCAGACGTTGTGGATTTTGCCTCTGAAGACATTTTTGACAGTCTTTGTAGGAGGAACGTCTGTAGGGCTAGGGGAAACAACCCTTGGCCTCTTCAAGGATAATTTAGAGGAAACAGAAGCTATCTCACCGTCCTCTGAAGACTCCAGGTTGTCTCTGGTTTTCAGCCTGTTCAACCAGTAATAGTCGTCCTTCTCTGTCTTTTAGAGATTTTGTAGAGAATGTTCTACAAATTCTACATTCCTTTGGAGTATGGTCCGGATAAAGACAGTATAAGCAGGTTTCATGCTTATCATCAATATGGAGCCTCTTCTTACCACAAGAAGAGCAAGCTCTGAAGAGACCCTTCTTCTGTTGATCAGCCATGGTAGAACTATGAAGAAAATATCCAATTTCTGTGAAGAAAAGAGTTTAAACAAGGAAACCTGAGGAGAACTCAGGTAGAGACTCCCTAGCACAACGTGCGGTAGAAAATCTGAGAGACTGAGGCTCCTGACAGGAAGGTTCTAGAGGGAGGTGATAGCTGATTGGCTACCTTCTGGAGTTTGGTCCTTTTTACAAAAGGACATAAATAGGCTACTAAGGCGAGGTCCTTAGGCCTATTTTTCTCTATATATGTCTATAGGACATTGCTTTTCTATGTACCGGAGACTCCCGTCTCCACGACAGGGAATGATTCAGGCATGTGAATCTATGAAAGACACCCATAATACTGGATAAAGAGTTTCATGGTTTGGTTACAATGTTCTGCTGAGGCAAGCAATAAAAATAATGAGGCCTAGTTCAGACACAGCAGAATAGGGATTACGAAATACAAAATGGAGTCACACTCGCTAACTGAAGCGCGCACATTGCAGGGATAACTCATTGGGTTGCATAACGTAAATACAAATGGTGTCTAATTTAGCTGCACACTGCTAACCTATCATAATACGGGACGAGTGCATAATGAGAAGGGGGTTCTCAAGCCTAACAGATGCAACTTTAGAGCGGAGGTTCATTTGTTGAATGTGTTTGGTGATTTTATTACTGATGAAGAGCGGTCCCATTCTATGTATTGCTTTGTGAGTGATACAAAGTAGTTTGAACGAGGATCTTCTGGCAACCGGTAACCAATGCAAGGCTTTCAAGGCAGGTGAGATGTGGTCTCGCGGTTTGATATGCAAGAGTAGTCTGGCAGCTGAGTTCTGAATCCGTTGTAGTCTTTTCATGGTTGTTAAAGGTGATCAGTGGTAGAGGCTATTGGCGTAATCGAGTTTGGACAGAACAAGGGAGATGGTAGCTAGGACCTTGTGTGGAAATCCCAAATGAGGGAAAATTTGTTGCAGCGTTTTTATAGTGCAAAAGCTTGATCTTGCTAGTTTATCCACTTGGGCATTCATTGATAGCTTGGAGTCCATGGTCATTCCGAGGTTTCTTACTTTCTTCGATACTTTAGGCGTGGATCTCAGTTCATCAGGCTAGGCGGCAAACGGGTCATAATGTTTCCAACTGCCACACGTGATTATTTCTGTTTTGGAAGCATTCAATTTGAGATGGCTCCAAGTCATTCACTGATTCACGGCTCTGATACAATATGTATACATACACTCAATAACACAATGTATTTAAAAAGCATATCACTTTTTTACAAATATAACATATAAAATGTTTATTTTAATACAAATATATTACATATTAAAAACATTACTAATTTAAAATATTATAATTTTACATACACAAAAACAAAATAATGTGCATTTAATTAATAAAAAGGAAACTATGAAATTTCCCAAATAATACATATATTATAGCCACTTCAATTTATAAAACAGCACAAAAAATTTTTAACTCAGGAAAAGTACTAATTACTTTTTCCACTACAATACATTCAATAGTAGGAAAAGTGATGAATTGCACAGGGGTAAAATGTACTATTCATACTACACTAAGTGCAACAGTAGGCAAATTGTTGTATTGTGGAGGGGTACAATTTACTGTTCCAACTCCAGTCAGTGCAAAAGTAGGGTAAAGTGTTGGATTATGGAGGGGTAACATGTACTATTCCCACTCCAATAAGTGAAAAGGTAGGGAAAGTTTTGAATTACAGGGGGTAAAATTTACTATTACCACTCCACAAATTACAACAGTAGGGAAGGTGTTGGATTGCGGAGAGGGTAAATGTACTATTCTCACTCCAGTCAGTGCAATAGTAGGGAAAGTGTTGGATTGTGGTGTAGTGTAGTTCCTATCATCCCAATAGGCTCTGCGCATTGGAATAATATCTTCAATAGTATAGACGTAGGACAGAGGTTAACTAGGTCTTCTACTGTCGATATTAGACTTAAAGTTATGTGTGTGCCAGCTAGCTCAGAGTTCACTAGAAAAGTTCTCGAATAGACAAGGAGGAGTTTAACCTCTCTGGATAGACAAGAAGGGATTTAGTTTCTGACAACCATAGAACATGACAACTTTGCTCTCCCCTAATCAAGAGTGTATCTCTAGAGTCGTGTGAAAACAAAAGACAACTTATTTTACTCAGTCAGTTCAGTGCATTCTTAGTTTCACCAGATTGTAGAGAAAAGGAAGAGACGGGCGTGTTCAATAAAAGATGTTATTTATTGATCAGTCTCTTTTCTCATACAAGAGAAATGAATCGCTATTATTGCAATACTTATTGTTAAGTAAAGTGCATACAGTAATAACAGAATTATAAAATAATACTGTAAAAGCATTGATATGGTTTCTTAGCCATATGATACTTAAAATGGATAAAATAGATACATACATATATACATTGACTAATCGTACTCAACTGGTGCTTCTAACTACGCCTACCCCAATGTACCTGACCTAAGCCTAATACGTGGCGGGAGTAGATAAGTAGCAGTTTAAGTTAAGTTTGCTTTGCCAAGGGTCTGCTTCAAGAATTCTCTACAAAGGGTTATTCAGTTCAGTACCTGGGAGTTTAGAAGGCTGGAGGGCTGGTATCTCTATCTCAGGTCTTGATATTCCAGCTGCCTGCGAGGGCTGCTTGGAAGCGCCGAAGCTGGATTTCTCGGCAGGAGAAAAGGCAGCGTCTCTCTCTCTCAGCGCGTCAGAAAGGAGGGGCAGCGTCTGTGGGCTTCGCTGTCAGCTGGGCTCCTCGGCAAGTCTCGCTGCTCCAATCTTGTCACCACCTCGTGTGTTTGCTTAAGGCAATGTCGGTATTATTTATACCTGAAAGGTGCCGGGATTGACGTAAGGATGGACATAAGTACGTCAATAAGGATGTCATACGAACTGGTCGTTCGCACATTCTTTACTGAAGTTCTCGGCTAAATCAAAACAATGGCTGTGGGGATTTCCCAGGTCGTGGTAGGTTTGATTTGTTTTGAGAACACCGTATGCCTATTAGGGGGCTGGAGAAATAGTGCTTGCCTAATGAGATGGCATGCGCTATGACCTAATCAGATAACGGGCTTCTGTGCCGTTGTGTGGCTAATCAGATAACGGATTTCTGTGCAGTTGAATGGCTGCTAGTTAATTATTAACCAGACAAGGGTCAGAAATAGGGGGATCGATACAGTACCCATAGTAAATACACCACACCCACTCCACGTAATCTATGTCCATATTTACAAGTCTAGGCATAGTAAACAAAAGTAGTAGTGCATGTGTATACCGAACCACCCCAAAATACAATCAAATGCATTTTGAAATTTGGAAAAATGTGAAATATACGAAAAGATGAATATAGTTACTATATGCACTTCAAGCAGTATAATAATGCTAAATCTAAACGCATATTTTGAAGTCAGCATGAACGAAATGCGGAAATTACACATGAAATGGCTCTTAATACGGAAGAAAAAGTCGAGACCATCTCATCACAAAAATCATAATAGTTGTGAACATGCTAGAGGGTAGCTAATGTCTCTAGAGTAGCTAAAAATAGAAATTTTGTTCTCTAAGAATAGTTTTACTTTAAGCAGAAGATAAGTGTCCTAAAAAATCGTAAATATTTTTGGAAATGGATGGGGAAAAAATGTCTCGCTCTCCGTAAAAACTGGTGAGAAAATTTCTTATTGCTTTATTTTCAAAGTTGAAGGCCAAATTCAGGGTGCAGGGAACGCCGTGTGCTAGTTTGTTCAAAGTCATTCTTTCTGCTCTGGTGAAAACATCATATTGTTGAGACTTTCCAAAAAACTGTCAACTGCTTCTTGCGAAAGTTCCACTAACTCGGAAAAATTTTGTAACATGCATTCATGAGCATGATTGCCTTCATTGATGTTTCGATCAGCATAGCTGACAGAAGGTCGTACCTGATCGATGCTGCTTTCATCTTGTACTTCACAACTCTTCAATCGTAGTGGTGAAGTCTCCACGAATGCCGTCATCAGGATTGGTAGCCGCTGGGGACAGCACAATGCATGAGCCGTTACCGGACCCAACAAAGTCTCTGCGTCCATTGGCCTATCCGATTGTAGTGTCAGACAGGTGTCCAACACGCATTCTTCGCCGCATAGCAAGCACCTTAATACAGGCATAACACAACTTTGCCACATCGGTCTGAATGAAAGAAACCAAGTCATGTTCAAATCTCGTAGCCGTGCTAGTCCAAGGACTTTAGTTATGCGGTCCCGGTAGCCAATAGCTCGGATTGTTTCTTCCATTATCGCTGGTGTCTTGTCTGTGACGTGGTTTGCCATAGCGAAGTAACAGGATCAAAAATAGGATGCCTGCCACTAGTCCCAAAAGGAGAGGAAGTCCGCCAAAGATGGAATGGACAAAATCAGGAAAAATACCCAGGATGGCTTTGAATGGGGTTAAAGCTCCCGAAAACACTGTCTTAAATACACTGGCGATTCCGCTTGTATCAGAAATATTTAAGATTTCGCTCAGTATTTCTGCGAAATGTATGGGGGAATTGGTTGATAACAGTGAATGAATCTCAGCCATTGTCCTTGCAACTTGGAGATCATACGTTTCTTTTGATGACGTTAACATGGTTGGCATCTGTAGGAGCACTGTCTTCATTCTGCTTAAAGTATCAATTCGAATAGAAGAAATCTTCAAACTGGGCCACAACCTTGCCTCCCTGTCTCGGGCATCGTTTGGGAACAATACTCGTTCACAGCACATGACCTTCGTAGTCACGGTTATGAGATAAGGTTTTCCGGGCAGCAGACTGCAACATCTGCGATCTACAATTAGAATGTAACTCCCGTTCGAGAGTCTCTTAAAGAATGGTTTTATTTGTGTTGCAGGTGTGCCTAGCTGGTGACATGAAAGGTTATTTGAATTCCCTTCACATGCTCCATGCAAACTAATACCCTGACACAGAAGTGTACCGCTTAGTGACCTTTCACAATTATTGCCACTAAGGAACACACTTTGTCCTTTATTACTAACACAAGCGTGTTTATAGGGCAAGTTCCATGTTGACTTAATGTATCCTTTACCCAACCTTTCATACTGGCCTGCCTGTATATATTTTTGGCAGTATTGAAACTGGAAAGTTGTTATCGGAATATTTATTATCCCATGTATTATCCATTCAATGACAGGTCGTTCTGACATTGTCAATGGTAATCTCTCAAGTTTTTCAATGCTCAGAATTGTATAGTCAGCACCCTTCTGTGCCAAACTGATTTGTTTATCAGTAAGGTTAAAGATATTAAATAGTGACGTTGTGTTGATTAAACGCCAAGGCACATAGCCTGAACGCAGATTTTGTAACGTCCAGCCAAGTTGTACAATAGAACGCAATTGGGACTGACCGTGTTGTAACATCAGTAAGTCTTGCGATATTATATCGATTGCTGACGACACAATACTGTCCAGTGAATATATTCTGGAGGACAGAGTCATTAACCCATTGTCCACAACAGAAAGTGATTTTTCCAAATTAATACGGTCAATTTCCCGTATTTTTTCTGCTGTCTCAATTTGAGTTACTTTCCAAACTTCATTGTAAGGTGCATATATAGAGGCGGCTATGAAACGTTTTTGACGCTGTTTGCGTGGTCCCATAATGAAATCACGCAAGTCAGCACCCTCTTGAAGTAAAGTTAGGTGTTTTGCTTAATTTCTGCCAGTGTGGATGTTTGTAGCCATTGAAGGCAGAGCTTGCCTACACTGTAAGTAGTTACTATCCCTGGATGTTGTCTTTGGGAATATCTAGGGTCTGGCCTGGTCAATTTGAACCCCTGTATTTTGTTCAGGAATCTGTCTTGACAGTTATTTGTGTCCGTGGGCCAGATCAACCATTGTTTCCAATCAGGATGTGTTCTGTTTTGGTTTAAAATATGGTTCACGTCTATCTCAACATCTATAGAGTTATTACTGTTCGTTGTTGGCTTTGGAATAGACGGTTTGTTTAAGTCTTTGATTTTGGCTAAGCCAAGACAGGTAGTCTGTTGAATAGTGTCATTCAAAAATATAATTTGTTCTGGGATCATGCAGGCTCTGAACAATGATTCTATACCTTGTACTTGCCAATCTTTTGTACCCCAAATAGTTTTTGTTTCAATGTTACTGTTCCAGAAATCAAAACCAAATGTATTCATTTGCTCAAAAAACTAATCTGAATATATCAATTTTGTGTTTGTAAGCATGGTCTTCATACCTGTCTTATTTGACAATTTGAAATAAAATGTTTCTGCATTACTTATGTTAAACCCTGAAAAGTATGAATATTTATCAAAACATGTTTTGGAACTACCCTTTGGTGGAGTAGCACAATGTTCCCATTGGTTATAATTTAAAACATTTCTAGGTTGTGCAGATTTATGGAGATAATGGTTACCATAGTGGTTATAGCAGAACATTTGATCATAATTAGACGAACCCTGCAAATAATCATGTTCTGTAAATTTAGCAGACATTACTAGGTCAGACATCATATCATTAATACTTTCAAAGTCCCAATCATCAGCAAATGTGCTTGGTTTTACAAAGTCACTTAACGAGATCTTAAATTGGTGTGGATACTTCAGGATTTCAACCGGGCCATAGATTTCATAATCAGTATTGTCCCATGCTACACCGCCTGGTATAGGATTAGCTGTGAAGTTCACTGAAGAAAGTTCTCTTTTCTTGACGTGTGAAGATGTGTGTGGTTTAAGGACCAAGTTGATTTTCTGGCTTGCTGTGTCCATTTTAGCATATTTTCCCTCAATGAAATGTCCCAAGCATAGTACCATGATGAGCCAAAGTATGAGGATAAATGCACCTAATGTCACCCAAATTTCAATCCATGGAGAAGTCAGATAGGTTCTCTTTAGTTGATGAAAAAGTTCCTTTGCTTTGTCTTTAAAAGTTTTTGTTGATGGCTTTACTTCTGGTTCGCTTTGTTCTTCTGAAGAATCATCGAAGTTGATGAAGTAGCCGGATGCCGTTCTGTCAATTGTTCCAATTGCTTCTGGATTACTTTTTGCTTTTGGCTTTTGCTTTGTTTCATTAGAAGACTCTGTAGTTACATCATCGTAGGTTGTTGTTTCTTGATGAAAAGCTTTGATTTGGGTTTTAAGAGGTTCAAGTTCCATTGCTCTGTTGCATAGTCCTTGTTGTTTCACTGTTGATTTTCCAAACGTGATCAGTCCTTCAGATTGAACCTCTGTGGATGTAGCAAACTTTGGTGTTCTGCTACTTCTTGGGAGTCCACTCGGCCACATGATTGTGGTTTAACCAGGTCGATGGATATGACTCGGTTCTCCTTTTTACCAGCAAGGGGCGGTAGTACTACTGATCTTGTCCCGTTGATAGACAAGACAGGAACTGCTTTTCTGTAAGAAGGCCCAAATTCCTTCTTTACCGCGATCTTTTCTCTGACCAGATCCCCGACTTTTGGAATCCAGACAGGCCTTGCTGGGACAGGTGGTTTTTCTTCAGTGGTTGTTGGCTGCTGTTTCAACTTTATGTTGCTCAGGTCTTTTCTTGTTTCATTTAAGTCCTGTAAAATAGCCAAGCGATCTTTGATATCAAAGCATTTTTCTTTAACCACTGAAGTCTGACTATCTAAGTCCTGGATTAACATTCTAGTCCCAAACAATAGTTCGTACGGACTGAGTCCTTTCAGAGAATTTCTTGGCAGGTTATTTAGACTACGTTGGACACTTATTAGATGTTTGACCCACCCAGCTCCTGAACCTAATACCTTTGCTGTTATAGATTGCTTTATGCCTTGGTTTTTTCTTTACACCATCCCGTTTCCCTCAGGAAGGAAGTGAGAAGAGTCCCGCAATGCAATGTTCATTCTGGCCAGGCACCCCCCATAAGCTGTTTTAGAGCTAGAGTGAAGATTTTGGTCAGAACGTAACATGCTTCTAGCGTATATGCCATTATAGACTCGCAAATCTTTGTATAACAGTTCCGACGTCAGCCGAAAGTTGGGGTCTACATTATAAGTGAAAATAGTCTTTATATGTTAATGTGACGCATTATTCATACTGGTTTTTATTTTGTCGATTTGATACATTCTGGAGTGAAACTCCATTGTATTAAACCGTTTCTCTCGCCACTGCGATCTCTATTGCAGTCTGGACAGTTTTTTACAAAAATGTGATGATGCAGGCTCATGCCTGGCCACCAGTATACTGATTGTAATTCTTCCAGAGAATCTTTTAGCTTAAGGTGTCTGAGACCCTCACCCATATGTGCGTCTGCTATTAACAAGCCTCTCCTGTCCGTGTTTGGAATTACTCTATCCCCCACTCCAGGGATTCGAGCAAAAGGGACTGAGTTTGCATCGATTATGTATGTATAATTGAGTGGATAGTTGATCGGTAATGCCGAGCAGTCGCCTTTTGATGACGTTTTTACTGCCAGCACTGTTTCACCGTCAATGTATTTTACTGCACGCTTTTTTGTAGCTACGGAAGCCGATTTAGTTGCTACCACTGTGGCTGTCTCAGCCAATGAATTCCCTGCAACGTGAACGCCATCACGCTGATGACTCAGTGAGTGTATCACGTGAGTTTTTGGTAGTTCTTTCTGTAAAAGAACTACCTGTTCCCAAAGCACTTTTTGCTTTATTGTTGCACCTGTGTCATCTTTGTAACCGTTTTGAATCCATTTCTGTAAATCGTTATTGTATGATTTGAGGCAGTAATACGAATCGCACACAATAAGTGTGGGGAATTCTCGATCGGCATTATCTAGCGCCATTTTTAACGCTATTATTTCAGTTTGTTGTTCTGAATTATTTTCCACTGAGTGTGTTATGTAAGTAGAGGTCTTAATTTACCTCCGCGCCACACTTCTTTTACAATTTCGCATGTGACGTTGTAAGCCAGCTCTCCCCAAACTGAGGGTTGAGCATGACCGTCTGTATATATTACACAGGCGTACTGTCGTAAAGGCAAAATGTCGATTGGCAGAGGGTATTCTCTCTCATATTCTAGATATTTTAATTCTTTCATTTCCGGGTCAAAATAGTATTTTACTTTGTCTGTAGCAACAGAATTTACCCATTGTATCCATTCTGGATTCAGTGCAGTTGTTGGTAAATTACATGGTGTTGTTAATGCCTCAAAAGCTGATTCTGCTGTTCTGACTGTAACCTGTCTACCGTCTGCTTGGTATTTTTCTTTTGCTACAGCTGTTTGAACCGCATGAACAATGTTTTCCTTAATGCTGAAACTTTTTTCAGCTTCTGTGTACAAATGTGATTTGTATGCTATTGGTACCTTCTCTCCTTCATTAGAGGTCAGGTATGTGAATCCGCATCTTCCTGGGATGACTCGAATCACAAGGTTGCGTGTGTTGTCACGTGTTTGTAATTTTGTTTTAACTAACATATCTGTTTGTAAAGATCTCAAAATTTCTGTGTGTTTTTCAGTCCAATTGATTCTTTTAAAATCTGGTTTTATAAGATCATAGAGAGGTTTAACTCTCTCTGCATAATTTATAATGTAAGTTCTTCCGAAATTTAGGAAACCTAGAATTGATTGTAAGTTTTTTAGTGTTGTAGGTGCTTGGATTACAGCACATTTCTCTAGGAAATTGTCAGCCAGGCTTTTGCCTTCACTTGATAGTTCATATCCTAAAAACAGGACAGTTAGATGGGCAATTCTTGACTTTTTAAAGTTGAATTTGTAACCCTCTGCTGAGAACCCAAGTATTATGGTGTTCACTCTCTTCAAGTGAGTATCCAAGTCATCATCTCTTAGATAGATGTCATCGACATAAGATAATGCCTCATCATCATATATTTGTAGTAACTCTGTTACTCTTGCTGAGAATAATCCTGGGCTGTTCTTGAACCCCTGGGGCAAACGACAGAAATTTTTTCGCGCGCCATTTATTGAGAACGCGGTCAAATATCTGCTCTCCGGTGCTATATTTTGACAGAAGAATCCATTAGAGATGTCTAATGTTGTTTTGCATTTTTTGCGCACTATGTTATTCATTAGTGCAGCACTATGCGAGTTTTGTAATGCAAAGGTTTTGCAACATGAGTTAAGGTGTCTGTAGTCCAAAACAAGACGATATGAATTGTCTGGTTTGGAGACAGGAAACAAAGGATTATTCATTTGTGAGGTGCAAGTTTCAATCACCCCCTGGTATTCAAGTTGATCTAGGATCTCTTTTACCCGTTTTTAGCTTCTTGCTTAATTGGGTACTGCCTCTGAGCAGTAGGTTGTGATTTTAACTGGATTTTGTGAGGAGGAGAGTCCTCATCCCATCCCACATGGTTTTTATATAATGCAGGAGCTTGGGCTACTGCCCACTTTCTTGCAAGTGTATATTTTTTATGAATTGGAATATGATTTGAGAAGGCAGGCATAATTATTTCTTCGCCATGAGGGCACTCCCTGACAAACTCTGGTGGCCATTCTCTTTCAGCTAGAAGGATATCATAGCCCTTGGAGAGATTATCCCAAAAGAGACCCCTTATTTTCCTAGTCTTATCCCCCTCTATACGCAATGTTATTTCATATATTTTATGAGGTTTGCTAACTCTGGTATCTGCAGTTTCCACCTGAATGTATTCATTCGTGTCCACTGTCTCCAGATGATTCATAAGGATCTTGCGAGCTATGCTCACTTCTGCTGCGCTGTCTAGCATTGTCTGAGCCCATTCTCCGTTTTTCAGCTGTGTCCTCAGTATTCTCGGCATGGTTGATTACTTTAATACTGGCTACCTTCTTTTTTGGAAACTGTAATTTTTTATTTTGATGAGCAGGTTCCTTGTCTTTGGACTTGACGTGCTCTTCCCTGTGTTCTGATCGTCCTCTTCTTTCCGATTTCTGCGAGGAAGTCTGAAAAGATTGAGACGGACGTGTATCAATATCTTGATATCTATCAGGTTTCTTCAGATTATCCCTATTTCTAAGGTTGTATTTTTTCTCAGAGGGCTCCCTTTGGGGAGACTTGTGTCCTTGGTCCGGAGATCTTTCTCTCCGCCGAGGAGACCTTCCTCTGGACTGGAATCTTTTTTCTTTAGGAGTGGATTGTTTATTTCCATCCCAGCTCTTTTTTTGAGTGTTTAGATTATTTTTAATAAATACTTTTTCAGGTTTTTCAATAAGTTGGGGTTTCACCGGTTTTCCACCCAAACTATCTCTTCCTAGTTCTTCATAGGATTTTTCTATGATTCTGGCAATTTCAAATGGTTGGTCTGCTATATCTGTCTCTTTCAACCTCTGGCGGATCGCCACATTTGCTGCTTCTCCCTTTATATTGGCTAATAATATTGCCGAGACCTGCTTAAAGTCTTTTAGTAATTTCATACCAAGAGTTAAAGCAGGTTCTGGACCGTATTCATCTTGAATTTGTTTTAGCACATCTGGTATTACTGACATGGATGGAACACCATGTGTTTTTGTGTAAATGGAAGCAAAGACTGTACCCCAAGTGTCACAGTCCTCCACATGTGGTCCGATTCCCATTGGAAGACAGATAGTCAGAATCCTGTGTTTCTCAACCGGGGTGGTATCTGGAAATACCGCCTCTATTTGAGTGATTTTTTGTGCTAACCAGAATGGAATTTGTTCCCGTTTTGCGGGTACTTTACCTAGACAGGACTGTATGTTCTGTGGTGTAATTTTATTTATGTTCCCCTGGTGAGGGATCAGCTGTGGAATTTTAATAGCTGGTTGGACTGTTGAAGTCCGCATTACATATTGGACTAATTGTCTGTGTATTTTAATTAGTTGTTTTAGCTGTGCTAAAAGTTCTGGTGCAGACATTTCTTCAATGTCTGGATGTGGTGTGTATCCGGATAGGACCGGCCACGTTGCTCCTGGTCTACCTAGTGGACCGAGCCTGGTGATGTGATTATTATGTTTTAGGGCGCCATTAAACCAGAGCAGGTGCTCTTGGTATTTGAGTGGTATTTCCACCTCCTCGAAAGGAGTGTACTCATTAGGAGGTTCCTCTATTTTGTAATAGTGGAAGTCCTTTGTTACAGCGTTTGCTGCTGGAAAGTTTATCCATGAATAGAATACCTCTGTCTGCCGATATTCGTGTGCCTCAATTACGAATATGACTGTACCACCTCTTGGTGTCAGCCCATTTTCTATAAGTTTTAAAGTTATAGATTTCCTTATGTTGACCGGGATGAGTATTGCATCCGGGTCAGTTTGCAGCAGAGTATTGTCAGCTGCTATGAGTTCAGCTGCTATTCTAGCTGTCTCCCTTTCTTCTTCATTTTCTGACATTCTACTGTCAAGAAGATTTTGTTTATTTGCAGATCAGGTTTCTATGGAAACAAAGATTAGATGCACAATATTTTGGAACAGTGTATCCTTCAACGTTGAATAAACCAAGAACCATACATAGGAGTCTCCTCCTACTAAGTTTGGCGGATTTAACCTTTCACCTACTCCAGACATCTTTGGAGTATTATGGAGAAAAGGGGTCTGTGTGAAAAAGCACGACTGAGTTACTCTAATGTCTTACGTTAGATTTATCGCCTATCCAAACAGTTGGGCGCCATGTAGTGTAGTTCCTATCATCCCAATAGTCTCTGCGCATTGGAATAATATCTTCAATAGTATAGACGTAGGACAGAGGTTAACTAGGTCTTCTACTGTCGATAATAGACTTAAAGTTATGTGTGTGCCAGCTAGCTCAGAGTTCACTAGAAACGTTCTCGAATAGACAAGGAGGAGTTTAACCTCTCTGGATAGACAAGAAGGGATTTAGTTTCTGACAACCATAGAACATGACAACTTTGCTCTCCCCTAATCAAGAGTGTATCTCTAGAGTCGTGTGAAACAAAAGACAACTTATTTTACTCAGTCAGTTCAGTGCATTCTTAGTTTCACCAGATTGTAGAGAAAAGGAAGAGACGGGCGTGTTCAATAAAAGATGTTATTTATTGATCAGTCTCTTTTCTCATACAAGAGAAATGAATCGCTATTATTGCAATACTTATTGTTAAGTAAAGTGCATACAGTAATAATAGAATGATAAAATAATACTGTAAAAGCACTGATATGGTTTCTTAGCCATATGATACTTAAAATGGATAAAATAGATACATACATATATACATTGACTAATCGTACTCAACTGGTGCTTCTAACTACGCCTACCCCAATGTACCTGACCTAAGCCTAATACGTGGCGGGAGTAGATAAGTAGCAGTTTAAGTTAAGTTTGCTTTGCCAAGGGTCTGCTTCAAGAATTCTCTACAAAGGGTTATTCAGTTCAGTACCTGGGAGTTTAGAAGGCTGGAGGGCTGGTATCTCTATCTCAGGTCTTGATATTCCAGCTGCCTGCGAGGGCTGCTTGGAAGCGCCGGAGCTGGATTTCTTGGCAGGAGAAAAGGCAGCGTCTCTCTCTCTCAGCGCGTCAGAAAGGAGGGGCAGCGTCTGTGGGCTTCGCTGTCAGCTGAGCTCCTCGGCAAGACTCGCTGCTTGTCACCACCTCGTGTGTTTGCTTAAGGCAATGTCGGTATTATTTATACCTGAAAGGTGCCGGGATTGACGTAAGGATGGACATAAGTACGTCAATAAGGATGTCATACGAACTGGTCGTTCGCACATTCTTTACTGAAGTTCTCGGCTAAATCAAAACGATGGCTGTGGGGATTTCCCAGGTCGTGGTATTTTTGATTTGTTTTGAGAACACCGTATGCCTATTAGGGGGCTGGAGAAATAGTGCTTGCCTAATGAGATGGCATGCGCCTTGACCTAATCAGATAACGGGCTTCTGTGCCGTTGTGTGGCTAATCAGATAACGGATTTCTGTGAAGTTGAATGGCTGCTAGTTAATTATTAACCAGACAAGGGTCAGAAATAGGGGGATCGATACAGTACCCATAGTAAATACACCACAGTGGAGGGGTAAAATGTACTATTCCGACTCCAGCGAGTGTAACAGTAGGGAAAGTGTTGGATTGTGGGGGGGTACATTTTACTATTGCCACTACACTCTATGTAACATTACACACACAGTAACAATAATTAAACATTTTAAAAGCATTATTAAATAACAAAATGTTTATATATTTAAATAGCAAAATTATATATATAATTTAATTTTAAAAATAAACAAATTACATATCTATTACAATATTTAATACCTATTATACATTATTACAGATATAACAATTATAATTGAAATACCAAACTGGTGGGCGTCCTCGCATCCCACATCCTAACGGAGATGGGGACTGCCCCACATAGTGTCGGGGGTCCCACAGGCCATATTACAATGCGACCGCCACTGTGGCGGTCACATTATACATGTTTTTTACTGCAGCGGGTCCTGCTGACTGAAGCACACACCACAGTGGAAAAAAGAAATGTTTTACATATCCCTGTACTACGTGGCAGGCACCATACAGTGTCTGTCACTTGGTACAGGGTTATCCCCCAACTCACAAAGGAATGGGCCAGGGATGAAGGGGGGCAGCTATGGGTCTCCAATGTCCATCCCCGTCAGCGTTTCCATGGCAGGTGAACCGCCATGGAGAGGCTGGCGGGGAGGGACCATCATAATCCCTCCATTCTGGGGATGCGGAGCGGTCCAACAGGCAATCTGAATGATTGCTACGGTCACACCCTTGGCGTTCGAGCTTTCCACACGGCTGCACACCGCCAGCCATCAAAATCTGGTAGACGGGAAATGGCCTTACGATGGCAGTGAACCCGCCACCAACAGTATGTCGGTGGCCGGTTCAATCACTGCCATCATAATCAGCTTCTAGATTCTCAAACTAACAACAAATAAAACAGTATTTCTTTAAATAAAAAACAGCACAACACAATTACCACCTAACACAACAAAAAACACAAGTTTGAAACTATTTCAATGTTTTATTACTACCATATAGCTATACAAACTGTAAAACACATACCTAAAATATATTTATTAAAAGATAATATTTACACATTTTACATAACTAAATATCAATTAAAAAATGTCTAATATTCATCTAATTGACATATAGCTGTATTTAATTACCGTCCCAACCATTATCCTTAGAAAACAACCTGCACCTAATATTTGTATTAAAAAATGGTAATTTAATATTTACATAATTTTTTATCAATTAAACAAATAATAATAATTAACTACTAACAAATGAATTATATTTCATTAAGTCCCCACCCTTTAACCCTTCAACTACAACAACTGACACCGAACATATAACACAAACAATATCTAAATTACACAATTTATATTATTAGCCTGGGTCTGGTTGCTTAGTGAACCAATGTGTCCAATGTAGGTTCAAATCCTGGCATGTCCACACAGACTTTAATTCTTCTGAGGTTGATAAAATGAGAACCATTGAGTTGGGTAACAATAAACATATAAACTAGACACGGCCCATGCAGGTAAGAGTGGTGGGGCCGGGTGGGGAGGGATTTCGACAGACGATCATGTGGGAAAATTAATTATTTATTTAGATTTCCCTTGTGGTCGTCTGTCGAATCTGACCCCAACCTGGCACCACAGCTCCACCGCTCTTATCTGCAAAGGCCGCGGCTGATATAAACTTTGTTATTCAGTGCTACGATGCCTACAGGTGAATGTGTGCTTTAAAAATACACTTTTTTTAATGTTAATTATCAACTAAATATTGTTTATGAATTAACATTAATTAAATACTATAATTAATTTCCTGCACACACTATACACATACAAAAAAAACTACCCAACGTAAATTTAGTACACAATTTACATATTTATCAATTAAATTATAATTATAATTTTAAATAACCATTAGCTAATTGTAATTAATTTACTTCCCACCCTGTACCCCTATAAACCCATAACCTGCTACAGTACTAATATTGAATTAAAAAAGTACTACAAATCCGCAAACTATTTTAAAAAACATTAACAATATTTATACAAACAGTTTATAACATATAAGTTCAAAATATATAGTAAAATACACAAAAATAATAGAAACTCTATATTTTTGTAATCATTAACATAGATATCTTGTAATCGATATTTACACTTTTAACATTGATATTACTTACCTTAAAATCTATATTCTTGTCAGCAATATTCTTGCTGACAATATTGCGGTCTGACGATATTTCCAACCTGATATTTCAGTAAGTCGATATTAAAATTTCAATATTTTGTCTGAACACCGTCTTGTAACTAAAAGACTTCGAAGCGGTGGGGACTTTATTTGGACAATGACATTAAAACGTGTTGGTGCCTAATGGTGACATTTCGATATCCTGGGATACAAAGGGCTCTCTCCTGTACAGTGGATGTATGAAACCAATCTGGGATCCTAGCTTAGCAGGCGGGCTATTTCATTACCAAAGAAACTGGAAGACACACAGGGTTCCCTAACAACAGATGAAGTAAATCTGCAGAGGTATTCCCAAAGCCAAAAGTACTGATATCAAGATTATCAGTACTTCCCGGAAGTGGAAAACCTGACCCGAACTACCCATCATGGACTTCATTATCATTAGTACTTACGTTTTCTTACAGTGACATTTCATAGGTTCATAATTGGCTAAGTGTATGATTCAAAAGGTAATTTCACATGTTCTTTTTAATACAACAGCCTTTACTTTTTCTCATAATACATAGTTACACTTCATAGGGGAATTTGAGGCCCATTCAAAATTCTTCAATCTTGAATCAATTAGAATTATAAACAAGCATTGGCAAAACTGGTAAGTCTGACCTTTCATTGATTTGCAGTTTACATGTGTGGTTGTGCAGATTGGTGAGTGAGCAAACACATGATAGTTGACTGGTGAAATAGATAAAAGTATGTATTAATTATCTGTCACATAAGTGCATTGATCGATGGAAGAGTGATGCGTTTATTTCTAGTTGTTTATTCCTAGGCCTTTAAAGTGCATCACCCACCCCAAAGTTATCCAGGGGCTGAACGCTACAATATATTAGTGACCATTGAGGACTAGACAGGAAAGTGGCAACAAGCTCCAATTCAACGAGAGTACATGAAAGATAAATGGAAGATAGGGACTGATGAGCCAGTGAGCAGATGTCTGGTACCAGGGTCTTAGAGATGGCCAGGACCTTGTAAGAGGATTGAATCTGCTCTCCAGTCTCAATTTACTGCTCACTCATCAATGAACTTACTCACCTACTGTATTAAGACTTGTCTACAGGACTTTACTACTTTTGGAAAGTCTAGTGTGCAAAGCTAGGAAGTCTAGGGCTCATTATGATGGCGGGTGGACCTGAGTCTGCCCGTCATCGTTGCGGTGTTTGGGACCACCTGCCAGTCATGCGGCGGTCCCACCACTAAAATTACCACACGCCCGCCATCATGGCGGGTGCATCCCGGGGATTTAACATTACGGATGGTGCTGCTGACTGTAGCACCATTCACAATGTTAAAATGTCAGGCAGTGCATTTACCTGAACTACGTGGCAGGTACCACATGGTGACTGCCACGCAGTGTAGGGAAATGGTACCCCACAGTGCAGCAACACCTCCCCCAAGACAAGGAGGGGGGCCCGCAACAGGCCCCCAAACCCAATTCCAGCTAGCTTTTCCATGGCGTTTTCCCCACCATGGAAAGGCTGGCAGAGGCCAGCATTGTAATCTGGCGGACAGTGCCTGCTAGGCACCACCACCATTTACCTCCATCTGTCCGCTCCATCAGGCAATCGTAACGATTGCCTGTGGTGGAAGTGTGGTGGGCGGTCTTTGCACCTGCCAAGCTTGCGGAACGATTCCCCCGCCATTGTAATGTGGCGGGGAACATTGCCAGTCAGATGTTGGAGGGCCTGCCACCACACTGCTGGCAGTGGCAGGCCTTCTGCCATCCTAATGAGCCCCTCTGTTAGCCAAATGGAGTGTGCCAGTACTCTGGGAAGCAGAAATATTCACACGCGCACTGCCAAGGATCACATAGAGGACAGCGAAGTCAGACAGACAGTGATGTCCGACACAGACAGCAGTCAGACAATCACAATAATACAAGACATACAGAAACTACATATGTAAACAATCATTGGCAAAACCAAGAATGTCACAAATGGAAACAACTTTTATGTCATTGCTGGAAATGGACACTCCATCACTCAAAAAAAAGAAATAGCATTTAAACAGGGCATGGGGTGAGCATGAAGGGCTTTAAGAGTTAAGTATATCTGGACCGCTAGTGTCTAGATTGGCTCTGACTGTTCAATTTAATTTTAATCCTGATTGGCTGGCCACAACATGAACAGTCTGATATGGCAGCATTACAGGTTTGAAGGACATGGTCCCTGCATTCTGCAAATGAATTAAAAACACATTTTTGGGGTCAGGTGAGCACACCATGATCCCTGGGGCATATAATGGAGAAAGCGCTCTGGGACCTACCTTTTATTGGTTGGCCACAACATGACAACCATCACAGACTCGGGAACATGTTCCCCATTGAAATGCATTATAGTGAAAGACTGCTTTTGAGGGTCCAAAAAAGAAACTCATAGGAAGAATTATAACATATTTTAGTCACAAATATAAATTGTTTGCTGGTGGTACCATACACATTTGTGAAATTGTGATGCCTTCCAAGGAAATTTTAGAGTGTGAAAAATGCTGATCCTCTCCTGGAATTTAATACTGCATGATTGAGAGAAAGATTTGATGCACCTGTTCTCTCTCATGATTTTCTTATTGCGGTTATGAAAGGTGCTCCAGAAGCTAATATTACAATACATTTTCTATAAGTTAACATTATCTTCTCAGTCATTTGTGAATAAGGTCTGATGAGTAAAACTTGTACTTAATAGGAGCAGCAGCCCAGCATTTGATTCTCCATTGTTATACTGCTGCTTCACTACAGTTTTCTAAAAAGTAACTAGAGCACTAACAATCCATATTTACAACAGCCATGCACCTGAAACCACATAGCTCCCACTAATGATTACACCTAACTGTTATCAACATAATCTATCAAAAAGAAATTGGGGTAAATGCATGCATTTATTTTGTTTCCTGAAAGCACATGACTAATAATAATAAGCAACACATAACCACTGGATTAGCCATTAACATTGGGTTCCGAGGGGGGCGTGGCCGAACGAGCTGCGAGATGGCCGCCTGATAAGCGAGCTCCGCCAGCTGCTTCCATAATCCTGCAATAATCCTGCTATTTCGTGACACACGCACCTCCAACCTGTGCGCAACGGCAGCGCAGGGTCTGAGGCAGACTCGATCGCGAAATCGGCGTCGCAAAGCGCCTGAAACATCCTGAGGGGACCTCCGCTGTTCTTGCCGTGGAGGGCGCGCTGCGCGGCCCGACGGCCCTGGAGGCCTGTGTGGGGGACGGCGCGCTAATTGAGGGCGCGGTGCGGAGGGCCCGGCAAGCTGACCGGCGCTGTGGCCTGCTAGACCCCCAGCGCTCACATCTCCACTGGCGCGGAGGGGCCCCGGTGTACCATCGGACGGACCACTTGCTGATCTAGCGCGGTGAGTGCCTGCACAGACTCCGGGAATTGAGGGGACCTCGGACGGACAGAGAGACGGCGTGGGCAGCCGCCATCTTAAGCTGGGCCTGTGCATCGCTGCAGAGGACGCTGCCAACCGGGCCCTGCTAGACACAGCCCCTCGTGATTATTGGCGGCGCCCAGCCCTCCCCATTATCCTGCGCCACGAGGGAGCTATGGCCGTGTGTGCTAAATTCCTTTAACATTACCTGCCCAGTAGCTCAGACCTCCCGAGAGGTTGCACCATTCCCTGCTCGTTGTGTTGCTGCAGCGGTGGCCCCGGGGGACTGCTGTGGTAATAATCGCTGGCCGCCAGAGTCTGCCCGCCCTTGTGCGCCCTCGCACCGCTGGGCGCCGGCTGTCCTTCCTGATGGTGGCTTGGAACCTGCACCGTCTCTGCTGTGGGGGACGTGCTGCTCGCTGGTGCCTCCTGTGCTGGGCCTGACCTGGGCATCTCCGGATCTGTGGCCCGTGTGCCTCGAGCCCCCCTCCAAGTTTACGCTCTTGCTGTGGGCTGGTGATTGGTGACTTATCCTGCCCTGCCTGCCATTTTGACGCGTCGGTCTGCTGCACGTTGGCCATGGGGAAGGGAGACCCTCGCCAGCCTAGGCTCACGTTTGAGCAGAAGAAAACGTCCAAACAGGCGGAACAAGAAGCTTGTGCGTCTGGAGGGCCGACTACAGAATCCTCCCAAGACATTGACGTGACTGCACTGCTTCTGGAGGTGAGGTCCAGCCTGAAAAGCATTGACGCGAAACTTGACGGCATGGCGGCACAGCTGGACGGGGTGAGAGCGCAGGTGGCCACTCATGAAACGCGCATTGATGTTCTTGAGAATAGGCACATGGAATGCTGCGAATTCCAGCAAGAGACCAAAGCCCATATAAGCAACCTGGAGAAAAAGATAGACACTCTCAGTGCCAAAGCAGCTGATCTTGAAGCGCGGTCCCGGAGATGTAACGTCCGCAGCATCACGGGCATTCCAGAGACGACAGCGATGGGCAAAATGGAGACGTTTGTGGCTGATCTACTACATGAACTTTTTGATCCTAACCTGTCCTCCGTCTTTACTGTAGAAAGGGCCCATAGAACACTGGGGAAAAAACCACCCCTGGGGACCCCGCCGAGACCGATACTAGCCAAGCTGTTAAACTACCAAGACAGGGACCTCGTATTAAGACTGGCCAGAGAAAAGGGGAAAATAACACACAAGGGAAACACTATATCCTTCTTCCCCGACTTCACGCCTTTAGTTCAAGCTGCACGCAAGGAGTTTCTGCCTGCCAAAAGGATTCTGCTCCAAGCGCAGATCCCCTACTCTCTCATGTATCCAGCCAAGCTTCGGGTGGTGCACGATGGCACGACCCACCACTTCCTGGATGCGGGATCTGCTTTGAAATTTGCAAAGCACATATGCAAGCCCAGATCGGGGAGGAAGTCAGACACTGGGACTGAGTCTGCAAGCCAGTTAAGTGACAATGATTGAATGGTAGACCCGCAGCAACAAGATTTAATAGTTGACCAGGGCCTGATTGACTGTCTGTATAATTTGGCACTCACACACACCATTGTGTTCCTATGTCGATACTGTGTGAAGCCGTATGTGCCTAGAAGTGTAGATGCGTAATGTTTTTTTCTCCTATGTTGACACTCGTAGAAATAGCTCGTCTACTGCAGCCACCCTGTGTAAACAGGGGTGTATGCTCGAGATGCCATGCCTCCGAGGGGTGTCTCCCACGAAGCTATTGTTCTACTGTTTTGGCGCCTTTTGTTTGTTTAGACTTGGCGTGTTAGGGGGGGTCTTGACACAACCTGTTTGGGGGTTGGTGTGGGTGGAGGGTGGGGTTGGGTTGGGTGTTTCTTGGTGTATTGTCGGACGCATTGCAATAAGCATGTACCGTTGATTATCAGAATGAGCACGGCAGGTCGGGTGGTGAGAGGACCCGAGCTGGTTGTCCTTTTTCAATGAAAGTAACCCGGCTCCTAACATGGAACATTAGAGGCCTAGACGACCACAGGAAATCCAGACTTATGCACAGCTATCTCACTAGACACAATATAGATATTTGTTTCTTACAGGAAACGCACATCAACTCCTCTTGCTCCCCAAGACTTAAGCATTCCAGGTGGGGCTCTGTATACTCAGCCATTTACTCCAACTATGCCAGGGGGGGTGGCTATCCTTCTGCGCCGTGGCGTGGACTGGAGAGAAACCTCAACATTGTTGGAAGATGCCGGGAGGTACGTCATTTTGCATGGGGTCCTGCTAGGCAAGGAGGTGGTAATGGTTGCCATATATGGCCCAAATGTGGATGACCCGGAATTTTTCAGAGAGATTTGGGCAAAGATTGATGTTGCTGGCTGTTCCAATGTCATATGGGGAGGTGACTTTAATGTAGTGCCGGATGATGTGATTGATAGACAGGGCGCTTCCAGACCCATGCACCCGAACGCACATCAGGCTCTGACAGATATCATATGTGAAGGATCCCTGGTGGATGTGTGGAGGGCTCGCAACACGGATACGCGAGTAGGTACTTGTATATCTGCTCATCATGCGGCCTGGTCCAGATTTAATTATTGGTTGGTATCGGCGGATGTCGCCACTTGGACCACGCGAGTGGATATACTGGCCAGATCCCTATCTGACCACTCCCCATGTCTACTTGAATTGGCAATTCCAGGCAATCAGCGCGGCGCTTTTTCTTGGCGCCTTCCGCCGGATGCATTCCTTGATGCGGCTTTCACCAAAGAAATCAGACAGGACATTGTTGATTACTTCGATACTAACACTGGCACAGTCAAGACTGACGGCGTCCTCTGGGACGCATTCAAAGTGGTCATTCGGGGGCAGTGTATTGCACGCAGGGCCGGGGTCTTGAAGGCAATCAGAGGTACGCTGGCAAGGATAGAGGGAGAATTGCAGCTCCTAGAACGCAACTTTTGTGAGTCTCCGACGCCCACACTAGCAGGACAGATTAAGGACAAGATGCTAGACTTTAACGAAGAAGCGCAGCGAGAACTCAAATTTCTAGGGAAACAAGCCGAGGCCCGCAGATAGGGCGAAGGGGACAGACCAAGCCGCACGCTTGCCAGGTTGATTCGTCCCACCCCCACACCAACAAGGGTACACACTGTAATTGATCACACAGGGAGGGCACTGACGGATCAGTGGGAGATACTGCAGTCATTCACCACTTACTATGCCACTCTGTACACATCCACCCATAATCCCTCTGAGGAGACACTTGAGGCCTTTTTAGAATCCATAGCGCTAGTATGGTTCAATAACGCACACAGACAATACATGGATCAACCAGTGACGATAAAAGAGATCGCTGCCACCATTACAGCGCTGCTCCAAAACAAGGCGCCTGGTCCGGATGGACTGACAGCTGCCTTCTATAAAACATACGTGGAGGAGCTAGCCCCCCGCCTGCACGCCGTGTTTGTTGAGGCACAGGAAGTGGGAATACTGCCAGATTTGATGAGGGAGGCCTTAATTGTCACGCTACTCAAACCTGACAAAGATGATAAATACATAGACTCTTACCGCCCTCTGTCCCTCATAAATGTGGATGTCAAGATCTATGCTAAGATAATAGCTGATCGTTTACAGCCTTTGCTACCATATGTGGCTCTGCCGGATCAGTCAGGGTTCATACCAGGACGCTCCACCACGCACAATCTGAGAACGGTCTTTTCTGCGCTGCACTATCTCCACCCTGACACACAGGCTGCTGTGGTGTTCCTGGATGCGACAAAAGCCCTTGACTCTTTGGAGTGGTCATTTCTTTTTACCATATTAGCACAAATGGGATTCAGCCCTCTATTCATAAACCTTATTCACTTACTGTATACCGCCCCTAGAGCCAGAATCCGACTGAATGGAATGATCTCGGAACCTTTCCAGATTTCCAGGGGCACCAGACAGGGCTGTCCACTGTCCCCCCTCTTATTCGCCATCTCTATGGAGCCGCTGGCTGCTCGAATTCGCCAACAACATACGGCGAGGGGTATTGCCTTTAGTTCCCGCAGCCTCCTCATCTCCTTGTATGCTGATGATGTAACCTTGTATGTAAACAACCCATCTGACAACCTAAACCCACTGCTCCGTGAGTTCGTCAAGTTTGGTGGCCTCTCCGGCGTCTCCATCAACTGGTCTAAATCAGTCATATTCCCGCTCACTGATAACACCACAGAGGTGCACTCGGATTATCCCCTCCGATGGGAAGCGGAGGAAGTGAAATATTTGGGGATCTGGGTCAGCAGGAACATGCAAGAGATCTGGAACCTGAATTTTGGCAGGGCAATCGCATGGCTTGAGGGCAAGGTGGCGATTTGGTCCAAGCTTCCTATCTCCTTGGCAGGCAGGATTGCATTAGCAAAAATGATTGTACTGCCTAAATTCCTCTATCTTTTTGCCAATGTGCCGATCCCCTTGACACAACACTTTTTTACACGCTTGCGCTCCAATCTGATTACACTTGCTTGGGCGGGGGGTCAAGCTAGAGTTTCATGGGCACTGCTGACACTCCCACTGCGTCAGGGTGGTCTGGGTGCCCCGGACATGCATTTGTATGCACTTTGCGCGCAAGCCCAATATCTGCACTTTTGGATCTATCCCACACCTTACCAACCACACGTAGCGGTGGAAACCGACATGGTCTCTCCGCTCCCACTCAATGTGGCACTCTATCACAAAGCACCGAGGCCTACACAGGACATAAACACTGCAGATATGCTTCGCTGGTCCTGGAGAGAGGTATTGAAGCGGTCCCCTGTTCCCCTGCTGTATGCGCCCGCGATGCCCCTCAGGCGGAATCCCATGCTCCCATGCTTGCAATCCAACAGTGGTGATATATCCCTCGCTGGTACCACACTGCGCACATTTTCAGACATATACCCGGACGGCAGGTTCCTGGAGCTGCCCCCAGAGACACCGGAGAGCCCGTGACATTTACTGGCAAGTTCACATACCACAAACTCAAGGCCGCGTGCAGGGTGTTGGGGGGTTGTTTCCCAGAGGAACCGCCGCAGTTGACTGCATTGCAGAACATACTCGCCAGAGCATCCCGCAAAAAACTTGTGACCAGGCTATATAACTCAATGCAGGAACAATCCCCCTTGGTGGTGCCCAAGTCATAGCAATTGTGGGGAGATGAACTGGAGGTGCCGCTGACGGACGAACAATGGGCGTTCTGCTGTGGGCAGCTGTTGGCACTATCCCCAAACTACAAACTCCGGCTGCTGCACTTCAAATTCCTACACAGATACTACCGCACTCCAACTTCCCTTCACCGTATGGGCCTCAGGGAAGACGACAGATGCTGGAAATGTGGGGCGGAGGGAGCTTCCTTTTTACATGTAGCTTGGCACTGTCCAGCACTTTCTGAGTACTGGATTGAAGTATTTGGAGCCATCAACCAAATACTTGGGAGGGATGATGCCCCGGCCCCTGCTGGGAATCCTTGGCTGGGTTGCGGATACTGCGCCTGCGAACCGAAAGCTCCATGCGCTCCTACTGCTATATGCTAAGAGGCGGGTGGCTATCACATGGGGGCGAAAGTCCAAACCGAGTTTGAGAGACTGGTTGTCTGATGTGACATATGGACATGCTCAGCTGGGTTCCTCTTGGGAGTTGATGCCGGCTGCTGCGCGCCCGAGGGGCATCTGGGAACCCTTCCTGCAGTGGTCATGTAGTAGACTGTCTCCGCCTGGGACGGCTTCTGGTAGCCCGGCTATGCACACATAGCCTGTTGAGTGGCTGTTATACCTGTTCTAATGTGTCTGCCTGTCCTATTCATGAACTGTGAAACGGCGTTGGCCGCTAAACATTCTGACACTAACTGCCTGGCCTCCAGCGTTTGATTTGCAAATTGTGTCAACGCCTCCACTCACATTGTCATCATTGTTGTGGGTGCTGTCTGCTTGCTATCCCGCACCTGCAATGGAGTAATAATGTATTTATGTGTTATTATATACGCATTCTGATAGAAATGTTTTATTAATGGTCGCACTGACGTACACCAATGTTGTTGTTGGAACTGTTAAACAAAAAAAGAAAATTGCATCCTCCATTTTTTATTTTTATTTTACTCTCTATCGCTAGAAAGCATTGTAATATCTCCTTGTGCTTTTGCACAATTTACTCGATTTCATGATGTAACTGTGGCTTTCTCGATTTGCACATGCTCAATAAAAAACATTTTTAAAAAAAACACTGGGTTCCGAAGGAGCATGCTACTTGCCAAAAAGTGCTTTGACAGCTTGTCACGGGTAGTAAGCGCTTTATAGATACAATTTCAATAACAATAGGTCATCAAACATGCACTCTGTCACACCAATTTGCACTCACGTATTCACTGATCCATCCAGTGACTCATTCTGACTCATTCTTGCATTCACACCCTGAAACAATCACAAATAATACACACATAAACCCAACAACTATAGAAAATAAATTAAATGCATATAAGCAGAAAAATGCTGCTTTCCAAACACGAATAGCATATGCTTGCAATAAATGAACAAACATATCAGTGGGCATCTTGCAGTAGCACTATGCACACTCTATCATTTAGTTAAAATTCTTGCATGGCTGGCACATTTAGAGTCAAAGTGTTGTCATCTTGGAACGTGAAAACATTGATACACTATGGACAACAGCATTCTTGAACAGTTGGCTGGTTTAGAGGAATGAACCACTCGGAATGTGGCACACTACAGGTAAAATGAGTGGCAAACAAGTGGCCTATTAGCACTGACTGGGGGGGTATTCACTGGAAGAAACAAAGGTTAAAGAGATGTTATAGTTAGGTGAAAATGTCAGTTAAAAACATGCCATTTTAATATTAAAAAATACTAAAATTTCATCAGTTATAGTTACCTCAGGTAAATATAACTTGTGCTCTAAATTAACTGTAACATACACCCCTGCCATGAGCATTGATTTTATCAACAATGTCATAGAACATGTATTGAGGGATGTAATATGGGAGGTACCCATCAGTTTATGGGGAACATGCAAGTTAAAGTTACTTGACATAACTATAACTGGTGAATTTCAGTGTTTTTTGTAGTTTGAAATGGTATTCTTTAACTGTAATTTCTATACAAATATAAGGATACTTTAACTTTAAATGTTTTTCAATGAATGTTTAGTTTGTGTTTAACCACTTGGCTGCTAAGGCACATGATGCACTTCCATTGACTTTCCATTGAAATCAATGGAAACTCCATGACGAGTTACCCTTGTCATTAGCACTGAAGGGGTTAAACGTATGGTTTTGTCAATAAAAACATCAATAAAACATTCCGCATTCAGCACCGCCCGCCACAATGCCAGGAAGGCATGTTGTGCACTTCCATGCACGCGGTGCCTGTCATGTTGTGCATGGAACCGCTGGGGATGCCATAGGTACCCCTCATGTGCACCCCTCACCCCCCAATGTACCTGGGGGCCCGCAACGGGCCACCGCAGTCCATTCCCGCATGCCTTTCCGTAGCGGCATTGCTGCCATGGAAAGGCATCTTTCCGCACCCATCATAATATGGATGGCGGTGTCTAACAGACAGCGCCACCATATTAAACCCTTTTCAGCCCGGTCAACTCGTTGACCGGCCAGAAAAGCGGCGGGAGGTCTTCCCGTCCGCCGCGGTCCCCCCGCCATACTAATATGGCAGGGGGGGAAATGGGTGGCGGGCGGGCTAGGATGTAGGGCGGATCGCCACCGCCATGCGGGCGGTGGCAATCCGCTCTACATCCTAATGGGCCCCATAGTCTCCAAAAACAGCCTAACATGTATTCTCACAGAGCGAACCTTCTACATGCAGTTTGTCATAGGTGGCAACCCACACCAAAATACTTTCCTTCTACAGTAATCTGTAAGATTCCATGTAATAAAATCTTTCCTAGCAGGCTTTCATACAGAGTAATAACAATCTACTGTTGAATGAGTGGATGTTCACTTATGCTTTTCACAATAAGTACGCCTGGCCTGCTGCCTTTATCACATTTCATAACAGATCAGGCCTATAGTCATGATCATTGACTTGCCACCATAACCAAATAAAACTTCCTGTATTACATATAGGCTTTGCCAGAAGCCATAGAGTGCAATAGAAGCACTCTTTTCAGTGGAAGCACACAACTTCAGACCAATCTGCTCTTGTACTCAGGAGACTGAAATGTTGTTGGAGTCCTCTCTAGTACTCTGAAAGCTCTATTTTTGTTGATTATGTAAGTTCTGGTGACGTTCAAACCAGACCTCAAAAGTACTATTCACACTGATCACACTCTTAACCGAAGTCCTGTTAAGCTATGTCCTCCTCATAGGGCAGTATGTCACATGGTTATGATGGACTTGAAACTAAAACCCCATCTCATAGTGGCACCCCTTCATCATCAGGAGAACAGCATCACCTAGGAATGATGGCATGAGGGAAGCAGCCATTCAAGGTGTATGCTTGTCAGTGAGAGACCTGCTTCGTGTATCAATTATTAATTACATACAGTGATTTCAGACACATGTCATAAACAATAGCAATATAGGGCACACAGACAGCAATGTTGAATGCATGGAAATTCTTATCATAATCAGACACAACACCAGTGATGTCAGGCATACACACATTGATATCAGTGGATTAGACCGATAGATAGCAATGTAAAAAACAGCCAATCAAAATAAATACAGTAATATCATGATAGAGTGAGGTCAACCATACAGTAGTTTCAGACACACAGTGATTCAGACATACGGAAAGCAATATCATACACACATGTAGAATAAATAGCTCAACCTTGGAGCATATGGCAGTGAGAGGGGTATTAGAGCAATGATAGCTTCATCCAGGGAGAGCTGTGCACTCTGTTGCCACCACCCTCTGGAGCCAAACTCAGCAATTTCCTTCAGCCAGCACCCTAGAAAATAAGCATTTTTACCTGTGTGTTGTGTGTATCTCTGTTATATTCCTATCTATTCTGTATGTTGTGCCCACATCATGCCTTACCAGGCAGCAAATCTGCTGCAGCCAGACTTAACAAGATTTATTTATGCTTATCGAGAAAGCCTTTCTCATCATTTTGATGGTTATTAATTTCCATCCACTTACTGATGGTCTGTAAATGATAGGTCTGTTAACATTTTTAGGAAGTGGAACAGCCATCACTGTAACATCAGAGCATGCTTGTGACGTACAGTAGATGGTACTCAGCTCAAAATGGGCCACAGAACTTTTTGAATTACTATTAATTACTATGTTAGAATATATCCAAATTGCTGTCATAATAACCTACAGAAATAATTATATGCGTTAATACAGTACTGTTTCTTTTCAGGCTATGTTGCTTCCGCTGCGCTTCAAGTCGTGTGGCCGTGGGGGTAAGAAGGCATTTTTCAATTTTACATTCTGGCGCAACTTTAGAAGCAATTTCTCTGCCACATTTTTAACCACAGCAAGCAATGGTTAAAATATGTATACCTTTTCTTTTTAGGTCTAACCTAGGCAGTGCTTGCGCTGTGGGTTTGAGACATGTTGTATATACTTCGTGGGCTTACAGCCCGCTCATTGCTTTTCATTTGTTTCTTTCAGTCCTTTAACTCTTTCGCCGCTGCACGAATTTTCGTGCTGTGTGGGGTTTTAATTAGTGGGCGGGATTCGGGCGCCCCCCGGACATCGTCAGCACACGCCCACCGTGACATCTGATGGCTGGGGGCCGTCCGAAGCACACAAGGGTTAAAAGTTCTTGCTTCCAAGTGATTAATCTTTCCTATTTGTTTCTCCTTTTCATCGGTTGTTCACTCCAGTACTGGTAACCTCCCTCTTGCCCATTTTAGCAAACATAAAAGGGAGCAGTGCACACAAGCGCACAATCTTTTCAGTCAATCTGACATCTTCTGTAAACAGGGCTATAATTCTTGGTAGCTCCTGACATTTGTTGTGCATTCAAAGACGAGATCAAATGTCAGATGCTGTTTTCGGGCAGGTCTTTAATTTTCCGTCTTGGTATTTAAAGTGATTGAATTTCCCCCATCCCCCAAACCTCTCCCGCTTCCCTGCTTGTCTGACAGCACCAAAAGCAGGTTCCTTGTAGTCGAAGTTCAGCCCAGGGGTTTTCTCCTTCCCCCAAACCCAGCCCACTTCCCCGCTTTTATAACAACAATGAGAGCCAGGTTTCTTAAAGGCAAAGGTCAACCCAAGGATTTCCCCCAGCCCTCAAACTCCTCCTCCTTGTCGAACAGTACCAAGAGCCAGGGTTCTTAAAGGCAAAGCTCAACCTAACACATGTTTTTAGGCACTGCATAGCCCCCAGATACACAATGTCTTGACTTTCAAGCCATTTTGTTTTCATGTGTATTTTACATAATTTTTCAGCTTTACCAGCTAACAATCAGCACTCCCCACTCCGCCCCTGTCTTCACTTTCTCCAACACATTGTAAGTGTAAGAGTGGCACAGGTTGCTGTTATGTTCACCGAAAATGTCACTGAAAATAACATTGAAACCTGCTTGTTCTTTCCTTTCATAATGTGTCAAAGGGAGAGAAAATCGTAGTTACCTGCAGAAAAGAGGACTGAAGTTGGCCTTATTTTATGACCATTCTGTAAGATATTGTGGTACAAGACTCCTGTCTCCTTCCAGGCTGTGTAATTAGACCTGGTACCTTATGCAAAGTTATATTACAGTGCACGTAATGTCACGTTACTGGAGTTAGGGTGAGGTGGTGAGCAGCAGCTTGTTATCTGACCCCTGGCACCGGGAAGTGAGTTAATGGAAGCCTGTGCTAGGAGCACTGGAAAGAAAGGTAAACATGTAGTTGCTCACAGAGTTTGTCATTTGCTTTAGCAGTGTTTGCAGGGCGAGGAGATTATCTGCATAGATTAGACTCTGCTTGCCCTTGTGTTGTCCTGATTTTAAAGTAGTGTTACTGCATGTAACTCCCCTCCCCTAAATGAAATCTGAAACCCCGACTTCTGCTTCCACTCGCCCCCCTCTTGAGTATGCACCCAGCTGGAAAAAGTGAACCTTAATCAACCTCATTGTGAGATGGGCCTGGCTGAGTTGCTGCTAATGACGCTTTCTCTCTATTGCACTTAGGAGCAGCCAGAAAATAGACACAAACCTGCATTATAAATTATAATGACCGATTTATTATTTTTGCAGTTCCTAGATCCATTTAAGATTTAAAAAAAATCCTGGTAACCAAGTCAAAGACATTGTAATTGTTACTAATGTGCTCCCACTAAAAGCATTTTATTCTTTTTTATTTAATTCCTTATTCATTCCCAGGACCACAGCGTTTATTTCCCATTTTGATTGACCTGGTGGACTCCAGTCCATTTCTACAGACAGGGCCGGTGCTGGGCATGGGCAGTGTGGGTCGCTGCTTAGGGCCCCGCAGTTGGCCCTCCAAGTTGGGTCTCACACCAATGCGACACAGTTAGACCTTGCAAGTTCACTACCTTAGGGGCCCCCTCTGCTGGCCACACTGCTATGGTGTAGCAAGGACAACCCAGAGTTGGGGGCAATCCCAATTGCAAGAAGGCACATTACTCAGTTTTGTCATGCAATTAGGCCTCCTCCTCCCAACCACACAGAGGCACAGCGAGAGGGCTATTTTCCAGCTGTTCAGCTCCCTGGAAGTCTTAACCCTCTCTGGAGACACCTTCAGCCCTTTATGAGCTGTTAAGAAGTGCTTGTCGGTGGCTGGGAGGGAGGGGCTGCAGCTTCAGGAGCTGGGGGCTTCTATTGAGATGCAGAAAGCCCTGAATGGGTCAAGTCTATGCAAATTAAAGGGGCCTCGCACATTCCCCTTCTTTCCAGGTCCCAAACATCTTAGAACCCGCCTTGTCTATAGAAACAAAGGCCTTTTTAACCAGAGTCGCTCGAGAGAACACCAAGGACTCCAGGTCAGACTCTGTCATTCCACATTGCTTTTAACAGTAGCAAGAAAGTATGACAGAGAATGTATGACAGAATGCCTAAATGTGCAGTGTTGGGGGCATTCAGTGACACCAGGGTACTGTCACAACACAGACAGGGCCAAGCCAGTCCTTTTCCACTGATTCCATTTTGAAGTCCTGCTTTGGTTCCTTCTTTCCCATTAATGAATATTTAAACCATGCAATAGCAAGAAGATAAAAATGCACAAAGGGAAAGCATTTCATGCAGTTAAGACCAAGTAAGTAAGTAAGCAAGTAAAAATGTATTGTTTCTGATTAATTAAAACCATTACAAAAATACATTTGAATGCGCATTTGATCAATCAAAATGTTTTAAAAAAGAGAAATCTTAGTTGTTAGAAAATGCAATAGTTATAAAATGAGGGTTTGAGGAGTGTCCATAATTCATTATTTTTGTCTAAGCCACCAACATCTTAGTTGGATAGTTTGAACACCACTAATTTAAAAAATGTTACCAACATCCCATTTAGTAGCGGAAGTCTTGGATCAAAGCATGCAAGGGCTGCTTGTCTACGTGTGCGTATTTTATATTCGTTCAAAGTTGTTTTTAGGAGAGCTACTCTTTCCTATTTTAGCTTCGAGCAGGAGCATAGCAAGTGTTGGATATCTTCTTTCCCTGCACCGCATAACCTGCATATTGTCCAACAGTTACTTCTCAGCCATGGTTGTAGATGGGGTATGGCTAGTAGAATTTCTAGCCTGTGTTTTAGGAAGGCTTCTTTTGATTTCCTGCAATACCCCAGTCCAAAGTAAGGCTGTAACCCGGGTGATTTATATGTGCTCAGAATCATCCAGGCGTGGCGCCTATGGGCAAAGGTGGCTTTTTCCTCTATAAAGAGAGTCTTTTTATGCACTTATTTACCCCATGCTTAAATTGTACGTGCGGTAGTAGAGTTTCCCATAGTTCTTTTAGTCCTGTAATAGCCAGTGACTCCTCTAAGTATTTTTTTCCCGGCATTTTGGAGCTGCTGCACAAATATTGCCAGAGCTGGTTGTTCAGTGTGTTCTCAGGTGAATTCTTTATTTTGTACCAACACTTAATATACGATCCTCTCCTTGCTAGCAATTGTTTTGTTAATCTAAATTCTGACCGGATTTGGGCTTGTGAGGTGTAAGATGGTAAATATAAGAGGAGTCTGTATGCTTTTGAAATGATAGTGTCCAGCAATTTTGCATCTGTGCCCTATAGTGCTTTGCTGCCGTAGGTAATGGATGACTGAATTTTAACTTGGGCAACACAAGCAATGGTAGAAAAGTGGGGCCGGTCAGTTTGGTTTAAAGTTGTCTAAGTGTTGTCGCAATCAGCATGCCTTTCCTCTTTGTGGTCTCAAGGTGATTTGAGAAACGGCCTCGCCTATCAACTATAAAGTCATGATATTTATATTCTAAGCAGTTCGCGATGGCCTTTGTTCCAAGGGACCAAGGGTGGGACTTTTTATTCCCAGTTATTGACAATACTTTAGTTTTGTCAATGTTTACTTTGAGAAGGTTCTCTTCAGCGTATCCATGCAGTGTGTTGATGAGATGTTGTAGTCCTACTTTGGTATGACTAACCAGGACCACATCGTCTGCATAGGATATGCTAGGCAAGGCTTGACCCCCTAGTCGGGGCCAAGCGTGTTGCAAACTTCTAGAGCAGGTGGCAGATCGGCTGTGAATAAGTTAAAAAGGGTTGGCGCTATAACGCACCCCTGCTTGAGGCCTTTTGTAGTTGGTATGTACCTTGAGAGATGGGTACCGTTCCCAAGCTTCACCTGAACCCACGTGTTAGAATGCAGTTCGATCAAATTGTTTAAAAGAGGAGCAGGGATCCCCCAAAGAGCTCATTTTCTCCAAAGATTGGCTCGATTGACATTGTCGAAAGCCGCTTTGAAGTCCACAAAGCAAAAGTGAAGGGTTTGTTTGGTCAGTTTTGCTTTGTCAAGAAGTAGTGATATTGCCAGGAGGTTTGCTGGGGTTCCGGCATCTCTGCAGAATCCAGTTTGGCTGGGTGGAATTATATTGTACTTAGTTGCCCATTCGTGCAGCTGTATCAGTAGAAGCCCTGCAAAGTATTTTGCCTCAATGTCCAGTAGGGCTATCGGGCGGTAATTTTTGGGTAGGGTTCTATCCACTGCTTTGTATATTAGTGATATAATTGAGCCCTTCCATGATGCTGGGAGGCACCCAGAATGGCTGACCGACATGAAAAGTGGGGTCAGAGATTTTGCCCAGTATTCCGGATCATGTTTGAAGAGGGCTGGGGGAATTTGGCCCTCGTGCTCCGTCTTTCCTTCCTTTGAAAATTAGTTTCCTAATCATAACAGCGTTGATTTCGATTACTGCGTTTTCATATGGTTTTACTGTTTTTGAAGGATAGGCCTCCTAGAGAATATTTGTTCCAACAGATTGTTGGTTGAAGTGAGTGTCTAAAAAGGATTCCCAGGAGTTGTCTGTCATATATGAAGTTAGTCTGCCCTGTTTTGGATTTAAAAATGTGTTCAGTGTGGACCAAAATCAGGCACTATTGGTTCCCTTAGAGTTGTGATGAAGTTTAGCACAAAAGACTTCATCATTCGATCTTTTGATCTCCCACTTAAGTTTTTTAAGATCAGCCTGGTGCTTGCGGAGCTGTTGGAGAAGACCGTTTTCCCCTGGGCATATTCTCAACAACCTTAGTGATTTATTTATCACTTTTTTGTGTTTTTTCAGTTCCAATTTCTGGGTGCTTGAAATCTTCCCTGTGATCGTGAGGCCAAAAGACGGGAGGTGCTGTACTGTAGTCGAATATGAATTTGCAAATTCGGCCGTAAAGGTTTCCTATAGAATGATTGGGTTGCCCATGGGAATTTAAGCTGTTTAGTTGTAATTTTGCATGGTGGAAGAAAGAAGTGCAAGGAAAACTAAAAAAGATCTGAGTGTAGTGGCAGTACCTTATCTCTTCAGTCACAGTGAAAGTTGACTTTGTCTGTTTTCAAACAATGTTGTAAATCATATGACCCTTGGACAGTAAGTCAAGACACCCTGACCAGCCTCTCAGTATAATGTGGGTCGAGATACTTGGATATTCTCTGTGTGGCATATGTATGTGTGTGATTAAAAAAAGATCTACAGAACAATACAGTACATTGGTGTGTAAATGCACACACTGTCTGTGAACATAAATTCAAATGCCACAACTCGGAGTGGTAAACGCCAACGGTGAACTTCTACTTGCATCTTTCTGATGCAGGTGAAATTATGACTGTTCAGTTGAGAAACTTTAGCCTGTCCAAAATAGCAATACTGCAGTGGTGGAGCCTCTTTAACAAGCAGACGTTGATTGATGCTAGAAAGGTGTTCCTTGACCTCGCTGCAGTCTTTTAATTCCTAACCTCTGCTCTGTCATTTGATAAAGACTGGCTATTACCTACACACCGTACGTGTTCTGATCTTCCTAATAGGACATATTCAAGTGTCCATCAGAGTATTCTTATCTCTTTCAGTAAGAGTACACTGTATAAACAGGTGTCTCCATTTTAATCACCTGAGATCCTCTATTAACAGCTTTCACATCTATGTTAAGGATGCTCCAATGTACCTCAGTAATGGGCCTCTCTGCATCTATGGGTGGCAGTGTGCAATTGTGCAGCATCTACGGTTGTTTGAAGATCCTCTGCATCACTCCCACCACCTCCCTCTTTTTGCTGATTGCTCCTCCTCGCTGCTTGTCCATCCACTGCCCCCGTCAACCCATTGCTGCTCCCCCTCCATTTCACACATTCACAAGTGTCATTTAATATATAAGACATCTACTTAAAGACAATACCCTGATTTGAGAACTTATATATTTGTGAATTGTATGTAGGCTTTTGTGACTCGAAATTGTATTTGTATCACCTCCACAGCCCTAATAACATTAATCTGAAAGATGCTATCTTTTTGATCACTCTACAACCCTCTGACCGCCTCCGAATGCACCTTTGCGAATCATGTACATGTGCGTATGTTTGTGTATAATTTTGTGCATAGGTATTTATGCTTGTATTTGTGTAAACATACTTTGTGTGTTTGTGTACTTATCTAAGGGTGTCAACGTTTCACTCTGTAGGTTCTTCATGTGTGTTCATGTGTGTGTGTGTGTGTGCCTATATGTGTGAATCATGTGTGCCTTTGTGTCTATATCAGAGGTCTTCAATCTGTGGCGGCTTCCCCCTAGGGAGGCCGTCGAGTCCTCGGAAGGGGGTTGTGCATTTCCAGGCCTAACTTCTGTCTGAAATCTAAAACCTGTAAAAATAAAAAAAGGCAACCGTCTGGGGCGCTTTAATGCTTCAGCCAAAGTTATCTGAGTCTCCTGTGCTGTGAAAGGAAAAAGCCAGGTAGACAGGTAAAACAATCCTTCCTGCCAGAGTGCCTGCTTGCCTGAATGAAATGCAAATGTGTGAGTTAATATGCAAATCTAAAGGGTGCTTGGAAGTGGTTCTGGCTTTAATTTTCAAATCACTACAAGCATTGTGTAGGCAAAGATTTTTTTATTGTAGAACGAAGAGTTAACAACTGCGCTGTGAAGTGCATGCTTTTAATCGTATTTGCATTGACACAGCACTTAGCACCCCTGATGAGGTGTTGAAGGGACAGTTATGCAAAAAAAATATGCCATTACTTATGGTCTCTATATGTATGTGTCTAAGTCAGTGTGCATGTCTGGACATCTGTTTGTGTGTCTCTGTAAATGTCTCTACATTTGACTATCTCTGTGTGACTGTGCATGATGTACGTGTGTTTGTTTGCCTGTATATCTGTACGTGTAGAGGAGGAGGCACAAGTTGCACAAAGGTTGTCATGATATCGATGTAGCTAGAGAGAATTACATTATCCAGAGACACATGAAAGTAATTAAAAGGATATTTTAAAGGCTGCTGTGTCTCAAAGCACACCCGGCGGTTGTGCAGGAGCAGTGGGGCTTGAACATTAACTGCAATATGGCTTGGGAGGGGGACAAAGGAATTCATAGAGTATCTAAAAGCAGAGTAACAAAATCTTACACCAGAAAGCTCATTTCTTGGCTCGCACTTTTCACACCCTCCAAGGAGCCATGGTTCAACTGCATCCATTTCAGGAGAGATTTGGCAGGGTCTTGAGGATTTAGGGAGGTGGGGGTATCTCAGCTGTTCATCCTTAATGTACTTTCCCCATTGTTGCTTGCCTCCCCTACAATCATACCTTTAACCACCATAGCCCCTCTCTGCCACAAAAAAGCACTATGGCCACATCAGAATACTTTTATTTTCTTCAGTTTCAAAATATAAAAGCGCTACGAAGCAGTCAATTCTATGAGTCTCATAGTGCTTTTTAGGTTGCAGCCCACCAGAGAGCACATCAATCTGATTTGCTATAGACATCTTGGGGACCTTCAGAAGATTGACCTAGAAATGCATTCCACACATTGCTTGCCATTAGTTTTGAGGTTTTCAACTCTATAAAGCTCAAGTACATTAAACTATTACTCCACTATGTCACTTTACTCCACTCTATACCACTCCACTCTATACCACTCCACTCAACAACACTCTATACCACTCCACTCTACAACACTCTACTTCACACTATGGCACTTTACTATACTACTACACTCAGCAACACTCTACGCAACTCCCTCTATGCCACTCCTTGCCACTTTACTCCTTTCTATTCTACAACACACGAATCCACTGTACACCTCAAATATATGCCACTCCACATCACTCTGTCACTTTATCCTACTCAAATATACTCAATGATACTCAGCTTTACAACACTGTACTATATACCATGCCACTTTCATACACTGGTCCACTCTGTCACTTTACTTTATGCCACTCCACTCTCACAGCACACTCCACTCTAGGCCACTCTACTTTACAACACTATTCCAATCTACACAGAACCCTTTACACCACTCCACAACACTGTATACCACTGTACAACACTCAAATCCACTCTAACACTCTACTCTAACAATCTATTCCACTCAGCCCTTCGCCCTTTCACTATACAACACTATACTCCCAACATTACACTCCACAATACTACATGCCACTCCATAACACACCATAAACTCAACTCTACTTTACAACACTCTTTGCCACACCACTCCATAACACTACACTCTACTCCACTTTACAACACTGCACTCCACATCCCATTACACCAATAACGTCTAGCAATACTGAAGAGCAGCCACACTAGTGTACAACACAGTTAAAACATATTGGCAAAGCCACATATTAGGCTTATTATCTATGCCAATGATTGTTCCTTCTGCCTCCTTGTTTTATCTGCCAACAGTGGTTGCCTGCTACCCTGTTCCAAGATCATGGATGTTAATGAATATTCCCAGATGGAGGATAAAGAACTACTTTTTTTCTAAACTGGGTTCTCAATAATAGGTACTTTAATTCAGTTAATTAGTATCAGGCCATCTACTTAAAAGGAACCAGTAGCTTAGACACGGAGAAAACTAATGCTTGATTCACAAATATTTTTTGTTCAAATAGGTACAAATATCTTCCAATTTGATAAGAGTTAGCCACGCCTATCAGAGAAAATGTTTTGTTTCATAGATCAATCCCTAAATCCCACCCTCATGGTCAGCTGAAATCATCATGTGAGATATCCTGAACATACACTGGATTGTGAATCAGCTTGGACGCATTAAAGGGGCAGAGGCCATTTTGGTCGCCTTTGAGACAGCTTTAGCTTTCTCCCCAAACTATTGTTTGAAACATGGTCTTTTTTTCAGTCCTCTTCAGCCATTGGTCTGGTCAATTTTCATTCACTTTTACCTTCCACCCACCATAGTACGCATTATGAGGAACAGGCTCAGACACTAGCTTTGATCTCTGTGAGTGATGACATATTTCCTGTGAAGATAATGCAGAAAAGAAGTGCATCACTGACCCATGCCATGATTACTGGGACAGTTTCTTTTTTTTCATTTCACTTGTTTGTTGTAGTTTCGAATAGCGCAGGCTTGTCTCCGGAGAATTATAATGTTTTGGAAGACAATCAGAGTAGATACACAGTTTCTAGGGAATAAGGGTGATTGCAGGGCTTTGGCCAAGAGTATTAGCTTTGGGGGAAATGACCCCCAAAGATGACAAAGTGGAAGGAATCAACAAGGCTTCTGGAGTTTTGAGGATTGGGGTTATGGTGTTTTTTTTTTCTTTAGGAATGTTCAGCAATTGAAAAAAATGGGCAAGATGGCCGCCGTAGCGTTGTAGAGAGAGGTCGCATCTCAACCCCTCTCCGACCCAAAGCCCAGATCGAAGCCCAGTCCCAAGATACAGATGACCCTCAAAAAAATAGTATGCAGCTTATCCTCCGCTGGATAAGGGACCAACAAGGTGAAAGCAGCAGGACATTTTTACAGAGGAAGATTTGGAGTGTTTTACAGAGCTGCATGCATATGGGGAAGGGCAAAGTCATTAACTATATCCCTGGGTGAAGCACTCCGCAGCAACGTATTGGTGAAGGGGATGGCACAACGAGGAAGGGAGAAGTACCAGCCAATGCCTAGCAGCCTGAGTATGGAGGCGAGTCAGAGAGACACGGGGAAATCTGGCGCCATTCCTAAGACTAAAATGCCTTCGCCGGCTAAGCGCTCCACACCAGCTGTCTCAGCGGCGACCAAAGCCCAGCAGCGCAAATTGGATAAAGCAATCGAGAAGGAGAAGGAGACCAAGCAAGACAGGAATGTGGCTGCTCGAAGCAATGGGACCCAAGAAAAGCCGGCGCGGGATTTAACAGCAAAGAAAAAGGCTGAAAAAGAGTGTACCTTTAGACAGCCATCAGTGTCAGAAGTGTTCGGGCCGAAAACGGCTGTAGGAGCAACAGGAACATCCACGGCAAGCCAGCCGACCAGGGGAGCAAGCGGCAACGTCCTCGAGGACGCAAGCGGCAGCGCTGCTAGGCAACCAGAGCACGCAGACCTCACGCTTCCCGCGGCAATCTCGGCAGTATTGACTGACGGCCCTGAGAAGGAGCAGGGGCAGGAGAGCCGAGGAGAGATGGAAAACGCCAATCTGAGGGTGAGCGAGGCTGCTGCTGGAGCAGAATGCCATAACACTGCACAAATGTTAGACGCACTAAAAGAGGTGGAGGCAGAGATGCTGGGAGAACAGGCTCAGATGCCGGGGGCCAAGGAAGCAAAATGGGGAAGTCTGGTGAGTCTTGGCTCTCAGAAGGGGCAGTCAGAGGCGGAACACACTGAGGGGCCCGAGGGAGATAGATTCTTCTCGGTCCCAGACGAATCTGAATCCACTATTGCCAGTAGTGATGAGGAGAAAGATACTTCAGACTTAAGCTTGAGCTCCGAGGATAGTGGAGGCTCCAGGGGGAGATGTACTCAAAAAAGGCGCAAGGCTGTAACAAGACGAACAGGCTCTCCCCTGAGCACCCATAAGAAATTATTATGGGACTATTCAGCCACATCCAGTATGTATAGAGAGGAAGGTCAAGACGGGCATGGTGAAGGGGGGAAATTGGACATTATGTTTCCCACTCTAAAGCAGATACAAGCAGAAGCTAGAGCAGAAAGTCGGAGAGCAAGGCACGACACAAAAAAAATCCAAGCCTCAATCAGGAAAGTAAATAAAAAATATGAAGAGGTTGAGGGGAGAGTGGTAGAAGTTGAAGAGAGAGCTGGTAGGCTGGAAGATGAAGTCACGGACTGGCAGACATTCAGAGTGGAACAGACAAAGGTCGTGGAGGACTTACAATGGAAGGTTGAGGATTTGGAAAATCGTCAGCGGCGAAATAACGTCAGACTCCTTGGGCTGGAGGAAGAAGTGGAGGGGCAAGACCCAAGAGGTTTTGTCATTAAGATCCTAAAGGGACCTTTCCAGAGGCACCATGGCAATGGGAGCTCGAAGTCCAGAGAGCACACAGGTTTCCACTGTCACTGAAGAAAAGGCGGGACGGGGCGCAGATACGCTCCCAAGGGCCATGTTGGTCTTTTTTGGGAACTTTCTAGCAAGACAAGAGTTGATGGAGAAAGCCAGGCCAGACTCCAAGAAATCTTTTGAAGGAGTAACATTTTTTGCTAGACCTGACTTTTGCCACGTGACAGTGGAAAGGCGATGGCGACTTAGACAACTAATTGCTGCATTTCAGAGACAAGGGGCAGAGGCTTATCTAATGTTCCCGGCAAAGTTAAAAGTTATCTCTGCAGGACGCACAAGAATGTTTTTTTCCGAGATAAAGGCGGGTGAATTTCTCGCAGAGTTAACAGAACAAGGGGGAACTAGGAAGAAGTAAAAGGGAATATATGGAAAAGAGGAAGAATGATAGGGGGGTGTGGCTGGGCCTCGTAATCTGGGTCTGGTAAGAAAATGGTGGATAGAACAGAGATGAGGGAAGGAGAGGGGGGGCGACACTACAATGCTCAATGGTCACGCATAGGTCTGTGGTGACCTATTTGCCTGTGACAGGGGGGTGGGTCAGCGGAGGGGGAGGGGAGGTGGAGGGGGGGCAAAGGGGGGGATGGTGGTATAGGGGTTGGTGTAGGAGTTGGGGGTTGGAGATTTACAGTACAGATTTCTAAAGCTTTTAAAGGAGTGAGGCAGTGGTTGGTCAATCTCATAGTAGTTACTGGAAAGTTGGCAAAACTAAGCATGAATAAATGTCAGTTAGGTTAATTACGATCAATATTTGCGGGCTAAACAATGGAGAAAAAAGGCAAAAGCTAGCTGCGCTGCTTCGATTTTGGAGAATCGATATAGTCTGTCTACAGGAGACGCATGTGGCTAGCAAAGATAAATTCATGCTGGATCAAATGGGGTTTGAGTTGCTTGCGTACACAGGACAGGATGCTAGAAATAAGGGGGTGGCGATATTAGCCAGGAAAGGTGTTGTAAAGATCAAAAAGAAAAAGGAGGATCAAGAGGGGCGATGGGTTATGCTGGATGTGGAAACCATGGCTGGGAGATTTACACTTACCTCACTGTATGGGTCAACTGAAGATGAACCTGAGATGATTGAATTTTTGGATGGGGAACTAGCATTATGGACAGAGCCCATAGTATGCTGTGGGGATTTTAATATTAATGGTCTGGATGGCCTAATTGACAGAGGTGGGGGTAAATATCGGGGGAGGAAGAGAAAGACACACAAAGCAGTACAGAATTTGGTACGGCATAATGCGCTGGTGGATATGTGGATGGAGAAAAACCCAATAGGCACAGGCAGTACCTACTACTCAGCTCCACATAAAACGGTTGCGAGGTTGGACTACTTTTTCATTTCTAGTTCACTGGTGTCCGAGGCCGCAATAGAACGACTTCCCAGGATAGTCTCGGATCACAATCCATTGGTTTTAAGCATGACTTTGTCTAAAAATAGGGACAGGACGACTAATGCATGGACATTTGAACGGGGGTTGCTGAAGGAGAAGGAGTGCGTTAGAAGGATGCAGGATTGGATAACACAATTTTGGGACATGAACAGGTATTCGGCTTCAGCAGATATGGTATGGGACGCATTTAAAGCCGGAGTGAGGGGGGAGACACTAAGCTATACTATATTAAGAAGCAAGAAGGAGAAGGAGAGGATAGAAAAGAGGATTAGAAGGCTGGCGTGTTTAGAGGAGGGTCTAGTAGATGCAATAAGTAGGCAAGAACCTATTGAACAGATCCTGTTGGACCTGGAGATACAGAAGGCAGAGGCAGGTGTCAGTCTGGCGCAAAAGCTAGCAGGGAACTTCCTAGCAAAAAAAGAAAAATGTTATGAATTTAATGAGAGGGTGGGTCATTTGTTGGCAATTAGGACTAGTCAGACACTGGCCGCAGGCGAAATAAAAGAAATCAAGGATAGTACAGGGACCCTAGTCAACAAGGTGGAGGAGGTACAGGAAGTGTTCAGGAGGTTTTACGACAAATTATATGAGCAGGACTCAAATAACGTAGAGACAGGGATTACAGAATACTTGGCACAGGTACCATAGGTAGGGCTATGTGCGGAAGAGAGGGAAAAGCTAGATCTGCAGCTAACCATTCAGGAGGTAAGGGAGGCGACATTCAGTCTCCCCTCTGGCAAGGCGGCAGGACAAGATCAAATTCCGGCAGAATTCTATAGGACTTTTTGGGATGTGTTAGGAACGGACATGTGGGCAATTTGCTGCTTGGCACAGGGGGGTAGGGTATTCCCACAGTCCTGGGCCGGGGCGGATATAATTGTGATATTAAAAAAGGACAAACCTCCAACAGAGCCAGGGTCATACAGGCCAATAACACTGCTGAACGCAGATGCAAAAATATTTTCTAAAGCCTTGGCAAAAAGGCTGAGTAAGGTTATCGAGGGGTTGGTATCCCCGGCACAGCATGGCTTTATTCCAGGTAAAGGGACTACCCAACATATAAGACAGATGATTACCATCCTAGATGCAGCTGAGGTTGCAGGAGACCCTGTCGCGGCTATATTTTTGGATGCCGAGAAGGCCTTCGACAGGGTCTCCTGGGACTACTTGTGGAAAGCCATGGAATGGGCGGGTATAGGCATTGGCTATATAAAAGCAATCCAGGCATTATATAAACATCCGTCGGCCAGAATAAGAATTAATAAATCCTATACGAAGGCAGTACAGATTAGGCGGGGGAATAGGCAGGGATGCCCAGCTTTGCCTCTACTGTTTGCTATATATCTGGACCCATTGTTAAGAAGGCTCACCTACAACTATAGGATTCCCCCAGTTAGGCTGCATGAGAAGGAATACAAATTATTCGCTTATGCGGACGACATAGCCATTACATCACCAGAACCGGGGGGGGGCATTGAGCGAAATAGAGCGAGAGGCAAGGAATTTCGGGGTGATTTCAGGATACCTTATCAACAGAGGAAAGACACAGATAGTGCAGAATAGGTTCACAACATTTCAGGACACGAGGGTAGTTACAGAAGCAATGTATTTGGGGATTAGGGTGTCAGTGGATCTGGACAGATTAGTAGAGATTAATATGGAGCCTCTTTTGGGGAAGGTTAAAAGAAATTTGGAGAGAATCAACAACTTACATTTGACATTATTGGGGCGTATTAATATGATTAAAATGGTTACTTTTCCCAAATTTTTATATATGTTCAGAGCGATTCCCCTATACTTTGATGGCACTTAGTTTAATAGATTAGAAGCAACATTGAACAGGCTAATATGGGCACAGGGGAAGACACGTAGAGCATATCGATTCTTGACACTACCGAGGGAGAAGGGGGGATGGGGGGCACCTGATTTTAGGTTGTATTATTGGGCAGTAGCTCTCCAATACTCTCAAGGGTTATTAGGAGGCAGTATTTATTTTATTTTATTTTTATTTCTTATATCGCGCTGGAATCAATCCCGTAAGGGTATCTCCGCGCTTTGGCAGCCATAGAGTCAACAGGTTATGCGAGACAGGGTGTTAAAGGGGCCGGAAGGCTTCTTGGAAGAGGAGAGTTTTTAGTGCTTTTCTGAAGTACAGGTGGTTGGTGGTCATTCTGACATCGATAGGGAGTTTATTCCATAAGGCAGGACCAACCGAGGAAAATGCACGGTCTCCTTGTCTGGATTTTTTTGTTACAGGTGGTTTTAAGAGGGCTTGGTTACTTGAGCGGAGTGACCGGCCAGGTTGGTACAGCTCCAGAGATTGTGATAAGTATTTAGGGCTAGCCCCATACAGGCACTTGTGGACCGTGCAGCATATCTTAAAATTGATACGCTGCCGTAGCCAGTACGGTGAGAGATTGGGCGGCAGGAACGTTTATGAAGCGGTTCTGGGCAAGGAGGCAGAGAATGCCTTAGTAAATACAGTGGATTATGCCTACTTTAAACACACTAGGTTCAAGACACTAAGTGCGATATATAAAATCTGGAAGGCCGTCTGGAAAAAATTAGGTATTGGGAGGTATAATAGATATCTGAGGCTTTATACAAACAATGATTTTCCTGCAGAGATTTTTAGGGATGCAGTTATGAAAGATTGGGATGGCAACGGGATCAAGAAATTAGGGGATCTGCTGGATGTAAAAGGGGTGTTCCTACTGTTTCAGGATATTCAAAACAAATTCAAGATACCAGGGAGCAATTTTTTTAAATATCTACAAGTAAGGAGCTATTTTTATAAGAAACAGGGTGGGCCAGCAGGGATGGCTCACTGTAGGATAATGGACTATTTGGGGCGTAGCACTTGTGGTACGATTAGGCAACTGTACGCAGAACTCTATGCATTAAAATCAGATGATAGAGAGAAATATGCTTACAAGTGGGTCAAACAAGTAGGGGCGCACCCCGAGGGATTACAAGCCTCACTAGATCTAGGCCGGTCGGTGTTATGCTCGGCAACGTTACAGACTCAACACTATAAGACAGTTTACTCCCTGTATCATATACCTGCTAGAATTGCCCAGTGGGGGGGTAATACTGGAATAACCTGTCCACGCTGTAACTCAAGTAGTGCCAATATTACACATATGTTTGCACATTGCCCACAACTCTATACACTTAAACTGGCAATTGAAAAATTCCTGGAGGGATCTCTAGGGTTGAAGATCAAATTAACAGATGAGTTGATAATGTTAGGGGTGAATATAGGGGATAATAGTGAATATCCAGAATTTATGTTTATGGTTACGGCAGTTTTTAGGATTATTATCGCAAGGGCCTGGCTTGATAAGTCGGCACCAACATTTCAGTCATGGATAGCAAGGCTTCTTGCTACATACAACTTGGAGAAAGCCATCTATGAGAGGAAAGGTAGAAGGGCAAGGGTACTGGGGGGTAGGATATGGTTTCCCATTGAGCAATGGAAGAATAGGGGAAAATAGGGGTAAAAAACTGTGTTTTCAGGTTATATTTAGTATTTTTATTTTTTCTTGGTTTTTTTTGAATGTCGAACTTTTGGCGTATGTAATATCTGTACTGTAAAAATGCATTGGATTTCTTGGAAAAATGGGGGGGGGGAAACTCAATAAAAATATATTTAAAAAAAAAAAGGAATGTTCAGCAATTAGGTATTTAAACATGGGGAAAATACTGCACAGCTGCTATCTGAATATAAAAAGGCAAAGAAAAAAGTTTCCTCTTGGTGCCTAATTCCTAGAGTAGAGGCAGGAACACAACACACACCTCACCATTCGACAAGAAACTCAAGTGGACATAATCCTGATGCCCACAACTCAAAATAGAGAAGATAGAAATCAAAAGTATTCCCAAGATAAGTATAAAGAGGATTTAATAAAATTGGCAATATATTTCATGCAATAACAATTATTTCATACACAGAAATGGTTAAAAATGGAAAGACACAATAAGTCCAAAACACTTTATGCACACACATAATCCTTACACAGTAAGGGAAAAAAAAAACTTAAAAAGAAAAACAAACAGACAGTACATTTTGTCATTCAATTTCACACATTCGTTTGAGACACATTTATCCTGGAATATGATGAAGAACAAATTCTTATGCTATCTACAGATCCAGTGGCTTTGACGTATTGTGTAGATATTGCGTTGACGCGTTTCAATGGTGTTAATTTTCCATCTTTATCAAAACAAAGTAATAAGAACTCACTTAATGTTTCACTTATATAGTTGCACCATAAAATAGATCCTGAAGTACTTAATTGTATGTCTTCCCTTCACAACCATCTGTCTTTAACTGAGACTTTCAGTCTTCAGACAACATCACTTCAATTCTTCTCCTTAAACAAAGAATTATTTTACTCTTTCCCTCCTATTGGCTCGATCGTCAACCCGGAATTATTTCTTTATAAATTAGGATTTGATGGTTGGACGTAAAGGGCCAGATCCCTTAATATACAGTTTACTATGTGGTAGCTAGTCCTATTAAAAGTGTGTCCAGTGATTTAACTAGCATCATGCACCCCGACAAGAACGGCACCCGGCTATCATTTGCAAAAGTGTGTTCCTTTTGGAAGTCATGTGGTCTGTCCAAAACTCACACAGGCGTACTCGTCTGATTTCCTGTTGGCTAGAAGAGAATATAAAAAGGCGCCACGTTCTATGATCAATGCAAAATTTGGATTTTTGTATCATGGTGTCATTCTGACTCTAAACACTATACAGTTCTAGGTACAATAATCTCATTCCTAATAAAAATATAATCTGAAAATTATCTGTGTTGTTATATTAAATAACTGACAATATTTGTACCCACATGTCTCCTGCATCAAAGCCCCCATGTTTCTCTGCCAAAATCTCAATGTCAGCTTTCAAGATAGCTGCTAAATGTTTCGGCAGGTTCCACCATATCCACCCCAGTGGCTACCTGTGTGTGGAGGTGAGAATGTTGCGATTAGTGGATCTATCAACCTGAACACTAAGGGCCTAATTATGAGTTTGGCGGTCTCGTGGACCGCCGTACCACCCACGTATCCCAACAATGGGTCAATAGTATTTTTCTATATGTATCACTCATATGTGTGCATCCAACACATGCTGTAGAAATGCGTGCACCAGCATCGATATATTTGTAGAGAGTACTCACCATTGCTGCAGAATCCCTGTATTCACACCATCGGGTCCGTGGTCATCTCGTAATACGGCAGTGTTTGGACTGTCAGCAATGTGGTCTCCTGGCGAGGGTCAATGCGTTTTTTGGGTGGTCGGACCACAAACTCGTAATAAGGCCCTAAGTATACACTACATAGTCTGCTTACCATGAACACAAGTACGCACATCTTTTGCATATGCACAGCAAACACCGCAGACCTTGCTATGTGCACATTATGCAGACCTCTGATACACTATGGAGGCCTTTAAAATATGCATGTTACACCTACATAACCTCAGATGAGCCCTACATTCCATGTGTACATTTAAGACTTGCATACTTTATGTGTTTAGGCTCAGGGCTGTAATATATGAACAGTGCATAACATATTCTACTGTAGAAAAGAATCATACTAATAATTCAAAAAATGAAAACATAAAACAGTTAGTTATTTAGTAAAGCAAGGGAGGAGGCTTTGCTGCTGACAGGTATATTGCAGTGAAGTACTACGTTACTCTACAGTTCTCTATACAGGACAAATGCTTTAAAGCCTCATTATGTATCTCCCGATTGCTTTTTGCTCTCTGGAAAAAGCTAATTTTTACTGGAGACTGAATTTTGCTTAGCTTTTATTTTAGGACTATGCATCTTAACTCGCTGGTCTTTGAATCTAGAAAATATATTAAAGCTTTCTAAAGCAGAGAGATTACCTTATCTTGAGATAACTACTGGATGTGGTGGTGTCTTTCAAGCACTCGTTGCTATATCAAAATGTGTGTCTTGTAAATATACTTTTGCCCATTGTTCTCCTGCAGGTTTAGATTGGCCATATGAGCAATCGAACAATTTCCTAGAGACTAGCCAGATTTGCCAATTCAGATTCTGAGCCACTGCACTATATGTACTTACCCGGCTAATTGTTGTGCACGGAATGGCAGATTTACAGGCTGACCCAGCTGGTGCTTGAGTAGAGACAATAGAGAAAATTAAACATGCACTACTCATGATTTTCCAAGTCCTATTGCATGATTTTTTCCTTTTTCCATCAGATGTAGGGCACCGTGGATAAAACATAATCCTTACCTTTAATGGGGAAAGAACGCAATGCATCTGGTAACTCAGAGACGTTTTGGGGTGGGGGGGGAACTGTAGTGGTGTGGCAATGCAAGGAAAGAGACTTGGTGTCAGTATGGGAAGCGGCTGGGGTATGAGCTGAAAGAGCAGAAAGAGGGGTCTGTATATAAGGAGAATAGCAGCCAGGGGTGGAGAGAGAGAAACATGGAGATGCTAAGAAGTCAGGGATGGTTAGAGGGGGTGATTAAGAAAAGAACAGGCTTGGTGCGAGAAGAGTGCCAGTAGAGACAAGATAAAAGAGAAGAGTGAGATGGGATGGGTTGAAATAAACAAGAGCCAGTCAAAGAGGGAGTGGATTGGAAATATGAGGAAGGAAAAAAAGAACACAGATCTTCAGACAAGGCAAGGAGAAAGGTGTAAGGGAAAGACTGAAGTGAGAGAGCAGATTTTTTAGGAAGGGAAGATGCCTGGAGTGGGTGGATGGGTGTGCAGGCAGGCAAATAAGGAGCAGGAAAGCAGGAGACTGGAAAGATACTGACCATTTAGGGAAAAAGAAAGTTAGAGAGCCAGGTAAGCTGTCGGAGGATGGGTATTCAGGGACAAGCTGAGATGCTAGGTGCCAGCAGGAACAGGGCAGGCTTAGGTGACCTGGAGATAGTCAGAGGAAAGGCTAAGGGCATACATTGGAAGCGATAGTGATTGGTTTAGACAGTAAGAGTTCTTCACCATAGGACTCCACCTGGTTGACAAAAGAACTAGGACTGTCAACCACCCTCACCAGTCACGCCTAGGACTTCAGGATCATCATCGAAAGTAAACTCAACATGACCATCCAAGTTAACTCCGTCACCCCCTCATGCTTTCATATCCAATAAGCAGCTCGAAAAATGCCATGCACACCCTTGTCGCATGTAAGCTGGACTACAGGAACACCCTCTATACTGGGATCAACAAAGTACTAACCTGAAAACTGCAGACCTCTCAGAACTCAAGGGCCAGAATCACTATCAAACGTACATGCCACACTCATATCACCCCACCAATGACTCCTTATACACAATTCAAACTCCCCACATCACACTTTCAAGACACTACATAACATTGTCTCAGCATACCTCCATAAACACATTTGCTTTCACAAACCTTCCAGGCACTTCCACTTATCCAGACTCCTACTTGCAGGCATCCCACGAATAAGTAAAGACAGATCCAGTGGTTGAGCCTTGTCCTACATCTCTCCTAAAGCATGCAACAATTTGCAGCTACAAATAATAGACTCATCCTCACTTTTGAACTCCGCAATAAGCTGAAGGCCTGACTTTTCCAGAACTCCACGTGGCCATAGGTTTGGTTGGACTCACACCTGCTCAGCAACAGGATACCATCCCAGGTGATAGATTTGTAGTATACCGCGGTACATGCCGATGACAAGGCAGTGTATGATTGGCCAATAGCTGCTTTTACAAAAGTGAAAAGCATCCATGTTATTTTTACCACACTTTGGCTGTACTTCATTTTAGGGTCTTAGGTCTTTTTAAGTAGTAGGTTTTATTGTTGTTCTCTGCCTATTACCACTATATTAACATGGTAATATGTAGGGGAAAGGATTAATATTTTCTATTTATTTTTTTAAAGTTTATGGAGTACCACTCTAGTACCTAGAAAGTACATTGGTAGTTACAGAAACATGCAAACAATGATATGTGATATGCACTCCTTATTTAAACAATTTTTTATCTTTTTTGTTTTCAATTAAACCTGGTGCTGACCCATATCTTGACTAGCCCCTAGCCAAGTTGGTACAAATAGAAACAATTCACAGGAACCTGTGTTATGGGAAGCACTATTCACTTATTCACTAAACGTGATAGCTTTTTTCTTCTTATTCTTCATACATTTTCAATCAGATCTCAACATATTAAATATGTCAGTCTTATGTTTCACCAAAAGTTCATGCAAAATTTTCGCAGTCTTGCGGGTCAGACTGCTAATATAACCGTCATACCAAACATACACAACAAAATATGAATAGACTCTCGTCAAAACTCTGGTCACATTTCTTTTCTTCATATCCCAATGCAATACACTTCATTAGCTACAATAAAGTCAACAACAATCAAAGTCCACAGTAATGAGAAGTGGGATCAGGAAGACTAAAATAAGGAGACCACGGACTTTGATTGTTGTTGACTTTATTGTAGCTAATGAAGTGTATTCCCCTGACGAAGGTGCATACCGAAATGCATTGGGATATGACTTCACGTGTTTAATGATGAAGAGTTGTTTGAAGAATTCCAAGTAATATATCTTCTGACAAATAAGAAGAATAAAAACAACCTTGAAGAAAAGAAATGTGACCAGAGTTTTGACGAGAGTCTATTCATATTTTGTTGTGTATGTTTGGTATGACGGTTATATTAGCAGTCTGACCCGCAAGACTGCGAAAATTTTGCATGAACTTTTGGTGAAACATAAGACTGACATATTTAATATGTTGAGATCTGATTGAAAATGTATGAAGAATAAGAAGAAAAAAGCTATCACGTTTAGTGAATAAGTGAATAGTGCTTCCCATAACACAGGTTCCTGTGAATTGTTTCTAGTTACAGAAACAAACATTCAAAAAAACTTAAAGTACACTGTAGTACACTATATTAGTAAAATAGATAGTGTAGTACAGTGTATTTTCAATGTTTTGACAATTTTTTTTTTATACATTAAGAAGCACTGTAATTTGCAGGTATTACTGCAGCACTCAGTAGGACTTTCTTATAGACACATCTGCCAGTGGATTTCTCACCTTGTGAATATCCCCTTGCGTCAGCAACATTCGGAAATTCTTTTCGTAGCTTCGCGCCGACGTGGAATTGGACGTCATAGAGGCACGGCATTGCTCGCGAATCCGCTGACGACACCAACGCCCATATTAGGCCCACGCCGGCGTGATGACACAGTTCCCTTTTTTCCGCGTCGTCGACGCTAACGGTTTTGGGAATCTCAGTAGCTATACTGGTGACTTTGTTTCGTTTTTCTGTGTTTCCTGCTTTTTTGTTTCGTGACGATGTCAAAGAAGACCGGTTTCAAGCCCTGCAGGGAGTGCGGGAAAATGATGTCCATCACGGATCCGCACGAGGACTGTATTTGGTGCTTAAGCTCAGATCACGACGTGGATGGATGTACATCTTGTCGTAAGATGAATCCGAAGGCCCTGCGGGAGAGGGAAACCAAACTACTTGTGTCAAGGCTAAAGGCCGACAAGGGGAAGAAGACTTCAAGATTCCGCTCAAGGAGGACGAAGTCGAGGACGAAGTCAAGGTCCCGATCTCGAGAGGGTTCGGCCTCGAAGTCCTCTTCGGACCATGCTTCAAGATCAAGGAAGAAGCACAGGAAGAGGAGGCATGAGTCTCGACGTCACTCGGGTGAGAAGTCGAACTCGAGGTCGAGGTCGCCCAGGAGGGTTCGTTCGAAGGTGATCCCGCCGAATGGAGAGTCCGGATCAGGAAGGTGGGGCTTCGCCTTCAAAGTCGCAGGTACCCTCTCCGGCTCCGGAGTCCAATCCATCTCCGGCGCCGTCTTCGGCTCGAGAGGAGGAAGAAGTAGTCCCTGTGGAAGATGATGAATCTGCGCATATGGTTGAGCCGGATTTCATCCCACCTCGAGGTCAGCCCGAGGGTGTTCAACCACCTTTTCAAGCGCCTGGCCAAGACCCTTCAGCGTTCTTGAACGCTATGTATGGCGTGTTTTCAAGGGCGTGGTACCCCTCTGGTGCACCTTCGGGTCCCATGGGTCCTCTGGCATTCAATTTGGGTGTTCCACATTCTTATGCCCCGGCTCCGTTCATGCCGTTTATGCCAGCCCCAACGACGCCATGGCAGTTCCCGGCTCCGCCGAGGTCGTCACCAGCTCGTCAGAAGTCGACGACTCCGATGCCGGCGTCGCCCGCTCCAAGTAGACATCGGGAGCATACAACTGGGCCATCGAATTCGGTACCGACGTCGGTTCCGGCTCTGTCGGAGTCGTTTGTGGATCCGGTGCCGAGGCGTGTAAAGGAGAAGTCCAGGAGAGAAGCACAACGCCTCTTGGAGGAACAAAGTTATGCCGACTCTCGCCCTGACTTAGAGGAAGGTGAGCTGGGTGAAGATTGTTTTGAAGAGCTGGCTGATGCCAGTGGCCTGTATTTTTCCCCAGAGTGGGAATTGCCCTCAGGGCATGATGCGCCTTCAAAGGAAGTCCAGCCATATCATGTGGTGATGAGAAAGGCTGCGGGACTTTTACATTTAACATTACCAACGGTTGAATTTAAGTCAAACCTTCTAACAGAAGTACTTCACTCACCGAGTTCAGCTGTGGAGCCTTTAATTCCATTTAATGAGGCATTAACTGAGCCCATTATGGAGGTGTGGAAAAAGCCACTTTCTGCTCCTGCGGTATCCAAGAGTGTGGCTAGAAGGTATAGGGTAGCTCCAGAAGACCCTGCATTCTTGACATCTCACCCTTCTCTAGGGAGCCTGGTTATTCAGGCTGCGTGCTCTAAGAAGTCAATAAGTGCATTTCCCCAAGTTCCTGGGGACAAGGAGGCCAAAAAGCAAGATCAGGTGGCCAAAAAAAGTTCTCATCTGCAAGTATGGCTTTGAAGTCTACAAATGCCACTTGTCTCATGGGGAGGTATGTGCACGCATTTATGGACTCAATGCGTGCTTTGGCTCCTAAGATCCCTGAGGAAAACAGGAGTGATTTCGAGGAGGTGTTGTCTGACACCCAAGCAGCGGCACGCCAAGTAATTCAAAGTGGTCTTGACACAGCTGATTCTGTGGCTCGGATTATGGGTACTACAGTTGCTACGTGAAGATTGGCTTGGCTAAAGTCCTCTGACTTTTCTACTGACGTTCAGGCAGCGCTTTTGGATCTGCCATTTGACGGAGAAGGACTCTTTGGCAAGAAGGCAGATACAGCCCTCGAGAGGTTTAAAGACAGCAGAGCTACTGACAGGTCTTTAGGTCCCCAAATTAGAGGTGCATCGGCCAGAAAGTTCAGAGGATTTGGACGCTCTTCCTTTCGGAACTTTAGACAAGGCCAGCAGCAGCAACAACAGCAGCAGCAGCAGAACACCTTGTACAGGTCATACAGGGGGAAGCAAAGGGGTCGTGTTCGAGGGCGTCAAGCCTCTTCCTCATCCACCTCCGACAAACCCCCCAGTCTCAGAAAAGCAGCCCTAGATCCGCCATTCAGGATCATGTGGGTCCGGTGGGGGGTCGGCTTACCTACTTTCTACGGGATTGGGAATCGGTTACATCAGATCTTTGGGTTCTCAATCTCGTAGAAAATGAGTATGCCCTTCCCTTTCGGGAATTTCCTCCCAATTACCCTCCTTGCCGAGGTTATTGCACGGAGGAACATCTGCTGCTTCTACAGGAGGAAGTACAGACTTTATTAAGAAAGGGTGCGATAGAGGTGGTCCCAGAGCAGGAAAGGGGTCAGGGATGCTACTCCCGGTATTTCCTGATCCCCAAGAAGGATGGCAGACTTCGTCCAATCCTGGATCTCAGGATCTTGAATCTCTATCTGAAACAAGAGAAATTCAAGATGCTCACCCTTGCACAGACTGGATGGTGTCGCTCGACTTGCAGGATGCGTATTTTCATATCCCAATCCTGAAGTCTCACAGGAAGTATCTCCATTTTACGGTGGGATCGCAGCACTATCAGTTTGCGGTCCTTCCTTTTGGAATTGCTACTGCGCCTTGAGTCTTCACCAAGGTGATGGTGGCGGCACATCTCAGAAAGTCGGGGATTCCGGTATTCCCCTATTTGGACGACTGGCTGATCAAAGCAGAGTCGTCAGAGAAAGTGCTCCAGCATCTGCAAGAGACAACTCAGTTGTTGTACCGTTTGGGTTTTTCGATAAATGTACCCAAGTCTCACCTGGTGCCCTCCCAGCGCAACCTGTTCATAGGTGCCGTACTGGACACAGCTGTATGTCGGGCATTCCCCCCTCCTCAAAGAATTCGCGACATACAGGAAATGGTTCCTTTGTTTCACACTGGAGCGGTAGTTCCAGTCCTGAAGGTCCTTCGTCTGCTCGGTCTGATGGCTTCATGCATTCTGTTGGTCAACCATGCACGCTGGCATATGAGGGCGCTCCAGTGATGCCTCCGCAGGCAATGGTTTCAACACCAAGGGGATCTCAGGGAGTCAGTGAGGATCTCCAGAGAGGCTGCAGCGGATGTATCTTGGTGGGGCGTGGAAGGCAATCTGTCGCAAGGGAAGCCTTTCCATCTGTCTCCATTGGTGGTCACAGTGATAACGGATGCATCCACTCTAGGGTGGGGTGCTCATCTGGGGGATCTGGAGGTCAAGGGTCTTTGGTCTCCAGAGGAAAGGTTGCTTCACATCAACCTTCTAGAATTGCGGGCGATACGTTTGGCGCTCAAGGCCTTCCTCCCTTCCCTTTGCGGTCGGTCAGTGCAAGTCCTGGCGGACAACACGACTGCGATGTGGTACATCAACAAGCAGGGAGGAGTAGGGTCGCAGTGTCTCTACAGAGAGGCTCTGCGGCTCTGGTCTTGGGTTCAGGACCATCAGATTTGTCTGATGGCAAATCATCTGGCCGGGGTTCTGAACGTGCGAGCAGACAGTCTGAGTCATCAGTTCTCGGCCGACCACGAGTGGAGGCTCCATCCGGAGGTTGTTCTCGACATCTTTCGGATGTGGGGAACTTCTCGGGTGAACCTGTTTGCCATTCGCGACAATGCTCACTGCCCGTCGTTCTGCAGTCTCAAGTATCCGATGCAAGGAGCCTTGGGGGACGCGTTTCAGTTGAGTTGGGGAAATCAACTCCTTTATGCGTTTCCTCCCATACCCTTGATTCCTCGGGTTCTGTGGAAGATTCGCCAGGACCGGGCCCAAGTCATATTGGTCACCCCTTGGTTGGACAAGAAGGGTGTGGTACACAGATCTTCTCCACCTCTCCTCTCACCCGCCGCTTCGTCTCCCTCTCAGGGCAGACCTCCTCTCTCAGGTGGAGGGGCAGGTTCTACACCCCCACCTCCAGACATTACACCTTCATGCCTGGAGATTGAACGGGGCAACCTGAATACCTTTTCTCTCCCGCCTGACGTGGTGGATGTCATCTTGTCAGCCAGGCGTGACTCCACTAAGTCCATCTATTCATATAGATGGTCAAAATTTGTCACTTGGTGTGGGGAGAAATCTATTGACCCTTTGAGAGCCCATTTGTCTGATGTTCTCCAGTTTGCCCTCTCTCTGGCGCAGCAAGGGCTTTCTGTTGCCACAGTTAAGGGCTATCTTTCAGCGCTGTCGGCATTTCTCTGCTTGCCTGACCAGCCATCTCCTTTTAAATCTCCTGTAGTTTTAAGGTTTTTGAAGGGCCTCACAAATAAGTTCCCTCCTACTCCTTTTATTGTGCCTCAGTGGGACTTAAATCTTGTCTTGACCTTTTTAATGGGTGCTCCCTTTGAGCCTCTTCACAAATGTCCTATGAGGCTTTTGACTCTTAAGACAGTCTTCCTCGTTGCAATAACCTGAGCAAGGAGGGTAAGTGAGCTTCAATCTCTTAGTTCCAAGCCCCCTTTCTTGACCATTCATGCTGATCGAATGGTTCTTAGGACCAGGGCTGCTTTTCTCCCAAAGGTGGTGACTCCTTTCCACCTTGGTCAATCCATTACCCTCCCTACCTTTTATCCCTCCCCACACCCTTCCAAGGAGGAGGAGAGATTACACCGTCTGGACCCCAAAAGGGCGGTGTCCTTTTACCTGGACAGATCTAAAGACTGTCGATTGGATGACCAGCTCTTCATTGGGTTTGCTGGCTGCAAAAGAGAAAAAGCGGTCCATAAAAGAACTTTGTCAAGATTGATCGTCCTCTGTATAAAGATCTGCTACTCTTTGGCCGGTAAGGAACCACCAGAGGGTATAAGGGCTCATTCTACAGGAGCTAAATCTTCAACCTCAGCATTGGCTAGAGGTGTTCCTGTAGAGGACATTTGTAGGGCGGCAACTTGATCTTCCCACCACACTTTCGCGAAGCATTACTGCTTGGATTCCGAAGTAAGGAGGCACCGCGCTCTGTCCTCCAGGATTTCCTGGTTTAGAAGAGTGGACACCCTCCTCCGGGAGTGGGGACTACTGTGGGACTCTATTCACAAGGTGAGGAATCCACTGGCAGATGTATCTATCAGAAGAACAAGTTACTTACCTTCGGTAACGCTTTTTCTGGTAGATACAGTATCTTCCTGTGGATTCCTCACAGACCCACCCGCCTCCCCGTTGTCCGCTCTTCTATACCAGAGAATCTGTGTTGTAAATATTTTATGGTCAAGGAAAATGTGTTATTTCCAATGTTTTCTTATATTTACTTTACACTGTGTGTTTTACCTTGACTATTGTGTACTGTGTATACTATGTATATATCTACTGTCATTGGTCCGTCCGTGTGCCTCGAAGGCACGGAAAAAAGGGCGGAACTGATGTCATCACGCCGGCGTGGGCCTATTATGGGTGTCGGTGACGTCAGCGGAGTCGCGAGCGATGCAGTGCTTCTATGACGTCCAAGTCCACGTCGGCGCGAAGCTACGAAAAGAATTTCCGAATGTTGCTGACGCAAGGGGATATTCACAAGGTGAGGAATCCACAGGCAGATACTGTATCTACCAGAAAAAGCATTACCGAAGGTAAGTAACTTGTTCTTTTGTAAATAACTAAGCATGTGAAGAAATGAAAATATACTGTAGTACACCATATTTCTGAAACCTAGTGAAGTGTAGTGTATTTGCAATTGTTTACATATTTCAATTTTGCAAGTGTCATGATGATTCCTAAGTAATATCGCAGTGCACTGTAATTTAAGACTAATGAAATATAATTAATTTTTTCTACGTATTCCCACTTTAATACAGTGGTAATAGGTTGGGAAAAATATAAAACATACTACTTACCTAAAGCTAAGACCCCAACCCAGAACACAGACAAATTGTGAGTAAAACAATATGGCTGCTTTTTACTTTTGTAAAGGCAGCCATTATCCAATCCTATCACATACTGCCTTGTCATTGACATGTAGAGCAAAATACCCCAGTAATTATGTGGTAATTCACAATATTTTGTGGCCTTAAATTCCTATAAATTTAAATCCATTCTAACTTAAAAAATATGTATCCTTCTAACCTGTACTACCAAAAAGGATCATCTGCTCACCATAATCTATAATCCTGCCAGATTTCATGAAATTCTGACTGACCATTAGGCTGATATGCCAGAGTATATAGTTGATATAAAATACATTGCTGGAAAAACATGTTGTAGAACTCCCCTTTTTTATTTGCACCCTCTTAAAATACTGCAAAATCTTGCTTGGACTATCTGCCAATGTAGAAAAAGCAATAGGGCTGCAAAGTTTTGTGGAGATTCATCAAATGGGCGGAAATTATTATTGGCCTAAAATCTGAGGAATTGGGGGGTGGGGCATGTTCAACATGGCACTGTGTAGGAGCCTCTCAGTGCAGCTCTGCCACACAAGTCTGTCTGTGATTAACTCCTGCCAGTGTGAGCTGTGTGTACTAAAAGGGGAGCACTTGCGACACTGGTTCACCTGCCAGAGTTGGACCCCATCAATGGGAATCCTGCAAATTAGCAGTGCAGGTGGCGGCAAGGCCACAAAAGTCTACAAAATGGTGCCTGCCATGTTTTGCAAGTGCTGGTGGCCTTCAGAGCAGTGACAGGCCGGGAGAGCCCAATAACAGGCTGTGGAAGTGTGGTTAACATTTGCACACCCCCATCTTACCTCTGAAGTAGCCGTCATTGGCTGACGGCTCCCTGAGGCTGCTGCTGGTGGACTGAGAAGCCAAGCTGCCGTAGACCCTCTCCACCACACTAGTCTGCCTGTGAGAGGCTTGAGTGCTCCCCTACCTGTTTGAACGCTTTTACTGCAGGTAAGACCCCTGTGACCCCATCCCACTCACTGAAGTCACACGTCATCTCTGTGAAGCCCACATATCAGAAGTGCAGGTGACCGTAGGGCTGCAAACATATCCAAAAAGGGAGCCACTGGGAGCTTTGAGACCCCGGAGGTCATTGGAGCAGCAATGGGCCCGATGAGCCCCATAACAAGTAGGTGCACAGCCTGCATTTGCACACCATCTTCCTTCTTTGAAGTAGCCCTTACCGGCTGATAACTTCCTGAGACTGATTCTGCCACACTTGTGATGCATGCTAGATGCATGGTACAGATCGGAAGGCTGTGATCCTCTACCAGGTGGGAGCTGAAGCTTTCACAGACACAGCATACGTGGTGAACTGTAGCAGACTAACATGATATATACGCCACAGCCCCTATGGACAGCTCTCAAGACTGTAGCAAATGCCGCTGAAAGTAGCTAGGAGAGGAGCTGGGGTGCAGTGAGGCTTACCTGGCATCAGCATCGAGCAAATCTGCTGGGCACAAAGAATCCAGGGAGTCAAAGTAACCAATTTAAACTAGCAGTGAGTGTGAAGTATGCCTTAAGGTTGCCCTGAGGCACCTGGATCCAACATCTGTGGCGTCAATGAAGCGCCCCTCCCTCATTAGAAGTATCCCTTACGCTCTATATTTTTAGGCACAATAGTATTGTGCCTTGGTTTAGTGGAGCTATACCATCCTATTGCTCTCCTTTTTTAGCCCTTCGCCAAGTGGATCCACACATACCCACAAATCGAGGGTATAACTATGGGAAACCAAACTGGCTCTATACACAGATGACATCCTAGTGGCAATCACACAATGCCAATGTTCCTTGCCCACTCTGAGGCAGAGACTAGAATAATTTGGTAGAGTCTCTGGCTTTAAGATTAAGGTATGGAGGTCCCAGGCTCTCAACCTCACCATACCCCTGGTCGAGAGAACCCAGCAGAAGAGCCTCTTCCCCTTTACTTGGGCAACTCAGGGGTCCATTACCTGGGTATCCAACAGATTTCTGCTATATAAAAAAATGGCTGAACGCAACTATGCATCCCTGCTGACTAACGTCTGCTCCCACATCCTTTCCTGGTGGGGGGGAGGGCATATCGTGGCTCAGTCAGTCAGTTGCCATCAAGAGGACTCTCCTTCCAATGATTCTTTACTTAATGCAAACCCTCCCCTTGCAGCCCTCCCACATTTCTTGAAGAGTTTTCACCAGCTTATCGAAACCTTCATCTGGGATGTCAAATGGGTGCGTCCCTCTTGGAGATGCACCTACACGTCTGTAGTGGAGGGGGTTTGGAAATTCCCTATTTGGTGCACATTTATCAGGCGGTGCAGTTAAGATATGTGGTTGAAGGGCTTAGGCCAAGCATGGGGAAGAATTGGTATTTTATAGACCAAGCAATCTCTGACACATACGTAATGAAAGTACCCTGGCAGTTCAAAAAACACTTCACTCTGGAGTATGCATCTTCCAAGTTTTTAGGGTAACTATTGGGACAGGGTACAGGATTAGAATAGCCAAGAAACTCTCCATGCCTTGTTTCACCACTCACACCTATAATTGCTAACCCAGACTTTCCACCTGCACTGCATGGCCTGGCTTTTTCCCTCTGGCAAAAAGCAAATTATAAGAGGATAGGCAAATTATGTGACCAACAAGGGCTGCTTGACATTGCACAACTTAAAATAGACTATGCTTACCTGACACTAAATATTGGTTTTATGTCACCATCAACCACTGGGTGACACATCCTCTAGTATGACCTTTCGTGAGCAGACACCTCACAAACCTTGAAACGTGGCTTTGCCCCTGCCAAGAACACAAAGCCTCCAACCCAACATTTATGCTTTCTTTAATACCCTCTCAAACAGCAGCACCTTCCCGTCTTGACTACGTTGGGAATTGGAATGCAAAGATATCTTCACAGATAAAGAATGGTCTGGCATTCTACATCATTCCTGCAACTAAGCCTTTAGCGCCTCTGAGAAGGAAACCCTACTCAAAATTGCTCATTATTGGAATTACAAGCCTGCAAGAACTGTCAAATGGAAATGAAAGACAATGACAGATGCAAACGTAATTGTGGCCCGACAGGCACGTTTACACACCTGTTATGGCACTGCCCCAAATTGCACCTCTACTGGGCTGATATCTTAGAAGACATTGATGAGATGTATGATACAGAGATACCCAGATTTCCCAATTACGTCTTGTTGGGTGTCCCTAATGCTTTGACCCATCCCCTTTAATCGACAAAAGGAAAAGCCATTACACTTGCCCTCTGTGTGGCAAAACAGGTCCTTCTGTCGAAATGTGTCCCGGAGATGGTGACTACTCACATGGACTGGTCATACAGACTGTGGGAGCTCCTTGGCATGGAATAAATAACTGCATCTGTGGAACTCAAGGTCCCAAAGCTAGACAAAACATGGGGCTCATGCGACTGGTTTCTGGTGCAGAGCTTCCGGGACTTGACATGCCCTGCATACTTACAAGTGTTTTACCTTACAGCGGAGACACATAACCAGACTTAATGATCCCTCTGCATTGTTTCTTCACTTTATAGCTTTCGGAGATAACAGTGATCGATGAGTATTACCCTTCTCTCCCTTTTTTCACCTATGGACATTTGGACTCAACCCACCTCCACCCTCCCCATCACCTCCATTACCTCCCTCCCTGAATTCTTACTATGTTCCCATCTCTACTTTCCTCACTGCCTTTGGAGCTAGGGAGGACATCAACTGACAGAGAGATGTACTCATTCACACAACCAGTCACTCACCCATACATTCACTGAGACTCCTAATCACTGACGTATACAGTCAGTCACACACCCTCTCAGTCATCCATATAGTCACTCTTACACCCCCTGATTCATCATTACAACTTGGTATATATATTTGACACTCATAAACATTTTAAAAACACTCAGTCATTGGATGATGTCATTTGAGATGTCATCAGTGATGTTGTCATTGATGTCACTGACCATGTCATGTGTGATGTAATGTGTGAGGTCATAAGCAGTGCATTGTGGAGGCACAAGTTATAGCTAATTCAGCTAACTATAACATCTGAATTTCCATGGTTTTGTATGAGTAAAATCTGACCCTAAGTATAACGTCCCTGTAACCTTTGATTTTTTGTATGAATTTCAAAGGTTTTTAAATCCTATTTATTAACTATAACATCCTTGTAACCTTTGGTTTTTCAAGCGAATTGCTAAAGGTTTTTTAAATGATAATTTCTAACTATAACATCCATCTAACCTTGTTTTTTTGTGTGAATTTTAAGGTTTCTTAACTAGAAGTCATATTTGCAGAGTCGTGGGGAAAGGAGAATGGGCCTCGCACCAGCTCTCAGAAATTTTGCAGCGTAGGACTTAGAGGAGGTATCAGGGGGGCTTCTTGACCCCCAAAGTCTCTCTGGAGCCAAGGCGATGGAGGACTGGCGTGAGGACAAGAGGGACAGTGTCTCTTTGGAGTATGTGACAACAAGAGCACAGTCCCACTAAGGTCCCGGGTTCAGAGAATAACTTGTGAACTCTTAAAATGATCCCTCTCAGAAATTTCCAGGGTGTATGACAACTGGACATTGTCCAACGTACTAAGTAAGAAGGTAAACACCTGAATAGGGGTGAAGACCAATAACTAGGGACCAACACCCTGACGAATGGTAGAGCGACCCAGGTGGGCGCGGTAAAAATTGGCAGAAACATGTTGGTATCTGCAGTGGGGATATAGGGGTCCTTACCTCCCCTGAATAACCCAGCTTTTGTGTTTTAATCCTATTAGGGGTTAACTGGAATAAAAAATTGAGTGTTGACCTCTAGGTTGTTTTAATTATATGTATCTGCACTATTTGGTCTCGTCTTTAAGGGGAATATATTCCTTTCCTTTAAGTTGTGTCACGTTTTAAGATGCTGTTTTGTGTTTCTTTACTTTCACTCTACCCTCAACACTATTCTTCATAAAAAAATTCTCACGCTCCATCCAGGGTGTTGGTCGGCACCTGGATGTATGATGCAGACCTATGATGAAGCAGTATTAAGACATTCATTGTCTTCCCTTTGTTTGTCTTGGGTCTGGGTGGAAATGAGATATACCATTCCCATGTGGGCAGGTGTATGAATTGTGGTACCTCCCTGTCACTCATTTTGGGGAACAGAGTATTTTTTGTAGCACTTCTCTGTTGAGTGAGATTTAGACTTTATTCCCCAACCAGTAGTGCACCGGGAGGCACGTTTGCAGACAGGTCGAGAAAGAGGACATGGCCTCTGACAACTTCTTTGCAATCCTGCTGTGTGGGGTTTACTGGAGGTCCCCCTCCCTGGGCCAATTTTGGTCCCGGGAACCCTATCCCCCAGGGCCTACCCTGTATTTAAATTTTATTTTTTACATTGAAGGGGGCTATTTGGCCCCCCTCCCGGGGCCAATTTCTCAGGGCCAGGCATTAACCTTTAAAAAGAAAAGGGCTGATATTGCCCCGTTTGATCCCATCCCCAAGGCACGGCCAGGCCGTTGGGGACTGTGGGGGAGCCTCAGGGCCCCCGCGGTCCCAGCCAGCTCCCCGCATCCTACAGGAGACAGCATTGCTTCTGGACAAAGGGAGCTGCTAACATGCAGCTCCCCATACCCAAAAGAAATTCTGCTTCGCTTCATGGAAGTGAGAGCATTTTTCCTGCTCTTAGCTTCCCTGAACCGGGGCAGAGTTTGTTATGCCTAGGCGGGAGCAGTGCCCCCACCAAGCCATAGCAAATTGCAGTGTCCCGGGGTGGGAACCCTGGGACATTGTTGGAGCTGGCCCTGGGCTGGAAGTCCCCAGGGCTATGGAGGGCTCCTGGAGGGGGGCCACGTGGCACCCCTCCATCTTCTGTGTAGCCCCAGTGACGTGGTGGTCCCTGGGGCTGGGGGTCCACAACGGATCCAGTCTCTACTTAATTTTTGCCCGGGGAGGTTGCGGGAGGGACGCACACGGCCCCCCCATTATTATTATTTATTGCATCTGGGACCTGGTCCAACCGGGGCCTTAAACGAAGCAGTGCAACCAGCGCCTTTTCTTTTTACATTTTGCGCAGGAATCGCGGATTCACCTCTACTCCCGGCCTAGGGGGTCAGGGAGTTTCTACCCTGTTGCCTTTTTTTCCTTTTAAAAGTTTTCTCTCATGACACGGTTTAACCGAGTCACAAGATAGCTGCCAACAGGGTTCGCAGATCCACCGAGGCCACAGTTGTATATCTGAGATATCTTTAAATTTCTCAGGAACTGCTCCATCAATCAGGGGTTTAAAAACCACACTACTCACCCGTTAGGCTCTCTAGTCGCTGGGGGGGGGGGGAGCTGTGTGCAGCTCCGTTGGGGCCATTCGAAGAGCCAGATCTTGGGGTCTTTTATGAATTTCTACAGTGCCGGACTTCGCCTGAGGTGAAGGGGGAGATTGTTCCAGGTCTTGGGTGCAAAGTAGGAGAAGGACCTTCCATCCACTCTCTTCCTGTAGATGCATGGGACCCTGGCTAGGGAGAGGTCGGCTGGGCGGAGGTTTCTCTAAGGGGCGTGGAAGAAGAGGCGATTGTTGAGGTATTGTGGTCTTATGTTGTGGAGGGCCTTACAGGCATGTGCGAGCAGGTTGAATGTAATTCTTGTTTCGAAGTGGAGCCAGTTGAGGCCGCAGAGGTTTTGGGTGATGTGGTTGTGCCGTGGGATTTGCATTAATTAACAAAAAGAGTGCCTTTTGGACCAAAAGCTACCTTTTTGCTAATTTTGGTATAATTCCGTTCAGCAGTTCGGGCTGTAGCCATGTCTAAAGTTTCCTATGGAAATTAATATGGAGAAAAAGCATTTTGGGACCCCTCCTTTTTCTTGAAGCAGCTTGACGAATCACTCCAAAACTTTGAACACAGCAGTTGAAGTGAGTGGTGTATTCGTTTTAGTTTTGAAAATTTTGCGAAGATTCGTCAAACAATGCCAAAGATATTGGCAAATGAAAAAACTCTCTTCCTTTGGAAACTAGAACCTAACTGTACCTACTGGCGACCGCCGGTAGGTAATATATATATATAAAGTATATATATATATATATATATATATATATATATATATATATATATATATATATATATATATATATATATATATATATATATATATATATTACCTACTGGCGATAGCCAGTAGGTATATATAGTTAGGATTGTTTTCCATAGGGAAATCGCAACATTCTATTGGGAATAACTTTGGCGCCGGTTGAGGAGGGGGGGTGATTCGTCAAGCGGGGGCCGAGATAAAAGGGGGTCCCAAAACGTGTTTTCCCCATGTTCATTTCCATGGGGCGGTTGGACTCACTTTTAGCCCGAACGGCTGAATGGTTTTCCACCAAACTTGGCAAAATTGTAGGGACTGGTAGCCCGATGTGCCTTTGCTATGTCTCAAGATATGTGCTCCAGTGGTTTTTACGAAAATTAACTTTGAAAAAATATATATTGGGCTACATTGGGCTATATATATGTTAGAGCCCAAATGTAGCCCAATGTAGCCCAAAGATGGCCACCAGAGACAAAAAAAACAAATGTAGCCCAAATATTAGCCAGATGTAGCCCAACTATAGCCCAATGACAGAATGTCCCAGAGTGTTCTAAAGAACAACTCGAGCGCTAACAGGCTTTCTTATGACAAAAGTATGGCACACCTGAAGTCATCTTGATTGGAATAAAGTGTTAACACTTAAAACATTTAATTTGAAAAGGAACAAAATGAGGGGTTTCATTTTGCCATATAAATTTTATATATATATATATATATTCACTGAAAAAACCATAGGTTACACACCAGTTATAGTTAGGAATTAGCATTTAAAAAACCTTTGGAATTCACTGAAAAAAACATAGGTTTCACACCAGTTATAGTTAGCTGGAAATTTTACTTGCATAAAACCATTGAAATTCTCACGTTATGTATTGTAGTTCCTATTTTCCCAATAGGCTCTGCGCATTGGAATAATATCTTCAATAGTATAGACGTAGGACTGTGGTTAACTAGGTCTTCTACTGACGATATTAGACTTAAAGTTATGTGTGCCAGCTAGCTCAGAGTTCACTAGAAACTTTCTCGAATAGGCAAGGAGGAGTTTAACCTCCCTGGATAGACAAGAAGGGATTTAGTTTCTGACAACCATAGAACATGACAACTTTGCTCCCCCCTAATCAAGAGTATATCTCTAGAGTCGTGTGAAAACAAAAGACAACTATTTCACTCAGTCAGTACGTGCATACTTAGTTTCACCAGATTGTAGAGAAAATGAAGAGACGGGCGTTTTCAATAAAAAGGTGTTATTTATTGATCAGTCTCTTTTCTCATGCAAGAGAAATGAATCGCTATTATTGTAATACTTATAGTTAAGTAAAGTGCATACAGTAAAAGCAGGATTATAAAATAATACTGTAAAAGCATTTATATGGTTTCTTAGCCATATGATACTTAAAATGGATAAAAGATATACATACATATATACATTGACTAATCGTTCTCAACTGGTGCTTCTAACTACGCCTACCCCGGTGTACCTGACCTAAGCCTAATACGTGGGCGGGAGTAAATAAGTAGCAGTTTAAGTTAAGTTTGGTTTGCCAAGGATCTGACTCAAGAATTCTCTGTAAGGGGTTAGTCAGTTCAGTACCTGGGATTTAGAAGGCTGGAGGGTTGGTATCTCTGTCTCAGGACTCGATATCCCAGTTACCCTGCGAGGGCGGCTGGAAACGCCGGAGGCTGGATTTCTCGGCAGGAGAAAAGGCAGCGTCTCTCTCAGTGCGTCAAAAGGGAGGGGCAGCGTCCGTGGGCTTTCTGCATCAGCTGGGCTCTCCGGCAAGTAGCGCTGCTCCAAGCTCGTCACCACCGTGTCTTTGCTTAGGGCAGCGTTGGTATATTTATACCTGAAAGGTGCCGAGTTTGACGTAAGGATGGACAAAAGACGTCAGTAAGAATGTCATAAGGACTGGACTTTTCAGGAGTTCTCGAGCGAAATCAAAACAATAGCTGCGGGGGATTTCCCAGGTCTGCTGGAGGTTTGATTTGTTTTGAGAACTCGGTGTGCTTTCTAGGGGGCTGGAGGGATAGTGCGTGCTTAATGTGATAGCATGCGCTATGACCTAATCTGAAAACGGGTTTCTGTGCCGTTGTATGGACATTAGTGAATTAATAACCGGACAAGGGTCAGAAATAGGAGTATCAATATAGGTACCTAGATAAACACACTACACCCACTCCACGATTTTATGTACATATTTACTAACCTAAGTAATAGTAAACATAACTAACAGTGCATGTGTATACCGAACCACCCCAAAAACATTTTCTTGTTGTATTTGAAAAATGGCGTATGCGAAATGCACGAAATGAGTATAGGTACTGTATGCATTCAAGCAGTATAATCATTCAAAAAGGAGATGCATATTTTATATCAGCATGAATGATTTGCGAAATTACACATGAAATGGCTCTTGATACAGAAAAAATAATTGCGAGACCATCTCATCACATATAAATACAATTAATTGCATATAAACTAGAGGTTGAGGTAATGTAATGTCTCTAGTATTCCTAAGAATAGAAGCTCTGTTCTCTAAGAATAGTTTTACTTTAAGCAGAAGATAAGTGCCCAAAAGGTAAATATTTTGGAATTGGGAAAAAAGTTTTCGCTTTTCAGGGGAGAAGAGAAAAAATAGTTCACAGTCACTTTGTTTTCAAAAGACTGAAGGCCAAATTCAGAGTTCAGGGAACGCCGTGTGCAAGTTTGTTTAAAAATCATTCTCTCTGTTCTGGTAAAAACATCATTTCAGACAGACTCTCGAAAAAACAGTCTACAGCTTCTGGTGAAAGTTCGACTAGGTTGGAAAATGTCGCTACCATGCAGTCATGCGCATGATTGCTTTCAATGATGGTTCGATCAGAACTGCTTACAGAAGGTCGTACCTGGTCGATGCTGCTTTCATCTTGTACTTCACTACCCTTCAATCGTAGTGGTGAAGTCTCCACGAATGCCGTCATCAGGATAGGTAGCCGCTGGGGACAGCACAATGCATGAGCCTTTACTGGACCCAACAAAGTATCTGCATCCAATGGTACGTCCGATTGTAGTGTAAGACAGGTGTCCAACACGCATTCTTCGCCGCATAGCATGCACCTTAATACAGGCATCACACAATTCTGCCAGATGGGTCTGAATGAAAGAAACCAGGTCATATTCAGATCTCGTAGCCGGGCTAAGCCAAGGATTTTAGTTATGCGGTCCCGGTAGCGTATAGCTAGGATCGTTTCTTCCATTGTTGCTGTAGTCTTGTCTGTGACATGGCTTGCCATAATGAAGCAAGAGTAGCAAGAATAAAATGCCTGCTACGAGTCCCAACAGGAGTGGAAGTCCGCCAAAGATGGAATGGACGAAATTTGGAAAAATACCCAGGATTGCTTTGAATGGGGTTAAAGCTCCTGAAAAAACTGTCTTAAATACACTTGCGATACCACTTGTATCAGAAAAATTTAAGATTTCGTTCAGCATTTCTGCGAAGTGTAGGGGGCAATTTGTTGATAACATTGAATGAATCTCTGCCGTTGTCCTTGCAACTTGGACATCATACGTTTCTTTTGATGACGTCAACTGGGTTGGCGTCTGTAGGAGCACAGTCTTCATTCTGCTTAAAGTATCAATTCGAATAGAAGAGATTTTTAAACTGGGACATAACCTTCCATCCCTGTCTGGAGCATCATTCGGGAACAATACTCTTTCACAGCACATGACCCTGGAAGTCACGCTTACAAGATAAGGTTTTCCTGGCAGCAAGCCACAACATCTGTGATCTACAATTAGAATGTAACTCCCGTTCGAAAGTCTTCTAAAGAATGGTTCTATTTGTGTTGCAGGTGTGCCTAACTGGTGACATGAAAGGTTATTTGAAGTCCCTTCACAGGCCCCATGCAAACTTATACCCTGACACAGAAGTATGCCACTTAGTGATTTTTCACAATTTTTACCACTAAGAAATACACTCTGTCCTTTATTACTGACACATGTGTGTGTATAGGGCAAGTTCCATGTTGACTTAACGTATCCTTTACCCAACCTTTCATACTGGCCTGCCTGTATATATTTTTGGCAGTATTGAAACTGGAAAGTTGTTATCGGAATATTTATTATCCCATGTATTATCCATTCAATGACAGGTCGTTCTGACATTGTCAATGGTAATCTCTCAAGTTTTTCAATGCTCAGAATTGTATAGTCAGCACCCTTTTGTGCCAAACTGATTTGTTTATCAGTAAGGTTAAAGATATTAAATAGTGACGTTGTGTTGATTAAACGCCAAGGCACATAGCCTGAACGCAGATTTTGTAACGTCCAGCCAAGCTGTACAATAGAACGTAATTGAGACTGACCGTGTTGCAACATCAGTAAGTCTTGCTCTATTATATCGATTGCAGAAGATACAATACTGTCCAGTGAATATGTTCTGGAAGACAGAGTCATTAACCCATTGTCCACAACAGAAAGTGATTTTTCCAAATTAACATGGTCAATTTCCCGTATTTTTTCTGCTGTCTCAATTTGAGTTACTTTCCAAGCTTCGTTGTAAGCTGCATATATAGAGGCCGCTATGAAACGTTTTTGACGCTGTTTGCGTGGTCCCATGATGAAATCACGCAAGTCAGCACCTTCTTTAACCGCATGCGTGCGGGCGGAATTCCGCTCGCATGCTGAGATTTGCGGAAACGCATGTTACGTGACGAGCTGGGCTCGTCATGAGCGTGCGAGGAGGCTACCTCATGACGAGCCCAGCTCGTCATGAGCGTGCAAGGGGTTAAGTATAGTTAAGTGTTGCTTAATTTCTGACAGTGTGGATGTATGTAGCCATTGAAGGCAGAGTTTCCCCACACTGTAAGTAGTTACAATCCCTGGATGTTGTCTCTGGGAGTATCTTGGGTCTGGCCTGGTCAATGTGAACCCCTGTATTTTGTTCAGGAATCTGTCTTGACAGTTATTTGTGTCTGTGGGCCAGATCAACCATTGTTTCCAATCAGGATGTGTTCTGTTTTGGTTTAAAATATGGGATATGTCTATCTCAACATCCGTAGTGCTATTACTGTTAGGTGTTGGTTTTGGAATAGACGGTTTATTTAAGTCTTTGATTTTTGCTAGGCCAAGACAGGTAGTCTGTTGAATTGTGTCATTCAAAAATATAATTTGTTCTGGGATTATGCAGGCTCTAAATAATGATTCTATACCTTGCACTTGCCAATCTTTTGTGCCCCAGATCATTTTCGTTTCAATGTTATTGTTCCAGAAATCAAAACCGAATGTATTCATTTTTTCAAAAAATGAGTCTGAATATATCAATTTTGTGTTTGTAAGCATGGTTTTCACTCCTGTCTTATTTAACAATTTGAAATAAAATGATTCTGCATTACTTGTGTTGAACCCTGAAAAGTATGAATATTTATCAAAAAATGTCTTTGAACTGCCTTTTGGTGGAGTTGCACAATGTTCCCATTGGTTAAAATTTAAAACATTTCTAGGTTGAGTAGATTTATGCAGATAATGCTTACCATAATGGTTGTAACAAAACATTTGATCGTAATTAGATGAACCTTGCAAATAATCATGTTCTGTAAATTTAGCTGACATTACTAGATCAGACATCATATCATTAATGCTTTCAAAGTCCCAATCATCAGCGAATGTGCTTGGTTTTACAAAGTCACTCAATGAAATCTTGAATTGATGAGGATACTTCAGGAGCTCAACCGGACCATATATTTCGTAATCAGTTTTGTCCCATGCTACCCCACCGGGTATAGGATTGGCTGTGAAGTTTACTGAAGAAAGTTCTCTTTTCTCGATGTGTGAAGACTTGTGTGCTTTCAGGACCAAGTTGATATTCTGACTTGCTGTGTCCATTGTAGCATATTTTCCCTCAATGAAATGTCCCAAGCATAGTACCATGATGAGCCAAAGTATGAGGACAAATACACCTAGTGACACCCAAATTTCAATCCATGGAGAAATCAGATAGGTTTCTTTTAGTTGATGAAAGAGTTCCTTTGCTTTGTCTTTAAAAGTTTTTGTTGTCGGCTGTTCCTCAGGTTCACTCAGATCCTCAGAAAAATCATCGAAGTTGATGAAGTAGCCGGATGCTGTTCTGTCAATTGTTTCAATTGCTTCTGGATTCCGTTTTGCTTTAGGTATTTGCTTTGTTTCATTAGCATAGTCTGTGGTTACTTCACTGTAGAATGGAGTTTCTTGATGTAAAGCTTTGATTTGGGTTTCAAGAGGTTTAAGTTCCATCGCTTTGTTGCATAGTCCTTGTTGAATCACTGCAGGTTTATCAGGTGTGATTAGTCTTTCAGTTTGAACCTCTGTGTTTGTAGCAAATTTTGGTGTTCTGCTACTTCTTGGGAGTCCACTTGGCCTACTACTTGTTATCGGCCACATGATTGTGGTTTAACCAGGTCAATGGATACAACTCGGTTCTCCTTTTTACCAGCAAGGGGCGGTAGTACTACTGATCTTGTCCCGTTGACAGACAAGACAGGAACTGCTTTTCTGTAAGAAGGCCCAAATTCCTTCTTCACCGCGATCTTCTCTCTGACCAGATCTGCGATTTTTGGAATCCAGACAGGCCTTGCTGGGACAGGTGGTTTCTCTTCAGTGGTTATTGGCTGCTGTTTCAACTTTATGTTGCTCAGGTCTTTTCTTGTTTCGTTTAAGTCCTGTAAAATAGCCAAACGATCTTTGATATCAAAGCATTTTTCTTTAACCACTGAAGTTTGACTATCGAGGTCCTGGATTAACATTCTAGTCCCAAACAATAGTTCGTACGGACTGAGACCTCTCAGAGAATTTCTTGGCAGATTATTAAGACTACGTTGGACACTTATTAAATGTTTGACCCACCCAACCCCCGAACCTAATACCTTTGCTGTTATAGATTGGTCTATGCCCTGGTTTTTTCTTTACACCATCCCGTTTCCCTCAGGAAGGAAGTGACAAGAGTACCGCAATGCTATGCCCATGCCGGCCATGGCCGCCTTATAAGCTCGAGAGCTAAAAGCAGGACCCTGGTCAGAATGTAGCATGCCAATTGCGTATATGCCATTATAGACTCGCAAATCTTTGTATAACAGTTCAGACATCAGCCAAGAGCTGGGGTCTACATTATAAGTGTAAATAGTCTCTATATGTTACTGTGACGCATTATTACTACTGAGTTCTTATGTCGATAGCCTAATCCTTTATTGAGCGAAAAAGCCATGGGAATACACTGTTTCGTTCACCACTGCGATCTCTGTTGCAGTTTGGACAGTTTCTTGCGAATAGGTGATGTTCCAGGCTCATTCCTGGCCACCGGTATGTTGATTGTAATTCTTCTAGAGAATCCTTAAGTGTAAGGTGTCTAAGACCCTCACCCATATGTGCGTCTGCTATTAACAAGACTCTCCTGTTGATGTTTGGAATTACTCTATCCCCCACTCCAGGGATTCGAGCAAAAGGAACGGAGTTTGCATCGATTATGTATGTATAATTGAGTGGATACATGATGGGTAGCGCTGAGCAGTCGCCTTTTGATGACGTTTTTACCGCCAGCATTGTTTCCCCGTCAATGTATTTTACTGAATGCTTTTTTGTAGCTACGGAAGCCGATTTAGTTGTTTCCGCTGTGGCTGTCTCAGCCAATGAATTCCCTGCAACGTGAACGCCATCACGCTGATGACTCAGTGAGTGTATCACGTGAGTCTTTGGTAGTTCTTTCTTTAAAAGAACTATTTGTTCCCAAAGCGATTTTTGCTTTATTGTTGCACCTGTGTCATCTTTGTAACCGTTTTGAATCCATTTCTGTAAATCATCATTGTATGATTTGACGCAGTAATACGAATCGTACACTATTAGTGTCGGGATTTCGCGATCGGCATTATCTAGCGCCATTTTTAATGCTATTATTTGAGTTTGTTCTTCTGAATTATTTTCCACTGAGTGTGTTTTTGAAAACAGCGGTCTCAATTTACCTCCGCGCCACACGTCTTTTACAATCTCGCATGTGGCGTTGTATGCTTGCTCTCCCCAAACTGAGGGTTGAGCATGTCCGTCTGTATGTATTACACAGGCGTACTGTCGTATGGGCAGAATGTCGATTGGCAGAGGATATTCTCTTTCATATTCTAGATTTCTTTTTTTTTTAATTTTGTCATTTCTGGATCAAAATAGTATTTTACTTTGTCCGTAGCAAGGGAATTCTCCCATTGGACCCATTTTGGATTTAATGCCATAGTAGGTAAATTACATGGGCTTGTTAATGCCTCAAAGGCTGATTCTGCTGTTCTGACTGTAATTCGTCTGCCGCCAGCTTGGTCTCTTTCTCTTGCTACAGCTGTTTTAACCGCTTGAACAATGTTTTCCTTAATGCTGAATGTTTTTTCAGCTTCTGTGTATAAATGTGATTTGTATGCTATTGGTACCGTTTCTCCCTCATTAGAGGTTAGGTATGTGAATCCGCATCTTCCTGGGATGACTCGGATTACAAGGTTGCGTGTGTTATCGCGTGTTTGCAGTTTTGTTTTAACTAACATGTCTGTTTGTAAAGATCCCAAAATTTCTGTGTGTTTTTGAGTCCAATTGATTCTTTTAAAATCTGGTTTTATTAGATCATAGAGGGGTTTAACCCTCTCTGCATAATTTATAATGTAGGTTCTTCCGAAATTTAGGAAACCTAGAATTGATTGCAAGTTTTTCAGTGTTCTAGGTGCTTGGATTACAGCACATTTCTCTAGGAAATTGTCAGCCAGGCTTTTGCCTTCACTTGATAATTCATATCCTAAAAACAGGACCGTTAGATGGGCAATTCTTGACTTTTTGAAGTTAAATTTGTAACCCTCTGCTGCGAACCCAAGTATTATGGTGTTCACTCTTTTCAAGTGAGTATCCAAGTCATTATCTGTCAGATAGATGTCATCGACATAAGATACTGCCTCGTCATCATATTTGTAGTAACTCTGTTACTCTTGCTGAGAATAATCCTGGGCTGTTCTTGAACCCTTGGGGCAAACGACAGAAATTTTACTGCGAGCCATTTATTGAGAAAGCGGTCAAATATCTGCTTTCTGGTGCTATATTTTGACAAAAGAATCCATTAGAGATGTCTAATGTTGTTTTGTATTTTTTGCGCACTATGCTATTCATTAGTGCGGCACTGTGTGAGTTTTGTACTGCAAACGTTTTGCAGCATGTGTTAAGGTGTCTGTAGTCCAAAACTAGACGATATGAATTATCTGGTTTGGAGACAGGAAACAAAGGATTGGTCATTTGTGAGGTGCATGTTTCAATCACCCCCTGGTATTCAAGTTGATCTAAGATCTCCCTGACCTGTTTTTTAGCTTCTTGCTTAATTGGGTACTGCCTCTGTGCAGTCGGTTGAGATTTTAACTGGATCTTGTGAGGAGGAGAGTCCTCATCCCATCCCACATGATTTTTATATAGTGCAGGAGCTTGGGCTACTGCCCACTTTCTTGCAAGTGTATATTTTTTATGAATTGGAATATGATTTGAGAAGGCAGGCATAATCATTTCTTCGCCATGAGGGCACTCCCTGACAAATTCTGGTGGCCAGTCTTTTTCAGCTAGAAGGATGTCATAGCCCTTGGAGAGATTATCCCAAAATAGACCCCTTATTTTCCTAGTCTTATCTCCCTCTATACGTAAAGTTATTTCATATATTTTATGGGGTTTGCTAACTCTGGTATCTGCAGTTTCCACTTGAATGTATTCATTCGTGTCCACTGTCTCCAGATGATTCATCAGGATCTTGCGAGCTATGCTCACTTCTGCTGCGCTGTCTAGCATTGTCTGAGCCCACTCTCTGTTTTTCAACTGAGTCCTCAGGATCCTCGGCATGTTTGATTATTTTAATGCTGGCTACCTTCTTCTTTGGAAATTGTAACTTTTTACTTTGATGAGCAGGTTCTTTGTCTTTGGACTTGACGTGCTCCTACCTGTGTTCTGACCGTCCTCTTCTTTCCGATTTCTGCGAGGAAGTCTGAAAAGATCGAGAGGGACGTGTATCAATATCTTGATATCTATCAGGTTTCTTCAAATTATCTCTATTTCTAAGGTTGTATTTTTTCTCAGAGGGCTCCCTCTGGGGAGACTTGTGTCCTTGGTCCGGAGATCTTTCTCTCCGCCGAGGAGACCTTTCTCTGGACTGGAATCTTTTTTCTTTGGGAGTGGATTGTTTATTTCCATCCCAGTTCTTTTTTGAAGTGTTTAGATTATTTTTAATAAATACCTTTTCAGGATTTTCTATTAGTTGGGGTTTCACTGGTTTCCCACCCAAACTATCTCTTCCTAGTTCTTCATAGGATTTTTCTATGATTCTGGCAAGTTGAAATGGTTGGTCTGCTATATCTGTTTCCTTCAATCTTTGGCGGATTGCCACATTTGCTGCTTCCCCCTTTATGTTTGCTAGTAATATTGCTGAGACCTGCTTAAAGTCTTTCAGTAATTTCATACCCAGAGTTAAAGCAGGTTCTGGTTTGTATTCATTTTGAATCTGTTTTAGCACCTCTGGTATTACCGACATGGATGGAACACCATGTGTTTTTGTGTAAATGGAAGCACAGACTGTACCCCAAGTGTCACAGTCCTCCACATGTGGTGCGATCCCCATTGGAAGACAGATAGTCAGAATTCTGTGTTTCTCAACAGGGGTGGTATCTGGAAATACCGCCTCTATTTGAGTGATTTTCTGTGCTAACCAGAATGGAATTTGTTCCCTTTTAATGGGTACTTTACCTAGACAGGACTGTATGTTCTGTGGTGTGATTTTATTTGTGTTCCCCTGATGAGGGGTCAGCTGTGGAATTTTAATAGTTGGTTGGACTGTTGAAGTCCGCATTACATATTGGACTAATTGTCTCTGTATTTCAACCAGTTGTTCTAGCTGTGCTAAAAGTTCTGGTTTCGACATGTTTTCAATGTCTGGATGTGGTGTGTAGCCGGCTAGAACCGGCCACGTTGCTCCTGGTCTACCTAGTGGACCGAGCCTGGTGATGTGATCATTATGTTTTAGGGCGCCTTTAAACCAGAGCAGGTGCTCTTGGTATTTGAGTGGTATTTCCACCTCCTCGAAAGGGGTGTACTCATCCGGAGGTTCCTCTATTCTATAATAGTGGAACTCTTTTGTGACAGCGTTTGCCGCTGGAAAGTTTATCCATGAATAGAATACCTCTGTCTGCCGATATTCGTGTATCTCAATTACGAATATGACTGTACCACCTCTTGGTGTTAGTCCATTTTCTATAAGTTTTAAAGTTATAGTTTTCCTTATGCTGACCGGGATGAGTATTGCACCCGGGTCTTGCTGTAGGAGACTTGTGTCTTCCGCTAGGAGTTGAGCTGCTACTCTAGCTGTCTCCCTTTCTTCTTCAGTTTCTGACATTTTACTGTCAAGAAGGGTTTTTGTTGCAGATCAGGTTTCCACGGAAACAAAGATTAGGTGCACAATATTTTGGAACACTGTATCCTTCAACGTTGAATAAACCAAAAACCATACATAGGAGTCTCCTCCTACTAAGTTTGGCGGATTTAACCTTTCACCCACTCCAGACGTCTTTGGAGGTTTATGGGAAAATAGGGGTCTGTGTGAAAAAGCACGTCTGAGTTACTCTAATGTCTTGCGTTAGATTTATCGCCTATCCAAACCATTGGGCGCCATGTAGTGTAGTTCCTATTTTCCCAATAGGCTCTGCGCATTGGAATAATATCTTCAATAGTATAGACGTAGGACTGTGGTTAACTAGGTCTTCTACTGACGATATTAGACTTAAAGTTATGTGTGCCAGCTAGCTCAGAGTTCACTAGAAACTTTCTCGAATAGGCATGGAGGAGTTTAACCTCCCTGGATAGACAAGAAGGGATTTAGTTTCTAACAACCATAGAACATGACAACTTTGCTCCCCCTAATCAAGAGTATATCTCTAGAGTCGTGTGAAAACAAAAGACAACTATTTCACTCAGTCAGTATGTGCATACTTAGTTTCACCAGATTGTAGAGAAAATGAAGAGACGGGCGTTTTCAATAAAAATGTGTTATTTATTGATCAGTCCCTTTTCTCATACAAGAGAAATGAATCGCTATTATTGTAATACTTATAGTTAAGTAAAGTGCATACAGTAAAAGCAGGATTATAAAATAATACTGTAAAAGCATTTATATGGTATCTTAGCCATATGATACTTAAAATGGATAAAAGATATACATACATATATACATTGACTAATCGTTCTCAACTGGTGCTTTTAACTACGCCTACCCCAGTGTACCTGACCTAAGCCTAATACGTGGGCGGGAGTAAATAAGTAGCAGTTTAAGTTAAGTTTGGTTTGCCAAGGATCTGACTCAAGAATTCTCTGTAAGGGGTTAGTCAGTTCAGTACCTGGGATTTAGAAGGCTGGAGGGTTGGTATCTCTGTCTCAGGACTCGATATCCCAGTTACCCGCGAGGGCGGCTGGAAACGCCGGAGGCTGGATTTCTCGGCAGGAGAAAAGGCAGCGTCTCTCTCAGCGCGTCAAAAGGGAGGGCAGCGTCCGTGGGCTTTCTGCATCAGCTGGGCTCTCCGGCAAGTAGCGCTGCTCCAAGATCGTCACCACTGTGTCTTTGTTAGGGCAGTGTTGGTATATTTATACCTGAAAGGTGCCGAGTTTGACGTAAGGATGGACATAAGATGTCAGTAAGAATGTCATAAGGACTGGTCGTTCTTACATTCTTTTCAGGAGTTCTCGAGCGAAATCAAAACAATAGCTGCGGGGGCTTTCCCAGGTCTGCTGGAGGTTTGATTTGTTTTGAGAACTCGGTGTGCTTTCTAGGGGGCTGGAGGGATAGTGCTTGCTTAATGTGACAGCATGCGCTATGACCTAATCTGAAAACGGGTTTCTGTGCCGTTGTATGGACATTAGTGAATTAATAACCGGACAAGGGTCAGAAATAGGAGTATCAATATAGGTACCTAGATAAACACACTACAGTTATAGTTAGTTGAACTCACTATAACTAACCCTGGGCGTAGTGGGCGTAGTGGGGCTCCGCGGAGCTACGCGGAGTGGGCGAGAAGCTACGCCCACTCCCGCACTCCGCGTAGCCCCACTACGCACCTCCCTCCCTCTCTCCCCTACATACGTTATTTAAGCAACTAACCTTAATAAAACAATTTTAGAGCACTTACCGTGTCCGGGGCTCGTCCGGGGCTCCCTCTTGAAATAGCGTCGTCCTGGATACTAATGCGCATGCGCGGGCGGCCCCGCATGCGCATTGGTATCCAGGAAGGGACGCTATTCCAAGAAGGGAGCCCCAGGCGAACACCGGACACGGTAAGTGCTTTACAATTGTTTTATTAAGGTTAGTTGCTTAAATAATGTATGTAGGGGAGGGCGGGAGGGAGGCGGGTGGCGGCCGACTCGGCTACGCACACGGAGTGGGCGTAGTGTTGCCGGCTACGCTGTCTACGCAAAATGCGTAGAAGGCAACACTACGCCTACTCCGTGGGCGTAGCCGATTCGGACGCCCAGGGTTAACTATAACTTGCACGTCTGCAATGCACTGCTGATGACGTCACATATTTCATCACTCATGCATATATTTAAATATTTAAACATTACTCGCTAATATATGTATTCACTAAGATACACTTAATAAGCCAGTTAACCAATCATTTTTTTTTTTTTTAAAACACTGAAAAAACCATAGGTTTCAGGCCTCATATAGTTAGGAATTAGCATTTAAAAAACCTTTGAAATTCACTGAAAAAACCATAGGTTTCAGGCCTTATATAGTTAGGAATTAGCATTTAAAAAACCTTTGAAATTTACTGAAAAAAACATAGGTTTCAGGCCTTATATAGTTAGGAATCAGCATTTAAAAAACCTTTGAAATTCACTGAAAAAACCATAGGTTTCAGGCCTTATATAGTTAGGAATTAGCATTTAAAAAAACCTTTGAAATTCACTGAAAAAACCATAGGTTTCAGGAGTTATATATTTAGGAATTCGTTTTTAAAAAAACCTTTGAAATTCACTCAAAAAACTATACGTTTTAGTGGTGTTATAGTTAGCTGGACATTTTACTCATACAAAACCAATGAAATTGCTCCTATATAGTTAGTTGTACTAACTATATTTCGCGCACCCGCAATCCACTGCTGATGATGTCACATATTAGATCATTCATGACATGGTCAGTGACATCACTGATGACATCTCAAACGTGAATAACCTTGTGCGTATGTATATATATATATATGTATGTGTGTATATATATATATGTGTGTGTGTGTGTATATATATAGTTTGAAGTAGAGCCACACGAAGTTTAATAGGCACATTTGGAATTTGCGGTGCAGTCAAAATATCGACTCCAAAATATCGACTGGACATAATATCGAGTTTTAAATATCGACTGGACAAATTATCGACTGGACAGAATATAGACAGCAAAAATATCGTTTTTAAGGTAAGTAAAGTAATATCGACTGTTAAAAATATAGACAGTTAAAATATCAAAGTATATAATATAGGTTATAAAAATTATCAAATTTTTAATAATATTGATTTTTTATAGTGTGCTTTATAGTGTGTTTTATGTTATTATATGTGTGAAAAGTGTGTATTTATGTTATAAATAATAATAAATAATGAAATTTGTTATTTAATTCTGTAGCGGGTTGTGGGTTTATAGGGGAATAGGGTGGGAAGTAATTTAATAATAATTAATTCAATATGTAAATTAATTTATTGTTATACATTTTTAATTATTTGTTAATTTATTTTTAATTGGTAATTAGTTAAAATTTAATTGGCAATTAATTTAAATTAATTGATTAATTGTTAATTATGTTAATTTTTCTAATTCATTTTCTGTAGCGGGTTGTGGGTTTATAGGGGAATTGGGTGGGAAGTAATTTAATAATAATTAATTAAATATGTAAATGTATTTATTGTTATACATTTTTTATTATTTGTTAATTAATTTTTATTTGGTAATTAATTAAAAATTAATTGCCAATTATTTTAAATTAATTGATTAATTGTAAAATATGTTAATTTTTCTAATTTCTTTTTGGTAGCGGGTTGTGGGTTTATAAGGGAATTGGGTGGGAAGTAATTTAATTATAATTAATTAAATATGTAATTGCTAATTAAATTTATTTTGTAATTTTAATTGATTAATTATTATAGTATATTAAATTTGTAAGTACTTTTAATTAAATTTTTACCCTACGCTATCCAACGCTTTCCCTACTGTTGCACCCACTGGAGTGGGAATAGTAATTTTAACCCCTACGTTATCCAACACTTTCCCTACTGTTGCACCCACTGGAGTGGGAATAGTCATTTTTACCCCTACGCTATCCAACACTTTCCCTACTGTTGCACCCACTGGAGTTGGAATAGTAATTTTTACCCCTACGCTATCCAACGCTTTCCCTACAGTTGCACCCACTGAAGTGGGAATAGTAATTTTTACCCCTACGCTATCCAATGCTTTCCCTACTGTTGCACCCACTGGAGTGGGAATAGTAATTTTTACCCCTACGCTATCCAACGCTTTCCCTACTGTTGCACTCTTTGGAGTGGGAATAGTAATTTTTACCCGTACGCTATCCAACACTTTCCCTACTGTTGCACTCACTGGAGTGGGAATAGTAATTTTAACCCCTATGCTATCCAACGCTTTCCCTACTGTTGCACCCACTGGAGTGGGAATAGTAATTTTTACCCCTACGCTATCCAACGCTTTCCATACTGTTGCACCCACTGGAGTGGGAATAGTAATTTTTACCCCTACGCTATCCAACGTTTTCCCTACTGTTGCACCCACTGGAGTGGGAATAGTAATTTTTACCTCTATGCTATCCAATGCTTTCCCTACTGCTGCACTCTCTGGAGTGGGAATAGTGATTTAAACCCCTACGCTATCCAACGCTTTCCCTACTGTTGCACTCTTTGGAGTGGGAATAGTAATTTTTACCCCTACGCTATCCAACACTTTCCCTACTGTTGCACTCACTGGAGTGGGAATAGTAATTTTAGCCCCTACGCTATCCAACGCTTTCCCTACTGTTGCACCCACTGGAGTGGGAATAGTAATTTTTACCCCTACGCTATCCAACGCTTTCCATACTGTTGTACCCACTGGAGTCGGAATAGTAATTTTTACCCCTACGCTATCCAACGTTTTCCCTACTGTTGCACCCACTGGAGTGGGAATAGTAATTTTTACCTCTATGCTATCCAATGCTTTCCCTACTGCTGCACTCTTTGGAGTGGGAATAGTAATTTAAACCCTTACGCTATCCAACGCTTTCCCTACTGTTGCACTCTTTGGAGTGGGAATAGTAATTTTTACTCCTACACTATCAAACACTTTCCCTACTGTTGCACTCACTGGAGTTGGAATAGTAATTTTAACCCCTACGCTATCCAATGCTTTCCCTACTGTTGCACCCACTGGAGTGGGAATAGTAATTTTTACCCCTACGCTATCCAACGCTTTCCCTACTGTTGCACCCAATGGAGTGGGAATAGTAATTTTTACCCCTACGCTATCCAACGCTTTCCCTACTGTTGCACCCACTGGAGTGGGAATAGTAATTTTTATCCCTACGCTATCCAACGCTTTCCCAACTGTTGCACCCACTGGAGTGGGAATAGTAATTTTTATCCCTACGCTATCCAATGCTTTCCCTTCTGCTGCACTCTTTGGAGTGGGAATAGTAATTTAAACCCCTACGCTATCAAACGCTTTCCCTACTGTTGCACTCTTTGGAGTGGGAATAGTAATTTTTACCCCTACGCTATCCAACACTTTCCCTACTGTTGCACTTACTGGAATGGGAATAGTAATTTTAACCCCTACGCTATCCAACGCTTTCCCTACTGTTGCACCCACTGGAGTGGGAATAGTAATTTTTACCCCTACGCTATCCAACGCTTTCCATACTGTTGCACCCCTGGAGTGGGAATAGTAATTGTTACCACTAAGCTATCCAACACTTTCCCTACTGATGCACTCACTGGAATGGGAATAGTAATTTTAACCCCTACGCTATCCAACGCTTTCCCTACTGTTGCACCCACTGGAGTGGGAATAGTAATTTTTACCCCTACGCTATCCAACGCTTTCCATACTGTTGCACCCCTGGAGTGGGAATAGTAATTTTTACCCCTAAGCTATCCAACACTTTCCCTACTGTTGCACTCACTGGAGTGGGAATAGTAATTTTTACCCCTGCGCTATCCAACGCTTTCCCTACTGTTGCACTCTTTGGAGTGGGAATAGTAATTTTTACCCCTACGCTATCCAACACTTTCCCTACTGTTGCACTCACTGGAGTGGGAATAGTAATTTTAACCCCTACGCTATCCAACGCTTTCCCTACTGTTGCACCCACTGGAGTGGGAACAGTAATTATTACCCCTACGCTATCCAACGCTTTCCCTACTGTTGCACTCACTGGAGTTGGAATAGTAATTTTAACCCCTACGCTATCCAATGCTTTCCCTACTGTTGCACCCACTGGAGTGGGAATTGTAATTTTTACCTCTACGCTATCCAATGCTTTCCCTACTGTTGCACCCACTGGAGTGGGAATTGTAATTTAAACCCCTACGCTATCCAACGCTTTCCCTACTGTTGCACTCTTTGGAGTGGGAATAGTAATTTTTACCCCTATGCTATCAAACACTTTCCCTACTATTGCACTCTTTGGAGTGGGAATAGTAATTTTTACCCCTACGCTATCCAACACTTTCCCTACTGTTGCACTCACTGGAGTGGGAATAGTAATTTTAACCCCTACGCTATCCAACGCTTTCCCTACTGTTGCACCCACTGGAGTGGGAATAGTAATTTTTACCCCTACGCTATCCAACGCTTTCCATACTGTTGCACCCACTGGAGTGGGAATAGTAATTTTTACCCCTACGCTATCCAACGCTTTCCCTACTGTTGCACCCACTGGAGTGGGAATAGTAATTTTTACCTCTACGCTATCCAATGCTTTCCCTACTGCTGCACTCTTTGGAGTGGGAATAGTAATTTAAACCCTTACGCTATCCAACGCTTTCCCTACTGTTGCACTCTTTGGAGTGGGAATAGTAATTTTTACCCCTACGCTATCAAACACTTTCCCTACTGTTGCACTCACTGGAGTTGGAATAGTAATTTTAACCCCTACGCTATCCAATGCTTTCCCTACTGTTGCACCCACTGGAGTGGGAATAGTAATTTTTACCCCTACGCTATCCAACGCTTTCCCTACTGTTGCACCCACTGGAGTGGGAATAGTAATTTTTACCCCTACGCTATCCAACGCTTTCCCTACTGTTGCACCCACTGGAGTTGGAATAGTAATTTTTACCCCTACGCTATCCAACGCTTTCCCAACTGTTGCACCCACTGGAGTGGGAATAGTAATTTTTATCCCTACGCTATCCAATGCTTTCCCTTCTGCTGCACTCTTTGGAGTGGGAATAGTAATTTAAACCCCTACGCTATCAAACGCTATCCCTACTGTTGCACTCTTTGGAGTGGGAATAGTAATTTTTACCCCTACGCTATCCAACACTTTCCCTACTGTTGCACTTACTGGAATGGGAATAGTAATTTTAACCCCTACGCTATCCAACGCTTTCTCTACTGCTGCACTCTTTGGAGTGGGAATAGTAATTTAAACCCCTACGCTATCCAACGCTTTCCCTACTGTTGCACCCACTGGAGTGGGAATAGTAATTTTTACCCCTTACGCTATCCATCGCTTTCCCTACTGTTGCACTCACTGGAGTGGGAATAGTAATTTTTACTCCTACGCTACCCAACGCTTTCCCTAATGTTGCACTCTTTGGAGTGGGAATAGTAATTTTTACCCCTACGCTATCCAACACTTTCCCTACTGTTGCACTCACTGGAGTGGGAATAGTAATTTTAACCCCTACGCTATCCAACGCTTTCCCTACTGTTGCACCCACTGGAGTGGGAATAGTAAATATTACCCCTACGCTATCCAACGCTTTCCCTACTGTTGCACTCACTGGAGTTGGAATAGTAATTTTAACCCCTACGCTATCCAATGCTTTCCCTACTGTTGCACCCACTGGAGTGGGAATTGTAATTTTTACATCTACGCTATCCAATGCTTTCCCTACTGTTGCACCCACTGGAGTGGGAATTGTAATTTAAACCCCTACGCTATCCAACACTTTCCCTACTGTTGCACTCTTTGGAGTGGGAATAGTAATTTTTACCCCTACGCTATCAAACACTTTCCCTACTGTTGCACTCTTTGGAGTGGGAATAGTAATTTTTACCCCTACGCTATCCAACACTTTCCCTACTGTTGCACTCACTGGAGTGGGAATAGTAATTTTAACCCCTACGCTATCCAACGCTTTCCCTACTGTTGCACCCACTGGAGTGGGAATAGTAATTTTTACCCCTACGCTATCCAACGCTTTCCATACTGTTGCATCCACTGGAGTGGGAATAGTAATTTTTACCCCTACGCTATCCAACGCTTTCCCTACTGTTGCACTCACTGGAGTGGGAATAGTAATTTTTACCTTTACGCTATCCAATGCTTTCACTACTGCTGCACTCTTTGGAGTGGGAATAGTAATTTAAACCTCTACGCTATCCAACACTTTCCCTACTGTTGCACCCACTGGAGTGGGAATAGTAATTTTAACCCCTACGCTATCCAACGCTTTCCCTACTGTTGCACCCACTGGAGTGGGAATAGTAATTTTTACCCCTACGCTATCCAACGCTTTCCCTACTGTTGCACTCACTGGAGTTGGAATAGTAATTTTAACCCCTACGCTATCCAATGCTTTCCCTACTGTTGCACCCACTGGAGTGGGAATATTAATTTTTACCGCTACGCTATCCAATGCTTTCCCTACTGCTGCACTCTTTGGAGTGGGAATAGTAATTTAAACCCCTATGCTATCCAACGCTTTCCCTACTGTTGCACTCTTTGGAGTGGGAATAGTAATTTAAACCCCTACGCTATCCAACGCTTTCCCTACTGTTGCACTCTTTGGAGTGGGAATAGTAATTTTTACCCCTACGCTATCCAACGCTTTCCCTACTGTTGCACCCACTGGAGTGGGAATAGTAATGTTTACCCCTACGCTATCCAACGCTTTCCCTACTGTTACACCCACTGGAGTGGGAATGGTAATTTTTACCCCTACGCTATCCAACGCTTTCCATACTGTTGCACCCACTGGAGTGGGAATAGTAGTTTTTCCCCCCACGCTATCCAACGCTTTCCCTACTGTTGCACCCACTGGAGTGGGAATAGTAATTTTTACCTCTACGCTATCGAATGCTTTCCCTACTGCTGCACTCTTTGGAGTGGGAATAGTAATTTAAACCCCTACGCTATCCAACACTTTCCGTACTGTTGCACTCACTGGAGTGGGAATAGTAATTTTAACCCCTACGCTATCCAACGCTTTCCCTACTGTTGCACCACTGGAGTGGGAATAGTAATTTTTACCCCTACGCTATCCAACGCTTTCCCTACTGTTGCACTCACTGGAGTTGGAATAGTAATTTTAACCCCTACGCTATCCAATGCTTTCCCTACTGTTGCACCCACTGGAGTGGGAATAGTAATTTTTACCTCTACGCTATCCAATGCTTTCCCTACTGCTGCACTCTTTGGAGTGGGAATAGTAATTTAAACTCCTACGCTATCCAACGCTTTCCCTACAGTTGCACTCTTTGGAGTGGGAATAGTAATTTAAACCCCTACGCTATCCAACGCTTTCCCTACTGTTGCACTCTTTGGAGTGGGAATAGTAATTTTTAACCCTACGCTATCCAACACTTTCCCTACTGTTGCACTCACTGGAGTGGGAATAGTAATTTTAACCCCTACGCTATCCAAGGCTTTCCCTACTGTTGCACCCACTGGAGTGGGAATAGTAATGTTTACCCCTACGCTATCCAACGCTTTCCCTACTGTTACACCCACTGGAGTTGGAATAGTAATTTTTACCCCTACGCTATCCAACGCTTTCCCTACTTTTGCACCCACTGGAATGGGAATAGTAATTTTTACCTCTACGCTATCCAACGCTTTCCCTACTGTTGCACACTTTGGAGTGGGAATAGTAATTTAAACCCCTACGCTATCCAACGCTTTCCCTACTGTTGCACTCTTTGGAGTGGGAATAGTAATTTAAACCCCTACGCTATCCAACGCTTTCCCTAGTGTTGCACTCACTGGAGTGGGAATAGTAATTTTAACCCCTACGCTATCCAACGCTTTCCCTACTGTTGCACCCACTGGAGTGGGAATAGTAATTTTTACCCCTACGCTATCCAACGCTTTCCCAACTGTTACACCCACTGGAGTGGGAATAGTAATTTTTACTCCTACGCTATCCAACGCTTTCCCTACTGTTGCACCCACTGGAGTGGGAATAGTAATTTTTACCTCTACGCTATCCAACGCTTTCCCTACTGTTGCACTCTTTGGAGTGGGAATAGTAATTTAAACCCCTACGCTATCCAACGCTTTCCCTACTGTTGCACTCTTTGGAGTGGGAATAGTAATTTAAACCCCTACGCTATCCAATGCTTTCCCTAGTGTTGCACCCACTGGAGTGGGAATAGTATTTTTTACCCCTACGCTATCCAACGCTTTCCCTACTGTTGCACCCACTGGAGTGGGAATAGTATTTTTTAAATTTTGCTATTGTACGTAAAAAAAATTGGATATTATTTAATTATATTATGGTAATATATATATATATATATATATATATGTTTTTATAAATATGATTGTTATTTTTTTATAACTTTAATTAAATATTTAAATATTATAATTTAATTTAAGTCTTTGTAAGTATATTTTAGTAGTTAATTTTAAATTTAAATTTAATTTAACACAATTTTTAATAAAGTCGATATTTTTTACATCTATATTTTCGTAAACGATATTTTGTACTCGATATTTTTGTACTTACCTGTTTGTACATACAAACTCGATATTTTGTCTGTAGATATTTTTTCCTCGATATTTTGGGTAGTCGATATTTTGGCAGGCGATAATATTTCAGTGATCCGGAATTTGCATCCATTTCACCGCTTGCCAGCAGATACAAACACAATGGCAGTCTTTCAAAGTAATCATCTGCCTGACGCGTTTCAGGATCGTCTCGTCCTTTCTTCAGAGGCATAGTTAAGGAGAGTAAGGAGCATCTTATTTTCGCACACTTAAGTAGATATTACCCACACCTGCCACAGTGGGCGTTGCGTTGCGCAAAGTCTTCTGGACAATGCAGTTTGCTGAAAGTTCTCCCCGAGTGGGGTAGCTTCACAAGTCTCACTATTTAAACCAATTATTAAAGTTCCAAGTGGAAGGAAAGCTCACCAAAGGTGCTGTCTGCCTCGCTTTCCAGCAGCGAAACAGTGCCACAAACCAGCACCATCCTGTCATGGCGCTGTTTGTCTTCGTTCTGTAGTTGCAGGCAAATTCTCAGGAACTGCTCCATCAAGCAGGGGTTTAAAAACCACACTACTCACCCGTTAAGCTCTCTAGTCGCTGGGGAAGAAGCTGTGTGCAGCTCCGTTGGCGCCATTCGAAGAGCCAGGTTTTGGGGTCTTTTATGAATTTCTACAGTGCCCGACTTCGCCTGAGGTGAAGGGGGAGATTGTTCCAGGTCTTGGGTGCAAAGTAGGATAAGGACCTTCCATCCACTCTCTTCCTGTAGAAGCATGGGACCCTGGCTAGCGAGAGGTCGGCTGGGCGGAGGTTTCTCCAAGGGGCATGGAAGGAGAGGCGATTGTTGAGGTATTGTGGTCTGATGTTGTGGAGGGCTTTGCAGGCATGTGCGAGCAGGTTGAAAGTAATTCTTGTTTCGAAGTGGAACCAGTGGAGGCCGCAGAGGTGTTGGGTGATGTGGTTGTGCCGTGGGATTGACATTACTTAACAAAAAGAGTGCCTTTTGGACCGAAAGCTATCTTTTTGCCAAATTTGGTATAATTCCGTTCAGCAGTTTGCGCTGTAGCCATGTCTAAAGTTTCCTAAGGAAATTAATATGGAGAAAAAGCATTTTGGGACCCCTTCTTTTTCTTGGACCAGCTTGAAGAATCACTCCAAAACTTTCAACACAGCAGTTGAAGTGAGTGGTGTATTCGTTTTAGTTTTGAAAATTTTGCGAAGATTCGTCAAACAACGCCAAAGATATTGGCAAATGAAAAAACTCTCTTGCTTTGGAAACTAGAACCTAACTGTACCTACTGGCGACTGCCAGTAGGTAATATATATATCAAGTATATATATATATATATATATATATACATATATATTCTTTCCTTATGTTGACTGTCACGAGTGTGGTGAAAAACATGGCGTTTTGTATGTGCCGGTAACATTGACAAGGGCACTCTCACCGAAGCGCGTCTGTTCCTGTGAGGTCACGTCAATAAAAGTGTTGAACTCGCCCCGGGAGTGCGGTATCTTCTTTCGAGTATTTTAATACATTGAAGGAGTGGAGCGTTATATATACATATATATATATATATATAAACACATTATATATATAATACATATATATCAAATTACATATATCAATATCTATTATACATATATATACATATATATTCACTGCAAAAAACAACGTTTACTGGGACGTTATAGTTGGGCTCAGATTTCCTGAGCTAACTAAAACTTACGCCACCAGCAATGCACTGCTTATGACATCACATATTACATCACCCATTACATGGTATGGAGCATTACTGATGACATCTCAAATTATATCACTGATGACATCACTAATGACAGTGAGGCCCTCCTTCTCTCTTTTTTAATACTAGACCAGACCTGGGTTAGTTGGCAGTCCCCAGGGCCAGCACTGGCCATGGTGATGGGGGGCCGTGTGAAACCCCCTCCCCAAAATATATCATAAATCATGCCCCAGGACGTGGTGTTAATATTGAAAAAGTTGATGTCAATAATAATACATTCATATACAAGAATGAAATCGCATCTCTATTATAGAATTCATCAGTCATGAACCCACAGTCGACACCGACTCAGAAATACGTGGTTAGACAGGCTCTGAGACCTATGCCTGAGGTTACTGATTGACAGGTCACAGGTTGGGTGGCACGTAGCAGGCAGACAAATGCTTGAATAGGAAACTCAGATCAATCCCACAGATAGCTGCAGCAACACCACAATGGTCCAAGGAGATTGACCCCAATAAAGCACACATGGCCGGAGGGGTGTGCGCATTCCCAACTTCATATGGCATCTGACACTATAAAGTCAGATTCCATATGAAGTTAGGAACACACAATCAGGACACAGGACACACAGTACACGCAGTGATTACGCACCTTTCATGCTGGACATCTGGACATGTTACCCAGTGGCTCCATCGTGTCCATGTAAGGTCAAGGCCCACCTGCATTTGCTATCAGGGGCCTTATTTAGGACTCCAGTGACAATGATCCACACTCTTTACAAAAAAGATGATACCCAAAGAAATGTAAGAAAATACTGCTCAGATCGATTGTACATTGAGACAGTCCTCAGACCCCGTTTTTGTATCTGTCTCCCATTCAAAGTGTTTAATTAAACCAACTTTTCCTGTTTTGCCAAATGCCTCTTGTCTTTTGCTTTCTCAAGGTAAATTTATATTAGAGCAACACTGGCCCACCCAAGGGCTTTAATAAAAACAAGTGTGGGAGAATGCGCTTTTTTACTTCCATTTTTGCTACGGATTCATGACTCCATTGCAATTTTATAGCAACAAATAAAATGTTTTGGCCTGACCCCAGCACCAACGCTAGTGGTTCAGGGTATTCCTACCCCCTTTTTAGGTCTTGCATTTGGAGAAGCGTGGCTCAGTGGTTAGAGGCGGCAGACCCGGAAGCTGAGATCGACCGTGGACCAGGGTTCGATTCCCCGCCTCGGCGGGTCTCGGGCTCAAAAATTCCTCGGTCTCGACAATTCTCGCTCCGGTGCCTACTCCAATCACGGGGTCACACTCTGCAACTCTGGGCAATAGCTTGCTTAATCTCCACTACGGCCCCTCGCGGCGGGATGCCTGGCTTTCACCTTGTGGACACCCTGCCGGGGTTTCTCACAGGGGAATACCAGGACGGGTTCCCTAAGCAAGCGCCAGGATGCCCTTTGGGTGACAGGTTTGCGCTATATAAGTACACCTACATTTACATTTACATTTGGCAGCGCATACGCTGTCTCAGCGAGACTTAAAGTAATCTGTATATAGGCTTCACCTCCGTGTAATCTCTCCTGCCCCTCGTGATGGGTTTACGTTTGGAATTGCTGTTGTTTTCTTGATTTCTGTTGGCTGTTGGCCCTATGGTCACTTACATGTAGTCCCGAGGCAGCGGCGCCTAACTACAGTTTTGCTCCACTCGCACTTAATTGCCTGCAGTGTGCCATGTGGTTTGGGGCGGGCACCCCTCCTCTCCCTCGTTCCGCGCAGCCACTTATTTCTCTTCCACGTACAGTAGCTAAGAGGGTTGAAATGTGAGCTCCTCTCTGCAGATCGTTCTCCCCTGTCTGCCCTTTGCCTCCTCCTTCACACGGCAGCTGGTCCATCCAAGATCAGTGAAACAAAATGAGCACCGGCATTCCCTGCACTCCGAACAACCCTCTTTTTCATTTTCCGAATTCTAAGTTAGTCCCTACAATAAAAGAGGTGCCCTCCCTTCCCCCGACCCCGGCCATTCCACATTCTCATGCCTTGGGGCACTCTTTTGCACGGTTGACTTGTCTTTACTTCATACGTCGACTTCAGAGTAACTTTGCACTTAACAACTCGTATCGCAGAATCTCTCAAGAGTTTAAAATACGACCCTTTCCTCCTAAACACAGAAAGAATTGTAATTAACAAACCCCACACGTGGCGCTGTACATTTTGGTGTTGATTTCAAAACTTCTGGAACAGGTAGGAGACCGCCAGCCCCATTCAGAGGCGAAGCCCCTTTCCTGCGCCCATATTGTACTTGGAAAAGCAACGTCGTACTTGCATGTTGTGCATGGAGTTGGCGATACCAGTTGTACTTGAAGGAGAGCGATCAGCATCAGAAGAATGAAGTGTTTGTCCCTCTGGGATGAAACTGGCAGACAAGAAAATTAAACGGAAAGAGAGCAGCATGTTGTCATAGCAACAGTGCAATTAAATTAGAGTTAAGTTCGGGGGACTAGAAAGACAGCGTTCAGTTAATTTATCTTTTCTGACCTTAAACCTTGCTGGCACAACATGGGCACATTGTTGCTGCAATGCCTATAGAATATGTAAGTTAAACTGCACTGAGTTGACCATTTAGGACATGTTCATAGAGAAATTACTTTGGTAGGTCAATGCGCCAGACGGGTTATCTTTGAAGGCACAATTTGTCAGTCGTAATCTCTCCGGGGCTGATCCAAGATTTAATTTTCATTTTCCTAAAATCAGCATTATAAGGACCAGTGGCTAACTGGTCCAATCCACTGGAGCCTACAGGTGTTCGTATGACATGCTTTGAATGAAGGGGTAACATAAAAAATGACCCGTGTGATTGGTGCTGATTTTAGTCTCTTTGGAAAAAAGTGTACCCTTGTTTTGTTTGAACTTGGAACATTGCCCATTCGTTACAGATTACCCAGAACGTTTGCTCTCTTTTAGTTATCAGCCAAGTATCTTGGATTGAATACATGTATTTTTGTATTAACATGGCTATATTGTGTGCTCATCCTGACGTGTGCTTGTCTTGTTCGAGCTCATGCACACACTTTTTTTCCTTTCCCTTGTACACATATCTTGCATTATAGGGGCACCCTCAGTCTTTGCTTCATGGCATTCACCTGTGATAATGTTACTACATTAGCACATTCTTAATCCACCTGCTTTTTTCGCCCAGGAGCATAATCCTTCATAAAGTTTAGCATCATTATCACCAGTGCAGCCCCATCCATGCCACTTGGGTCTCTCACCAAGACGGTGAGCAAATGAGGTAGCTCTCCATCCTCAGTTCTGTAGGTCCATATCCTGAATGTAGATTCTGAACACGGTTAACGAGAAACGGTAAATTGCAGTTATGGTCAAAGTTTTCCAAGTCAGGGGGATTGCACCCTAAAGGTTTTTCAGACTGGAATTTTCAAGCAAAATCCTTCAAAATGTTTGACTGATAGCATTGTCATGGCTGTGCCATCCACAGACCTGAGCTACCTGCATCGTTTGTATATCAGGCAAGTAATCAAGCAGATACTAAACGGACAGAATGAGGCTGACCAGGGTTCAGAACATCAGTTCCAAAGTAAGACAACCATTTGCTATGCAATAGGTCTTGCATTATTAAAGTTTGAGCTTTTGGCATTGCTAATAAGAGTGCCACACCAATAGCTCAAACATTCAGTAATGCGAGACCTATTGCATTGCAAATGCTTGTCATTTTATGTTAACCTTTTCTTTGGGACTCGGCTGATAATGAGTCCTGAGATGGCTGCCAACACTTCCTGGTTGAAATGTTAGCAGCCAATTATATATTCTCACAAGCACTGTCTGATCTTCGGAGGATCTGTGTCCCTTTAATATATACACATTTTGATATTTTTTAATATCTCAAAAACTACTGAATGGATTTACAGTAATTCATAAAAAGGTCACTTTCTGGACATAGAGCTACCTCTCTGCCAAAGTTGGTCTAATTCTGTTCAGCAGTTCGAGCTGTAGACATGTCTAAAATCCCTATGGGAATTAACAAGGGAAACACACTTTTTTGACCCCTCTTTTTCTTTGCCCCACTTGACAGATCACCTCAAACTTTAAATGCACAACAAGACCCAACTGGACACTTGTTTTGAAAAATGTGAAGATTCCTGAAACAGCACCAACAGGATTGGCAAGTCGAAAAATGCTTTCTGCATGGAAACTAAGGGCCTTATTTAAATCTTGGCGGAGTAGAACACCCTGTCACAAACATGATAGATTTTTTGTCTGCCATATTACAATCTCCATTGGATATAATTTCTGTCTGTATTTATCCACATTTATTTTTTGGCCAGCTTATTGGTATTTATCCATAGTTATTTTGTGTTTTGTGAATAAATTAAGTTGGAACTTTCATTTTTTCACATTTATTTAACCGATAAATTGGCAACCCTATTTTAATGACAGTTGGGTTTAAACACATTAAATATCTGAATAAAACAGAACATTACAGCAATATGAACATTATAGTATTATAAAACAAATATACATTGAGATATGCATTGATTTAAGGGCACATCAACCAGTTTTTTAACTCCCCATGCTTTGAATCTGTCAGCTGTTAACCTGGAAGTCATGAAATGCACTGAGAAACACTCAAAAGAGGCTAAATTTTCAGTATTTTTCCACTCAAAAAAATTAAGACAGGAAACACATTATTTTCTGTCTGTATTTATCTGTTTTTGGGGAGTCGGCAGGGACTTAAGGCCTCCTGTGGTCTCCAACTGGGTGCCCTGAGAAGCCAGGCCCCAGAGGATGGGGTTCCTGGGGCCAAAATCAGCAAGGGCCCCCTTCTCCCCTTTCCCTAAAAATTAGTTTTAAAACACAGCATGGGAGTCGCAGGAGGCCCGCCCCCTTTCACCACCACTTTGCAAATGAGCCTCCTGACACACTACTAGTTTTTTTTAATTTTTTTATTTTAATTCTCTTTATTGGTAATTTTCAAACAAAACAACAAGAAATATAAAGGGGTACAGTAAAAGGCAGATAAATCAGTGTCAGTACATTCCAATAAGTTGATGTTTCCCTTTGGGACATATCAGGGCTACATATATAAGCATCAGAGAGGCGGTTCATTCGATAAGGAAAAAGCAAAACATGGACAGGGGAATACTTTGCAATACAGTCATCTATAAAGCATATCCGACAATTGTCCATGGATGATGGGAGCTCAGGTATTGGACACAGATAGTAAATAGGTTGTGAGGGGTGACCAAATGTCACGTGGCCGTGATGAGGTAGACAGCTCTTCAGCATAACATACAAACTGGTCACGACAGTAGCTCAAATGTTGTAGCCATAGTTTGGTAGTGGGAGCCTTTCTACTCTCCCAGCACATAGAGACCCTCCGCTGGGCCATCAATAAGGTAATGGCAACGAATATTCTGTGGGAGGATTTAATGCAAGCAACCAGGCCCAGGAGACACAGTTGAGGGGTGCAGGCCAGAGAGAGCTCAACCATGGAGCATATAATTCTTGCAACAGATTCCCAATAGTTGAATACCTTAGGACAGGCCTATGCCAAATGATAAAAATCTGCACAGAGCACACTGCAGCGCCTAGAAGTATCCGAGTCCCGCAGAGCATATCTAAAAAATTGGGCAGGTGCATAGTACATTTGATGTAGATATTTAAAGTGGACCATCCTTAAGTTACCATTAGCGGTCAGGTGCCCCGTCAGGCGGCAGCAGTCCGCCCAGTCATCATCGGATATAGGAAGTGGCAAAACCGCAGCTATTCCTGAGGCGGTCACCTCTGCCTGTGAGGCCTGAAACAATCTAGCGACCAGTTTCACCCTAGAGGTAATGGTATATAAGAGTTGCAGTGCATCCAGGGTAGGCAGCTCAGCAGGGAATTGTGAATACAGTGCATGCATGGCTGCCCGCAGTCTAGTGTAAAAATAAAGATGCATAGCATTGATATCTCTACCAGAAGCCAGTGACGCCCAGGTGATGAATTGACCTCCAGGAAATACATCCTCCATTTTTAACATGTTCATGTCTGTAAGTGCCCTCAGGGCACCTCTCTCGTTAGTAACTGAAAGTTTTGTCTGGTGTAAGAGGGGCATACTGGATGCATATAGAGGCAGTTTCTGGGCTCGCCTTCCTAAGTCCTGCCATGCTTTAACCGTGGTTTGAACTTTGTCAAATTCCCCTTTGTCAAAAACTGTGTGAGTGTTCACTATTATGGCCTTAAGTGGTATGAGGTGAACGGCACCTGCCTCAACGGCAACATGGGGGATGTAGGCAGGGTCCTGTTGCCAATAATGTGCAAAGTGGGCTTGCGCACACAAGTAATATAAATGAAAGTCGGGCGCAGTGAAACCACCTTGCTCATAAGGGAGTGTGAGTGTTTCCCATTTAAGACGAGGCTTCTTAGCCCCCCAGGCTAGTGCGACTAGAAGGGAACGGAGTGTGTTGGAATGTTTAAAAATAGATACAGGAAGCGCAGGAGTATTACCATTTTCATTAAGGCCAAGCAGTTCGCAAAGGATAGGGGCAACTTAATCCAGCGGGTTATTTGCTCCTCAAGATGGGTAATGGCTGTGCCGTAGATAGTTCGCACCACTACTTGAGGGTCACGATGGAGCCATATACCCAAATATTTAACTGTGTCAGTACACCATACCAAGGGAAAGTCTAGATCTAGAGGAGTAGTATAATCAGTGAGGGGTAGGATCATTGATTTGGACCAGTTTATTCCAAGGCCCGAAAACCACTAAAAACGTACATATTCCCTGAGGAGGGGTGCCGGGTGGAGGGCAGTGACAGCGTTAACCATGTAAGCCTTGCCCTGAGTTTTGATGATACGGGCCGCAAGTGCCCTGCCAGGTCTACCACCCTCACCAAAGTATCTGGCCCTACTTTTACGGGACATGTGTTGTATTTCCTGGTCAGCTACCTCACTATATTCTGCAACTTTTTCTTTTATGAGTGCGAGCACGGAGGGATCAGGTGTAAGTTCATACCGGTGTTCCAGTCCTTTCAAGTCACGTTCTAGTGTAGCCATGGTGCCCCGGAGAGGCCTAAGAACCCCAGCCTGAAGGCCGATACATGCCCCTCGTATGGTCACTTTAAAAGTCTCCCATAGTGTCCCCACAGAGTCAACTGATCCTGTGTTGTGAGAAAATTAGTCAGTAATGGCCTCCCGAACACCCTCACAAAACACAAGGTCCAGCAGGGAGAAGGGCTGCAACCGCCATTGGAAAGGGGGGGGAGTGTAAGCTGGCAAGGCCATACGAAGAAGCACAGTTGAGTGATCCGACAAAGTTCTGGGCAGATGTCTTATCAGCACCACCCAATCATTAGTGTCTTGCGTGACTAACCAAAAGTCCATGCGGGACCAGGGCTGACGGGCATAGGAGTGGCATGTCCCCTCTTTCTGACAGGGATGGCATAGCCGCCAGATGTGTAGAAGTCCCAGTGTCAGCATACTGTCACGCAGTGTTTTAGCTGCCTTCTTGGGAGTCGGATCTGTCATGGACACTCTGTCCATGGTGGGGTCCGTTGTCACATTAAAATCACCTCCACATATAACAATGGAGGGGGTAACTTATAAAGATTCCCCCATAATGTGTCATAGAAAGCAGGGTCATCAATATTAGGGCCATAGACATTCACTATTACCATGAACATGCCGTGTAATGTCCCCTTGACTATTATATAACGTCCACCGTCATCTTCCTCTACGGAGATTGGTACAAAGAGGGTCCCTTTTTTAATCAGAATCATCACCCCGTGGATAGGATGAGTAAGATGGGGCTAACTTTACCCCCGCCCATCTGGTAGCAACAGTGGACACCACCTGCTTAGTAAGATGTGTCTCCTGCAGGAGGGCAATCTGGATCTGTTGACGATCCAGATAAGAGAGCACCTGGCGTAATTTTTTCAGATTGTTGAGCCCCCTTACATTCCAACTCAACCAGGATATCGTCTTACCACTAGAGTTAGTCATGAACTGTCCCAGTAGAATAGATGTTTGCAATAGCGCCTATAAAGTGTCCCTATAACTGCTATACCGTAACCACATGATGCTGCCAATGCACGATCCGTAACACATTGTCCCCCAACAACCCCTCCCACCCACATCAGCAGTAAAGACCTGCTGTGATATTCCCGTGCACAAAAAAAACCCATAACATGTTGCATGGTTGACAGAGAGATCAGAGAGTATCCGCAAATAAAAAACATTGCAATCAGGACATAGAAATGTGCCCCAACTGTAGAGATAACTTTGTGGGGATTTCCCATGTGGGGAAGCACTAGTAGCCGATGGCACCCCGTGTAAAACAGGGTGGGTCGAGACACAGTGTGATAGGCTATATAAACAAACTTTCATGGCTAATAAGATGGCTCCAGACTCAAAAAATGTAGTGTCTATCCTCATACCCCGGTTATGTGCCCAGCATTTCTCAGACCAGTGTCAGCAGAAGCATTACAATATAAAAAGCAAGGCAATAGCAATAGGACATAAGCATATACATGTGTCACACCTCAAATCAAGTAAGTCATCTCAGTGTGGCATGCAGGGGAAATCAGGCCGCCAACAATTATGGAACAAACAGCAATAGTTGTCGAAGAATACCAGGTTCACATAATCAGCCATCAGAATCAGAGTCTCCAAGTTTTTCTCGCCTCGGCGAGCACCGCTCCAACTGGCGAATAAAGAGAAGTGCCTCCTTGGGCGTCGAAAAGACATGAGCTTTTCCATCATGCTGGATTCTCAGGCGGGCAGGGTAGAGCATTGCATATTGGATGTGCAGAGTTTGCAATTTTTTCTTCACAGCATGAAATTCCCTGCGTGCCTGCTGCACCGCCACTGTAAAATCGGGAAACAGTTCCACTTTCATCCCCTGGTAGTTCAGGCTGCCCTTCTCTCTAGCCAGATGCAGTGCAGTGTCCCGATCACGGTAGTTTAGCAGTCTGGCTATAATAGGTCGAGGCGGCGCTCCCGGGATAGGATGGACAGCTAAGGAGGGGTGAGCTCTTAACCACAATGAGCACTTTCGAAAAATGTTCTGCCCCCAAAAGAGATGTAAGAAGCGTCTCCACATAGAGTTACATAGGCCCGGTGTTGGTTGTCTCCGAAATGCCAGTCATTCGTAGGTTGTTCCTTCGGGACCGGGCCTCAATGTCCTCATTTTTGGCATTGATGACTTCTAGTAGCTTTTCCACACTTGCACAGGAGGTGCTGACTGCCTCAACTTTGTCTTCCGTGGTGGAGATACGTTGTTCAGCCTCAGTGAGCTGTGCACCATGTTTATCCAGCTTTGATGCCATTGTGTCCATGCGCAAGTTCAGATGGTCGATAGTACGAAGGATCTGTTGCATTGATAACATCTGGCGCTCCAGCTTCATGCCCGAGCCAGATTCAGGGTCCGTTTCATTGACAGATACGTTTGGGGTATGAGGTTTAGTAGTTTTCTTAGACTCACAGTTCAATTTGATTCTTGTCTGTGTGCTCCATAGTTAAGTGCGGACGTGCACACACTGCGAGGACGGCGTCACCAAACTGCAGCTGAGAGTGACAGTAGAAATTATCAGGATCCAGTGGTAGCAGAGTGTTATAGCAGGTAAGACAGGTCAATGAACTGACAGCCAACTTGCGCCACCCTCCAGCGCAGCAGGGTACCAGTGTCGGACCCAATGCTCCCAGGCACACAGGCTGAGCCTTCCCAAAGTTGCAATGGCCTACGGGCAAACCAGTGAGTAAGGCACAATATGGGTGATCGTGATATGCACGTCCTGGAGTGTGTGCCAATCAGATACAGGCAGCCTATAGGGAGCACATTGTTGGTAAGTCCCACACTACTTGGAGGATCATATCCACACCACCAGCAAGGATGTGGCCTGTGCAGCACTCTATCAGGCAGTGGTGTACTGGGGGGTGACAGAGTGCCACCAGCGCCAAGATCAACAGCTACACAATGCAGGCCTTGAGGACAGCGCTCCAAATAGTGTGAAAGATTGGCCCACAGGTTTATTAAGGCGCCGGGTGTGTGGAAAGGATCGCGGTACACTCACGAGCTCCCAATGCGGTGATACAGTCCGGGACGCACTAATTAGAGTGACGCGTGTGTGTAGGCTCTGCTAATGTCAGTCCCGAAGGCGGACGAAGATTAGATGTGGCGGCGTGCGGCAGGCAGGGCAATGAGAAAGAGGAGAAGCCAGCCCGCATCCGCAATGCAGCTGTAGGCCAAGGGAGCAGGAGCAGCGGCCGCAGCCGGAGGGGGGAAGAAGTGGCGGCGGGTGCCGCGCAGTGTGTACCGAACGTAGCAGACAGGGCCCTCCGGTCTCTGGTGCAGCCACCCCCTATCCCGCCGGGGATGCCAAACTCTCACCGTGGCCAGGTGGACTCGAAGCAGCAGGGCACGCCGCCTACCTTCACCTCCCTGGTCTGCAGTCACAAGGCGTTCGCCAACGTCATGGAGGGCAACAGCAAAGAAAGCAGTCGGATCACAACCTTGCAGCGACTCAGGGCTCATGCCGCCGCACCGCCACAGATCCACAGCATACGACCCAGGGGCAGCAGCAATGTGACCAGCAAGCCGTTAGGGAGTGCAGAATGGAGCCGCCATTTCACGCCGCAACCTCGCAGAAGGGAATAGCGTGGTCACAGGCCAGCAATCGTCAGCAAAGAGGCATCAAAGCAAGACCCAAGCAGTAAGGATGTCGAATTTGTGTAGAGGAGCTCCGGATGGCGCCGATGTAGCAGGATAATTGGCGGATTGAGATCTCGACCAGCAGAGCAGCACTAAATTGCGACCAGCTTGCTCCGGGCTCTCGAGTGCCCCCACACACTACTAGTTGGGGGATCAAGTCCCCTTGGATGCTGAGGCACCTTAGGGGCCAACAAGTCCTCCTGTAAATTCCAGTAAGTCCAGAACACCGGGATTGCTGAGAAGTCTCAGAGTCTAGGCCCTTTTTCTCTACCACTCTGCAAAAGCACCTCCTGGTGCACTGCTGGTTTGGGAATGAAGTCTCCTTAGATCCATAGGGTCTTTGATGGCCAACAAACCCTCCTGTTACCTCCAGTAAATCTCACACCGTGAGGTTGCTGAGAGGTCTTTAGAGGCCACACTCCCCTTTTCCACCACTCTCTAAACACTCCTCCTGATGCACTGCTGGTTGGAGTAGAAGTTCCCTTGGATGCTGAGGGTCCTTGGGGGCCAACAAGACAACAAAAAAAGATTGCTCAGAGGACTTCAGAGGCCACATCACCTGGCTCCACCACTCTACACACGTGCCTCCTGGCATACTACAGGTTGGGGGATGAAGTCCCCTTGTCTGCTGAGAGGGCAAACTATTCCTCCAGTTACTTCCAGTAAGTTCAAAAGAGCGTGATCGGTGTGAGGACTTTGGAGTTCACACCCCCTTTTGCCACCACTCTACAAACCCACCTCCTGGTGCAATACTAATTGGAGGGATGAAGTCCTCATGGTTACAGAGTGACCTTGGTGGCCCAGATGCCTTCCTGTTACCTCCAGTAAATCCTTTACAACAGATTCCTAAGAGCTTTTCGGAGGCGCCACCCCCTTTCCCCACCACTCTGAAAATGCAACTACCAGTTACAAAACCTAGCAATTCACTTAAAAAGACAAAGGTTGCAGGGACGTTATAGTTAGGAAATAGATTTTGAAAAACCTTAGAAATTCACTAAAAAAAAACAAAGGTTACAGGGATGTTACAGTTAGGCTGAGATTTCCCTCGTACAAAACAAGGGAAATTCTGCAGCTATAGTTACCTAAGCAAACAATAACTGATGCCCCAACAATGCACTGCTTATGACCTCACATATTACATCACTTGTAACATGGTCAGTGACATCACTGATGACATCTCCACATATCGTTAGTGGTTGTTCAAGATAATCGTTGAAATATACTATATCATCGATTTTTTTTATAACAGTTGTCTCCTAAGATCGTGTTAGCACCTGTGACTTTGTATAACCATAGTTTCCTAGGATTGACTTACCTTCATAATTTGCATAAGATTCTTTTGAACTAACCATGACATTTAACAGGATAAACCATACTTCCCAAAACACTTTTGTTTTAACATTATCTCAACACATTGTTTATGGTTCTTCGATATATATTATTGAAATGATGTCTTTGCAAGTGTCTTTTCTAAATCACTTTATTGAAAACATGATCTTCTGGAATTATAAATATTTGCCTTATGTTATAACTCTTACATATCTTTTATAACTATTCAACTTTGAAATAAAGTTATAATAATATCTTAGAAAGTAAAGCAAAATATATATAGCATATATATCTTCTCGATTTACATCCAAACTTTTGACTTGTCATGATATTCTCAATGCTCTTTGTACAGCAGAATATCTAAACATCTATAAATCTGCACCAGTTCTCAAGATTAAAATGCATTTAATAAGAAATTCATTCCAGAACCAGTTATAAATGTGTTTTGTAATTAGAAAGTCATGTACCTCCCTCAAATTTTGAAATTATAGTTTATTCTTTGATATACTGGTATATGAAATTATCAAATTTTCCACTTTCATCTGTAAATGGTTTGCTGTAGGAAACCCACATATCTCTTCTAGGCTGGCTTCCTCATTCTGCAAACAACCCAAATCATTGTTTGCATTCAATTCTCACACTGTCAGAATTTGATGGGTCTGCATACAGCCTATACTATATAGTCTATTAAGGGAACTTCACTTTCCCCTGATTTTAGATTATACAATTAATGAGGTATGAGTAGGTCTTATATCCCGAAACAGTACACAATTAATATAATTGTAGGGGACTGTTCCACAAGCCTTGACAATTTACCATTTCGTGATCCACAGTATTTGACAATTATTTGCATAATTAAAGGGTTGTTTTAAAAAGCAAATGTAACCTGGTCTATTAATTGGGTCCATACACCAAGGTTCAGAAGCACACAATCTTATTTTTAGTCTAAAAGGGTTTCTCAGTCCCACCAGTTTCTTAACACTGCTGTTATTTGAAAGAAGTGAGAGGTATTGTTGTTGTTGTTATTTAAGGTTTATTTCGACAGCTTGTGTCATAAAAGCTATAAAACAGCATTTTGTATTAAAAAGATAAAAAGTCAAGAGTTCATAGAGCAGCATGTTAGAGATAAATATATATAAACAACCCATCCTAGTACGCAACTGCAACCAGGATAGAAATTGCAGTTTGGCAGGTCAGCGATAAAACAATTAATACACATAAGGCAATAAAAACATACATTAAACACATTATAGATAAGAGGGAGGAAGCATTACAATACTTCCTAGTGTGGTACTCCTTCTGTTAAACTCAAATTGCAATCCCCTGCAAACCTCCTTAAGATTTCCTACCCTCCTCTGGGCAACATCGTGGAGAGGCTAGGAACAATAAAATGCTTTCAACATAGGAGAGGGGCTGACCATGAAATAAGAGACCCAGGTAACTTGGTGCTGATACAACCGAGACATAGGACAAACAAGAACAAGTACAAGGGGAGCAGCAAAAAAGATGTAAGTTTCCCCACCGAAATGCACAGGATAGATAGACTGACCCTAATGGAGATAGTGACCAGAGAGGAAGGCAAGATCTTTGTGCCTCCATTCTGCCACCTGCTAGCCTGCTGGACAGAGGGAAAAAAACAGTATGATCAACCTTGGACAGAGGAGGGATCTTTGAACCAGAGGATATGGCTATAGCAGAAGATTGCATCTGGCATCTGGTAGAGGATCCCAATTGGAACTTCCACTACATGCAGGCATGCATATCTAGATGGGAATACCTTTTTAGGGAGAAACCAGTAGAACTATCGAAGTAAACATGTAGCTGTTACTACAGAAGGGCACATCAGGACAATCTATGTGCCATGTGCTCAGATAAATAAAGAGGGGCCAAGGACAAAAAGTTTACACCATTGCTAGATGTAGGAGGGAAAGGAATTGTATGCTTCAAGAAGAACACCACATGAATAAACCTAGAGGATGAGGGAACGATGGAGACTCATCAGCCTGGCTAGGTTGAATCCAATGGCATGGTGAGCCCGGGACCTATGTCTGGGCATACTCGGGCACTTAGGGTGAGAAAGCAAAAGACACACAGATGATGAACGGAATGCAGAGAAAATCAAACATTCGCCCCCAGTCAATAAATCTGGGTTAAATCCATCGTTCATTTCCTCACCATGCCACCCAAGTTCAGACCCAGCCATATTCAAAGCAGTCTTGACCTTGTGCCTCATGGGAACAGTCCGGACTGAACTGCCAAGCCATGACCCCCCTGGAATGGAAACGAGCATCCTGGGACCGGTTTCGGAGCATCAAGCTATCCTTTCTGATAAGGGGTGAAACCCCGAAACCGGTCCTAGGATGCTTGTTTCAAGGGAGGACCTGGCCTGGCAGTTCGGGCTGGACTCTTCCCATTGGGCGCAGGGTCACAACTGATTTGCATATGGCTGGGTTCAAACTGGAATGGCATGGGGAGCAGAAAAACTGTGGATTTAGGCCCAGATCTCTGTACTGGGGTGAATGTATGACATTGTTCTAAATTCTGTCCATCAATTGTTCTTTTTGCCCTTCTCCAGAATGAGACATGGTTTTAGCAAAAAATCTAAAAGCCAATTTAGGGTGATTTGAAAAACGTTTGGTCTTAGTATAGAGGTATAGAGTAGTAGGGAACACTGAGTTACTATTTGGGATTACAGAAACACACGGCTTATCCTCACTGCTGATCAACATGTTAGAAATGGGTCCCTCTAGTTGGCAAGGGAATGTACCTTACCCATTGTAGTCAATACCATTCTAGTCAGGATAAGCTAGATAAACATTAGAAGATACCCTGTGATCACCCTCTGGTAGCTTGGCACAGAGCAGTTAGGCTTATCTAAAAAGGCTATATGTAAAGTTTTTTTGCAACACACATGCACACATACACACACATAGAGTAACACAATGAAAACACCACAAAAATACTTAGAACAGTATTAAAACAATCAATAATTTTATGAATAAAAGAAGACCAAAACAATAAAAATCCAATACATAGAACTGGAGTTTTTGAATTTTTAAAGAATAAATGAAAATATAGTGCTTAAGTCTTAAAGTGTCAACCTGGAATATCCGGTCATGCTTGACTGGGGTAAATACAAAGGGCCTCATTTATGAGACGTGGCGTATCACTGCGCGACAGCAGCGATGCAACACTTCTCAGTGCGCCCTCCTTGCGACACCAATGATGCATCATATTTACAGTATGACGCATCATGTCACTTTAGTATTATTGACATATCTGTTGGCACAAAACTGGCACATTGCTGGATTTGTGTCGGAAGAGTGATGCAACTCCAGCAATGTTTCTTTCACATGGAACATGCCTTTGGGGCAAATTTGTGGTTTGGTGCGGCACGCATCAAATTGACCCCATCAAGGCCAATTTGTCTGTTATTTGCTTATCTCTTGCCCATCAAGGCCTTGATTTGGACAGTGTCATGGGTTATCTATCAGCCTTCCATCCTTCTTAAGGTTCATGTATAAACTTTTCCTATTGGTCTATTTACGATTCAACGTCCTTGCAGTGAGTATTACTGTTTGTTAATAAGTAAGCAATGTGACTTACCACTGCCTGCCCCTGCTGCAGCTGTGACCCCACCCGTAGTGACCGCTGCTGCCATGTCCCCTCCGCTGGTGCCGATCCCAACCCTGGTTGTCTGTGTGGGTATAAAAAATATTACACATTTATAGTCAAAGTCAAAGAGTTTTATTTGCATAATTAATTAAAATTGTTACAAAATTCTCTTGATAAAATAACAGTGCAAAATGTATTAAAAATACTAAAATTATTGTCTCTCAGCCGCTGTTTTGTTGGGGACTGATGCGTGAAGGTCTAAAAGTTAGGAAGTCCCTAATAGTCCACCAGCAGGTGGGCCTCCTGTTCAGTTAATTCTAATCATTTTCTTGCTTCTGCCATAAATTTAACTCCGCGGCAAGCCAGAATGATGGAGATTCATTTATAAACTTTTCCTATTGGTCTATTCACGATTCAACGTCCTTGCAGTGAGTATTACTGTTTGTTAATAAGTAAGCAATGTGACTTACCACTGCCTGCCCCTGCTGCAGCTGTGACTCCACCCGTAGTGACCGCTGCTGCCATGTCCCCTCCGCTGGTGCCAATCCCAACCCTGGTTGTCTGTGTGGGTATAAAAAATATTACACATTTATAATTTTAGATGCCTGATATGTCTCCTCTTTATTATTTTAAAGCACAAAACAACCACAAAACAAAACATCACCACAGTTTGATTGCAGTATCCTAATATTATATAAAAAATTCAGAACATCATGTTGGGCATTTTATTGGCTGCCAATCATTAAAAAGTCAGATGCCACACCAAGCAAAACCTTTTGTGATGGAGGGACAGAGCTATGATGAATCTGAGTTATGGAATCTCAATGAATTGGTGCAATAATTAGTCAGTGAAACACATATGGTCTTAGCAAATGCAATGGGGCTGTCCTCCCTGTACTTCCAGTCATGATGTACTATCATTAACTGCTGGCATACTATGATAACAATAGATACGCAACACTGGGGGGGGGGGGGGCATCATGACCACGGGTATTACTGTTAAAGCATGAGCAAGAAAAATACCTTAACTGGGAATGCATTCTTCACAGTAAAGTACCTGACCTAAAATGGGTTTTCTGAGTCCTACAGTACCACCAGTCTCTGAAGGAGGAGGTTATGGATTTGTGCATAAGCTGTTGCTGTTTGTGCCAGACCTCAGAGCAGTGTCACACAACCCAATGCACTTACGCTCCCAGAGGTCGTACCTTCCGGCATGCCTGCTGCCAGGGTAGAGGGGAGGTAGCGCTGCACATAAAAAATGACAAAAAAGCATAAAATACACAAACACATGGTAAAATAATAAATAAAAATGAGGGGTAGATAAATTATAGAGGGGTAGAATTTAACAGATAAAGGAGGGATTCAAAACCTTAACAGAGCAAAAAATAAGATGGGCGTGTACATTCGAACTGTGTAGTGCCGTTCACGTGGAATTTCCAGCACGAGAATGCACTTCACGTTCCATATATCGCCCGAACAGGTGCGGCAAGCAACTTAACCCACTTGCGGAACTTGGCGTAGCACTGCCAATTTTTTGCCACTTTGTGGAGTTTCGAGTAGCAGACTAAAGAAACTATGCCCAGGCCTATTTGCTATATATATTTAAATAGGATTTTACTTTTCGATGTCTCTGGCGGAATTTGATTTCCTTTCTGAAGAGGATCTCTTTATGTGGGTGGATCAAAACGCCATTTACCCACTGAGTAGTAGTTTTCTTTTTTAGTTTAGTAAAAGCTTTATTAAAATGTAATACAGAAGTATAGAATTATCTTTTGTTTAAAATAAAAATCGAGTTATGCAGTAGACCATTTACAAAAGAGAGTACTTACAAGAGATATTATTAACATAAAGGAGGAGATAATTGAACAAGAAATTTATGGAGAATATAACTTAATTGTGTACTCAAAAATTGCTTTTTTATATTTTAGTATTGAGAAAAAGGAAGAAGAACAAAGAAAATAGAAGAAAAGAAAAGAGAAGAGAACAAAGAAAGATAAAAAGAAAAAATACATGAAAATAGTATTGTATATTCTGTATATATCATTCATAAAATACAAAGAAAAAAGATACATGAAAATAAGTATTGTATATTCTGTATATATATATATATATCATTCATAAAATAAACTTTACGTCAAATATTAGCTTCTTTAATCTATTAACTTCATGTCATATAAATACTTATCTCATATAATAACAATTGTATAATAAACTGTATATATTAAGAAAAAGGAAGAGGAAGACAGTCATGGGGGTTGAAAAACCATTGTGGAATTCTTGGAAGGTTTATAGCTTTACTTTAAGTAACCAATGAGCGGAGACCAACATAGGTCTTTATTAATCATCTGTAATGTAGAAGTGGCTGATGCTGTATCAAGTCTATGATGAGAACAAAGAAGGTTCCACCAACCAGTAACAGTGACATTTTTGGCATTCATCCATTTGGATGTATTAATTTGAAAAGCAATGGCAAGTAACAAATCTACAAATTAACAACATTTAGAATGAGCTGACCAAGAGTGTGAGGAGGTTCCCAAAAATATGCCCTTAACACCTTGCCTGCTAAGGCAATTCCCGCTGGGTGCTGAAAGTCCTAAAATCCTATGCTTCATGACAAGGTCAACTCGTCATAAGCACAGATCCAGTGTACTGCATGACGAGCTGACCTTGTCATTAGCATGGAAGTGGTTAATACCAAAGGGTAAGGTAATAGAGCAAACAGTAGAAATAATTCTACAGACCTGAACCCAAAAGGCAGTACAATGAAAAAGCATATGTAGATATGTGCCAGGGAGGGTATTGCAAGACCAGCACATATTTGAAAGAGGTTGGTTGTACTTTTGCAGAGAAAGTGGAGTAAATACATAACCTATTATAAAAATAATAGAGGGTTTTTGTAGTACTGGCATTACACGAGGTATGGTGTATCTTGTTCCAAATTAGACCTTAGAGCTTTAAAGAAAAGGAATGCTGAAAATCAGACTCCCACATTAACTCAGTTTTAGTTTTGGGAGGAGAAGGCATGATGTAATGCAGATATTCATATATATATATATATATATGATGCTTTGATTGATGAAAATTTAATTTGGTCAGAAGGTGAGAAAGAAGTGGGAGGTTGCGATTGATTGAGAATGGAATTAGTTTGTAAGAGAACTCATTTAAGGAATTTGTATCTAATGGCATAAGTAGAGGAAAGATCAAATTTAGATTGAATTTCCAGAAAAGAAAGAGGAGTCATCGCACACATTAATCGTTTGACTTGATTAATATCTATAAGAACCCATTCTCTCCAGAAAATATTATGATTCGAAATTTTGATGAGTTTTCTTATGTTGTATAGAGGACTCCAAAAAATCTTGAACGGAAACATGGAACTTTGAAGAACACAGTAAGATACCATGCTAGAGTGCTTAATAGTCGGAGCAGAAAATTCCAGAGGAGGGTTTGAAAAGTATACTAAAGAACAAAAAGGGAAGGTTGACATAAGTGAGTCCTCCAATTTATTTCAAATATTATTAGGCAAAAAATCTGCATCTCTGTTACAAAGTAGAATTTGTTTTAGGACGAAAGCGGTATGATATTGTTGAAAGTATGGAAAAACTATGCCACCCAACTCTTTACGTTTACAAAGAGACACTAAGAAGATGCAAGATTTTTCCCATTCCATAAAAACACAGAAATCAACTTATTTAGCAACTTTTTGGGGGGAAGTTTAATAGGTAACATGGACAAATAAAAATGAATGATAGTCAGAAACATCCTCTTTCTGATGGATACATCTGCCTGTGAATTCCTCACCTTATAAATATCCCCTGCGCCAGCATTATGTGGAAACTTTTTCCTAGCTCTCCACACCGACGAGGTCGTCACAATGCTATGGCTCCGCACACCATAAGAGGACCACGTCGGCGTGATGACGTCAGTTCCCTTTTGTCAGCGCTGTCGATGCTAACGGTTTTTCTGGGACTCTCCATACTTTCTGCTAGATACTGTGTATTTTGGCTTATTTCCTTCTGTGGTTTTGCCATGTCTGCTCCGACGAAGTCGGGTTTCAAGCTCTGTAAAGAGTGCAGAGGTCATATGTTGATCACTGACCCCCATGAGGATTGTCTGTGGTGTTTATCATCAGATCAAAACGTCGAGGGCTGCACTTGCTGTCAAAAAATGAACCCGAAGGCCTTGAAGGAACTGGAAGCCAAGCTGTACATGGCTAAAGTAAGAAAAGAAAAAAGGGGTCGAAAACGTTCGAAGTCGAGGTGGTCGCATTTACATGATGAAGAGGAAGCACAAGAAGAAGGGGCATGGCTCTCGGCGCCATTCGTCGAAAGCTGTGGTTTCGAGGTCGCCTTCTCCGGCTCATCGACATTGCAAAAAGGACTTTGTCTCTCCTTCACCTTCAGTGTCTCCTCAAGCGACTCCGACACATTCTCCTTCGTACAAGGGGACTCCGGTACAGTAACTGATGCCGAGATTTTGTCAGACTCCGGAAGGTTTGTCGAATCCGGCTGATGCTGAGGCTCCTTCAGCTCCTGCCTTGATTGGATCTCGAACTGGCTTTGTATCTTCAATTTCCTGCCCTGGTTTCGGATCCCTCGCGTTTTTTAAATGCGATGTATGGCATGTTTGCCACGGCATCATACCCTTCTGGTGTACCTTCGGGTCTCGTAGGCCCTCTGGAATTTAATTTGGGTGTGCCTCACCAAAATCCTCAGGCACCCTCCGTGCCATTCATGCCGACGCCGCCGTCCTGGCAGTTTCGTCTCCGAGGATGTCGACCCCGTATGTGCTGTCCCTGACTCCATCCGTTGAACCTTCTTCTCAGATTCATTTTGCGCCGGTTGCTACTGCGGATCCTCCTTCGACTCAGCTCCTGGAGCCATCAACGCTGCATATGGTGCCGCCGACGCCGCAAGCGAAGATGCGCTCGAGGAGAGAAGCACAGAGGTTGATTGAAGAGGAGCAGTATTAGGCTGAAGAAATGGAGGAAGGTGAAATTTCGAGTCTGAGGATATGTTCGAGGGTCTGTGTGAGGCAAGTGGACTTGACACCTCCCCAGAGTGGGACTTTGCTTCACAGAAAGCATTGAAGGAAGTAGCACCTTACCATACTGTGATAAGGAAGGCTGCAGAGCTCTTTGATCTGCAGCTCCCTATGGCTGAGTATAAGCCTAATTTGCTCACAGAGGTGCATCATTCTCCGTCCTCTGTGGTTGAACCACGTTTACCGTTCAATGCTGCCTTGAATGAACCAGTCCTTGAAGTGTAGTGCAATCCTCTTTCTGCTCCTGCAGTTTCAAGGTCGGTGTCCAGAAGGTACGGGCCTGCTCCAGGGGATCCTGTGTTCCTTTCGTTTCATCCTTCGCCTGAGAGTTTGGTGGTGCAGGCTTTATGTTCTAAGCAGTTCAAGGGGCGCCTTTCCGCAGGCTCCTGCTGTCAGGAATTCCAAGAAATTGGAACAATCTGCAAAGAAGGTCTTCTCTTCAGCGAGTATAGCTTTGAAGTCCACCAACGCTACTTGTTTGTTGGGTAGATACATTCATGCCCTTATGGACTCCGCCAAACAGCTTCTTCCAAAATTGTCTGAGGAAGATCAGGGAAATTTCAGTGAGATACTGGCAGACTCACATGCTTCGGCTCGCCAAGTCATCCAGTCTGGCCTGGGCACAGCAGATTTGGTTGCCCGGGTGATAGGCTCATCCATTGCTATGAGAAGGCATGTGTGGCTAAGGTTTTCTGGGTTTTAACCTGATGTATAGGCTGCCCTTCTCGATCCACCTTTTGACGGTGCTAGACTTTATGTAGAAAAAGCTGATTCAGCTCTGCAAAGGTTCAAAGACAGTAAGGCCAGGGTGAAATCCTTGGGTCTACAGACTCAGGCAAAGGGTTATGGCCATAGAAGATACCATGGCTTTGGAAAGTCTTCCTCTCGTGGCTTCTGTCAGCCACAGCAACAGCAACAAAACCCCTTGTACAAGTCCCACAGGGGTAAAGGCAGAGGTCGCCTTCGTGGAGCGGGTCGTCAGCCTTCTTCCTCCTCCTACTCTACCTCCCCCACCCCCTCCTGGTAATGCAGGAAAGCAGCCCTAGATCCGCCATCCTGGATCATGCAGGTCCTCCTAGGGGGCCGGCTTACCCATTTTCTACAGGATTGGAAATTGGTCACTTCGGACCTTTGAGTTTTAGATCTGGTTGAAAATGGGTACGCCCTTCCCTTCAGGGAATTCCCTCCTCCTTACACCCCTTGCCAAGGGTTTTGCATGGAGGATCATTTACTTCTTCTTCAGAAGAATGTTCTTGTCCTGTTACTAAAAGGTACGATAGAGGTGATCCCGGAGCAGGGGAGGGGTCAGGGATGTTACTCCCGGTATTTCCTGATTCCCAAGAAGGATGGCAGGTTACGACCCATCCTAAATCTCAGAATCTTGAATCTGTTTCTCAAGCAGGAGAAGTTCAAGATGCTCACCCTAGCGCAGGTTCTTCAGGCGCTGCAACAAGAGGACTGGATGGTGTCCATCGACTTGCAGGATGCGTATTTTCACATTCCAATCCTGAAGTCGCACAGGAAGTAGCTCCGGTTTACGGTTGGTTCGCAACATTACCAGTTTGCGGTCCTACCGTTTGGTCTTACTACTGCACCTCAAAGGTGATGGTGGTGGTGGCTGTCCATATCAGGAGGTCGGGGATCACAGTTTTCCCCTACCTGGACGACTGGCTGCTCAAGGCAGACTCGCCAGAGATGGTGCCTCGCCATCTGCAGGTAACAACCCAGCTGTTGTTCAAATTAGGTTTTTTGATAAATGTGCCCTAATCACACCTGGTGCCCTCTCAGCACAGCCTGTGCATAGGGACAGGACTGGATACCACTGTGTGTCCAGCTTTTCCTCCTCTGCAAAGGATGCTTGATAGTCAGGAAATTATCCCTTTGTTTTACAATGGACCAGTTGTTCCAGTTCTGAAGGTCCTTCGCCTGCTCGGTCTGTTTGCTTCCTGCATTCTGTTGGTCAACCATCGACGCTGGCACATGAGGGCGCTACAGTGGTGTCTCCACAGGCAGTGTTATCAGCACAACGGAGATCTCAGGGAGTCAGTCAGGATCTCCAGAGAATCTGCAACGGATCTGTCTTCAATCAATCAATCAATCAAGCATTTATATAGCGCACTACTCACCCGGAGGGTCTCAAGGCGCTTGGGGAGGGGGGGTCCGCTACTGCTGGAACAGCCAGGTCTTGAGCTGCTTCCTGAAGGCGAGGTGGTCTTGGGTCAGGCGGAGGTGAGTCGGGAGGGAGTTCCACGTCTTGGCGGCCAGGTAGGAGAAGGACCTTCCTCCTGTGGTGGCTCTTCGGATGCGGGGGACGGCGGTGAGGGCGTGGCCGGTCGATCGAAGCTGGCGTGTGGGAGTGTAGAAGTTGAGGCGGCTGTTGAGGTATCTTGGGCCTTGGTTGTGTAAGTCTTTGTGGGCGTGGGTGAGGAGACGGAAGGTGATTCTCTTGTTGATCGGGAGCCAGTGCAGGTCTCTCAGGTGTCCGGAGATGTGGCTGTGTCGGGGGATGTCGAGGATGAGTCTTGCTGAGGCGTTTTGAATCCGCTGGAGTCTCTTCTAGAGTTTGTCGGTGGTTCCGGCATAGAGGGAGTTGCCGTAATCCAGTTGGCTGGTGACGAGGGCCTTGGTAACCGTCTTCCTGGTCTCGGTTGGGATCCACCGGAAGATCTTACGTAGCATGCGCAGGATGTTGAAGCACAACGAGGAGACGGCGTTGATTTGTCTGGTCAGGGAGAGGGAGGAGTCCAGGATGAAGCCCAGGTTGCGTGCGTGGTCTGTAGGTTTGGGTGCGCTGCCCAGGGCGGGGGGCCACCAGGAGTCGTCCCAGGCGGAAGGCGAGGAGCCCAGGATGAGAACTTCCGTCTTGTCTGAGTTCAGTTTCAGGCGGCTGTTCATCATCCACTTGGCTACGTCTGTCATCCCTTTGTGTAGGTTGGCTCTGGCGGTCGCGGGGTCGCTGGTGAGGGAGAGGATCAGCTGGGTGTCGTCGGCGTAGGAGATGATGTTGAGGTTGTGTTGGCGTGCGATGGCCGCAAGGGGGCTCATGTAGACATTGAAGAGGGTGGGGCTGAGTGAAGAGCCTTGAGGGACGCCGCAGATGACTTTGGTGGCTTCTGATCTAAACGGGGGGAGGCGGACTCTCTGTGTCCTTCCGGCGAGGAAGGAGATGATCCATTCTAGTGCCTTCTTCCGGATTCCGACGTTGCTGAGGCGCTGCACTAGGGTGCGGTGGCAGACAGTGTTGAATGCCGCGGAGAGGTCTAGGAGGATGAGGGCCACTGTTTCTCTGTTGTCGAGCAGGGCTCGGATGTTATCGGTGGCTGCGATGAGGGCGCTCTCGGTGCTGTGGTTGGCCCGGAAGCCAGACTGCGAGGGGTCGAGGGATCCGTTCGTCTCGAGAAAGGCGGTCAGCTGCTTGTTGACGGTCTTCTCGATGACTTTGGCCGGAAACGGGAGGAGCGAGATGGGGCGGTAGTTTTTGAGTTCGATGGGGTCCGCTGATGGTTTCTTCAGCAGAGCGCTGAGTTCGGCGTACTTCCAGCTCTCCGGGAAGGTAGCGGTGTCAAAGGAGGTGTTGATGATGTCCCGCAGATGGGGTGCGATGACAGCGTCGGCCTTGTTGAAGACGTGGTGAGGGCAGGGGTCGGTTGGAGATCCGGAGTGGAAGGAGTTCATAGTGCGGCTGGTGTCTTCGGTGCTGATCGGGGTCCAGGCTCGAAGGGTGGTGGTCGGGGGCGTTGGTGCGGTCGTGGGGTGCGTCGGTTGTGTGCTGAAGCTGTTGTGTATGTCTGCGATCTTGTTGTGGAAGTAGGAGGCGAGGGAGTTGCAGAGGTCTTGTGATGGGGTGATGTCGTTGTTTCCGGCGTTGGGGTTGGAGAGCTCTTTAACGATGTTGAAGAGTTCCTTGCTGTTGTGTGCGTTGTTGTCCAGTCATTCCTTGAATGCAGTTTTCTTGGTGGCGTGGATCAGTTGGTGGTGTTTACGGGTGGCGAGCTTGAGGGTGGTCATGTTGTCTGGTGTTGGGTCTCTGCGCCAGGCTTTCTCGAGGGCTCTGCAGATCTTCTTGGAGCTCTTGAGTTCGTCGGTGAACCATGGGGCTTTCTTGCTGCCGGGTCTGCTAGGCGGGGTCCTCAGAGGGGCGAGGTCGTCTGCGCAGATGCTGATCCACTTCGTGAGGTTGTTGGCGGCCTGGCTGGGGTTCGCTGAGCTGGTGGGAGGGTTCTGGCTCAGGGATGCGGCGAGCTGGTCGGCTGTGATCTTGTCCCAGCTTCTGCGTGCAACCTGTTGCTGGTGGTGGTGGGTCGTGGTCCTTCTGAAGCTGAAGTGGACGCAGCTGTGGTCCGTCCAATGGAGTCCAGTGGCGTGGCTGAAGGCGATGTCCTTGCTGGATGAGAAGACGGGGTCGAGTGTGTGTCCGGCGTAGTGGGTGGGGGTGGTCACCAGCTGCTTGAGACCGAGGTTGGCAAGGTTGTCCAGCAGGATGGTGGTGTTGCGGTCGTTGTTGTTCTCCAGGTGGAAGTTGAGGTCCCCGAGGAGGATGTAGTCGGCGGAGGGCTGATGAAGTCGGCGATGTCTTCGCTGAATTGTGTGCGTGGTCCCGGGGGTCTGTAGATGAGGGTGCCTCTGAGGGTGGTCTTGGGGTCGGTGTGGATCTGGAATTGCAGGTGTTCGGCTGTTGTGAGGGTGTCGTCGGAGTTTGTTGGGATTCGGATGGTGTTCCTGTGGATGATGGCAATGCCTCCTCCCGTGTGGTTGCCGCGGTCCCTCCGGGTGATCTTGTATCTGTCCGGGATGGTGATGGCGATGTCGGGCGCTGAGGAGGCGTTCATCCAGGTTTCCGTGAGGAAGGCGACGTCTGGAGATGTGGTGTCGAGCAGGTTCCAGAGTTCGATGGCGTGTCTGTGGACGGAGCGGGTGTTGAGCAGGATGCACTTCAGGTGGTTGCTGTTGGTGCTCGGCTTGGTGGGTGCTGGTGTAGTGCAAGTCCGGATGCAGGTGAACTTGCAGGAGTGGCAGCTGAAAAGTCAGTGGGTGCGTCTCGGGGTGGCTCGGTAGCATCCCGGGAATCGGCCGGCGTTGAGTGCGTTGAGTTCGGTGGCGTCGTAGGTCCGGCGGGTGGGCTGGTGTCTGCGGGGGCCAGGGGTTCGGGCGCTGGGCGCGGTCCAGGCGCGGACGGGCGCAGACGGGCTTACCTTTGGCACGCCCGCTGCGCATCACCGCTGCGCGTTTGCCACTCTGCCATATGTGGAGAGTGGGGGGGGGCGGAGCGAGGGAGGAGCAGCTGGGAGGTGGGAGCGGGGCGGCGAATGGGAAGGGCGACCGAGGGAAGGGGGCGGGGCCGCAGGGGGGCAGCGGCGGGGAGCGGGAGGTGTCGGGAAACGCGGCAGGGGCTGGGCACAACAGCAAGGGGCGAACAGAGGACGAAGGATGTAACAGAAGCAAAGGCAAAGTTAACACGGAGAAAAATGCAGCAAAGTTAGCAGAAGTACAATTTACACAGGGAGATGACGCGGCGGGGGCTGGGCACAAAAACAAGGGGAAAACTGAGGAGGAGAGAATAACAGAGAGCAAAAGCAAAGATTACACGGAGGCAAAATGCAGCAGAGTTAGCAGATGTACAAAAACACAAACAGGGCAGATGCAGTACCGGCGGACGAGGGCCGGGAGCACAGCTGCGAGCAGCGGCGGCACTTGGCGGGAACGGGGCTCACTCACGGGGAGTGTGCGCGGTGCGTGGGGTGACCGGCCCAGAGGGTCTTGGTGGAGCGTGGAGGACAATCTGTCTCAAGGAAAGCCCTTCATCTTCCTCCCTCGGTGGCCACAGTGATAACGGACGCCTCTACCCTAGGGTGGGGTGCTCATCTGGGGGATCTGGAGATCAAGGCTCTTTGGTCTCCAGATGAAAGATTGCTTCATATCAATCTTCTGGAATTGCGGGCGATACGTTTCGCGCTCAAAGCCTTGCTCCCTTTCTTTCGCGGTCAGTCAGTTCAAGTCCTGACGGACAACACTGCCGCAATGTGGTAAATCAACAAGCAGGGAGGAGTAGGGTCGTATCGTCTCTGCAGAGAGGCGTTGCGGTTTTGGTCCTGGGCTAAGGACCATCGGATTTGCTTGATGGCAAATCATCTGTCCAGGGTGCTGAACGTGCGGACAGTCTCAGTCGGCAGTTGTCTGCCGACCACAAGTGGAGGCTTCATCCGGAGGTAGTTCGACACAGGTGGACCTGTTTGCCACTCTCGAGAACGTGCACTTCCCGTCATTCTGCAGTCTCCAGTTTCTGATGCAGGGGGCGATGGGGGACGGGTTTCAGTTGAGTTTTAGCTCACAACTCCTTTACGCGTTTCCTCCCATTCCCTTGATTCCTCGGGTTCTGAGGAAGATTCGCCAAGACCAGGCCCAAGTTATTTTGATCGCCCCAGATTGGCCAAGAACTTTCTTAATGGGTTCCCCATTTGGACCCTTACATAGTTGTCCTTTGAGACTGCTTTCCTTTAAAACGGTCTTCCTTGTGGCTATCACCTTGGCCATGAGGGTGAGTGAGCTTCAGGCTTTGAGTTCTAAGCCTTTGTTTCTTACTATTCATGCTGAAAGGATGGTTCTCCGGACCAGGGCTGCTTTTCTGCCTAAAGTGGTACCTCCCTCTGCCGCTCACTGCGTGTGGGATTTCCTGGGGGGGTGCCGCTCAATGCGTGTGGGATTTCCTGACTGTGATTCCTGCTGGTCGAGTGCACGGGACGACGTGGGATTCCCTGGAAATTGCTGGCACTTGCTGCCTTGTGTGTTTTTTGGAAGGGGGAGAGCTCTTTGAGTACTTTTGACGCCGAGGGACTGTGAGGTCCAGCAGGCTCTCTGTCACCCAGATGCTGCCTCTTCCCTCGGTGTTCCCGCCCCCCGCCTGTAGCGATTTAATCTTGCTCCTAATCCCGCGACGCGGGATGCGTGCGGGACCTAGGCCGGGGCTAAGCCCGGGCAAAGGGCGGGCCCTCTAAGGCCCTCAGAGGCCAGAGGAGGCTGGGCTGGGCTTATTCCCTAATATTTTTCTAAGGACTATTTGTTTGTGCTTTTTGTCTGTGTAACCATGTCCTTGAACCCCGAAAACCCCCCACTGGTGGAGTCAGTAGGAACTAGTAAAGGTATATTGGTTAGTTACTTCACTAAGGTTGTCTCTGACATAGAAAGGGAGAGCGTATTGGCTGAACGCCGCGCAGAGCCGCGACGCTCTGTTGAAGGTATGAAAAATAGACCGCCTTTGAACCTTGTGAAACATACTATTCCACTTGATGTAAGCTCCCATATCGAAACTGATGATCCTCTTTTAATAGACAGCATTCCTTTGCTCCTGCGAGACACATCTCTCTCACCTGATGTGTCCAATGATCTGTACACAAATGTCATATCTCTTCCTAGTAGTAACTCTACCATAGGATCAGATGTGCCAGTTGAGCCACCTCTTCCAGTAGTTAGGATTGCTAAGAAGAGGAACAAGAAACCAGGGATGCTTAAAGTCCTTGGCCCACCACCTAGTAAAAGACGAAAGAGAGGTGGTGACCCGCTAAGAACGAAGATTAGCCATTCCGATTTTGGTAAAACTACAAAGGCTATTGAATTAATCGTGCCAACTTTAACGGACTCCATAGCAATTGTACCAATTCCAAAAGTGCTTACAACACCTGTACTAACGTCATCAGGCTTAGCCATTCCCCCACATTGCCTACCAATGAAAGCACTGTCTGCTGCCCCATTGGAAGCCCTGGAACATTTAATTAGGTCATCTATATTACCTATATTAGAGAGGTTGAAGAGGATTGAGCAACGGTTGGGGAATTTAGAGCTGGCTATTAGTAACAAAGCAGGGTCAATCAAGGACCTCGCGAAGCCAGCACCGCCCGTTGTAGCAACAGTGCTAACTCCTATTCCTGCTCCTCATAAAAGTGTAGATAAATCCAATAAGCCTACAGGCTCTAAACAGCATAGGGCAATACCCTCTAATGTAGTCCAAAAATCGTTATCTCTTGGTATTAGTCAAGTACAGAAGGTAGATAGTAAAAAATCTTACATAGGAGAAAATCGAGATGAGAGGGGAAGTACTAGCCCCGTCAGGGCAGGGAACCACAGGGGCCGTCAAGTTGAATTACCCCCAGAATTGGTACCTTATGTGGTTGTCCTTACGGGAGTCCACACATTAGCAGATGAAAAGAGGGAAGGGTTCTCTCAGTTAAAAAACAAAACTATACACTGGCTTAGTCAAAATCGACCACTCCCCTATAATATCAATGGTGATATCCTCCATGTCCGGCGACTCCAATGGTTGGGAAGCAGAGCTAAAGACATAAAGGGAGACCTAATTGTAATTAATTTCAGAGATCCTGAAGCCGTTAGATATATTCTAAATTGGTCTCCAGGGAATGCCGGAAACTCAATTGTTCCGTGTGAATTGACCTATTTCTATCCAAGATCTTTAGTGACCTCTATAACATACCCCGGGGCACCATCTCGATTGCACACCAATCTTACTATGCCCTTCAATAAACGGCAAAGGATGCAAGCATTTAACCCTGTGAATTTTGATGACTTGCCTGAGTGGGATACTGTACCATTTAGGAGTCATGGGAATAGAAATAGGATGATGGAACATCTGTTGCCGTTTACTCCTCTGGAAGTGGCAAATAGATTCAATGCCTTTTCAGGCTTTGATGATTGCGATTGACAAACAGTGCCTCTCATTAATATGCTACCTACTAATGATAACTTAGCTGTTAATGCAAAATTAAGTCTTTCTCCAAAAGAGTTGGTCACCGAACAAACCACTCAGCCCATAACTGTTTCTTTTTCTGACGATCAACACCCACTGAAATGTGAACTCGACCAAGGTGTAGGAGCTACCTCCTCTGCCTCCAATGATTTTCCTGATCCCTTAGATTCTGAACATACCAAGCAAGATCCGGTTGATGTCCAAGTCAAAATTTTATCCTGGAATGTGGCGGGACTTAAGAGTAAATTGCCCATTCCAGAGTGGGGTTCCTTTATGGCCTCCCACGACATTTGTATGTTGCAAGAAACCTGGGCGCTAAAAGAAAGTGTAGCCCAGGGTTTTGCAACTTATGATATTTTGGCAAGTATGGGTGATCGGGGCAGGCCCTCGGGCGGGTTGTCTATATGGGTTGGCACACACCTGGGAGTGAAGGCAACTCCAATCCCAACTAACTCATTGGATGTCCAGTTTGTTTTGTTGACCTTGCCCAATGGGCCAAATATTGCTTTGATTAATGTATATTCAAGGCCAGTTAGGCGGGGTCTTGAGTCAGAAGTTATTGAAACATTGTTGACCTTCATGTATTCGATTGACTCCTCCACCACATTAATTCTGGGTGGAGACTTCAATTGTCATTTCGAACCCCTTATGGACCCGAACTTCGGTGATCCAGACGATGTGGATTTGCTTTGGGCTATCCCAGAGTCACTGTCCCCTCAGGTCAAGGTATGGACCCCTCTCGTTTTGCAATTGCAATCATTTGCGCTAGTTACATCATTAAGAGCATGCAATGGGAGGGTGGAGCCTGACAGACCAGGGAGAGCCGCGTTTAATCGACTAAACCAGACCTCAATAATTGATTATATTTTTATTCAGGCTAGGCATTGGGATAGGCTGCATGAATTTAGGGTTATTGGAAGGTTTGACAGTGACCATAACCCCCTAGTTTTGTCTCTAAAACCGGGGAGTTTTGGTCTGAAAGTCTCAACTTCGGTTGAGCACTGTGTTACTGTGCCACTAACAATAACAAATTGTAGGCGTAGGGTTAAATGGCCTGATCTACAAGCGTCGATCACTAAACATGCTGAATTATACGAGACCATTATCCCGCTCATTGAAGAGATGTGGAAATCAGGCCATTTGGGCAGGGCAACTGAGATACATAACCAACTGGTTGCCATATTGAAAGATATCCTTTACCCTGTTAGAAGGGCAAACCATCCCCTGACTTTGACTTTCCGATGGTTTAACGCTCCCTGCCGGAAGGCCAAAAAGGCCTTGCTCATAGCACTAAAAACTAATGATAGTGAGGCCATCAAGGTGCATCGCACTACATATAAAAAGGCAATCTGTGAGGCGAAAAGGGAATGGGAATCCTCAATGTGGGAGGAGATGGGATCTGCACTTAGGTGCAAAGATTCCAAATTATTCTGGTCCATAGTTGCAACTGGACTCAGTGGGCATACACAGGCGCTCTCTCCCAATATTGCTCCCACAATTTGGGAAATTCATTTTGCTGCTCTATATGGTACACCTGATTTCGATGCCTCGCTTGTTAATATCCCTGTACCCCAGCAATTGCAGGGTGCCGACGGGGCTGAGGAGCGTGGACGGTTGATTGAAGCCCCTACGCTCCTCGCTCCAATCGAGCCCTTTACTTTGTTTGAGGTCGAGACGCCATAGGTAAATTGCTCCCTAATAAGGCTCCAGGATTGGATAAACTTCCGGGGGACTTATTTAGGACACAACCTAAATTCTGGGCTCTTTATTTGGTCGTTATATTTAATGGCATTTTGCAGGGAGACGACCTGCCCCCCACCTGGTTAGGAGCCGAAATTGTCCCTATATTAAAAAAGGGCTGCCCGTTAATCCCCTCTAATTATAGACCCATCACTTTAATTGACACATCACAAAAGCTGATGGGGAGGGTCATCCTTGATAGGATTCTTGGATGGATCGAAGAGAATGGGATCTTTTCTATATTTCAGGCAGGCTTTAGGTCCTGTATATCTACCCTAGACCAGATATTTCGCCTGCAGGTTCTGCACTGGAAAACAGCAAAGGTAGAGGGTGGCAGCCTCTACCTTGTGTTTGTGGACCTGCGGGCGGCATTTGATCTGGTTCCGCGTGATAAACTGTGGAAGGTGCTGGCAGACTTGGGACTTCCGCCATACCTATTAAATGTACTATCTAGGCTTCATGTAAGCAATTTTGCCCAGGTCAGGTGTGGTAGACATGGCAAACTCACAGATCAATTCCCTGTTCAAAAAGGAGTTCGCCAAGGGTGCGTGCTGGCACCCACACTATTCAGCCTCTACATCAATGGCCTTGTGGAACATTTGAATGGTGTGGTTAACAATGATGCCCCTAAGTTGGCCACGGGTAGAGTGCCCGCTCTGATGTTTGCAAACGACACTTTGTTGTTGTCTAGAACATCATCGGGCATTCAAAAAACACTGGATGGGTTTGTGGAGTTCTGTGAGCTTCGGGGACTGGAAATCAACTTGGGAAAAACCAAGTTTATGATTTTTAATCCCCCTTAGCGGGTACGCCCAAATCCGATCGTACACGGCACTCCCCTTGAAAGGGTTAAAACATTTGTTTATCTGGGTGTTACCCTAACTGAGAATTTTGATTGGGACGTACAGACTGCTAAGTCTACACTTAAGTTATCCCAGCTTGCGGGAGGTATAAGCAAAGTTTTTAGGGAGTCAACCTTTAAGCCGGTGTTCCCTGCTCTGGAAATATATTGCCGCCAGGCTAGAATGGCGATAATCTATGGGGCTGAACTTTGGGGGCATAAACAGATAATGAACCTTAAAACGGTAGAGCACTCTTTTGTGAGAAATCTAGTTGGGTTACCGTCTAGTACGCCTTTGATCCCTCTTAGACAGGACCTTGGCATGGTCCCAATAGAAGAGATCATCAGTGCAAGGCCAATTATGTACTGGAAGAGGTTGTGGTCAGTCCCTGAACTGGCCGCCTATAGAGCGGAGTTCTCTGAGATTTTGCCTCTTCTTGTATATAAAAAATCCCTTGGCTTCAGCACATTCGTGCGGTTAGCACCCGATTAGGTCTTTTGGGACTGTGGGAAAACCCCGAGATTTATTGCCTAGGGACATCAAAGAAGGAACTTCTTTCTCACATACGCACGCTGAATGCTCAGATACTATCGAGCACTACATCACTGGGTAGGTTGACTTCTGAATTCCTCTTAGTCAAATCGGAATCCAAGATGGAGGAATTTTTGGACAAAATTGAACCACCGTTTGCTCGAAAGCTATATCTCCAGCTAAGACATGGCACTTTACCTATCAGGTCTTTTACATATAGATGGTTAAAAGATAAAAATTAAGTTTGCCCTGCATGTAATCACAAAAATGAGAATGTAACTCATGTATTGTTTTTCTGTCCTGCCTACTCTGAAATCAGAAAATGTTGGCTGATCCCTATTTGTAAGAATTTGGGTTTCTTGCATTTTACACAGGCCTGCAGGATATTGATTTATGATACCTATCCTCACATTGTGTTTGTGGTTTCCCGTTATCTTCTTAGCATGTGGCGTAGAAGACAAACCTTTTTAACTTAACTGTTCTACCTATTGTTTTTATTTTTATCCATCTTGATAACTCGTAGTTTAATTCCTTTTTAACATTTTATGACTATTTATTGTCTTATTGATTGTCATGATGTATTTTATGTACACTTTTATGGTCATCTGACCGAAATAAAGTTATCAATGAATGGGTAACTCCCTTCCATCTAGGACAGTCCATTACCCTCCCTTCTTTCTTTCCTACCCCTCCCCTTCACCCTTCCAAGGAGGAGAAGAGGCTTCACCACTTGGATCCTAAGAGGGCGGTTAGGTTCTATTTGGATTGAACCAAGGACTTGTGACTGGATGATCAGCTCTTTGTGGGCTACGTTGGATGCATGAAGGGCAAGGTGGTGCACAAGCGCACTCTATCCAGGTGGATCATCTTGTGCATCAAGATCTGCTACGCTCTAGCTGGTAAGGAGCCTCCTGAAGGCAATAGAGCTCATTCCACCAGGGCTAAATCATCTACTTCTGCCTTGTCCAGAGGTGTTCCTGTGTTGGACATCTGTAAGGCTGCAACTTGGGCCTCCCTCTACACTTTTGCAAAGCATTACTGCTTAGATTCCGAGGGGAGGAGGGACGGGCATTTTGCACGCTCTGTTTTGCAAGACGTTTTGGTATAGAAGGGTGGACACTCTCCTCCGGGGGTTGGACTGCTGTGGGAATCTATTCATAAGGTGAGGAATCCACAGGCAGATGTATCCATCAGAAGAACAAATTACTTACCTTGGGTAACGCTTTTTCTGGTGGATACCGTATCTGACTGTGGATTCCTCACTGACCCACCCGCCTCCCCTTTTGCCCACCCTTTTATACCTTAAAAGAGGTATTGGTTAATATGGTTGTTTCATATTGGCATGTTGTATTGTCTCTGTTTACCTTTGTGTAGGCTTATAGGAAATGCTTGCTTTCTTTTGCTTTCTTATTTCACTTTACACTGTGTGTATTTGTGTGAATACTGTGTACTATGTATGCATTGTCTCTATGGTCGTTCCGCCCGTTCGCCTCAGACGCCCAGGAAAAATGTTTGGAACTGATGTCATCACGCCGACGTGGTCCTCTTATGGCCCCAGGGACATCATGTGGAGTCACGTGTGGAGCCATAGCATTGTGACGACCTTATCGGTGTGGAGAGCTAGAAAAAAGTTTCAGCGGAGTGCTGGCGCAGGAGATATTCATAAGGTGAGGAATCCACAGGCAGATACTGAATCCACCAGAAAAACCATTACCGGAGGTAAGTAACTTGTTCTTTTCGTTGTAACCTGCGCGACCAAGACAAATATAAAGGTGGCCACTTTTCCGTTATTTGAAGATTTTTGTTTTGAACATCATGTAAGTTACTCTGAATAGTCATAGCTAAGAAAATAGAATATTTATTTTCAAACACTGTGTGGAGACCATTAAGTCCAGTGCCATTAAACATAACTTTCAAACAATACTTATTAAGGGGAGGTACCTCGGATTTTTAAAAATTAAATTTATATCCAGATAATTTTGAAAAGGATAATAAAAGATTAACAAAGACCAGTATTAATGATTCTGGATCAGAAATATAAAAGATCACTTCACCAGCATATGCTATGAATTTATTCTCCGTGTCCTAATACCGGAAGCCATGAAACGCGGATGAATTACGTAATGTATTTATGAAGGTTCTAAAGATAAAATAAAGAGCAAAGGAGATAAAGGACATCCTTGTCTGCTACCCCGTAAAAGAGGAAAATATGAAGATTGGATACCATTTAGAAGTCATTGGAGAACAATATAATATAGCAATGCATTTAAGGAAAGTTGGACTAAACCCATTTCATTTGAGAGCCTGCAGGGGAATTTTCCTATTGACATGGACAACTGCTTTTTCAGCATCGAAAGTTACAACAGCCGTAGGCGTATTATTAGTTGAGGACATGTGTAAAATATCCAAAAACACTCTAGAGTTATCAGTCAAGTGACTTCTTTTAACAAATCCAGTTTGTTCAGGTCCAACCATAGCAGATATAAGGGAAGAGATCCAAATCTATGAAATCTTGGCAAAGAGTTTGCAATCTAAATTAATAAGGGAGATGGGTCTATAATTGGCATACGAGGAAGGATATTTATCTTTTTGGGGGATTAAGCAAATCATAGCCTCCAAGAAGGTGCCCCAGGCTTCATTTTGTGAGAGAAAATACTTTTATAGAGTAAGTAAATGTGAGGTAGAAGATGTGAAAAACAAGAATAGAATTAAAAAGAAAAATCATCTGGACCAGGCACTTTATCTTTTAGTAGAGAATTAATAAAATGGGCTCATCTAAAAGGGAGAGATGCTGTATCTGGTGAGATAGAATGGAAATCGGAATCTAATACTTCATCTTTTGGGAAAGCAATCTGGTGTATAAAGATTTATATAAAAGTCAGAGAAACATGGTAAAATTTCAGTGTTTTTAAAATGAGGAGTCCCACTTTCATCTGTAATCTTTACTATTTTCGACTTCTGAGATTTGATCTTCAGATAATTAGCAAGTAATTTGCCAGCCTTATTACTCCCTCTATCGAACTTAAAATTAATTTCTAATATCTTTCAGGCTGCTTCCTCTGTTGATCTTTTATTGAATTTGAATGTAACATTCAGTAAGCGCTGTAAATCTTTGTCCTTTTTGTGGGGAGGAGCTAGCCACGGAGAGGGATGGCCACGTTCTGAGCAAGCTCCACTCTCATGCCTAAATAACCCTGCAAAATCCTTACAGTACCTGAAGCTGGACGATGAATATTGGTGAGGGACGGCTTGGAGCGACATCGAGAGCCTGCCTGGGCAGCAGCTCCACTCTAGATGCAAGAATAGGCCACTGAGAGACTGTTGTAGCACCGGGGCCCAGCTGGTGAAAACGAAACTACAGCAACGGGCCGCAGTGAACATCGCAGCCGCGATGTAAGGCACACACATCGGCCGAGAATCACAGGCCAGACCGCTACGGTCGGACGATTGACAAAAATACAAATAAACAAAGGTACGGCGCTTTAAAGGGATGGGGGCATCAGCCGACATGATCGCTGTGGTGCAGGGAGCTGACTCACAGCGCGCGGCAGTATAGAGAGCCCCCGCCTACGCACAACACGCCAGAAGAGGTGCCGCGCTACGTGGTCAAAACGCAAACACTACAGTTCTTGTGTGTTTGACTGCCTGCAACAAGAGCCCACTGCACGGTCTGCCCCTTATTGGCCATATACCAAGATTGAAGGCGGCAACATGCGAGGACAGAAACAGGGAGGAGATTGGGCCAGCAGTGGCAGTGAGGCTATATTACGGCCATACAATCGCAGCTCTGTGATCACTGGGCCATAATATTTGCAGGACCTCCCACTGGAGAGTGGAAGCGACACCTTAGCCTGCTACGGGCACAAACACAGGAATCAGAAGGAACGAACCAGGTGGGGCCATCGAGAACAGAGGGCAGAGAAAGTGAAGGGAAAATATAAAATAAAGGACCTCATCCACGGAGGGCCGCAACACACCAGTGTCAGTGGAAAATAGGAAACTGCTACGCAGTAGACGCGACGGGCACTGTGAGACCTGCAAAACCCACTACACAGCTGTCAGGACTGCAGACACCACAGTACTAGTCGGAAGAAGTAAGTGGCAAGCTGAGGCGCCTGGGTATTTAACCTACAACTGTTGGCAAAGACCGGTGAGCTGAGTGTTGTGCCTGTGGAACATCTCTGAGGAGCAGTTGCTACTGCTACATATGCCTGACAGCTGGACACGCTCCACGCACCGGAAAGGTCTACTGAGTGCTTCAGGACAATTCAGTGGAATTGTTTGCGGTATCGCTGCTCTTAAAACGCTGCTGCTTCCAACGGGCACTGTGCATACTACCAGGACAAAAAGGCGCGGCCACCAACACCATGGGGAAGATGGATCAGTCCCAACCCAAGCTCACCTCTGACAGGGCGAAGAAACAACCAGAACATGGAGCAGACGATCAATCTTCGTCGCAATCGATGGCAGGTACGGCAGGAAGAGTGACAAATTATGATGTGCAAGCTATGTTCACCACAATCCAACCTGCTTTGTCAAACATTGATGGGAAAATAGATTCACTGACGTACAGAGTTGACAGGACATCCGAACGCATAGACAAGCATACGGAAAGGATTGATGTGGCGGAGCGCAGAATATCTGAGGCCGAAGACAGCCAGGTGCAGATGGACACAAAGCAGACTAAGATGGAAAAGCCACTGGTGGCAATACTGCGAAAGGGGAGGACTTGGAAGCGAGGTCCCGTAGAAATAACATTCACTTAACGGGAGTATCAGAAACGACGAACACAGGCCCGATGGAACACTTTGTGGAGACACTGCTCATATCCCTGTTGGGCCAAGAGACATTTTCTGACATAGTGGAGAGGGCCCACAGATCACTAGCGCCAAAACCGCCAACCGGGATGCGGCGCTCAGAAAAGCTAGAGAACTGGGCAAATTAAGTCACGAAGGGATGGAAATTTCTCTTTATCTGTACTTCACGCCATCTGTACAGGAAGCACAGAAAAGATTTGGCACAGCAAAACAGAAGCTAAGAGAATTGAACATACAATACGCTATGTTGTATTCAACCAAACTCAGAGTCACGGAAGATGGAAAGTCACGGATCTATAATGAACCTCAGGAGGTGCTGAAATTTATCCAACAGAAGGGACTGACAGGAACTAGGAGGAGATCTCCAAGGGGAGGACAGGGAGAACAATCCACCACATCAGACGTAGAATGATTAGACATTGTGAAAGCAGCAAATATTCCATCACGCATACGATAGTTATTGAACTCAAAGTTAGATCTCAAAGAGCTGGCGACTGTTCAGAGCCACTGGACTCCTAAGACACAGGTGATCAGATGGGGACGCTGTGGAGTTCGTCCTGTGCAATGCTGCGAGAACACTTCTGCTGACCACATGGTGGGTGATCCTGACTGATTGCACCGGAGTGCATGGAGAAATAGTCGCCCAGGACCAGATAAGTCGAGACAAGTTTTCCCTTTCTCTTCTTTCTGATTGACATCCTAAATTGAAACTCCACTTTTTTATGCATATATATGAGGCCACTTTTTGGGTCTCTTTGGCTTATAGATATTTGGCTCTTTCTGAGCCGTTAACTCACTGGAGTACATTGGTAAATGTATAGTGATATGTTTAGCTTCTGATATGCAAGTTACTGGGCGTTACCCATGTGGATTAACTCCACAAGAAATGAGGTGGCAGGTCTAACCCCTCAGTGTGAACCACAACAGTTTTTTCATGTTTTTTTTGTTTTCTCATTCATTTTCTTTTGTTGTTGTTGCTGGAGGAGGTGAGTTGGAGGGCACAACGGAATGGTGTTTTGGGATTGGCTCCACAATATGGGAATGTGCGGAGTGGGAGGAGGGCAGGGGGTGGGGCTTTACAAAAAATGGTCTGGTCAGCATTGAGTGAACACACATGTATTGCTTTTCAATCACTCATGGGGGGTTCATTAGGATAGCGGGTGGAAAACCACCCGACCGCCATGGAGGCAGAATCCAACCGCCCGCCTGCACCGCGAATACCCCAGCGGCCACATGAGGATCAATCGCCACTAAAGACCGACCGCGGCAGTTGCGGGCCAAGCAAAGCCGTCCGACGCGGGTGGTGATGGTCAAAAACCAACCGCAGCGGTCGGAAAAGCTGCGGAAAGCAACAACCAGCCGCAAGGACAGCGGACACACCGCACAGGAAATTAGGATATCCCCGAGGGTGTCACGGTCGGAACCACTGTTACCGACCGTCGCGGACGTACATAGGAGTAAATGGGAGAAATAGCGGAAGAGCTGCAACATAGCCACCGCAGCCGACGGGACATGAAAAACATGGCAGACGATGCCAAAACACCGCAGTGATGCCAAACATTGCACAAATAAAATTAGCCATGCCCCCCAAATACATAACACACATACAAATTAAACAAATAAATGCAAATAAAAATAAAACAGCACAGGACAACTCCCACAACACACCTGACACCCAAATTCCACTTGGACACACCCACACAGCTGAGTATAAAGCCAACCCCTTCACTAACCACAGTCCTTTGCTACACTCCAGAAGAGAAGGCCATACACCACATCTAACAGGAGAGGCAAAAGAGCACAGCACACACACACATCCACCACTACCAGCACCACCACCATTACACCAGCACAAACAATCCCCCAGTACACAACACACCTCACACCTCTACACCACACCCCTGCACCCACACCCCTGCACCCACAAATACCTCAACCATCACACACCATGACAGCACAAAAAATGCCCAAATTCACCGAGAGTGAGTTGACAGTCATGGTCAATGAGATTGTGAGAGTAGAGCCACAACTGTTTGGTAGCCTGGTCTAACAGACACCATTAGCCACGAGGACACAAATGTGGGAAAGGATAGTCCAAAGGGTGAATGCAGTAGGGACCACCCCAAGATCCAAGAAGGAGATCATGAAGCGGTGGCATGATCTCAAGAGGGTTGTCAAGGAGAGGAGAAGCAAGAACTGGACGCTGGCAAATGTGACTGGCAGTGGCCCTCCCATCCCACCAAAAACATTCACACCATGGGAGGAGAAGGTGCTTGCCATACTGCTTCCTGAGAGTCTCACAGGAGTACCCGGGGGAGTGGAGGCTGGTAAGTACAAATAAATGCCAAACAACACACTGACAAGTACTTCCTTGCAATACCTAAATACTATTACACTGTCCACCCTCACCCAAAAGGTAGCTAGCCATCTTGCTTAGGAGGCATGTATGGGGGAGGGAGGGAGGCCTGCACTACCACTCCCACCATGCCCGCTGGCCTACAGCTGAGCAGGATACAGGCCTCCCCCACCCAGGAGCATGTGTCAGCCATTGCACTGTTCACCAAACAGACTTACAGGTAGGTAGCCATCTTGTATTTGAGCACTGTTTGGGGGTGGGAGGCCTGTATCGCTACTCCCAGCATGCCCCCTGGCCCACACTCCAGCAGCATGGAGGCCTCCCCTACCCAGGAGCATGTGTCAGCCATTGCACTCTTCACCAAACACACTTACAGGTTGGTAGCCATCTTGTATTGGAGCACTGTTTGGGGGTGGGAGGCCTGTATCACTACTCCCAGCATGCCCCTGGCCCACACTCCAGCAGCATGGAGGCCTCCCCCACCCAGGAGCATGTGTCAGCCATTGCACTCTTCACCAAACAGACTTACAGGTAGGTAGCCATCTTGTATTGGAGCACTGTTTGGGGGTGGGAGGCCTGTATCACTACTCCCAGCATGCCCCCTGGCCCACACCCCAGCAGCATGGAGGCCTCCCCCACCCAGGAGCAAGTGTCAGCCATTGCACAGTTCACCAAACAGACTTACAGGTAGGTAGCCATCTTGTATTGGAGCACTGTTTGGGGGTGGGAGGCCTGTATCACTACTCCCAGCACCACCCCGTCCCACACCCCAGCAACATGGAAGCACCCCCACCCAGGAGCATGTGTCAGCCATTGCACTCTTCACCCTCACCAAACAGGTAGGTAGCTATCTTAACTCTTCATGCTGTGTGTGTGGTAGACCTGCATCCCTAAACGCAACAACAATTGCATGCATTGCATTGACATTCAATATGTATGAGTAAATGATGTTCCTCTGCACTATGATATTACACACAGTGTTGCAATGACTTGTACTACTGGTGACTTTATTATTGTGTAGTGTATAGACTGTCGATGATACGCAGATGATACAATACTTGCACAGTGCCCAACAGTGACCATTCCCCATCTACTCCACATGTGATGAAGAACTCACTGCTAAGGACCACCCCAATAACCAGCAGAGCCAGTCTCCACCCCCGGCACATGGACTCTCAGATGTGGACTCCCAGGACAGTATGGACGATGAGCTCCGGCCCGGCCCATATTGTGTGCCACAGACCCAGAGGCCCCAGGCCCCCATCTTTCCCTCCACCACGTCTGCTGCAACAACAGCGCAGCAGACCCCTGCTGTCACGGCCTCTGCCACCACCGCAGCCACCACCACCACCACCACCACTACCACTACTACCACCAATACCACCTGCAGCACCCTCCCTGTCCCAGGGGATGACCAGCCCACAGCAACGACTGTGGAGGGCAGGGAGAGAGTGCATGGACCCACAGTGGCGAGGCAAGAGGTCCGTGGCAGCAGAGCAGGTGGAAGGGACAGGGTCACCGCCAGACCTCGGGAGGAGTGGACACCATCCCTGAACCACTTCACCAGAGTTGTGCAGGCCTACCAAGAGGTCCAGGGACAAAGTGGCCGGTCCGATGAACTATTAAGGGACCCCATCCTGCTGATGAGGTCCGTCGATAACCGCCTTGGACAAATGGTGGACCTCATGGGCCAGCAAGTGGCGTTGCAGGGGGACAGGCCTGTGTCCCAACCACCACCTCCGTCCACTCCTGTTGTGCCGCAGGATGACAGTGCACCATCCTCCCCTGCGCCAACAGAGAGGGGCGAGTCCTCTGACGCCGCTGGCCATTCAGCAGGCCCCCACCGCCAAAAAGATCTAGGGGGCATCCAAAGAAGAGCCTGGGAGTCTCTGGAGGCAAAGCACCTGCCACATGCCAGTCACGAAGCCAGCCGTGAAGACAACCCTCTTCCCCACTGCATTCACTGTTTGGACTGTCTTTCCCCACATTGCCTTGGCAATGGCACCTGTCTGTTGGACTGGGTCACCACATCCATGTGGTGTCTACTCTTGCATCTCATCGACCATGACTGTCAACTCACTGCTCATTCCCCACCTTCATGTAAATATTCCCGCGCAATTCACATGTCCACTTCCAAAATACTTGATTTTGTGCTTTATCGTTTTTATTGCAATATTTACAGTGTTGACAATGTCCATGATGTGTCCAAATGACGTACAGTATGTAGGGCAGTATTCTTCTGTAGCACCTAGGGAGACATAACAGAACAACAGTCACTGGTCTCATTGTGGCATCACAGGCAGAACACTACACAAAACATACACAAGACACAACAGGCATACTAGATGGGCTGCAGGTGTGAACAAATAGGGTCCCGCATACGTCCCCATATGGAACGTCAATGTCACATTTACCACACACAGGTGACTGAACGTGTGCCTGTCGGTTACATCCGCGCATAGCCCTACACAACAACAGAAACCATACCAGACAATGTACACGTTGTACCTCGACACCCACCTTCAAGTGAAGTAGCGGTCGATGAGCTGCTGGCGCAGGTCTACTCCTTCCTCCTCCCCACTGTCCTCATCACTGGACTCAGGTCCTTGAGCAGGTGGTGGCCTTGGTTCCTCACCATCGTCCAGGATCAGGGGGACCCCCTTGTGGATGGCCAGGTTGTGCAGCATACAACATGCCACAACGATCGTGCACACCTTCCCAGGCGAGTATGCCAGTGCACCTCCGGTCTTGTCAAGGCAGCGGAATCTTGACTTCATCAGGCCAAAAGTCCGTTCGATTACCCGTCGGGTCCTGCCATGGGCCTCATTGTAGCGGATGTCAGCCAGGGTCCTGGGATTCCTGAGGGGGCTCAACAGCCATGGCCTACTGGGATATGCTGAGTCACCTGTGAATGACAAACACCCATTGCAATATTGCACAGCCAGAGTGCATCAGGTAACACACAGCACGCCATATCAGTAGGAATACTCACCCACAATCCAAGCACGCTCGGGATGCAGATTCTCCATCAACCGTGGCACCATGCTGTTCCTCATGATGTATGAATCATGCGCCGAGCCCGGATACTTCGCACACACATGAGACATGGTCATGTCCGCAAGGCACACCACCTGCACATTGATAGAATGATAATGTTTGCGGTTCCTATAAATGTGCTCCGTCGCCTGTGGTGCCACCAGACCTACATGGGTGCAATCGATGGCACAAACAACATGTGGGATGCGCCAAAGGGGATAGAAGTCCCCCTTCACGGCAGCCAATTCCCCTCTCCTAGGAAAATGTCAAGTCATAAAGTCAAGTCATAAAATTTGTATAGCGCACTACATACCCAGAGGGTTTCAAGGCGCTTAGGAAGGGGAGGAGGATTACTTGTCAAATATCCACGTTTTAAGCTGCTTTCTGAACGCTAGGTGGTTCTGGGTGGATGGATGTAGCGATTCCAATACAGCATCATGGTTGCAAGTATATCCCTCAGCACCATGCTGAACATGGGCTGCAACATCCCTCCAGCGCTAGCCACGGTCTCCTGGAAGGAACCTGTTGCAAAAAAGTGGAGTGCTGCCATCACCTTGTATGTGGGTGTAAATGCCGTTGGATAGTGACGGCGAGGCTGCAGGTGGGGCTCCAATAGATAACACAGGATCTTCAGTGTTGGTCTATCCAGGCAGAATTTCCGTATTTTTGCCTCATTCTCCATATCCTCCAGCACTGTCAGGTGACGTAGGAGATTTGGCCTCCTCCTAGTTGAGATGTAAAATTGAAAATGTCAGTGACAACCATCATGAGATGGCCACAGCATATACCATCAATGAGGTCATGGGAAAACAAAGACTGCCTGAGAGATGCAAGGCACACCGGGTTACATGGGTGGCCTTTTGATACACACAGAGGGCACACCTCTCCACTGAAAATACACAAGTGCCACAAACACATCGGGAATGTGAATGCGCACATACTGGAGAACACAATTCACATGTGCAGGCAAGGTGCTGCAACATCCGCCAATGTCTTTGAAATTACCATGTCTGTATCATACCCATCTGCTGTACCTGTCACACCTCAATGCATCATGTAAACTCTGCACACATCCATCACCACAATGATCACAGTATCAGGAAAACTTTCAGTTGTGTGCATGAGCTGTGGTGAATGCACCAGTCTGATACGATACAATGCAGTGACACAAGCCTTGTCAAGGTCATCACTGACCCACAACAAATTGATTTGCACTACATCATTAACACCAGCTCAAGAGTGTCAAGCATCATCAGCCATCAAATGCATAACTAATATGGCAGGGACCACAGACCCAAGTGTGTCACACTGAACGTGCGTCCACCTGTGGATGACATGGAAGTATGGCATTGTGTGTACAATGATGTGCCCTTCACCATGTTGCTGCTGTGTACTGATACACTCTTCAGGATTGACATAGCCATTTATGGTCATGAAAATAGCGGTACCTACCGCCTGTCCCCGGCGGTGTGACGCCAGCACCACCCCCTTCACAAGTGCGGTAGCCATTGGCAAATGGGCATGTGTACATGGCGGTGGGCATGCTCCGCCGCATGCATCGCGGTACCTACCACCTGTCCCCGGCGGTGTGACGCCAGCACCACCCCCTTCTCAAGTGCCGTAACCATTGGCATATGGGCATGCGTACATGGCGGTGGGCATGCTCCGCCGCATGCATCGCAGTACCTACCGCCTGTCCCCGGCGGTGTGACGCCAGCACCACCCTCTTCACAAGTGCAGTAGGCATTGGCATATGGGCATGTGTGCATGGCGGTGGGCATGCTCCGCCGCATGCATCGCAGTACCTACTGCCTGTCCCCGGCGGTGTGACGCCAGCACCACCCCCTTCACAAGTGCGGTAGCCATTGGCATATGGGCATGTGTACATGGCAGTGGGCATGCTCCGCCGCATGCATCGCGGTACCTACCGCCTGTCCCCGGCGGTGTGACGCCAGCACCACCCCCTTCCCAATTGCGGTAGCCATTGGCATATGGGCATGTGTACATGACGGTGGCCATGCTCCACCGCATGCATCGCGATACCTACCGCCTGTCCCCGGCGGTGTGACGCTAGCACCACCCCCTTCACAAGTGCGGTAGCCATTGGCATATGGACATGTGTACATGGCGGTCTGCATGCTCCGCCACCACGGAGGCGGTCATTGGATACTTTTGAATGATGCACCATCGCGGTAGCGCTCCCCGGGCACCCGCGGTGCATCACCGCCATGGAGCATTGCCTACAGCCAATGGGAGCGATGATCGCGGTGGCATGATGCAGATTTGAAAGTCACGGAAGGTGTGCTCCGCCACCGCGGAGCCGGTCATTGGATACTTTTGAATGATGCACCATCGCTGTAGCGCACCCCAGGCACCAGCGGTGCATCACCGCCATGGAGCATTGCCTACAGCCAATGGGAGCGATGATCGCGGTGGCATGATGCAGATTTGAAAGTCGCGGAAGGTGTGCTCCGCCACCGCGGAGGCGGTCATTGGATACTTTTGAAAGAGGCAGACCTGGACAACCAATTGTTGCTGCTTTGCAGCTTCCAAACGACCCCAGGGGCTATACATCTGTGGGAGTGAGCCTCACATTTCCACTGCTCACAGTGCCTGCTGCCTGGGACCCTCTCCTGCTGCTGCCTGAAGAGCCTGCTGCCTGGGACCCTCTCCTGCTGGTGCCTGAAGAGCCTGCTGCCTGGGACCCTCTCCTGCTGCTGCCTGGGACCCTCTCCTGCTGCTGCCTGAAGAGCCTGCTGCCTGGGACCCTCTCCTGCTGCTGCCCGAAGAGCCTGCTGCCTGTGACCCTCTCCTGCTGCTGCCTGGCACCCTCTCCTGCTGCTGCCTGGGATCCTCTCCTGCTGCTGCCTGGGGCCCTCTCCTGCCTGAAGAGCCTGCTGCCTGGGACCCTCTCCTGCTGCTGCCTGAAGAGCCTGCTTCCTGGGACCCTCTCCTGCTGCTGCCTGAAGAGCCTGCTGCCTGGGACCCCTCACCACTCACTACCACCACAGGTGTTACATGTCCACAGGGATGGCAAGGACAGAGAAGATCCGTGGCAGTCCATTCACAAGTGAGGAGCTGGAGGTCCTTGTGGACGAGGTGCTGGCACAGTACCCAAGGCTGTTTGGTGGTCCCAATGTAGTGGTAAGTCACCATGAAGGTAGCTGCAGGGCAGGGGGTGTCAGACGTGTAGTTGCGCAGCTGCTGTATATGCCTGGTGGTGTGGTGTTGTGTGAAACACTGACAGACAAGCTGTCTCCAGGGCAAGGGAGTGTGTGTGTCACAATGTCACTCTTTTATATGCCTGGACATGTATGTGTGTGTGTTGTGTGTTACGGTGTAAGACATACAGAGCCAACGGTTGATAGCCATGTAGGTGCCAGGACAGTATTTGCATGTGTGAATATTTCTGTATGCACCTGTAGTCTGAGTCAGTGTGACCCAGAGAGTAGATTCAGTGCCTGCCCACCAAAACGATTATACATCACCAAACTTACATGCTCCTTGCTCCAGTTCCTTCACAATGAATAGTAGATATGCACCATCTATGCCCTGGATTACTGCAGACCTACACACTTCTGTCGATGCATATTGTGTAGTGGCATCATGCATTTGTGGGAATATCATGGAGCATATACGCCCCAATGTGTGCATGCAATCACAAATGTCTGGGCCATGCATAGTGCCCTTGTGAGGGGTCCCCTAGTTTTGGAGGGAGGGAGGTTACAATTAGTCATGAGTCTGTGTCTTGCTACTGTTCTGATAGATGTTGGTATCTGACATTGTGTAACTTGACATTTACCCTTCTTTTTTCTCATACCTGCAGGTCAAGGTACACCAGCGTCAGGCCTTGTGGAGGGCCATTGCAGAAAAGGTGCGAGCCCTGGGGGTTTCAAACAGACGACACACCCACTGTCACAAGAGGTGGGACGACATCAGCCGGCTGGCAAAGCAAGTGGCAGAGATGACCTTGGGGATGCTACCACGCACTGGGCGTTTTGGCATGGCGCAGCATGACTCCACTGATGGGCCGCATTTTGGCAGTGACTCATCCAGACCTGGATGCACGTCTGAGAGAGCATCGGCAGCAAGGCAGGGGTGGTGAGTATCTGGGGAGGGTGACATTTGATGGGAGTGGATGCATGTGTACAGGGCCTGTGGCACCGGAGACCCATGTGATGTGCGTGCGGTGCTGTGATGTGCTGTGTAATGTAAGTAGCTGCTGTGATGTGTCGTTCTATCAGGCATTGGCTCACCCTGGCCTTACTGAGCTGATAATCCCTGATGTACTTTCGCATTGCCAGATGGGTTAGGCTCCACATGGTCATTCTTCATTAGGATAGTGTGGGAATCCATAATGGGGTGAACTGCAGTGTGACTTCAGGTATGCCTACTTTGCATGCATCATGATCGTTGAGGCCCACACATCAGACAACAATGTGCCCCAGGTTACCACATGGTGCTTGCTATGGCCTACTTGGCATTGTGGACTGTAATGACCTAATAGATGAGTGTGTTGTCTCCTCCTGTTCCCTGAAGGTCTGATATTGGTAATAAGTGTTGTATCCACATCATGTCCCTAGGGCAGGGAGAGTTGATGGGTGGGGCACTCCATCTACGGGCAGGGAGTAGTGCTGTGTTGCATGAACATGGCTAATTCATGGCATAATTTGTGCGTTACAGGCACTGTTGTGGTCTATGTAGTGTGTTGCTGCACAGTGATTGCAGGGTGCGGCGGTTACCATGTAGATTTGGGCATCTCCTATACTGCATTGCTTGTAATACGTGTGACCAGATGATGACACTTACACAACCCTGAATTTCTCTCTCATGCAGATTCGCAAGAGACCACGGAGGAGCATGAGCCAGAAACCAGTGGTGGCGAGAGTAGCACTACAGCTGCACCGGAGGCCAGTGACACAGAGCCCACCAGTGCATCTGAGGGGGACAGAAGTATGCAGGAGGAATCTGTGTCAGAGACACAGAGTTCCACATCATCAGATGCCAGCGGGGATGCATCCATGTTTGCAGGCACAGGGGATGGGGAGTCTGCATCATCATCTACCACCCAGCAGCCAGTGCCCAGCCTCCTATCCACTTCCTCTGGTGCTGCCCGTATCCGTGTCACTAAGAGGGGACGAGTCAGGGGTACACCTAGGAAGAGCACAGGGACACATCCACCAAAAACATCTACCCCAATTCCACGTTCATAGATGCGGGTGGAGGAGGGCAGTGTAGAGACCACCCCTGGCAAGAAGGCAAAGGAGGGCACTGTAGGGGGTACACCTGGCAAGAAGGCAAAGGAGGGCACTGTAGAGACCACCCCTGGTAAGAAGGCAAAGGAGGGAACTGTAGGGGGTATACCTGGCAAGAAGGCAAAGGAGGGCAGTGTAGAGACCACCCCTGGCAAGAAGGCAAAGGAGGGCACTGTAGGGGTTACACCTAGCAAAGAGGGGAAGGTGGTCCAGAGACGTAGCCAGACCAAGTGTTCTGCGTGTTCAAGCACATCTCCAGAGGTAGTGCCAGTGTCTGCACCTGATGTGGAACACTTGGGTGTGCCTGTCGTGTCATCACCACTTCCCATCAACCCCAAGACAGGGAAGCCATTTCATATTCCCAAAAAGTGGAAGGGCACCCCACCAACCTCACCCACCCAAACTGTGTCAGAGGCCTGCATGACTCCACCTCCACATGCCACTATGCCAACTGGTCCACACAGCCCTCCAGATTGCCAAGCCACTGTTAGCCCCACAGCACCTGGGGCTCTGCCACCACAGTCAAGTGGGCCTGCTGTCCCCGACACACAGCCAGGTACAAGTCCGCATGACAGCAAGGAGTGAGTTGACATCACCCTCATACGCCTGTGCATCATACAGGTGTGCTAGTCCTGTACATTGTTTGGAACATGGGTGTGTTGCTGTCCCTGTTGCTCTGCTGTGCTGTACTCTCACCTGCCATGGACACTGGCCCTGTTGCTCTGCTGTGTTGGCCTCTCCCCTGCCATTGGCACTGGCCCTGTTGCTCTGCTGTGTTGGCCTCTCCCCTGCCATGGACACTGGTCCTGTTGCTCTGCTGTGTTGGCCTCTCCCCTGCCATGGACACTGGCCCTGTTGCTCTGCTGTGCTGGCCTCTCCCTGCCATGGACACTGGCCCTGTTGCTCTGCTCTCCTGCACTCTCCCCTGCCATGGACACTGGCCCTGTTGCTCTGCTGTGCTGTACTCTCCCCTGCCATGGACACTGGCCCTGCTGCTCTGCTGTGTTGGCCTCTCCCCTGCCATGGACACTGGCCCTGTTGCTCTGCTGTGTTGGCCTCTCACCTGCCATGGACACTGGCCCTGTTGCTCTGCTGTGTTGGCCTCTCCCCTGCCATGGACACTGGCCCTGTTGCTCTGCTGTGTTGGCCTCTCCCCTGCCATGGACACTGGCCCTGTTGCTCTGCTGTGTTGGCCTCTCCCCTGCCATGGACACTGGCCCTGTTGCTCTGCTGTGTTGGCCTCTCCCCTGCCATGGACACTGGCCCTGTTGCTCTGCTGTGCTGTACTCTCACCTGCCATGGACACTGGCCCAGTTGCTCTGCTGTGCTGTACTCTCCTCTGCCATGGACACTGGCCCTGTTGCTCTGATGTGTTGGCCTCTCCCCTGCCATGGACACTGGCCATGTTGCTCTGCTGTGCTGTACTCTCCCCTGCCATGGACACTGGCCGTGTTGTTCTGCTGTGTTGGCCTCTCCCCTGCCATGGACACTGGCCCTGTTGCTCTGCTGTGTTGGCCTCTCCCCTGCCATGGACACTGGCCCTGTTGCTCTGCTGTGCTGTACTCTCACCTGCCATGGACACTGGCCCAGTTGCTCTGCTGTGCTGTACTCTCCTCTGCCATGGACACTGGCCCTGTTGCTCTGCTGTGTTGGCCTCTCCCCTGCCATGGACACTGGCCATGTTGCTCTGCTGTGCTGTACTCTCACCTGCCATGGACACTGGCCCTGTTGCTCTGCTGTGCTGTACTCTCACCTGCCATGGACACTGGCCCTGTTGCTCTGCTGTGTTGGCCTCTCCCCTGCAATGGACACTGGCCCTGTTGCTCTACTGTGCTGTACTCTCACCTGCCATGGACACTAGCCCTGTTGCCCTGCTGTGCTGTACTCTCCCCAGTGCAGCCTCTCGTCTACTTGCTGTCTCACCTGCCATGGACACTGACCCTGTTGCTCTGCTGTGCTGTACTCTCACCTGTCATGGACACTGGCCCTGTTGCTCTGCTGTGCTGTACTCTCCCCTGCCATGGACACTGGCCCTGTTGCTCTGCTGTGTTGGCCTCTCCCCGCCATGGACACTGGCCCTGTTGCTCTGCTGTGCTGTACTCTCACCTGCAATGGACATTGGCTCTGTTGCTCTGCTGTGCTGTACTCTCACCTGCCATGGACACTGGCCCTGTTGCTCTGCTGTGTTGGCCTCTCCCCTGCCATGGACACTGGCCCTGTTGCTCTGCTGTGTTGGCCTCTCCCCTGTGCTATGGACACTGGCCTTCCTGTTTGTGTTTCACCTGTGCATGGTATCTAGCATTTGTACATCATTTTGAGCCTTGCTGTTGTCTACAATTGTTGTACCGCTACATCTGTGCAATCTGTGAATAAATACAGTTACTTCTGTTGTGTGTTTTGTCAGTGTCCTTGCTAATTAAAGTTCTGTTTCTGTTCGCATTTGATTGCCTGTGCACCATGCTCCATGTATAACTTCAACATTGCAAGGCTCTTTGCAGGCATCATATTTTTGGACAGGGGTGACAGGGTCTTCAGTCCATTCTGACCCTGAAAATGTTGTCATGTGTGATAGCTATTTTAGCTGCCATGCAGCCATCTTGATAGTGATTTGCTACTGTTGCCTACACTGTTCACATGTTTGGTTGGGGGACACTTCCAGCACAGGGTGTGATGCTGTGCAAATGTTTAGGAGCACGCTGGTATGAGATATGTCATGAAGTATGTGTGTGGTTTCCTTTCTGTGTGCCCAGCCTTCTATGTGTATGGTCATCTTGTGTTGGCCCTTGGTCCTGGTACCATGGCCTACATGGGATGCGTGGTCTTGGGTGTAGCAGAGGTGTGCAGTGTGAAGGGTGTCAGTTTGTAGTGGATGTATGTGTGCCCCTGTGTTGTGGGGGACACACATGTGTCACCCAGGAGTTGTATACCTGTTGTTTGTTTTGTCTTGACCTGTGTAGAGGATTGTATGTACTTGTGAGAGCTTTTTGTAGTGCACTGTGCTGTGTGTTGGTGTATCCATGGTATTGTGTGTGACTCCTCCTTGTTGTGTTTGTAAGTTTGAAGTGTGCAAAGTGTGTGAGGTGAAAATCAGTGTTGGGTTTGGTTGTTCCTCAATGTGTTTTGTGTGTTTTTGTGTAAACTGTGTGGGTCTGCTGCTCCACACTGGCATTGTGATTGTCATGCATTGCAGGCACATGGTGGTTTTTCCACTCCTGTATGGCATGGTGTGTGTGTGGTTTTGGTCCATCCCCTATGTATGCCACTTGTGCCTGGCCATTGTATGTGTTCCCTCCCTCTATTTGTGTGTGGTACACCCCTTACATGTTTGCTACTGACATGCAGGCTTTTTCACTTTGATGTGAGCTGTCCCCTTGGTTTCCATGTGTGTGTGCCTCCACATCACTTCATTTGTGGGCTTGTGCTTTGTGGTGCAGTTCTTGGGCCATGTGTGTTATTCCACTCTGGACATTGCCCCAATGGTTTATGTGTGCTGTCCCTGTGCTATTGGTCATTCTGTAGTGGTTATGTGCACTTCAGCAGAGTGTGCTGGCCAGTGCTCTGGTGGAGGTGTCTGGGCTCTTGTATCCCAGAATGGTCCATGTGTAGTTGTTGTGTTGGGTGTGTGGATGTTGGCTGTGGTATTGCTGGAGTTCCTGGGTGTGCTGTTGTATTTGTGCAGTGCAGTTTTGTGATGTGTGTGATGCGGTTGTGTCAATCATGTGTGTGTGTGGCTGTTGTGCTTGTTATGCACACACTGCTTGTTGTGCATGCAGTGCTGTGTGTATATGGCCTTGGCATTGCCTGATGTGCATCCCCTGATATCTTGTGGTGTTTGTTGATTGGGGTTTCATGTGCATCTGTGGTCGGTTTGGTGTGGCAGTGTGTGTTTGTCCAGATGCACTTCTTGTGTGATTAGTGTTACGGTGTGTGTGTTTTGTTCCTGAGTGATGTTGTTGTGTACTCCTGTTGTGTCTGTGCTCCCATTGTTTTTCCCCAGTGTTGCTGACAGGGTATGTCTGTTTCTGTTGGAGTTCAGTATGTGTTCCTGTAGTGTTTGCATGTTGTTCTTGTGCAGGCATCTGTTGGGGCATCCCTGTGTGTGTTTTGTGTTTGTGGCTACACCCAGGGTGTGTGTTTGTTTGTGTATGTAATGGGAGGGATTGTGAGCCTTCAGTGTGTGTCGCACTGGTGTTGTGTGTTCCTTGTCAGCCACTCCTGCAGTGTCTGTGTCCCTGGATGTGTGTTGTGTGGTGCAGAGGGTGTGCATTGTGCTTGTTGTTGCAGTGCTTGTTGGTGTGCCTGGGTGGTGCACGGGATGGGCACCTGGCCTGTGACTTGTTGTGGTGTGTTGATGTGTGATTGGGGGTGGTGTTTCCTTATGGTGTTTGTGCCCTGCCCATGCCTTGGAGTGACCCTGCCTTCTGCATAGTGCGCATGTGTTTACCACGGTGGTGACGTGACTGGGACATTGCAGCTGGTTGGCGGACGATGTGTGTTTCGGATGCAGAGGGGTGCCTTGTTGTGAGGTGGGTGATGTGTGGGTGCCCGTGTGGATGTGTTGTGTCCCCCAGCAGGGTGTCTGTGTGGTGCTTGGGCCCTGTGTCGGCATGTGTGTTGCATATGTGTAGTGGCATACCTGCGGCGTCGTCCACGGCGGCCCATCTGGTGGTAGTGTTGAAGCAGGTACATCACCGGATGCATATGGAGGGCTGGGTCCATGGCGTTCATGACCGGGTCTCGGCGTTCGCGCTCCGCTGTCGACTTTCTGCCTGCTCACGCTGGGCGGTGTCTCCACTGAGGTGCGTCAGCTTGTTTGGGACATCCTAATTTGTCGAGCGGGTGGATGTCATTCGGCACGGCGGAGAGTCTGGATAGGCTCCCGCCGCCGCGGTGGCGGACGCACTTTGATGGTGGTGCACGTCACTCCGCGGTGGACAGGAAATGACCTATGTTTTGTTATCCTAATGTGGCAGACGTGAGTACTACTGCTCGTGGGCGTAAAAAGCTGTTTTTCCGCCCCGCCACCACCGCGGTGGTGCCACCGCCCGACATCCTAATGGACCCCATGGTATTCAAAGGGGTGGAGGATCTACACTGTAAAGGTGTTAAACATGGCTAACACGGGCCATATGCTAGGGGTGTGATAATACTGGTCAGGCGGGGCACCCCCCTTTCAACCGCTAACTGCCTTCAAAGACGATTAAGGCCGTTATGTGATAGTGCATGGGTATAAAACTGACAGTAGTGATGTCCTGTGGCCCAAATACTGATGACCCCTGTTTCAATGCAGCCATTTGGTCCAAACTAAGAGAATTACCCAGTTCAACGATTGTATGGGGAGGGGACTTCTGTTGTATAGCGTTTTAGGACCCGGGTGAAATTTACAGATTTACTGATTCATGCCCTTATATAGGTATAATTCACATATAGGCATAGAAATCATAACCATATTTAGACATAGCCCATGCAGTCCAAATACAGGCATGGATGCTTCCACTAGTTCCAAAAAGCCACAATGATTTCTTGGAAAACTCAGCTTCAGCAGTCAGGGACATCCCCTTGCTTGAATATTGATTTGTCCTAGAAATCATGGAGTTGGGGTTCTTTGATGACGTTATTATGCCCGACTTTACGTCAAACTAGGCACCTTCAAGGTATAAATATGCCTACACTTGCCCTAGCAAACACGCGGTGGTTCGGAGCAGCTCGACTATCTACTTGCCCGATGCAGTTCGCTACAGCAAGTGCGGAAGGAAGCCGACCCTCCAGCTGACGCACTGATCGAGAAGCTGTCTTTTCTCTCGCTGAGAATCCAGCTCCAGTGTTTCCAAGCTCCCCTTGCGGGGTGTTGGGAAATCGAGTCCGAGACAGAGATACCAGACCTCCTTCATTCTAAAGCCAAGGTACAGAGCTGATTAGATCCTAAGAGAAATCTTGGATAGATTCTTGGCAAAGAAACTAAACCTATGCTACACCACACTTCAAGTTCAAGTTCAGAAGACCTTTATTCGAATTTCATAAAATTCATAAAAGTACCGATTAAAGCAATAATTCATTAGAATATAGTACATACAAACAAATAAAAGAATTATACAAAAAAAAACATTCTAAAATTGTATACAGTAACAATAAAATAGGTTCCATTTCATTGCATTATATACAAAGTGACACCAATATGGCTAGTTTTTGATTTCAGGGGGTTTCCATCGTCTTACGCGCTCGTATAGCCATTCTTAAAAAAGTGCTGGTGCGAAAAGTCAATTCTTCAGTGTCCAAAGTGAGCAGCATTGTATATGATTCTTTAAGAGTGAGAGGTCTGTGTTTTTTAAAATAGGGGGTTAGAACCCATTTGATAAATCTCAAATAAAATTTACAGAAAAATAAAAAGTGCAAGTCATCTTGAGTGCTCATACCATCACAGGGACAGGGGGTAAAATCAGCACTATGTCGATACCCCAGAGGAAATGACAGCAACAATTTAACGGTGCCTGCCCTCAATCGAAACAATAGAGCTCTCTCCCAGCTAGACATAGGAAGGGAGAGATAGGGGGGGAGAGCTTGCCCACACAGTCCATTTCCTATATATTTCATGACACTTGATTTCTGGGATTCTCTTCCAATGCGACCATTTCTGTAAAGTGCATATAGTGCATTTTGAACCTCCACTTTGTCATTTGGTTCAATTGACATTGGGTCGCTAAACAAGGTACCTCTATCAACTTCATTAAGTGATTTAGAAACTTCTGTGAACCAAGGAATCTTCATACCATGTTCGCAATTTAGACAGTCCTTAATGATATTTTGTGTAAGGATGGCAGCATCATTTCTCCAGATTCTAATCCAGAAAAGAGCTGGTCTGGCTCTAATAAAATCGCTTATATAGGGAAGATTTAGTTCTTTGTGACAGATGAAGTCAGATGAGGAAATCGGGGCACCCAGCACTTTCCTACAAAAGCGGTTTTCCTCTCTTTGAATGCATGTACTGCTTCCCAACCCCCATACCTCTGCTCCGTACGTAGCAACAGGTGAACATTGCAATTTAAAAATCTTTAAAATAGCCTTAGTGGCACCAATTTTCTTTGGGCGAGGGAGGCTCAACACAGAATTGTTGGCTTTCGAGAACTTGCTCGTGGCGTGGGCCAAATGCCCACTCCAAGAGCTGTTCGCAGCGAAAACCAACCCTAAATAAGGGAAATTAGGAACAGATTCTAGTTTATCTGTGCCTATTCGAATTGTGTTTAGTTTCCTTTTGCCTGGGCCGCAGGACATGATAAAAGATTTTTTTAAATTCACCTTCAGGTCCAGATCCTCCATTATTTTACAAAACAGTATACCAGCAGAAGAAGAGCATTTGGGGTGCGGGCCATAAGCACCGCATCGTCTGCGTATAGAAGCACGGGTAAAGGATTACCTAAAATCATTGGGACATCTGATGTGGCATTTTTCAAACAATTAGACAGGCCATTAATATAAATGATGAACAACAGGGGTGCTAAAACTCACCCCTGTCTCACCCCCCTCCCTATCTCAATAGCTCCCGAGACCTCTCCACCCATCCCAATACGTACCCGGGCTTTCAGGTCAGTATGGAGATAGGCTAAAAATCTAACGAGGGTGTCATCAAGACCATTGGATGAGAGAATTGACCACAGCTTAGATCTATTTACAAGATCGAAAGCAGTTGAAAGATCCATAAAAGCGAGGTAGGTAGGGGATGAGCGGGCAATGCAATATTTATCAATTATCAATTTCAAATTTAAACATTGCTCCACTGTTCCTACCCCGCTCCTGAACCCCATCTGGCAGGGATCCAGGAAGTCAGTATCAACCGCCAATTCCAATACCCTATTGTAAATTATACGTCCTAGGACTTTTAGGGTATTGTCCAAAAGGGAAATAGGGCGATAGTTTGCTGGATCTGACCTATCTCCCTTTTTATAGATTGGGACAATAATGCTGGTGGCCCAAGTGGCTGGCATGGCTACTTGTGGGAGACTATTAAAGATGTTAAGAAGTATAGGTGTCCACAAGTCGACATTATGTTTGATAATATCGATAGGGAGACCATCTGGTCCAGGTGCTTTATTTCCTAGACTTTCCCTTATAGCTATCTTAACTTCATGATCCAAGATCTTTAAACCATCCAATTGGTCTAGATTAGGGAGAAGATACTCATCAGACCCCTCAGGAGGGGCTGCATATATTTTAGAGAAATGGCTCTCCCATGCTGTACTTGTTATATTACAGTCAATTTGGGTGAGCTCTTTGCCCATTTCCCTCGTTTTTCGGACGGCGGACCAGAATGGACCACTGCCACCCAAATTTGCACTAATTAACAAAGAGTCCCAATGATTGGACAGTAGGTTAGCCTTCCTTACCGATATTTTCTCCTTGTAGTTTTTCCTGGTGGCTTGCACAGCGGCTCTGCACCTTGGCTTGGCAGAGAGTACTTTTCTTAACTCTCTGTTAGCCAAGGAGCAAGATGAGTCAAACCACCTAGGCTCTTTGCATTCTTTGGGGAGTGGGACTGACAGGAAGGTTTTAATAGTGTGACATAATGCTTCAAAATCTGCAATTAGTTTCTCATGATTACCAGTGGGGGGACAAACAGGATTTTATCAAATGTGGGTATAACGTTTGTACGCTATCTAGAATAGCCTCACAGTCAATTCCTCTCCATTTCAATCGGAGGCCATCAATTGAAGGTGTAATATCCCTTGCTCCGTTTAAAATCATATAAATTGGACTGGATACAAAATTTAAAATCACCAGCAATGGATTATGATCACTAAAGGAGGTTTGCACCACGGACGTTTTTGCTATACAATCAGTTAAAAGTGGTGAAGTGAATACATAATCAATAGTAGAGCTACTATCCCCACTGTTAAACGTGGGGGCATAAGAGGAATTCACATTGTGCCCTACCCTCATAGCATCAGCAAGGTTGAATTCAGTTAATATTTTAGACAATTCTGATCCCCTGCGATCTACTGAGTCAAGGCAGATAGGATCATCAGACCCGTAATACTCTGTTAGTTTCACATTGAAATCGCCCCCTACTAGAATGCCAGTGTTAGTGTCTACTAATGAGGAACATTCAAGCATACTTAAAACCTTAGATAATGCCAAGAAGTTTTTGTTCGGTACACAATAAAAATCATTGTTATAAAAATTAATTAAATAAATCGTGGTCTTTGACTTTAGCTTATATTCAAGAATTTGGATATTAGGATTAACATTGTTATCAATCTGCAAATCTCTGATTGTACCACCTGTCAGAATTCTGATCCCTATGAATAAGCCACCCACTGCTCGACCAAATCTAGGTTTGGGTGATGTTAAACTAAAACAGTGATATCCCTCTATATACAAATTCCCTACAGCCCATGTTTCTTGAAACATAAGAATATCCACATCATTAATTATCTCAATCCATGCAGGGTCCAACAACTTAGCTTCCAGTCCAGCAACATTCCAACTTAAAATCGATAAGCCATAAGCATTACAACATTTACCCAGTCTGCTCCTAGTATTCCTATTTTTTTTTTGATGGGTTGACTTCTGGGGGGTGGGCAGAATGCTGTTAATAGACATGGTTTCTGTGGGATCAATCAGGTCGTGACAAGCTGCAACTGAAGCTGGAGATCCCTCCAGTTTACTGATTGCAGCTTGTCCATACATTTCATTTTTAGCCGGTATACCCAGTCAATCATGTTCGTCTAAGTTAGAAAAATATTCGAATCGGTTGTAAGTAGGAATGTTGAATGTTGTTGGTGTGAACTGATAAGGGTCAGGAACTGGGTAGGACCTTTCTCTGTAGTTGTGTTGGGGCATGGTTGGGAATTTTGGATAATGGGGAAAGTGAGGGACAGAGATTGACATTGGATTATTACCCAGGACGCAAGCACGTGGACCACAACGATAGAACACTTACCAAAAACATTATCTGATCACTCCCCAGTCTGTCTCATACCAGAAGCCCCTACGTATGTGCCTAGACAATTTACATGGAGGCTGCGGGGCGAAACTGTTCTATACCCAGTGTTCCGTAGCGAATTACATCAAGCCATAACGGACTATTTTGATTTTAACACAGGGTCAGTGGAAAGTGCGGGATCGTTATGGGAAGCGTTCAAAATTACAATCAGAGGACATTGCATCAGCAAACACGCTGGTATCCTAAAGGATATTCAGCTTCAATTGAGTATAATTGAACGGGACATTGCACACCTTGAGGAAGAACACAGCCAAACACAGAACCCGGCGCTGCCGAAGCAAATAAGGGAAAGGATGGATGATTATCAACAATATGCAGCAGTTGAAATAAAATATAAATCACGCAGATACACGGTGTGTAGGTAAGGGGAAGGATGTTGACTGGGACGAGCCTTGTCAAGTAAAATAAAACCGGCATCCACACAATCATACATAACACGACTGATAGATGAGGAAGAACACATACACTATGATACCCCGTCTATTCTGGAATGCTTCAAAGACTATTTTAGCCACCTTTACGGCATAAAAAGAACAGCCGACTCACCAGAAATAGATCAATATTTGCAGGATGTAGCTATAGCATGGATGTCGGACACCCACCGCACATTCCTCAGTCACCACATCACAAAAGACTAATTAGTTGACGCAATAAACTCCCTCTCAAACAACAAAGCACCGGGCCTGGATGGGCTACATGGTGAATTTTACAAAGCATATAGCGATCTGTTGATACCACACCTGCCAAAATGTTTGAGGAGGCATACGAAAATGGTAAATTACCTGCTTCCTTGAGAGAGGCCCTCTTGGTGGCACTCCCCAAACTGGACAAAGACTTATCAAAATGTGATTTGTACCGACCGTTATATTTAATAAATATAGACGCCAAGATTTTAGCCAAAGTAATTGTGACCAGAATACAGCTCCTGCAGGAGAAACTGGTATTGCCAGATCAGGCAGGATTTGTGCCAATACATCCACTACTCATAACCTTCGCACCATCTTCGCATTATATCATCACTTAGACCCTGACACCCCAGCGGCGGCGGCACTATTGGATGCGACGAAAGCCTTCAACTCTGTTGAATGGGTGTACATGTTGACATTGCTACGTAGAATTGTCTTTTCAGAGCCATTTTTTAAATGGACAGAGATATTATACACAGACCCGAGCGCCAGAGTCAGAAAAAGTGGGCAAATGTCAGACACCATAAGTATAAGTCATGGAACTAGACAGGGATGCCCGCTCTCCCCCATTCTATTTATGCTGATAGTAGAACCACTGGAATGCAAGATTCGTCAGTAGCACTCAGAAGCAGCACTACCATTCCATCTCCACCCACTCAGCATCTCTCTATATGCCGATGACATGGTGCTCTTCACTCGGCATCCAGACACGCACTTGAATGTACTCATTAGGGAATGTATTCGCTTCGTGCACCTCTCCGGCTTAAGATTCAACTGGATAAGTCAGTTGTCATACCCCTCACATTGGTTACAACACAACCAAATTTGGATTATCTCCTGAAGTGGCACACGGACCCGGTGAAATACTTGGGCATATGGGTACATAGAGACCTGGACCTAGTGATGGAAGAACAGATAAACAAATGGACACCGATGCCCCTCTCCTTAGCCAACCGCATAGCTTTGCAAAAGATGATTGTACTGCCAACATTTTGATATCTATTTAGTAATGTCCCCATCTGGTTGACACAGGCGCTGTTCACAAAATTGAGGTCAGCAATGCAGAAGCTCATGTGGGCGGGGAAACAAGCCAGAATACGCTGGGATATTTTGACAAAGCCATACCACAAAGGGGATTTCGGGGCACCAGATCTACAATTATACTATTAATGCGCGCAGGCACAACATGCTTACTATTGGTTGCAGCCGCAAGCTTATATCCCACATGTGGCGGTGGAGAGGGACAGTGTATATCCAACACCTTTAACTGCTTATGTATCGGACCCTATATCCTTTACCCACAGTGACAGGATTCAAACAGTACAATGCACCTCGAAAGCCTGGTACATGCTATCGAGCAGGGCCAAAAGAAAACGTCTATGCACCAGCTCTACCACTAGCGTATCATCCAAAGCTATCAGTCACGCAAGAAAAAAGGATGCTACAGCTACTGGCTGAGATGAAATGAACCACTATGGCAGATGTATTCCCACCCGGCAGTTTAATCGGGAGGGAGGATCCATTGCTAAGCACACACAATACACACATGAAGCTGTTCGCTCACATGCGTTTACAGACGGCGAAGAAGGAATTGTATGCCTCGCAGAACCACCCACACTGCAAGCTCTACAAGCACTGTTGACTGCACCTAGCTGCCGAAAACTGGTCACCCATCTATACAACACGTCACAAATACAACAAATAGGGACAGTGGACAAATCAATTAGTAAATGGTAACGGACGCTGGGAGATGCTATAAGCAAACAAGATTGGGATTTTAGCTGCATGTATTTGAAATTGATGACACCAAACTGTAATCTACGTGTAGTACATTTTAAATTCTTACACCAATTTTACTATACTCCGACCCAACTACATAAATACGGTCTTCCCCCAAATGACAAATGCTACAGGTATGATGTTTTAGGGGCTGACTTCTTACACACGGCATGGGCCTGCCCACAGGTACACAAATATTGGGAGGAAGTAACGGGGGCACTAACTCGTATGTTGTCAGAGATTATACCTATCGCACCAAGGGTATGCTTACTGGGTATGTATAAGATAACACCAGTAAAAAGAAGAACATTCTTGGCTGTAGTGCTCCTACTAGCAAAGCGCCGCGTTGCCATGAGATGGGGCAGTAAGCGCCCTCCTAGATTCAAGGACTGGCTCAAGACATGACATATTGTAGAGACACCTTAGAGATCTATTCGGAAGAACTACTGCTAGCTTCCAGACCACGAGATCACTGGGAACCCCTGCTGCAATATCTCCAAAATTCGCAGGCAGATGAGGGAACTGAGGGTACACAGACCAATGGCTGAACACATGACGATGTTGGCATGTACTGTACGAGGAGGGGACTAGGGGGAATATAGAAAACAACGTAAGAATTGAGCATACGAGAATAAGGTGAGAAGTATAATGACAGAATACCTTTTGTAACAACATAGAGAATTGACGTGCCTTGTGTAATACTGCTGAGATTATGATCCACCTTGCTAGTGAATGATGGAAAAAAACACTATTATGTGAAAAAGGGTTGTACACTATGTGATGCAATACTATGTTGTAAAAAAAGTATGATACTATATAATGGAAGATGTATTTTTGATGCTGACTGGACTCAATAAATGAATAAAAAATAATAATGATCTTTGTCCTTTTTAGTTGTGAAACATTCATGCTCTAATTGTTTAATCGTTTGGAGTAATAGAGAAGATTCTTTAATGGCTTTCTTCTTTTTGGCTGTAACATAGTTAATTATATGTCCACGGGCAGATGCCATAAATGCATCCCAAATTATATGAAATGAAATATCGGGTGTGTTGTTTTGTAAAAAATACTCCTGAAGAAAACATTAAAAATTCTGCACACATTTTTCATCCTAAAGAAGGATGATATTAAAGCATCATCGACATGGTTTAGAAGTCTCTTGAAGTAAATCAAGATCAACTATAACTGGAGCATAATCTGAAATTAATATTGACCCAATGTCAGCATGTGTAAGTATAGGAACTAAAGGAGGAGAAAGAAATGAGTAATACATTCTGGATTGTGATTTATGAGTAGGTGAATAGAAGGTGTATTCCAGTGTATCTGGAGAGTACAACCTCCATGTACTAACCAGCCCTCTGGAATTAATTAATCTTGTAAATGTTTTCTGCATCTTGTTAGGAACATATTTAACTTGTGATTTTCTATCTAGGAAGGGGTCTACGATCTGGTTAAAATCACTACCTACTATAAGATTTGCATTCGAGCAGTAGTGAGGCATAACTGACATTTGCTCTCAAAATTGCGCATCAATACCAATAGGACCGTAAATATTTAGAATATAGATGCGTTTATGATCAATAATAGCCTGCAGTAATATCCTTCGACCCTCTGCATCGCTTTCCTCCTTCTCAATTATCAGAAAAAGCGATTTATGTACCAAAATAATATCCCCATTTTTGTGATCAAGGGCTGAAGAATAAAATATTTGACCAAATCAGTTTCTACGCAACAAATTTAAATCTTTGTCAAGTAAATGAGTTTCCTGTAATAGAGCAATGTTACATTTAATATGGGATAGAAGAGTAACAACTTGCTGTTTCTTAATAGGATTCCGCAAGTCCTTGTCATTCCAGGAAATAACCTTAAGAGTATTTACCATTGTGATGTGTTAGCATACATATTGAACTGCAATAAATATATAAAGGGACCCAAACAACAGACCATATAAATATAAAAATCTCAAATAATAGTCTAACATTTGTACTCAATGAAGATCTAAGTTTTATGATAAGAACAGAGAAAAAAAAGAAAAACAAAAAAGGAAAGAAAAAATAAAAAATAAATGAAAATAGAGAAAGGAACAATTAGTTTGATAGAGACAGAGAGGATGACAAAATGAAAAAGAGAATGTAGAAAGAGAAACAACAATTATTATCCTTAATAAAACCAACAAAACAACAATATAGTAATATAAATACATAAACACATAGGGATGCAAAATATGAAAAGGACCAATAAAAAACACTTACCAAGACATGGGGATAATATAGAAACAAAAGGTCTGGGAAGGGAGGCAATTGGGAACAACACATCAAGGAAGGAAATCCGTATTAGACCACAAACAGGAGTCCAGTCCACAAGATGGAAGGATTTGGGAGTGATTGAACCATCAGATAGCCCTTGGGCTAGTCCAGTAGTCTTTACCCAACCACACACCCATAATGGTAAGAGAGAGATGAGGTTTTGTGTTGACTACAGGGGCCTCAATGCAGTCTCTAGGACTGAAGCCCTTTCAATACCAAGGGCAGATGAGCTTATAGATACTTTGGCCTCAGCCAAGTTTCTGAGCACATTTGACCTAACAGCTGGCTACTGGCAAATCTGACTATCTGAGGATGCAAAGCTAAAAACAGCGTTCTCAACCCCTAGTGGGCCCTTCCAATTTGTGGTGATGCCCTTTGGTTTGAAGAATGCACCTGCAACTTTTCGAAGGTTGGTGAATAAAGTCATTACAAGCCTGGAAGCCAATAATGCAGCATGTCTTGATGATATTGCTGTCTTTAGCTCCACTTGGGAGGATCACCTGGTCCGCCTGAGAAATGTTTTGGAGGCCCTACAGAAAGCAGGCCTCACTATCAAGGCCACTAAGAGCCAGATAGGGCAGAGTCAAGTTGTATACCTGGACCACCTTGTAGGTAGAGGTCAGGTTCATTTAATGCAGAGCAAAATCCAGATCATAATGGACTGGGTTGCTCCAACCACCCAGACTCGGGTCAGAGCTTTCTTGGGCCTGACTGGGTACCATAGGAGGTTTGTCAAAGGATATGGAGCCATAGGGACCCCTTTGAATGACTTAACTTCCAAGAGAATGCCAATGTCAGTGGACAGTTAGCTGTCGAAAGGCATTTGATGACTTGAAGCAGGCCATGTGCTCAGCCAGTAGCTTTAATTAGCAGAAGGTTGACCCCCAGAGAGAAACGTTGGTCAGCTACTGAGAGGGAGGCCTTTGCTGTGGTTTGGGCTCTGAAGAAGCTGAGGCATATTTGTTTGCCACTCACTTCATTGTTCTGGCAGACCATAAGCCCCTCTTATGGCTAAAACGGATGAAGGGTGAAAACCCCAAACTTTTGAGGTGGTCCATTTCCTTACAGGGGATGGACTATAGAGTGGAACATAGACCTGGGAGTAACCATGCCATTGCAGATAGACTCTCCAGAAAATTCCACTTAGAATATGAAGACTTAACTGGTCAAGGTTAGTTTAATGTCCTGACGTTTGGGGGGGTTGTGTAGGAGAGTAGGATCTGCTTCTTATAGTTACTCCCACTCTTTGCTGATGTTTCACTATTGATGATGGATCCTTCTATCCACGACTCCAGCCGAGCTGCTTTCTCCTCTAAATTGATTGCATGTACTTTAGGTACACTCCAGATTGGATTCTGGGGTACCCGTATAAGCCCCTAGTATATGGTATACTAAGTACCTAGGGCATAGGTACCCCAGAGGCCACCCATGGGATGCAGCATGTATTTTGCCACCCCTGAGAGACAACTCAAACTGACACAACAGGTCTGCTACTGCAACCTGTGTAAGGTGGTGCATTCACCCCTTACTTAGATATAGGTTCACTATATCTACCTTATATCACTGCACATATAAACTTATTAGTCATCCCTATGGCAGGCCTTATCAATCCTGAATACAGGGAGACACGGGGCTGAGCTATATGTGAGAGGGGGCCCATGCATGAACAGAGCTCCTCTGCAGCCTTTGGAACCTATTCTCCGGGGTTGTTTTGTGAAGTAGCCCACCGTATACTCTTAAGTGCATTATAACCTCGCTGTAAATGCTAACTTTAAAACTGCTACTTAGAAACATGTCATGTTTGGTGTCAAACCCTTTGGAATCATACCACTTTGCCAGTAACTGGTGGGGGAAGTATGATTCCACCCTCCTAAAGGGACACCCGCAACACACAGGTACACCCGGTACCAGTTTTCTCGACCTGGGTATCACAAAATGGATGCTGGCAGCCACAGACACGAGTCTGCCCTCCTACTGCTGAGCCACGCTCGAGCAGAGGAAGGCTTGCCAATAGGCTTCCTATCACAGGGAGGTGTAACCACCTCCCAGACAGGCTTTAGTGTATTGGGACAGGGGTGGATGCACTCTGAGAGTGCTTTGATATCTGCACTGGGGGCACATTTGGTGTCCCTGTGCATAGTCCAGCTCAGACCGGTTGCAGGAGCCCTTTGCTCCTGCTCTGGTGTGAAACTGGACAAAGGACATGGGTGTAGCCACCCCTCTGTCCTGATCCTCCGATAGGTGGGTCCCCAGAGTTTGTCCCACCCATTCCTTGGGTATAAAGTAGGAACCCCTGACTACAGGACTTTAGATTTTACCTGGACTAAACTCTGCTACAGAAACCAAGTACTTCGAAGATCTGCCCAATGCTGGACGACTGAAGAATCTCCCTTGGAATAAAGGAGTTACTTCCCTGCTAAGCAGGCACCAAAACGATTCTGACCGGTTTGCATCTCCAAAGCTCCTGAGGACTCTGAAGATTTCTGCAACACAGGAGGTGGGTTCCCGAGGTCTCTGAGGTTAGTCTGTGCTCTCAGCAATTCTGAGGCCTATATCCCTTGTGGAGACCGTGCAACCCAAACCCCTGTGCACCGTGCTCTTTTGCAGCAGCATATGTATTCCGGCAACCCCTGAGGCTGTGCTTTGGGCTACTTGTAGTCTTGACAGCGAGCAGTGTTTCCACTGAAGATTTCCGCCCTACTCTCCACAAGTGTTCAGTTGGCTGCTATTTTGTGATTCCTCTCGAGGTCCCTTCGCGATCCCTGGTCTGTTGGCCTCTGGGTCCCTGTGAAGGTAACTTTAACTTTCCATGGGCTTTCCTGGTTGATCCAGACGTGTCCTGACTCTCCATTGCTTGGAGAGTCCCCAGGACCTTGCTGGTCCTCACCTAAACTGATTTCCTTTGACCGTGGGTTGCAGTTGCCAAGGCTTGTTGGTGTTCCATCTGAACACTAACCCCCAGCACTCAACATCCTTCGTGGGACAGCTCACCTCCAAACTTTGGTCATCCTCGACGTCTCCTAAACCTCGTGACTGCAGAGTCAAGCATCTCTTCAACTCACCTGAAGCACCCAACATCGGTAGGTATTCGTCTACCGGGACCCTGGTCACCTTAAAGTGACCCAGATTCTGTCCCGTCTGCTTTCAGGTTCTTCTCGCCTCAAATCCAGGCTTGGATTCCACTGGACACTTTTCCTCTTCACGGCCGCAGCACTTTTCAGCATCACGCCATTGAAAACGACAAAGATTCCCGACATCACTTGCCACCTATGCACCCGGCTTCCCTGAATTAGGTAACATGATTACTCTGGTGCTCACAAGGGCGCTGGCCTTAGAACCTTCTAAGCTTGAAAGGGTTTGCTCAAAGCCCTCTCCAAAATGTCCTTAATCTTTAAAATTCCAACCGTGACTTTCCCATAGAGTTGTACAGAGCTTGCATCTGTGTTCTCACACTGCACCCGTCCTCTGTGGGTCCCCTGTGTCACTACTTTGGGTGGTTCCATGGGGTCCCAGCAATTCTACGTGCTCTAGGCACTGTGTCTAGTCAAGTCGTGGTTGTTATACCACTTTCTTAGTATATGGTTTGGTCTCCCCTGGAGCCTACTGTGTATTGTGCTATTTACTGTTGTTCTAGTGATTTAATATTGTGTGCTTTATTCTCTATTCTCATAAAGAGGTTAGTAGAGATGTTTAGTAATAAATACATATATTTTATACATTCCTTGTGTGGTTCTCCTTTCATTTGGCCATTCAGGAGGTTCTGATCTTATAAAACAAGCTGCTTTACGTTCCTTCGAGACTTAGCCTGAAGGCTGCTCTCCATAGATACCACTAGGATAGCTTTCAATAAAGGTTGTCTTTAACCTTATCGTCAATAGGGTTGTTTGGACTGGTACAAGGTGCACACTATAATTAGTGGTCAGCATATACCAGCCCAACTTCTCACAGTTGTTTTTATATTACAGATTTCAATTAAAAAGATTTGGAAGAAAAAACAAATCAGTCTATACCCTGTTAGTCCCGACACAGTCCTCCAGGCATGTGCGCCCCTTTTACCGACCTCTTGTTCTCATTTCTGTAGGCACCTTCCCAGGTTATAGATGGCTCCTCAATGGGGGTGCAATGCTGTAACTGTACTCCTGTATTAAGCTTGTGCCCAGGCCTCCCTGTTTGGTTTAGTTTTGAGGGCTGGATTTTAGGTTTCAGGGTGAGGGGCAGGGTAGTTTTTAGGGCTGGGACAAGGTCGCTGGGGGCTGGGTTTTAGGGCTCAGGGCAGGGGGGCTGGGGTGTGATCTTTAGTACGTATATGCCTTTACCAGTCATGCCTTTACAACGAAATTCTTTGTAAAGGAATGCATGGTAAAGAAGTGGTCAGTGGTAAAGAGCTTGTTGTTAAAGCATGCAATATAATCACGCGTGGTTCTATCATAAAACCTATTCTCGGTCCTCCCTCTGGGCATGCCGTGTTCCTGTCTGTCTCCTGGCTCAGAAATCCACTATTTTCCAGCTGCTCATCATGCCTCAACCCTGGGCTTTCTGCGGTGTGCGGGTGTTCTTCCTATGGCCTTTTTGTTTGTGCAGCTTGTGTTTTTGGCCCCCAGTCTCGTCCCATATCTCTGGGTCCCGTGGTGGGGTCAGGGGTAGGATAATTACTCTCTCGCAGGTCATGGGTGATGGAGCTCGGTAATTACACAGCAGACTCCATGCCCGCTTGGCAACACACCTGTAATCCTAAAATGTAATGGTGGGATGGGAAGGGGAAGTGTGGGAAATGGGAATTGATGAAATACGAGTGGGTGGAGGATGGGAAAAGAGTTCCATAGAGTCACCATGTTCATTGTGTAACCTATTCATTAAATTCTAATGAGTTAGATGATCTGAGCAATTTCTTAAGCCATGTTAAAAGTCTCGAGCAGACTGAACAGTCAGATCTAATACTACTCGCTCACCGTAGACTAATTATTATCAACACCACAATTATCTTTCTACGAAAGGATATGATGTAGTATTATCAAACATATGTAAAATTCAATAAAATTGTTAAGAAATATATCATAACAGGGCTCCCAGTTTCTGTTGCCCTCCACTGCTGGGTAATAATTCTCTTGTCAACTACCAGACCAGGCTCGTGAATGCCCGACTATACATTTTTTGATAAAGGTCATCTACAATGTTAAAAAGAAAATGAATGGGGGTTAGGGTAATTTGTTAAAGTGTAACAGCTAATAAAATGCTAGCTTTTGATTTTCCAAAACCCCTAATGAATCTACAGTTCCGTGCAGTGTGAAGGAAGTCATGGATATCATTGTGGCATCTGAGCAATGTAGACAAGGAATATTTTTCCCGAACCCGAGCCTTGTCCTAGTGGAGCATATATTGTGACTATAAATACCTTTATGAGCCAATAACAGGAAAAAAAGGCTTTTACCAAGGTGTCATTATGGGCATTTGCCATTCCCTGTCAATCGTGGAGTCAAGCTCTACTTCCAAGGCCTCTCTAAGTGTACCGCATGAATTGGCTATGTGCATGACGAGAGATTTATTCATTTGTTTAATATTCCTATTCATTTGTTAAAAATACCTGTCTATTAATTCAGGTCCTGTAAGGTTTCCATCTAACAGGCTTAAATGTGAGTTATTCAAGTGTTGTCTGGTAGGGTGACAGTGCATGATGGAGCAGTAACAGAAGGATTTGGATTAGAAAAGCCAACATTATCACTGTAAATTTGTGAAGAGCGCCATGTAATTGTGTGAAACAACTGCATCAAGCACGCATCAGGAGATGGAACAATGCTTACAATAAAGGTATCCACTGGCAATCACTCGGTAACATTCCAACCCATTGGTCTTTTAACCACCATGCTACACCAGATTAGACCCAGCCATATACAAATTCGCCTTGACCCTGCTCCAATAGGAATTCTAGCCCAAACTGCCAAGTCATGTTCTCTATGACCCAGAACACAAGCAAGCCAAAACTGGTTTAATTCTGATTGGGATTCCTCAGTCGGGTGTCGCTTGGTTCCAGCGACACAATGAGCAAGGGACCCACGTCTGGGCAGACCCTTGGCTACCTCGGGTGTTACATCTAACACACAAAAAATGAATGGGACAATGCTTGCAATAAGTTCGACCACTAACAACCTCTCAGTGTAGCACCCAAACCAATTGTCTTTTAACCCACCTTGCCACTCAAATTAGACACAGCTGTATGCAAATCAGTCTTGACTCTGCACCTATAGGACTGTAGTGATCCTTTCTGGACCAGAACAAAAGCCACCCTTTGTCCCAGTTCTTCCCCTGATCGGTACAATGAGGAAGGGATCCACATCTTGGCATACTCTTGGTCTTTTAGGGGGTATATCAAACATACAAAAGATGATTAAAGGATACTTGGAATAACTAAAAAAAATCGACTGGTATAGACAGGTAGTGCATCCTGCTCCTTAAATTTCCTTAGTGATGTGGCCTGTAGCAAGAGTGCTCCCTTCCAAAAGGAAATATCCGTTGTACGTTTCTTGGACCAAGCGACCATGCTTCCATGCCCCGCCACTGCTCTGGTCCTGCATCCTAGCCAGAGTCGAAAATCCTGCCATTGATAACCACCTGTTGTGATGCTTGATAGTTGGCCATAAATGTGCCATTCCCATGCCCCCCATGGACTACCTATTGGCAGCATTTCGCCACAGCCACTCTGGAGGTCCAAATATTCTGTAGGAAGACTATGGTCACTGAAGTAAGCAGTTTGATGAGCTGGAGCTGTATTTTCTCAGGGATATTTTGCATAGTGTATGTGACCCTCGGAAGAACTATCATTATATTTTGACTACTGCCTCTATAAATTCGGCACAGGTACAGCAACGCTCAGTGGAGAAGGTCCATCTTTATTGTCACCAACGGTGGGGTAATGTTGCTAGACCATAGCTCTTATTTGTTATTGCTGATAGACATTCCAAGATACCTAAAGGCTTCCGGCAGAAACCACAGAGATGAGGGTGAGATCCAGCCAACACTTCTAATAGGGTATAGACTAGACTTTGACAAGTTACCTGCAAGCCTGCGTGAGATCCAAACCTGTGCAGCATCTGCTTGACATGCTGGCCAGATAGATTAATTTGCAGCCACGGCCGGTAGTTGGAGTACCTGCTGGGCGGTGACGTGGGGAGGGGAAGGGGCAGGGTGCGGGTAGTAATGTATGGATTACGGAGTTTAACAGGTAAGTAAACATATAAATAAATAAAACGAATTTCGTTGCGCGCACTGCATCGCATTTGGTGATGCAGTGCACGCAACAACATTTGTTTTATTCATTTATATGCTTACTTACCTGTTAAACTCCGTAATCCATACATTACTACCCCCCACTCTGCCCCTCCCCCTCCCCACATCACTGCCCGGCAGGTACTCCCACTACCGGCCGCAGCTGTTCATTTGGCTCAGATATTCAAGAAGGTTGTCCACATATAAAGAACTGGTCTCAGCAGAAATTCATAATATCCTCACCCTCCTGGACACATTCCAGAAGGGGCTCTATTGTGAATCAAAAAGATAGTGATTACAATGGATATCCCTTTATTGTGCTTCTGTAAACTGGGAAAGCATCCAACAGTGTTATGTTCACCCTTATTTTAGCCCTAGGTTTGGTGTACAACAGGGTATTTAAAAAAAAAAATCAGAGTGGGCTGGCCTGTCCTGGCATCAGGCCCTAAGGCCTTACCCACCACCCTAAAAGCCCCTATTACTTTGCTGCTTCCAGGGGAGCAGGTAGAAAGGCCACTAGATAAAAGATATTAGTAAAGAAAAAGGAATGGAGTGGGAGGCTGGCTGTTCTTATATCCCTAAATGCTCCAATAATGTTTACTTGTAAGCTTCCCTCCTGGGGGCATAAAGACCACTAGACACCAGAGCTTTTTGGATTTATAGAAAATAAATGTGGTGGTGGCCTTCTATGTTTTTGCCCCCAGGGAATAGATGGTGTAATTTACCCACAAACTGCCCTCCACTGCGCTGGGGGAAAGGGATGTAGAAATCTCACTAGACACTAAAGCGCTTTTAATATACATAAATAATGGGATGGTGCCTGGCCTATCCTGACAGAAAGTCCACTGTGTGCAAAGGATATATTTTCTTTGAAACAAAATGAAGCAGGGATGGCAAGCACATAACTCCAGTCCGTTCTCCCTTTTTTCCCAGATGGTCTATCGCCCAGATGGCCTTCTGACCACTCTCCCTTCACCCTGGCAAATTGTTGCTAAATGCCCAATATGACTGGCTACCCAGGAATCTAAAAGGTCATCAGGGCGAAAGGAAAAAATGAAAAGCGGAATGGGTTGAGGCACTAGGCCATCTTGGCATCAGACGAACGTCGTGGCTCCAGACAGTATTTTTGCCCCACGGGAAGGCAGAATAGGGTTTTTCCACATTTATGCCTACCCAGTTATCAAAACTACGCCCAAAGAAATTCGAATTTTCTCACACTTGTCATGGACAATGGCTTCACTATTTAGGCAATGAGTCAGCGAGCAATCAGGTAACCCCACCAACCCTGGGCATTTCTGAAATCTAGAAACCCTGAGGTATTCAGGGTGGTGTGGCTTGCATGGATCCCATCACGGTTTCTTACCATGAATTATCTGCGAACGTCAATGCATGGGTAAAAGAAGATTATAATTCTCATATTTATGCGACGCATAACTTCCAGCATATGGCCAAAGTCTTACAGCCCTCTATTCCAGCACTTCTGATTGAAACGCTGCCTTCTTTATGTGAGTGGGCCTAATACACATCATAGGAATGGTCTACAACAGTGGCTATGTGAATTTATTTATTTATTTTATTTATAATGCAGATGAATAATCCCTGAAGGGATATCTCGGCGCAGCAGGATCAAAAAGGCAAGGTGAAGAGCCTAAAAGTTTTTTAAAAATCAGTTCTTAATAATTTCCTAAAATTGATGTGGGTAGTACATTCTCGTAGGTGTAACGGAAGTTTGTTCCAAAGATGGGGGACCAGGAAGGAAAAAGCATGGCCACCTGAACGTGTTTTCTTAATGCGTAGTATAATCAGAAGAGACTTATTCGTAGATCTCAAAGACCTTATAGGTTGATAGAGGATACATTTTTCCTTCAAGTAGCTACTTCCCTTACCATTAAGTGCTTTGTGCACTAGGCAACAGATTTTGAAGGTGATACGCTTCTGCACTGGTAACCAGTGTAGTGCATGAAATAAAGGGATTGAGGCAGATCTAGTAGGTAGATTGTGAATTAGCTGAGCTGCTGTATTTTGAACTACCTGGAGCTTGTCCAGGAGGGATTCGTTGACCACAGCCAGGAGAGTATTTCCATAGTCCAGGCGGCTAATCACCAGTGCCTGGACTAGGTTCTTGCGTACTGCCAAAGGAAACATTGGAAAGACTCTTCATAGTAGCCTCATAACATGAAAGCAAAAAGCAGTGGTACATGCCACTTGGTCTTTCATGGTCAACTTCTGATCAAGTTTTATACCCAGATTTGTCACAGAAGATTTTGGAGTAGGTGGTGATCCTAATTCAGGTGGCCCCCACTCAGGAGACGATAGCAATTGAGCAGCACCGAAACGCATGATTTCAGTTTTACCACCATTTAGTTAGTGAAGGTTGGCAGCCATCCAGGCTGTAATAGCTTTCATGCCTTCAGTGAAATGCTTAGCAGTGCGGAAGCGTATCCCCTTATGTGAAGCCCTTATTGACACCACACTAACCTGACAAAGTCCAAGTATTAATCAATTCCTTTTTCGTTAGGAAAGTTTTTGTAGATCCTGCAAATTTCAGAATTTCCCCTCACAGATATGTGAGGAAAATCTTTGATGTTAGCAAAAGTTTAAGTTTGCAAGGTATTCTGGGTAATAAAACATTGTGGCACTGTTGGGATGAAAAAGACCTCTGCATCTGAAAGATGTGTACCCCTGCTCTGGGTGCCCAACTGTACGGTTGTCTGGATCCCTAATGCTGATTTTCTTGTCATAGGCAAGCACAATCATACATGTGCCCCATAACATAGGCCTGTCTCACAGATTGTGGTCTTTTTTAACCTGGAAGGGCACCCAAAGTGCTACCCTCATAGTTGTGGCAGGCTACTACTTCACTAGGAGTTGAGCAGCACAAGTACAATGGTGGCAGCATACTGTGTACTGCTGAGTAGTAGCAAACAGGACCTTTTTACCCTGTGTCCCTGGAGTGAAGGCCTACAGGCTCACTCACCTTTTTAAAAGTTCCACTGCTGTGTGCTTACTCACCCGTGGTCAACTTTAGATCGATATGGAGTGCTGTGTAGTGCAGAAGTAGTGACTCTGTGTTGGTTGTATGTGGCCTTGGCAATGGTACAGTACAGGGATAGATCAGTACTGTGTAGTATGTGTGAGATTTATGCATGTGCTGATTGTATGTATGCATGGGAGGAGTACATGACATGAAAAATGCTGTGCTGAGCCGTTCGTGCACAATAAGAGCAAGTGCTGCATGTATGTGTACTTACATGAAGTACAATACATGAAGGGTGAAATGTTGTGCAGTGCACATGGCGAGTGTGTGTGGGGGCAGTGAGTGTGTTTGTAAATAGCGCACCCTGGTTAAATATGGAAAAGCTTCATTGAAGAACAGTGCATGTGTACGTGTAATGGTACATTACATGGAGGTACTAGTGCTGGACTGTAAGTATGCTATGAATGTACACTCAGTAAGTGTGCCTGTTATTATACATTATATTGAGGACACATGGTTCCATTTTGTGAAGACCAGGTCTGCCTGGTGAAGACATGAGGAAGAGAGGATAGCTCCCAAACAGATTTTTGTATTGCTGCATCCCTGTGAGTTGGGTGGAACACACACTAGAGCGAAAAGGAAGAAGCTCCCTTAACAATTAAAAAAAACTGATCTTTGATTCAGGGATAGATTACAAGGAAGTGGCTTGGACACATCTGAGGAAGAGAGCTAGGGCTGAAAAGGGAATCATAAAGAGTAGGGCTGGGAGTCTAGGATTAACCTTTTTAATACAAATGTCACTATTGCTGCCATTAAGGTGTGAACTTCCTTGAGTTGGGTTGTGGGCCAATAAGCTTCGGAGTCTTGCCTGTTGTGACAGACATCTTTTATAATGAAAGTATAAAGAGAGAAGTATCTACTTCAGAAGAAGCAGAACCCCAACGTAAAACCTCAACTTCTCAGATGCTAAATCACATTTGGTGTTGGGAAAAGGACTATTAGAAGGGGAGGTTGAGTCCCCAAAAATTCGGTCATCTGCCAAGACATGCTGTGTGAGAAGGGGGAGCTCTGCAAGACTTCTGTCTGTGACATGGTCTAGGGGCCAACTCCTTCTAGTCTCCCTGCTGGGTGAGGGGACATCATTTAGGAAAACTACGTCACCTGCCTAGGAGCCTGGAGCACCCACACCTGCCTGCCTGCTTGCCAAGACCAGTGTACCCTGTGAGAAAGAGGAAACCGTTGAAAGGTGCAAGGTCCAGTTAAAGGGTGCAAAGTCCAGTGGGAAGCCCTACTGTGAGGACTCCCTGTGCAAGGTGTCAGGATTTGGCTGTGCACCGATCAGGTCGAAGCCTATGTGGGTGGCTGTTTTGGGCAAACCCCGTATGCCAGGAGAGGGACGCCATAGACTTAGCGATGTGCAGGGTGCCAAGCCCACCGGACTCTTTGCGGTGACTCCACATGCCAGAGGGGCCGCTGTTGTAGTAGTTCTGTGACTAGTGTGCCAGGACTTGTAAACACCTTAGCTGCAACACCCATTTGCCAGGGGTCTGCCACGGTGTGGGTGATTGCATCTAAGGAGTGTATATTGCACCTGGAAGGTACAGCAGCAATCCTGTGTGCCAGGAAGTGCAGCCAGGACCAAATCACCAAAGACTTTGGACTGTCGCCCGAGGCTAAAGTAAGGCTGAAACCAGCTGGTCTAGCTGTATTAGGGGATCTTCCCTGACTGACCAGGAGAATGATGAGGGGGAAAACACACCCTCGCAGGACTCCAGTTGGGAGCTGAAGGATTGGATTGATTCTCACTGCTGGGGAGAACTTGACTTCCCATATCTCTGTGACCTGGAAGCTACTTCGATCACTGGAAATAACTGGCAGAGCCAATCTGGAGAGTGAGTCTTCTCAGGGCACCCGCTGTAACACCGGGCCCTTGTGTGCTGTACTTTAAATGGGATCTGTGGCTCCTGGGGGATTTGCTGCTAAAGGTGCTGCAGCACCCTAGACAGTTTTGACTAACATATTGAAAGGGAACTCTGGAGTATGGCCTAATAGAAGGTATTACCTGGATGTGGCCACCAGTGAATGGGGAGTAACACTTTACACGAAGCAAAATCAGACAGGGATTTACCTGACAACTACTAGAGCTCCACCTTCAAATGGGATTGCGTTGTTGCTTCTGAATGTTGTATTGCTGTGCATATGTAGAGTAACAAACAAAGTACTAGCTTTTTCTTATAAAAGCAAGAATTTGGCAGAACATTCATTTATTTTTCAAACTGTTTGCACTTTGAGATTTGAGTCGTGTTCACTGACCTGTATCTTTTGAAAATAGCTACCACTGAGAGTCAAGTGCAGAGGGGCACTAAGCTCAGTTGCTCAGGACCCATTGTAGGTCAGACCCCTGGACATCAGGAGAAAAACGCCTCAACCACCACGTTTGGTAATTCTTCTGAAAGGGGTTCTAACAGGCATCTGCACAGGTCACACCACCCTGTTCTACCATGGATGTAAAGTTTTCAGAAAATCTGGGGTAGGTAGTTTTCTCTATGTGTTATGTGAGAATGGGCTGAAATACCACAGTTGGTCACTCTACCAGAATAAATGAAGCTGGAAAGAAAAATATTGATGTTGCCTCATATTTTGGTGCCTTTCCTGATTTGAATGATAGGCCCACCCATACAAGTGGGGTACTATTTTGTTAATGAGGATTATGGAACACAGGTAAGTAGAACCTTTTTTATTATAATGTATGTAATTTCTCTTTATTTAAAGCTTCCAAAAGTAATCAACTAAACAAGAGAGAAGATATTGTGCAAAATGGCCTTGGATTGTCATGATACTATGGGTTACCCCAAAATCAGAGTAATTCAAATACCCATAATTCGTAAACTCATTATCCTGGCCACATTTAAAAAATGCATCGGTTTTGTTCATACCTATTTTTCTTTCATTAGATGTTGTAATATAAATTGATGAATGATGAATGATCTGTACCCAATGAAAATCATTAAAAAACTGCATTCCAGTTGATGCTTATGGACACAGCGTAATTTTGCATAATCAACAGGCACTATATATCTCTGCAACAAAAGAGTCTGATGATAAAAACATTATCACTTATTTCTAATTCTTCTTACTTATTTTCATTAGTTTTGTATTTTAATGATTAGTTTCTTCACGAAAACCACGTGCGATCAACACAAATGAACCCTTGATGAATTTAGAATTGTGGTTTTCTTGGTTCACCAATTGATATGAGATCAATAGGTGAACCACCAAAACCACCTGTTTCCACCACACATTGCAAGTAGGTAGAACCCACAAAATACCAACATTTGAGGAAAACATAGGAAATTGCAAAAGCGGTGACAAAATTAATTGTTTAAAACTCCATCTGTTTCTGAAAGGTGTAAAGAGGGTGATTTTAGCTCAGCACAGGTTTGGTTTGTAGATTCCATTACTGTTTTGGTTATTTTAATAAAACAATAATCTATTTGATAAAAAGATCTTTATGTCCCAAGAAAGAAAATATGTTCTCAATAATGAGGATGACATTTACATCATGTATTCTGCAAACTATATAGCCCAGAAAAGACTTCCTTCCCCAGGACCTGATGTTTTCTGCTATCACTCACGTATCATGTTCTTGAACATTTTATATAGCATGAACAGACCTACCAGACTAGCTAAGCACTTTTCATAGGAACATGATCATTAAAACAGAATACATCGTACTAGCAAAAAGAAATGGCATGAAATGGGCAATGAAGTTTAAACATTTGTATCACATGTCACCATTGGGGAGCAAAGGGAGATATTGCATGTAGAGTTAAAAATTTGCTAAGTAGTGGTGCAGGAGAGTAAATATTCTGGCATGTTATTGTCGTGTACCTTCATGAACCCTATGACCATCACATACATGCCCTGTTGGTCATAGCAACTATTTTGGTATATGATATTGGAAATTATACAGAGCATGACTACCCCTCGTAAAACCTTTGTGTATAACTGAACCAAACCTGGATATGCCCCCTCCAAAAAACTGTTGTTATCCAGTAGGTGTGTTTCTTGGAGAATGGTTATAAAGTATTGAGTGGGATCCCGTTTACAAGCAGAGGTGCCCTTATTGTAATGTATTGCATATAGATCCATAAGATGTCAACTTTTTTATTTTCGTGTGCCTGCATATAAATTAACACAATTAATAATATGATACTCGTATCCTAAATGGATTTAACCCCTTAACCGCGGGGGGTTTTCCGCCGCGGTGCTGGCGTTCTAAAGGGTGGGCGGGGCTGCGGCGGCCGTTGGTCAGGCACAGCACAGGGGAGGGAGTGCTCGCGAAGGCCAACGGCCGACGACAGCATGCAAGGGGTTAAGAAACAAAACATCAAATAGAATAGTTTGGAGAATGGCACAATAATAAAAATACCCATCTCGTAATAAAACTTGACTTCTGTATCTACCTCTAATGGGTAAATAACATATAATACAAGACAAAACAAAACTGTGCTAGGGGGCTATAAATATAGTTTTCAAATTCAAGCCTACTATTACTTCCAGGTGCCATTGCTTTATTGACTCAAATGTTTGTATAAGGAATTCTACTTTTCCCTCGAAATAAGAGGGCCTAATGAGTTATAGGGACGTACCACCAACCGGGACACTGCATGGTTGGAGATGATGACTATTGATACACTGAAGGAATCAATACAATAAACTATTATGGTACGTGTTAATGGATATGCTAGGTTACAGCATTTAACCCTCACATAATGCAACATGCATGGGATTGATTTTTTTTTTAAACAATTTTTGTAAGCATTTGCAGTGCATATATCAGTTCAGTTCAACTAGTCTTTATTCGATAATTTTCAATCATAAAAGACACGATACAGTCATAAAAGTGTCGTTAAAAATACATCACCATAAGAACATACAATCTACAAAAACGAATATCAGCATTATCGAAAAACCCTGGCAATTATATATTATATAAAAGTTAAATAACTCTAAAAAGAATTCCATATATACCAATATCATACAAGGTCTAGACGGGAGATACCCGCTTACCGATGGTGTTCTCAAGTAGTAATTCCTAGAGCAGGGAGTTTTTTCCTTCACAGTGCCCAGGACCAGCTAAGAAATTTCATCATGGCGATGACAATGTCTGCTCAGGTGTTTGTTACCAGTATGCGCAGAGTTATCGTACCCGATCTGGTACCGAGGTTGGAACACAGCAGCTTAAGCCACTTGCGGTGGGGGCTCTGATAGGCCGGGGCACACAAACAATACATGGGTTATCGACTCTTCCTCGGATGAACACGAGGGGCAACTAGTATCTTGGGCCTTGTTCCATTTTGCAGTGAGAGATCTTAACGGGAGAGTGCCCACTCTAAATTGATGATATAATTTCATGTCACCAGGCTTCGTAGTCAAATTCCAGTAGGCTTCTATTTTCACTGCAAACTTGTGTTCCAGGAAGATACCTGTGAGTGAGTTACTGCCCACCACTGACAGGGTCTTTCTAGTGTTCATTTCTCAGTAGAGTGCTTTGTACTCATTTTTGTTGGGAAATGAATTCCCTGTCGGGTCTTCCCACAGGTTTCTGAGCCCCATGTCAGACAAATTACACTTAAGCTTCTACAGCCATTTGATTTTCGAGGCCAGGTCAGCATTTCTAATATACATTAAAGCATTGGCGTAAGACGCCATTTCTGGAGTGGTCCATAGCCTCCTCCAATAAGCTAGGGGTCTAAATACCGCCACCTCATCAATGGAAGTGCAGCCTAGGTCTAATAGCAGGGGCTTAATAGGGGTTGATTGTGGAAGGGCGGTCAATGATCTCAGAAACGTATTTTGTGCCAGAACTAGGGGTGACAGATTTTCAAACCCCTCAGAGTTCCTCTCCATATATTATAGAAGCTCTCATTTTTCCATTATAAATCATTATAGCCGGTCCCACTTGTTTAGTAGTTGAAAGTCGATGTTCTTTTAGTAGGGCTCCTGCTAACTGATTGTGCCTAAGAACTAGGGGCCCGATGTAGGTAACCAAATACCGGTCGGTAACGGACGATTTCGGCCGTTACCGACCGGTATTTGGTTTTTGATATGTAAGGGGCCTAAAATGTACAGAATCGGTAAATTTAGATGTAGGTGGCACTGAAAACAGTGCCACAGGCCCTTAAGAATTCGTTATTTACCATCAAATTCTATTTTGTGGTAAATAACGAATTCCTGTGTACATGCACATTTGTGCATGTACACCTGTGCCATGTGGCACACATACATGTCCTAATGGCATGTATATGTGTCACATGGCACACAAGCCAGTATCAGGGGTGCAACAGGGTGTTAAAGTGACACCCCTGTCCCCCTTGACAATTCGGTAATTTTACCGAATCGGTATTTATCGATTCGGTAATTGACATTGATTCCTATGGGCCTCAAGGCCCATAGGAATCAATGTCAATTACCGAATCGGTAAATACCAATTCGGTACTTACCGAATCATACCGATTCGGTAAAAATTACCGAATTATTTCCTACATCTCATTTACCGAATCTAGAATACCGAATCGGTAAAATTCGGTATTCTAGAGTCGGTAAATGAGATTTACCTACAGCGGGCCCTTGGACATCTAACTGGGGGTGTCCAGTTCATCCTCCTACCCATAGTCACTCCTAAATATGTAAAGGTATCTGTTTGTTCCAAGGATGCTTTTTCAATTTCTACTCTGCCTTTAATGAGTTTATGTTTGTGCAACACCATGACCTTAGTTTTGTGAACATTTACTATAAGATCATGATCATTGCAGAAATCTGCGAATCTCTCAAGGGCACGTTACAGACCAATTTGAGTTTTAGATAAAATTAAAGTATCGTCTGCAAACATTAAAAGAGGTACCCTTGAACCGGCAAGAGATGGCGCATCGGATGGAAAATTAGTATAATAACTGATTATGTTATTTATAAATAGGGAGAATAGGGGGGTGGCAAGGAGACACCCTTGCGCACTCCCTTGTTAACTGGGAACCAATCAGTTAGTTCCCCCTGAAGTCCCCACCTTACCTGGGCATAATTTGCCTCATGCAATTTAATAATGAAGCCTAGAATTTCTAGGGGCATCCCAGCCTCCTTTAATGGTCCCATAGCTTATGTAACCACAAGGGTCCAGAGAATGGCTGGACCGAGGGAACCAGAGGCACGGGGTACCAGGAGCGAGCAGCCTCCAACAATAATATTATAACACACTAGAGCTGCTCGCAGTGTTAAGAGAAAAAGTGCACTTAGCTCAAGTTTGTGAGTGCTGGCATCTCACAAAATGTAAAAGACTGGTCTCACACACCACCTGGTGTCATGCTTCATCATTGACCAGTCCTCGCCCTCTAAAAACTCGGTTTGATAGAGGGCGGGCATACACCTGACGACAGGGATGCACTTCTAAATTAAGGCGAGGGCCCAAAGAAAACAAAAAATTGTGAGTTAAAAAGCCATTACAGATGTCTCATTATTTTTAATATTACTGACATCTGTATGGTGCTTTAAAATCGTGGGTGGTGTATTGAGGAGTTAATGTTCCTCTCACCAAGGTCAAAGGGTCAACATGTTTCTGCCTAGTGGCCCAAATGGGTCCTTGGCATTCATCAGGACCTATGTGCAAGGGCTCCACTCTCACCGAGCTACGGATTGAGGAAATCCACTTGGTGGGGTGTAAGGACACGCTCCACAGAAATGATAACTTTGGTTTCTAAAATCTGAAATGAAACAAAGGTTTTTTGGAAATAAATGCACATACAAGCCAAGTATACAAGACATTAGCTGTACGAGGCTCTATGTGTGTACTGATGGCAAATTCATACATCTTTCATAAAACTTTTTAGTATAAGTGTTGCTTACCCTATCAAAGGAGCTAAATGCCCCATAGGCGGGCGAGGGCAGGGACCCCTTTGGTCCAGAGCTAGACTGTAGGCGAGAGGAAAGGAAAAAACAAGAAAGAAATCTCTGTAAAAATTATATATACTTTGATTAGGAACCTAGAGGTTATAAAGGTTCCTACTGTTTAGGCGCTACCTAAAAGTGAAAACACACTCATTCACACAACCACACTCTTACTGTATGTCGATCTGGTCTTCGCCGTTTCACCTGTCTGCATCCTCTACCTCTCCTCGATGTCGAGTGAGTGGTGAGAGTGGAGTGCTTATATAGTAAGGTAGTCAGGACTGATTGGTGCTTGTTAATGTTAATCAGGGCACACTGTGTGATTACCGGTGTCCAGCGAGCTGCTACTATGCAAAGTTGCCTGGTTGCCTGTGTGCCCATAAAAGGTTATTACCGGAAGTCCGGGGGAGTGTCAACCAATGGGCATGCCTTATTGAAGTACGCTTAAAGATGAAAAAAAGGCTGGGACTTATAGTTGTGCGACTGCGCGAGGAGGGAGTGTCTGATTACCCCGAGCACGCGCCGAACACCTGTGGAATCTCGCTGCTAGGAGGGCGGATCTGATCTCAGTGCCCTACTTCGTGTTGTGTGTGTGTGCGCCAAGCAGGTAGAATGAGGTCCTGCTCTGTGTGACATTGGTAGCGACTGCGCATGCGCAGAAGTCTGCCAGGAGGAACAGTAACAGAAAAAGCCGAGCGCTATCTGTTTTCAATGAAATTTCAACCTAAGGGGGATAAAAAAGCCCAAAAAGAAAACTAATAAATTGGTTCAAAAGGTGGAAGCCACATATCTATTGGTTAATAATTGAACTCAAGGTATGAGTTACATATTAAAACATCTATTTGGAAACAAGGGTGTTTTTAATATGCCCATATACTAGTCGACTAATACTCCCTTAAAAGGTAGAAATTTATACTATGGCAAAGATGACTATAAGGGCAGATATGTTAGTGTCACAGGCTGTCATGAACTTCACTGTAGCTCTATTTATATAGGAGGTAATGTGAATGAATTAGTGCAAAATTGCAAGGGATGATGTTTTTTCACTTCTGTACCCCGGTAAGTGTGCCAGTTGTAGCCACGGTATTTCATCATTGAGACCTAGGGTTGATGTACGTAGGTGATAGACCCACCTTTGTTCCCTAATATGTAGAGATTTCGTAATGTCTGTTTTGTATTTCTTCATTACTTCAAGCACTACCCATTTAGGATCAGTGTCTTTATGATTGTATTCAAGGAAGTGCTTGGTAAGTTTGATGTTGATCTTCTTACACCTAATGGTACTACGGTGTTCGTTGATTCTTATTTTAATTTTGCAGGTGGTCATCCCCATGTGTCTCAAATTGCAAGGGCATGTTAGTAAATACACCACATTCTCTGTATTGCAATTAGAGAATGTGTTCAATTTCCACGGGTGTGGAGTTCCAATGTCCACTTCTTTTGTTGTCGATGTTAATGGGCAGGTGGTACAAAAGGGGGTGGTGATGGACGGAGCATCTGAATCAATCAAACACTCACACCCAGTCAAAAGATCTGGGTTTAATCCATCACCGTTCTTTAGCCCACTCTGCCACCCCAGTTCAGACATGGCCATATGCAAATCAAAAGCGGGACAAAAGGGGCTGGACTGTTCCCCTGAGGCACAGGGTCAGACTGATTTGCATATGGCCATGTCTGAACTGGGTTGGCAGAGTGGGCTAAAGAACGGTGATGGATTAAACCCAGATCTTTTGACTGGGTGTGAGTGCTTGATTGATTCAGATGCTCCGTCCATCACCACCCCCTTTTGTACCAATGTTAATGGGCAGGCAACACAGGACCCACAGGCATAGTGTTCTGTTGGTCTTTAGGTGTTCCAAAGTGTGATCTGATTGTCCCCCGTGGTGATCGGTTCTTTTGCATGTACAATTTCATCGCGCAGGTTTTTGCTGCGTTTGAATGCAAAAAGAGGTTGGTCCCAACTCTCTCCTGCGCCATGTAAGATCTTCCAGATTTTCCGAACAATTTTCTGGATGGTATTGGAAACCGGGGTGTATGTAGTAACACACACAAGTCTGTTCGTTTTCTCTTTCACAACGGTATCCAATAGGGCATCCTGATTATTATTTCTTGCCCTTTTCTTGGCTTGCCTAATCATTTTCTTTGGGTAATGCCTCTCTAGTAATTTTTCTTCCAGGGCATCTGCCTGTTCCATAAAGGTTTCTGTTTCTGTACAGTTCCTACGAACTCGAAGGAATTGTCCGACTGGTAAGTTGTTGCTCAGGGCCTTAGGGTGGAAGCTTTCATATAGTAATACACTATTTCTGTCTGTGGGTTTTTTGTGTACCTGCGTGCTGATCCCTCCCATGTTCATCTTAATGTCTAGGTCTAAAAAGACCGCCTTGTCCTTGCTAATAGAGTGGGTGAATCTAAGATGTTGGTCTTTGGTGTTCACCCACTCAACAAAGGCTTCTACCATGTCCTCTGTTCCATGCCAGATGATAAACACATCGTCTATAAACCTTTTCCAGGTCTTTAGATTAGATATAAATGGGTTGCTTGTATGGAAGATGTTGTCCTCCTCGAACTGGTGTACATATAAACAGGCCAAGCTGGGGGCAAAAGTACTGCCCATGGATGTGCCAGCGATCTGATGGTACAATACATCTTCATATTCAAAAAAGTTTTCTGTAAGTGCTGCCTCGGCACAGTCCATAATGAAGTGTTGCGGTGTAAGAAAATTCCAATCTGTGTTAAGGAGGATCTGCTCTACCACTTGTAGCGTGCGTCTCTGAGGAATGCTTGTATATAAGGCCTCAATATCCATGGTGATAAAAAGGTCTTGTGAGGCATCAATTTCCAAATCTCTTAGGAGACAAAGGACATCTTTTGTGTCACGTAGGTATGATCGAGATTTTTGTACGATGGGTTTAGGAAACCAATCGCAAAATTGCGACAATGGCTCGAGGATGGATCCAATGCCGGAGACAATCGGTCTTCCCGGAGGTGGTGTTTGACCGTAATGAATTTTTGGAAGACTAAAATTTCGGGTTTCTGGATGTATCACCTATGAGGAAGTCTGCCTCCTGTTTTGTAATCCAGTCATTACATAGAGCTTCATTGACCATGCCTATGATCTTCTTAGCAAGACGGGGTGTAGGGTCGCTGTTGTACTTCTCATAGCTGATGTTATCTGCCAGCAGACGATTGCATTCCTCCCGGTACATAGATTTATTCATTAAAACAAACGCGCTGCCTTTGACAGCAGGTTTTATTGTGAGCTCATGGTTTTCTTTCAATGTTTTCAGGGCTACCCGTTCATTTTTTGTGAGATTCTGGAAGCCTTTTTCTTCTCTGAAATTAATCTCTTCAATGTCTTTAAGTACTGCCTGTTCAAAGGCTAAGATGTGGCACGGTACAGAGTGGGTAGGTGGTACAAATGTTGATTTTTTTCTTTAGATCAGTACTTGTTGATTCCCTTTGGCTGGTACTGTCATCATCACCAAAGAAATTACAAAGCTTTTTTTTTCTAAAGAACTGAGCAAGTTCTGTGTGTAGGAGGAAAGGGTCATTGGTGGGGGTTGGAACAAATCCTAGGCCTTTAGATAGGACTGTTTCTTCATCCTTCGTAAGGATATAGTTGCTCAAGTTGACAATATTACTTAATGTCGGCTGGTTGATGGTCCGTCCCCTCTCCCTTTGCTTCTTGTTCCCATGGCTACTGGTGTCTGATCCTCCCATTGGACTCTTGCGTTCTGTCTTCTTTGTTTTCCTCTTCCCCTACCCCGGCCACGGTATTAAAGAGGCTGTGGGCCCTGGGGGTAACCAAACGCAGGTGGGTAAAAGGATTGTTGCCAAAATCCCATCTGAGGCATTGGAGGATGTATCATATGTTGATTATAATGTTGTTTTCTACCTCCTTGGTAGCCATTGGAGTTGTCTTCACCGCTGCTGCTTCCATCTGAGCTTCTGTCATCACCAGAGCTAAAGGTCCAATTTTGTGGTGTTGCTCTGAAGCCCTGTTGTCTCCTCGTTGGTTGGGGCTGAGCTGATTTGTCATAATATTCATCAGTGGTATAAGGATATACAGTATCTCTGCTGAATTTTTGTACATCTTTCTTCAATTTATTCATATTCGATTGAGTCAGGAAGTCCTGATATTCTGTATGGTCTTTGTTGATTTCTTTTAGTTTTTTCTTAAAAACAGTTATCTGTACCATGGTTTTCAATCTAGTTTCACTTTGTTGAATTTCAATTAGGAGTGCATCTGCCAGCTCCCTGGCGGTGTTTATAATCAGGACTAGCCAGTCCTTTGTGCACTTCCAGGCAATCCTTGACCAATTGATACGAAATTCTTTAATGTTAAGGAACAGGCTGGGCTCATTGGTGACTATTAGGCCCCTTGGTGCACAGTTTTTCCTTAAATATTCGGTCATAAAGGCTCCATGTAGAGCTGTTTGTATTTGTTCTTTCTTCTTGGCAGATAAGGTGTTCCATTTGTCGGTATTTTGGACCGTTTGTGCTACAACTGTTTCTGCTAGCAGAGATGGTGTTCTTAAGATCTCAGCATAATTCTCCTCACTGAACGCTAACTCAGTATCGATTTTTACAATGTGATACTTTTACACACCTGTGTAAAGCTTGGTGTGTCTATTTTACTGAATGTGTGTATCTCAAAAGGGAGATACACACGAGCAAGACTATCTCAGTAAATTCTATACCACAATTTGGTACAACCCCTAACGAAATTGTTCCCACAGCTAAAGGCTGTACTATTATATAGCCACAAGGGTCCAGAGAATGGCTGGACCGAGGGAACCAGAGGCAAGGGGTACCAGGAGCGAGCAGCCTCCAACAATAATAATATAAAACACTAGAGCTGCTCCCAGTGTTAAGAGAAAAAGTGCACTTAGTTCAAGTTTGTGAGTGCTGGCATCTCACAAAATGTAAAAGACTGGTCTCACACACCACCTGGTGTCATGCTTCATCATTGACCAGTCCTCCCCCTCTAAAAATTCGGTTTGATAGAGGGCAGGCATACACCTGACGACAGGGAAGCACTTCTAAACTAAGTGGGGGTCTAAAGAAAACAAAAAATTGTGAGTTAAAAGGCCGTTACAGATGTCTCATTATTTTTAATATTACTGACATCTGTATTGTGCTTTAAAATCGTGGGTGGTGTATTGAGGAGATAATGTTCCTCTCACTAAGGTCAAAGGGTCAACATGTTTCTGCCTAGTGGCCCAAATGGGTCCTTGGCATTCATCAGGACCTATGTGCAAGGGCTCCACTCTCACCGAGCTACGGATTGAGGAAATCCACTTGGTGGGGTGTAAGGACACGCTTCACAGAAATTATAACTTTGGTTTCTAAAATCTGAAATGAAACAAAGGTTTTTTGGAAATAAATGCACATACAAGCCCAGTATACAAGACATTAGCTGTACGAGGCTCTATGTGTGTACTGATGGCAAATTCATACATCTGTGCACACAAAAAAAACTTTTTAGTATAAGTGTTGCTTACCCTATCAAAGGAGCTAAATGCCCCATAGGAGGGCGAGGGCAGGGACCCCTTTGGTCCAGAGCTAGACTGTAGGCGAGAGGAAAGGAAAAAACAAGAAAGAAATCTCTGTAAAAATGATATATACTCTGATTAGGAACCTAGAGTTTATAAAGGTTCCTACTGTTTAGGAGCTACCTAAAAGTGAAAACACACTCATTCACACAACCACACTCTTACTGTATATCAATCTGCTCTTCGCCGTTTCACCTGTCTGCATCCTCTTCCTCGCCTCGATATCGAGTGAGTGGTGAGAGTGGAGTGCTTATATAGTAAGCTAGTGAGGACTGATTGGTGCTTGTTAATGTTAATCAGGGCACACTGTGTGATTACCGGTGTCCAGCGAGCTGCTACTATGCAAAGTTGCATGGTTGCCTGTGCGCCCATAAAAGGTTATTACCGGCAGTCCGGGGGAGTGTCAACCAATGGGCAAGCCTTATTGAAGTATGCTTAAAGATGAAAAAAGGCCGGCACTTATAGTTGTGCGACTGCGCGAGGAGGGAGTGTCTGATTACCCGGAGCGCGCGCAGAACACCTGTGGAATCTCGCCACTCAGAGGGCAGATCTGATCTCAGTGCCCTACTTCGTGTTGTGTGTGTGTGTGCGCAAAGCAGGTAGAATGAGGTCCTGCTCTGTGTGACATTGGTAGCGACTGCGCATGCGCAGAAGTCTGCCAGGAGGAACAGTAACAGAAAAAGCCGCGCACTATCTGTTTTCAATGAAATTCCAACATAAGGGGGATAAAAAAGACCAAAAAGAAAACTAATAAATTGGTTCAAAAGGTGGAAGCCACATATCTATTGGTTTATAAATGAACTCAAGGTATGAGTTACATATTAAAACATCTATTTGGAAAGAAGGGTGTTTTTAATATGCCCATATACTAGTCGACTAATACTCCCTTAAAAGGTAGAAATGTACGCTATGGCAAAGATGACTATAAGGGTAGATATGTTAGTGTCACAGGCTGTCATGAACTTCACTGTAGCTCTATTTATATACATCTATACAATACATCTTCATATTCAAAAAGGTTTTCTGTAAGTGCTGTCTCAGCACAGTTGTGGTTGTGTGAATGAGTGTGGTTTCACTTTTAGGTAGCGCCTAAACAGTAGGAACCTTTATAAACTCTAGGTTCCTAATCAGAGTATATATAATTTTTACAGAGAAATAATAATTGGGATGCCCTATTGGATACCGCTGTGAAAGAGAAAACGAACAGACTTGTGTGTGGTACTACATAGACCCCGGTTTCCAATACCATCCAGAAAATTGTTCGGAAAATCTGGAAGATCTTACATGGCGCAGGAGAGAGTTGGGACCAACCTCTTTTTGCATTCAAACGCAGCAAAACCCTGCGCGATGAACTTGTACATGCAAAAGAACCGATCACCACGGGGGACGATCAGATCACACTATGGAACACCCAAAGACCAACAGGACACTATGCCTATGGGTCCTGAGTTGCCTGCCCATTAACATTGACAACAAAAGAAGTGGACATTGGAACTCCACACCCGTGGAAATTGAACACATTCTCTAATTGCAATACAGAGAATGTGGTGTATTTACTAACATGCCCTTCCAATTTGAGATACGTGGGGATGACCACCCGCAAAATTAAAATAAGGATCTACGAACACCGTAGTACCAATAGTGTAAGAAGACCAACACCAAACTTACCAACCACTTCCTTGAATACAATCATAAAGACACTCATCTTGAATGGGTAGTGCTTGAAGTAATAAAGAAATACAAAACAGACATTACGAAATCTCTACATATTAGGGAACAAAGGTGGGTCTATCGCCTATGTACATCAACCCTAGGTCTCTATGATGAAATACCGTGGCTACAACTGGCACCCTGACCGGGGTACAGAAGTGAAAAAACATCATCCCTTGCAATTTTGCACTAATTCATTCACATTACCTCCTATATAGAGCTACAGTGAAGTTCATGACAGCCTGTGACACTAACATATCTGCCCTTATAGTCATCTTTGCCATAGTGTATATTTCTACCTTTTAAGAGAGTATTAGTCGACTAGTATATGGGCATATTAAAAACACCCTTGTTTCCAAATAGATGTTTTAATATGTAACTCATACCTTGAGTTCATTTATTAACCAATAGATATGTGGCTTCCACCTTTTGAACCAATTTATTAGTTTTCTTTTTGGGCTTTATTATCCCCCTTATGTTGGAATTTCATTGAAATCTGATAGCGCTCGGCTTTTTCTGTTACTGTTCCTCCTGGCAGACTTCTGCGCATGCGCAGTTGCTACCAATGTCACACAGAGCAGGACCTCATTCTACTTGCTTTGTGCACACACACACAACACAAAGTAGGACACTGAGATCAGATCCGCCCTCTTAGCGGCGAGATTCCACAGGTGTTCTGCGTGCGCTCGGGGTAATAAGACACTCGCTCCTCGCGCAGTCGCACAACTATAAGTGCCGGCCTTTTTTTCATCTTTAAACATACTTCAATTAGGCTTGCCCATTGGTTGACACTCCCCCGGACTTCCGGTAATAACCTTTAATGGGCGCACAGGCAACCAGGTAACTTTGCATAGTAGCAGCTCGCTGGACACCGGTAATCACACAGTGTGCCCTGATTAACATTAGCAAGCACCAATCAGTCCTCACTAGCTTACTATATAAGCGCTCCACTCTCACCACTCACTCGACATCAAGGAGAGGAAGAGGATGCAGACAGGTGAAACGGCGAAGAGCAGATCGACATACAGTAAGAGTGTGGTTGTGTGAATGAGTGTGTTTTCACTTTTAGGTAGCGCCTAAACAGTAGGAACCTTTATAAACTCTAGGCTCCTAATCAGAGTATATATACTTTTTACAGAGATTTCTTTCTTGTTTTTTCCTTTCCTTTCGCCTACAGTCTAGCTCTGGACCAAAGGGGTCCCTGCCCTCGCCCTCCTATGGGGCATTTAGCTCCTTTGATAGGATAAGCAACACTTATACTAAAAAGTTTTTTTAGTGTGCACAGATGTATGAATTTGCCATCAGTACACACATAGAGCCTCGTACAGCTAATGTCTTGTATACTGGGCTTGTATGTGCATTTATTTCCAAAAAACCTTTGTTTCATTTCAGATTTTAGAAACCAAAGTTATCATTTCTGTGGAGCGTGTCCTTACTCCCCACCAAGTGGATTTCCTCAATCCGTAGCTCGGTGAGAGTGGAGCCCTTGCACATAGGCCCTGATGAATGCCAAGGACCCATTTGGGATAAACAGAAACAAATGGCCAGGCAGGTTCAATTTTAAACAATACACCGCCTAGTTAGACAAATTACTAGGTTGGACAACCATTTAGTTGAACGAATTGATACTTTATAAAAAATTATTTTTCAAAGATATTTTCTTATGTCATCAAAAACAGACAAAATAGTTAGCAAATACATACATCTATACTACTAATATAAAGAGAGAACTTTGAACCTTTGAGGCGGGTAAACTCCGGAACCACAGCACCAATCCAAACACCAGATACATTGTTGTAATTGTTAGGGTCTGCAGATGGACATAGGCTATATAAAAAAAATATATATACGTTCTTTAAAATATTTACCTTAAAAAAAAGTAGTCCCTTGGAAGTAGCGCCGGCCGCGATGTGCGTGCTGACATCAGGAGCGCCGAGCCACCTACGGTACGCAATTCATCATTTGCGCTCCCTGGCCACACTTCCTGAAATGGCGGCGAATCGTGCTCCCCGGACTGACCTGCACAACTTGGTTGCTGGATGCTGAGGCCGGGTGTCCGAGGCTGTGCAGCTCTGCGGATCGTGCCCATTGACGACCCGCTTGACTCCGGGGTGCTGAGGTGCTACCGCCCCTCTCCTGCGGGCCTACAGGAAGATCGCGACCTGCTGGGAGGACTGCCGCGGCCCTGCTTGCTGCTGGGGGAAGTGGCGGCCTGTGTGGGCGGGGCGCCTGGAGCGGGCCCGGACAATCCCTTACAGCGCAGAGGGGGGTGAGTCCCGCCGTAATCCTGGAGTGACTGGCGCTGCTACATGCGCGGGGAGCGGGAGGACCCGGCGCCCTGCCTGTGAGGCCCGGACCTTTCCACCGAGGATCCCTGACACTGTCGGCAGAATTGGAGATCAGAGCTGCGGCGGCACGAGACACGCTGCGTGGCTGCCCAGACAATCTGGAGGCTCCCCTAACATCCCTAATCGGCTACGGCTGCACCATTAGAGGCCCGTGCCGCATCACACCCCGCTGCGATCCTGCTGGTTTGGCGGTAAGTCTGCCCGGCTCGCTGGGGGGCCCTCGGCGATATAAGAACTGCGGTGCCTGTGTGAAGCCTGATTGCTCCCGGACAACGTCGGGACGGGCTGCTAGTACATTCAATAAAGTGGAACAAAGAAGTGAAACAATTATACATCACAAAATAAATGTCACAAAAAATCACATAGATAACTATGTAATGCCTCTAATATTTTGATTATGAGGCACCAGTCCTTAGTGAAAATGTAAACAGAGAAGTGGACATTCTGATAATTACATCCGCCTACTTCTCTACACCAACCCAAGACATATGTTTTAGTTCAAAATAGGGTGCTAATTAGAGGGATTTGAACAGGATGGAATATGCAGTGAAAATACATTATTTGGTCCCTATAAAGACCCTTGTGTTTTATGTCTTAGGTGGAAAGTCAACGTGTTTCAAACCCAATATTGTTCAACGGGTTCTCCTCAGGACACGGACTGGGAATCGCTGTCGCTGTGAATAATAATTTAAAAAATTGATATCAGTAGGAGGGCTTCCTTACAGGGACCTCAAAACTGCCAGACTCATTCACTCTTGTAAACAATTACCTTTTTTAGCTCACAGTAGTCGAGAGTTATCAAATATCCCCCAAACGTCTTCTGTAAATAGATAAAAACAGAAACGTCTATTTTAGATACTGCCTAGCCAGCTGTACTTAGCTCGAGTAACTGTCCCTTTTGTGAGAGTCATACCTTTTTGTTCAATCGGTATGGGCGGAGGGGATGGATGCCGGCTCGGTTTTCTGAAACTCGGTATTCTTATGCTTTAAAATTGCAAAGATCCACTGCAAAGAAACGAGCAGGTAATTGTTATGCCTGTTTCTATGCGGAAAAGAAAGAAGCCGGTAATGACTAAGAAGCTTCCTACCTTTTCGGTGAAAAAATCTCGGCACGGCTGTAAACGCTGTTGAGCGGCAGCCGCCGCACACGGTTACTGGCTGCAACACAATGAGCATCAAGTTAGGGGCCGCTTACGTGTGAATTATTTGGAAAGCAGTGGCGATTGTAATCAAAAACGCTTACTTGGAACAAGTTCTACGGCTCCTAATCTCCGGCATCCATATTCTCATCAAGTGAAACACGTGGTTACACTCGGGCGTGTCTACTCCTATTTACAGGAACTGCAGTGTCGGTGTATGTTGGGATATGTAGTTCTGAGTGTTTTCAATTGTTTACAAACGTGTCTGCTCCTATTTAAAGGAACCGCCGTATCAGTGTGTACAGGGGTTTGTAGTTCTTAGTGTTTTCAATTGTCTACACACGGTCACCAGAGCAGCACAATAGCAGGGCAGCTGGCTGCTGCAGAGATTGCAACGACGGACCGGAATATTAAAGATTACTCAATTCATTGAGATCATTGAGTCCTGTCATTGCAGTGTCAAATTTCAAGATGAGATAAGCTTCTTTTTGTGAGAGGCCTGTGTCAGGGTCACCTCCTGCTCCCGCGGTGTTTTTTATGACTGATAAAATTGTCCAGTTAAGATCATTGACAGAGTGCTTGTTTGTCAGAAAATGGGACACCAGTGGTGCTGTGAGAACTTTATTGTTAATTCGAGATCTGTGTTGGATTATCCGTTGGCGCACCTCTTGTGTAGTTTTCCCAATATACACTTTTTCGCAAGGACAGACTATGGCATATACCGCATACCTCGTTTTGCAGTTAGTGAAATCGTCGTGCTGCCAATGTTTTTTACCATCCGTGAAATGCGATCCTTCCATTGTTAGACTGCACACTGAGCAAGTGCCACATTTGTTGTGTCCTTTTACTGGACTCATGTTGAACAGTGTGCTCTGTGTGTCTTTTTTGATTGTAGGACGTGTGGTTGAGATCTGCTGTCCGACACTTCGATTCTTTTTCCACCAAGTGGATTTCCTCAATCCGTAGCTCGGTGAGAGTGGAGCCCTTGCACATAGGTCCTGATGAATGCCAAGGACCCATTTTGGCCACTAGGCAGAAACATGTTGACCCTTTGACCTTGGTGAGAGGAACATTATCTCCTCAATACACCACCCACGATTTTAAAGCACCATACAGATGTCAGTAATATTAAAAATAATGAGACATCTGTAATGGCCTTTTAACTCACAATTTTATGTTTTCTTTGGGCCCCCACTTAGTTTAGAAGTGCATCCCTGTCGTCAGGTGTATACCCGCCCTCTATCAAACCGAGTTTTTAGAGGGCGAGGACTGGTCAATGATGAAGCATGACACCAGGTGGTGTGTGAGACCAGTCTTTTACATTTTGTGAGATGCCAGCACTCACAAACTTGAACTAAGTGCACTTTTTCTCTTAACACTGGGAGCAGCTCTAGTGTGTTATAATCCCATAGCTTATGGCCTGGTACTAAATCAAATGCTGATTTTAAATCAACAAAGGCTGTGTACAGGGTCCCCCCTGCAAGGATCACTGTACTCCAATAAATCATCATAAATCTAAAAACTTGATCAATGGTGCTGACGTGGGGTCTGAAGCCCGCTTGATAGGTAGATAATACATTCTGGTCTACTACCCATTCGTTAACTGTACCTAGCACAAGCCTAACCAGTATTTTCTGTAAAGTATCAATTAGGCTTATCGGCCTATAGTGGAGGAAGATTGCGTTACAAATTACACCAGTTACAATAGCGTAGTAGGTACAGTAAACAAACAACGGGAGGAAGGAGTAATAGCAGGGAGACGAGGAGGAACAATGCCCAATGTCCAACTGGGTAGGTGACGGTCAAACGGGAAAACTAGGGCCAGACTCCTCATTAGCTGTCAAGCAGCTCCACTGGTCATCAGCCATGTTGCTCATGTCTCAGCGTTCAGGAAAAAACAGTTTTTAGTTTAATTGATCTGCGAAGGTTATATAGCTCTATAGTTCCTATATTCCCAATAGGGTCTGCGCATTGGAATACCATAAACGATAGTGCAGACGTAGGACTGAGGTCATCTAGGTCTCTACTGACTATGTTAGACTTAATTAGGTTTGCCAGCTAGCTCAGAGGTCATTAGAAACTTTCTCGAGTGAACAGGAAGGAGTTAACTTTCCTGAACAGACAAGAAGGGATTAGTTTCTGACAACCGCATAAACATGACAACTTTGCTCCCTCAGAATAAAGAGTATAATCTCTAGAGTCGTGTGAAAACAATAGACAGCTATTTCACTCAGTCAATCGTGCATGCTTAGTTTCACCAGAGTGCAGAGAAATAGAGAGACGGGCGTTTTCAATAAAAGTTGTTATTTATTGAGCAGTCCTCTTTCTCATGCAAGAGAAGTGAATTGCCACAATTGCAATTCTTGTCATGAAGTAAAGTGCGTACAGTAAAAGTAGTATTATGAAATAATACTGTAAAAGCATTGATATGGTTTCTGAGCCATATACTTTAAAACGGATAAAATATATACATACATAAAATCATTGACTAAACGTGCTCAACTGGTGTTTCTAAAATAAGCCTACCCCGGTGTACCTGACCTAAGGCTAATACGTGGGAAGGAGTAAGTAAGTTAAGATAGTTTTTGCCAAGAATCTGCTTCAAGATTTCTCTTAAGGATTTAATCAGCTCCGTACCTTGGTTATAGAATGAAGGAGGTCTTGTATCTCTCTCTCAGGACTCGATCTCCCAGCAACCCGGAAGGGTGACTGGAAACACTGGAGCTGGATTTCTCGGCAGGAGAAAAGACAGCGTCTCTCTCAGTGCGTCAATGGGAGGGTCGGCTTCCTTCGGCACTCTCATCAGCTGGGCTTCGGGCAAGTAGATAGCCGCTCTGCTCCAAACCACCGTGCGTTTGCTTAAGGCAACGTTGGTATATTTATACCTGAAAGGTGCCGGGTTTGACGTAAGGTTGGACATAAGACGTCACTAAGAACTAACAGTTCTTTCTGGACTCCAAGAGTTCTTGTGCAAATCAAAACAAAAGCAGGGGGAATTCCTGGGCTGCTGGAGGCTTGGTTTGTTTAAAGAACGCGTTGTACTTTCTAGGAGTCTATGGGAGTAGCCTTGCCGTATTTGGACTGCATTGGCTATGACTAAATATGGACATGATTCTTATGCCTTTATAAGGATATGTTTTGTTATAACCACATAAGGGCATGAATCGGGGATATTTAATTAGGATCCTAGATAGATTCACAACACCCACTCCACGTATAAATGTCCATCATTACTAAATACTAAGCAATACTAAACACATAACGATGCATGTGTGTTTTCCAACCCACCCAAAAATACATAAATTGCATTTGAAATGGTATACGGTAAATAGATGAAAATGAGTATTTATACTGTACGTTTATCAAGCAGAGCTATCATTCAGAAAAATGCATCTATAAATATTGGCTGAATGAATTGCGAAAATTACATTTATGAAATGGCTCTTAATTCAGAAAAGAAGGTCGAGACCATTTCATCACATATTTATACAATACTGTACATGTGCTAGAGGCTGAGGTAAAATATTGTCTCTAGTGTTTCTAAAAATAGAAGCTCTGTTCTCTAAGAATAGTTCTACTTTAAGCAGAGTACCATGTGCCAGAAAAAAGGTAAATATTTTGGAAATGGAAAAAATAATTTCGCTTTCAGGGGAAAAAATAGTTCCAATTGTTTTCAGTAGTTTTGTTTAGGAAAAACTGAAGGCCGAATTCAGCGTTCAGGGAATGCTGTGTGCTTGCTTGTTTCAAAAGTTATTCTCGTTGTTAGGAGAGAACATCATATCAGACAGGCTTGCGAAAAGTTGGTCTACAACAGTAGGTGAAAGTTCGACCAAGTTCGAAAAAGCTGCAATAGTGCATATGTGAGAATCATTGCCATCATCGATGTCAGGATCAGCAATGCTCACAGAAGGTTGTACCTGTGTGGTGCTGTTTTCATCTCGTACTTCACCGCCATCTAATCGTAATGGTGAAGTCTCAACGAATGCCGTCATCAGAATAGGTAGCCGCTGGGGACAACAAGTTGCATGAGCCGTTACCGAACCAAGCAAAGTATCGATATCCATGTACTGCTGATGGTAGTGTAAGACAGACGTCCAACACGCATTCTTTTCCACATAGCAGACATCGAAGCACAGGTAAGATGCAATCTTGCCAGATTGGTCTGAATGAAAGAAACCAGGTTGTAATCAGATCTCTTAGCCGGGCTAATCCGAGGGCTCTAGTGATTCGGTCTCGGTAGCGTATTGCTAGGATCGTTTCTTCCATCGTAGCTGGAGTTTTGTCTGTGGCTAGGCTTGCCATATCGGAGCAGAAGGATCAAAAATAAAATTCCTGCTACGAGTCCCAAAAGAAGAGGCAGGCCGCCGAATAAAGAATGCACAAAATTCAGGAAGATGCCCAGAACTGTTTCAAAAGGTGCTAACAGTCCCAAAATTGTTTTCTTAAATTCATGTGCGATGCCACTGGTATCAGACATGTTTAAAATTTGACCTAACATTTCTACGAAATGGACGGGGCAATTTGTTGATAATAGGGTATGTATCTCTGCTGCGGTCCTTGCAACTTGCAGATCATACGTCTCTTTGGACGAGGTTAAAGGCACAGTTGTCTGTAAAAGAATAGACTTCACTCTGCTTAAAGTATCAATTTGAATAGAAGAGATATTCAGAGAAGGCCATATTGCTGCCTCCATGTCTGGATTGCTGTTTGGATACAATACTTGCATACAGCAAATGACCCTGGAAGTAACGGTTACTAGATAGGCTTTTCCTGGCACCATGCCACAACAGCTGTGGTCACTTATTAGAACGTAGCTGCCGTTGGAAAGCTGTCTGAAAAAAGGCTCTATCTGTGTTGCAGGAGTGCCATGCAGTTGACATGAGAGGTTATTTGATGAACCCTAGCAGGCTCCATGCAAGTTACTACCTTGACACAGAAGTGTACAGCTTAGTGATTTTTTACAGTTGTTACCACTAAGAAATACCTCTTTTTTCCCTTCACTATAACATTTGTGTGTATTAGGTAAATTCCAGGTTGATTTGACGTAACCTTTACCAAACCTTTCATACAGGCCTGCTGGTATATATTTTTGGCAATACTTAAACTGGAAAGTTGTTATCAGAATTGTAATTGTTCCGTGAATTATCCATTCAATGACAGGTCTCTCTGACATTGTCAATGGTAATCTCTCAAGTTTTTCAATGCTCAGAATCGTACAGTCTGCTCCCCTGATTTGTTTATCAGTAAGGTTAAAGATAGAAAATAATGACGTTGTGTTGATTAGACGCCATGGCACGTAGCCTGAATGCAGGTTTTGCAACATCCAGCCTAGCTGTACAATAGAACGTAATTGGGACTGACCATGTTGTAACATTAGCAAGTCCTGCTCTATTATATCAATAGCAGATGATACAATGCTGTCCAGTGAATATATTCTGGAGGACAGAGTCGTTAACCCATTGTCCACTACAGAAAGTGATTTTTCCAAATTTATACGATCAATTTCTCTTATTTTTTCAGCAGTTTCAATTTGCGTTACTTTCCAAGCTTCGTTGTAAGCAGCGTATATACCGGCGTATATGAAACGTTTTTGGCGCTGTTTGCGAGGTCCCAGTATGAAATCTCGCAAGTCAGCACCTTCTTTAAGTAAAGTTAAGTGTTGCTTAATTTCAGCCAGTGTGGACTTCTGTAGCCACTCAAGGCATAGTTTCCCTACACTGTATGTTGTAACTATCCCTGGATGTTGTCTCTGGGAGTATCTAGGGTCTGGCCTGGTCTGTTTGAACCCCTGTGTTTTGTTCAGGAATCTATCGTGACAGTTATTTGTGTTTGTGGGCCAGATCAACCATTTTTTCCAATCAGGATTTGTTCTGTTTTGGTGTAAAATATGAGATACGTCTATCTCCACATCTGTAGCGCTATTACTATCAGGTATGGGCTTTGGAATAGACGGTTTGTTTAAGTCTTTTATCTTGGCTAGACCAAGACAGGATGTTTGTTGAATGGTGTCATTCAATAATATTATTTGTCCTGGGATCATGCAGGCTTTAAATAATGGTTCTAAACCTTGTACCTGCCAGTCTTTTGTACCCCAGATGGTTTTTGTCTCAATGTTGTTTTTCCAAAATTCAAAACCAAATGTAGACATTTTATCATAAAAATTTTCAGAATAAATCAATTTAGTATTTGTCAACATTGTTTTCATTCCTGTCTTATTTAACATTTTAAAATAAAACGTTTCTGGATCACTGTTGTTTCGATCCTGAGAAGTATTTGAATTTCTCATAAAACGTTTTTGAACTGCCATTTGGCGTTGTTTGACAATGTTCCCATTGATTATAAGTTAAAACATTTCTAGGTTGAGCAGATTTATGCAAATAGTGATGACCAAAGTGGTTAAAACAGTACATTTCTTCATAATTAGATGAACCCTGCAAATAATCGTGTTCTGTGAATTTTGCTGACATTACTAAATCTGACATCATATTATTAATATTTTCAAAGTCCCAATCATCAGAGAAAGTACTTGGTGTCACAAAGTCACTTAAGGAAACCTTGAACTGGTGTGGATATTTCAAGAGCTCAATCGGGCCATAGATTTCGTAATCGGTTTTGTCCCATGCTACCCCACCGGGTATAGGATTGGCTGTGATGTTCACTGATGACAGTTCTCTTTTTTCGATGTATGAGGATCTGTGAGGCTTTAGGACCAAGTTGATGTTCTGACTTGCTGTGTCCATTGTACTATATTTTCCATCAATGAATTTTCCCAAACATAGAACCATGATGAGCCAAAGTAGGAGGAAAAGTACACCTAACACAATCCAAAATTCAATCCATGGTGAAATCAGATATGTTTCTTTGAGTTGATGAAAGAGTTCAGTCATTTTTTCTTTGAATGTTTTTGTTGCTGGCGTTTCTTCATGTTCACTTGGATCATCAGAAAAGTCATCGAAATTGATGAAGTAGCCAGATGCAGTTCTGTCACTAGTTGGAATTGCTTCCAGATTCTCATTAGTCTTTGCATTTTTCTTTGTTTCATTAGCATAGTTTGAGGCTACATCGTTGTAGACAGGTGTTTCTTGACGAACTGTTGCAATTTGGGTTTCAAGAGGCACAAGTTCCATGGCTTTGTTGCATAGTCCTTTTTTATTCACTGCAGATTAATCAAAAGTGATTAGTCTCTCATGGGGCGTGGCCAGCCAGGCAACATGGCGGGACGCAACTCCTTAGAGCTCCGTCTGTAGGGCCCTGATTTATCCTGTAATTCCCCTGCGAAAGTGGTTTTCGCTTAGCAGTGCCGGGCGGAGTAGGTGCGGCATTGCCTGAGGAGCCCGCCGGTGTGCGGGGCAGCAGTCAACGAGGCCGGAGTGGAGAGCAATCGCCTGCGGGGCTGCGGAAGCAAGGAGGAGAGCGAGAGGCGTGAAACCCGCCGGAGCCCGGCCAGGCTGGGAGACCCCGGCTGTGATAGTGCCGGAGTGGGCTGGCCCGATCGGAGCTGCGGAACCCCATGTGAGCCGCCGACACACAGCGACGGCCCTGGTGCGGGGGCTGGGTGACCTGAGGTGCTAAGGGGACTGTGCAGGAGGCCGAGAGGCGAGGCCCTGCAGGAAACGGAGCTTGAGGCGCCGGGTGTGGAGGACGGCTGGCCGCCGCTGCCTGTGCAGCGGCAGAGCAAGGAAAGCCCGCAGTGAGAGCCCACGGGGGGCGCACACCGTGAGGAGAGAAGCGGCGGTGGGGCTACAGCCGGCGACGCACGCTGAACACTGGTGAACACTGCGCTTGGTGTATGCTGTGGGCTCCGATGGACTGTGTGGCCGGCAAGTGAGGTGAGCGACCATTGTGGGGACATCATTGCGGTCTGCTGTCGGCCGGCAGAACACTGGGGCACGATCTGGCTGTCCGGCAGCTGCGGGGGCATAAGTGCTGAGTTGGGCCACGAGCAGGGGCATTGTGCAGCAGAGGCCGGAGCAGCAGGGTGCCGAGGGAGAGGCGAACGGTGGCTTCCGTCCCCTCGGGCGCCATTACGAGTCGTACGCCATTTTGCCCGCCAGCACTGTTGGAGGCCCTCGTCCCCCCCTCCCCCCGCCGGATCGCTTGGGCTGCTCTCCGGCTGCGGACGTCCTTGGCCCCTGAGTTCGCGCTGGTGGCGTGAGACTGAGCGTGTTGAAGATCGCCCCCCCCCTCTGTGCTACTGGAGTGGGGGTGCACGGAGCAGAGTGTTGCTACCCACAGGCGTGCATCAGACTGCGGGGGGCGCCACTGACGGGCCGGATTTCATCGGTGTGGCAGGCGGCCCCGGGGGGCCTGGGCGGGGGCGACTGACGGCGGAGTTCCACTGCAACCAGCCCACATTTGGCCGGCGAGCGGCGCCGCTTGGGGGCGCATGCCTGCTTCTTCAACCATCGGGAGGCTTGTGAGTAAAGCGGCGCGAAGTGGACTGGCAGCTGGTGGGCGCCTGGGACACAACCTACTGAGCGTCAACTGGCTGCGCTGACAAACGGGCCGAGGGCCAAGGCTAGTGCAGAAGAAGGAGGAACGAGGCGCGGGGCTGGGTCTGACCGCTGACGACGCTGCAAGGGCGCCATTTTTGAAATAGGAGCCACCCCGGGTGCCCGCGGGAAGCTGATCCTCTACCCCAAGTCCGCGACAACCGCTTCATCTGTTGGGGGCGCCGGCACTGTGCCAACGTTGCGGGACTGAGAGGTGAAGAACCCACTGGTGCGGCAGGAGTTGGGGTGCATCTGGGGGGACATTGTTGATTGCGCCCGCACCCGTCTGTCAGGGAGTTAGCGCTGCAGGCCTGAAGTCGGTTCACGCGGTGACCAGTCCCTAACCGCCCCAACGCGGTCACCTACTGTAGGAGGCCTGAGACAACTCTTCAGCGCTTGGTCAGCTCGTGGTGAGACCTGTCGGAGTAGGACTGCTCCCCCCAAGGTCGCCGCTGGACGGAGAAACGCTGGAGAGACGGTTGCCGGCTGCTTCCCTCGGCCCAACTGGTTGAGCGGGCCTACCCCACCTGCAGTTCTAGCTGGAGGCCGCACTGGCTGTGAATAACTGGCCGGCTGACACGCACCGCTGACCCTCCTGAAAAGTGCGGCGGACCTGGTGTTTTGGGGCCCTCTGCGCCGCTGCTGTTGGTCCGGAAGCGGGAGTGTTGATGCCCACGGCGCAGCAACTTGCAATGGGCAGACTACGTGACAAACCACAGACAAAGCAACAAGGCCCGGGTGGCCCGGGCGCACTGCAGGATCCGCGTGGGGCCGATTCGGAGCCTGTGGCAACCCTAGCAGCAAAAATGGACACTGTCTTAGCAGCGGTGGAGCGCATTGGAACTGCCTTAGCACAACTCAAGACCTTCCTGGAAGACCGACTTGATAAAGTCACCTCCGACTTCACGCTGTTGCATGCGGACCACCGCAAACTGTCGGAGTCAGTCGCCGCGCAGCGCCAAACAGTCCAGGAACTACAGCCGGTGGTGCGTAGCCACACCTCTGCCCTGCAGGACCTCATAGACAGGGTGCACGCACTAGAAGAACGCGCGGAGGATGCGGAAGGGCGCTCCCGGCGCAGCAATGTCCGGGTGGTGGGCCTACCAGAAGGGGAAGAAGGAAATAACCCTGAACAGTACATGGAGGGCTGGCTGCGGACACTTCTGCCGGATGGAACACTGTCACCACACTTCGTGGTGGAAAGGGCTCACAGGGTGCCGGTGCAAGCCCCCAAACTTGGGACTCGACCCCGCCCGTTCCTCTTTAAGCTCCTCAATTATAGAGACCGGGACGCGGTACTTCGTGAAACCCGGAAGTTGGGGGACATCCAGGTGGGCAACAGCCAGGCCCTGTTCTTCCCAGACTACACGGCGACTGTGCAAAGGAGATGCGGCTCGTACCTGGCAGTGAAGAAGCAACTGAGAGCGCTGGAGTTGCCTTACTCCTTACTCTTCCCGTCGCGCCTACAAGTGGTCACCAAAGAGGGCACGCGCTTTTTCGAGGCCCCCTCAGAAGTCTGGGACTGGCTGGAAGAAACAGGGCAATGGTCTGGATCGCGACCAGTGGGCCCGGAGGAGGGCGAATGGCAGGCGCAATGCTCCAGGAGGCGGAGGAGGAAGAGGGGTGCTCGGCGAAACACAGGCCTGGGGCATGCCGCCCCGAGCCCGGAGAAAATGCGGCAGGAAAGACAGGAAGCCCTGGAGGCGGTGGCGACCCTGGGTGTAGCGTCTACCAGCAATGACCTAAGCCATAGTCAGCACGGCGATGCGCAGGCCAGCGGGCTGTCATCGCCATCCACGGAGATGTCGGATGACGTTGCTATGCCTGTGGTTATGCGTCAAACAGCAGACTTCATAGTGTGACTGAAGCCGACCCTGGGACACTGATATGCAGGCTGGACTGAGCCAACTGTATACTGTATACTGTATCCTTTCATTGATTGTCTACTGTACTGTTGTGGTGGATACCGGGCCTGGTGCTTAGCGCGCATTGCGCTGCGGCCGTGTACCCGCGGCCGGTGTGGGGGAGGGGCGCGGCGCCAGGGTGATTCACCGCACCGCAGGCAGCGGACTTCACAACATGAGCGGTGACAGACTGGGGTCCACCAGCTTTATTGCCTGAACTGTGCACAGCGCATATTGTATCCTTTTCTTGACTACCACATGTTTTGCTGGCGCATGCGGGGGGCCTCGGTGCTGAGTGTACATTACACCTTGGGCATGCGGCTGCGCTTGGCGCTGGGGCGAGGGGGATTCCCCCCGCGTGTACGGCGCTTCATGGACCGGCCAAGGCACTCACCGCCGATTGAATACTGCATGACCACCACCACAAACCTGAGGGCCCTAAGAGAGAGGGACTAACACACTACGCTACTGACTGCGCGCTTCCTCACATGCATTCTAACAGCGGACACGTTGCCTTGAAGAGTACTTGCATTATCAGGTTTGGACGTTTGCCCCGTTGGGTAATCGCCCGTCGAGTTAAATGTTACTGTTCATTTACATATTCCAGGAGTGACACTTAGCGAACACCCCGCACCAGCCCCCCCTCCGGCCCGGAGGACCGAACCCCCCGACCCCCCAGCTGACTGCACTCCGACACACGCCATGGCGAGTACCGCTATTATGACATGGAACGTCCGCGGCATGCACACCCCGTCACGTAGGCATTCAATATTTGCCTACATGCAGCGCCACAAGGTGGGGATTGCACTCCTCCAGGAAACGCACATGTCACAGGTGGAGCTGGACAAACTCCGCAGGAGATGGAGAGGGCAGATATATGGTATCACTTACTCTTCACATGCGCGAGGTGCTCTGGTGTGGGTGAGAGCTGGCGTCCCCTTTGTATGTTTAAGCGCACAAGTGGATACTGATGGGAGGTACGCTCTTGTCCGGGGGCGGCTTAATGGGCAGGAGATGCTGCTGGGTTCCGTTTATGCCCCTAACACAGACCAGCCTGCCTTCCTGGCATCCCTAAACCCCATCCTCCAGAATTACACGGGCCTCCCCTGGTTGTTGGGCGGGGACTACAACATGGTCCTGGACACGAACCTGGACCGTTCCTTCCCATCCCTGCGCATAGTGGCGGCGACATCAGCGGCACAGGCCTTTAGGGACTGGTTACTACACTGGGACATACACGATCTTTGGCGCGCACAACACCCTGCGGACAAAATATACTCATACTACTCAGCTGTGCATGGCCTTCATGTCCGCCTGGACCGGGTGGTAGGTTCTCGGTCCCTCCTCCCGCTACTGTCCAGGACGGAGTACTTAGGTAGAACCCATTCAGATCACAATCCTCTCTGCTTCCACCTCAGTTGGGAGGCGGAACGACCCCCGGTGCCCACCTGGCGACTACAGCCTGCAGCGCTGGAAGACGCTGAATTTTAGGTCATCACTGGGCGCAGCCATCCTCTCATATTTCGAAGAGAACGAGGGCACGGCGAACAACCCAGGGGTAGAATGGGATGCTCACAAGGTGACCATGCGTGGGCACTGTGTGGGCGCCACCTGGAATATCCGCGCGCAGGTGTCTGAGTCTCTAACCCGTATTGAGACTGGACTCCTGCGCTACGAGAGGGAGGGGGAAGGAACAGGCGAAGACGCACGTAAACTGGGGGAGCTTTGCGGGGAGCACGCAGCTCTGCTTGAACGGCTGAGGTGCCACAATTATGCGGCACACACGGCCAGGACACACTCAAAGGCGGACCGGGCTGGCCGCCTGCTAGCCTGGCTGGTCCGAAGCACCGAACGCGCGGCCCCGATAGGCGCGCTCTGCTCCCCTGACGGGTCGGTGGTGTACACGCAACGCGAAATCCACCGAATGCTGACGGATCACTACCGGGAGCTCTACAGGTCGCGTAGCGCTGGGCGCACGCCCCAGTTGGCAGAGTTTCTGGAGTCGGTTGCACTGCCTCTTGTTGAGGACAGCCAAAACGAAGAGCTCGGTGCACCGCTGACGTTGGATAAGGTGGGGGATGCAATCCGCGCGCTAGCGTCCGGGAAGACGCCGGGGCCAGACGGTCTGCCGGCCGAGTACTACAAAGCTAACAGTGATATCCTGGCGCCTAAGCTCATGCAGGTGTACACGGCATCAGTGGACGCCGGCCGGCTTCCGCCTTCCCTGAGGGAAGCGTTTTTAGTGTCCCTACCTAAACCTGGCAGGGACCCCATATCCTTGGGTTCCTACCGCCCGCTGGCGATGCTGGACACAGCGCCTGGCACCGGTGGTCCCGCGTTTAGTGCACCCGGATCAGAATGGTTTTGTGCCGGCGAGGTCCACGTCCCTGAACCTTAGGAGGTACTTCCGGGTAGCGGCGGAAGCAACATCAGCCTGGCCCAGGGCAGGATGCCTGGTGCTCGACCTGGAAAAGGCTTTTGACTGCCTGGAGTGGGGATACCTGTCAGCAGTGTTAGAGGCGTATGGCTTGGATGACAATTTTCTGCAGATGGTGGGGCTTTTGTACAACAACCCCGTGGTCCGGGTCCGGATGGGACCGTATGTCTCGGAGGCGGTGGCAATTGGTAGAGGCACCCGGCAGGGTTGCCCCATATCACCGCTCCTATTTTCTCTGGCGATGGAGCCCTTAGCTGCGGCCATGATATAGCTTTTGGCCGATGGCATCCCACTCGGTGATGGGGTCCACCAGGTGTCCTTGTATGCCGACGATTTATTGGTTTTCGTCCGTGACGTGAGCCGCATACTGGACCTCTTGGCCCTGTTGCTGAGTCGCTTCGCTGACCTCTCGGGGCTCCGAGTCAACGCGGGTAAGTCGTGCCTGTACGCGTTTGGAGAGGGGGCAACCACGTTCAAATACCTGGGAATCCAGATTTACCGCCGGCAGATGGATCTAATGGACGGGAACCTGGGGAGAGCGGTGACGGCGCTCAGAGCTCAAATAGGCTTCTGGTCCACGCTCCAGTTGTCGCCTACGGGCAGAGTGCCCTCGCTAAAATGGTGATGCTCCCCCGCCTCCTCTATTACTTTGCGAACCTGCCAATTTTCCTGCCTGCGTCCTTCTTCTCCAGCCTCAATAAGATTTTGAGAGACTTCATCTGGGGTGCGTCTCGGCATCGCCTGGCACTTGGGAAACTGTTTCAGCCCACCGACAAGGGCGGGCTGGCCGCCCCCTGCTTTGAACACTACTACCTGGCGGCGCATCTCCAGTTGGTTGCCCGTTGGCTGGCGGACAGAGGCAGGGAAGATACTACTACGGCAGGCCCACCGTACACACCATAGCGGATTACTGCCCTTTTCCATCCGCTGGCGGCTCCGACACGTCCCACTCCTCCACTATTGGCGATCGCGTACAAATGCTTTTGCAGGGCCCTGTACCTCACGAGAGGGGTGCGCCCGTATGCGCCAGCGGTGCCTCTGGAGGGCTCGCCCGGAGGCGGGGGGACGCTCACCCACTCCATGCTGGAACATTGGCATGAAGCGGACGTCCAGACGCTGGGCGATCTCTAACAGGATGGAGTATTAATACCCTATGAGACTCTGGTCGCGGACACTGGGCTTCCTTCAGGGGGCTTCCTAATACATAGGTCCCTGACAGCGCATATGGCGGCTAGGTGGGGCGATGTCGCTGAGGAGCCGGCGCAGCATTTGACGGTACAGTACCTACACGTTATGGGATGCGGCAGACATTTAGTTAAATGGTTTGCTGCGTCCTTGCGGACGCATACGGTGCAGGACTTAGCCCCGCTACGGGCTAAATGGGAGAGAGACATGGGACGAGCGTTAGAGGATGGAGAATGGGGAAGGCTCCTCAAAAGCCCAGTCCGTATCCCCAGGAATATGAGGGTCTGCCAAATACAGGTGTATATAGTGCATAGGGCCTATCTCACCCCTGACTTGATAAATAAATACTTTCACAGAGCGGACGCGTCCTGCCCTAGATGCGGAGAAGTGAATGCAGATCTCCTCCACATTTTCTGGCATTGTCCGAGCCTCGGTGCCTACTGGAGGGACATTTATGCACTGCTCGCGCGGAGCACTGGCCGCGTCATCCCTTGCAATTGGCCCGAGTATCTCCTGCACCTTTTTAAGAGGCCGCCTAAGGATAAGGCGGCATCTAGATTCCTTGACCTTGGGATGGTGACGGCAGTACGACTCCTCACCAGAAGATGGAAGGCGGGGGACCCGCCCGCCACCAGGGCATGGATCCTGTCGCTCTCGTCCTGGGCTCGCGCGGAATGGACGGCCATCAGGAGGGAGGAAGTCATGGGACTCCGTAAGGAGCCTATGGTGGAGAGGTGGGAACACATGCTGAACACCCTACAGGAGGCAGGAGCCACTGAGGAGGAGGGGGCGGAGGGGCGCTCAGCTGACGCGACCGGCGAGAGGGGTGGAGACGCAGGGAGCGCCGCACCAGACACTCTCCGGAGCACTGCGCGACACAGCGGCGAGACAACACCTAGTGAGAAGCCATGCGCGTTTAATGGTGGGAACAGAGGGAAGGGGGGACATGGGCTGGGGGGGTCGAGAATAGGGGCAAACGATGATAATGTTTTTTGGTTACAGTGTCGCAGTTAGCTGTTTTGTTCCTTTGCACGTGTTTTCTTATCTAGGATTGGGTTGGGAAGGCAAACCTTGTCCCCTTCCTTGCTGGGAGGGGAAGTGTATCAATCTCTTGTTCCTAAACAGAGGACACGCCTGGGTGCTTACATCCTGCATATGGACTGATTACGTGTTCCACCTTTACGCCCTTGTTAATCGTGATGTTGGTGTAGTGCCGCCCATGAACACTCGCAAAATCATTTTGATTGTACTGCAGTGCCTTTGTATTGTTGAATCTTTTTCAAAAAACAAAATGCCAATAAACAGATTTCACAAAAAAAAGTGATTAGTCTCTCAGTTTGAACCTCTTGGATTGTAGCAAGATTTGGTCTTCTGCTATTTCTTGGGAGTCCACTGGGCCTACTACTTATTACTGGCCACATGATTGTGGTTTTACCAGGTCAATGGATACAACTCTGTTCTCCTTTTTACCAGCAAGGGGCGGTAGTACTACTGATCTTGTTCCTCTGACAGCTAAGACAGGTACTGCTTTTCTGTAAGAAGGCCCAAATTCCTTCTTCACCGCGATCTTTTCTCAGACCAGATCCCCAATCTTTGGAATCCAGACAGGTCTTGCTGGGATAGGTGGTTTTTCTTCAGTGGCTGTTGGCTTTAACTTTATGTTACTTAGACTTCTTCTTGTTTCATTTAAGTCCTGTAAAACAGCCAAACGATCTTTGATATCAAAGGCTTTTTCTTTTACCACTGAAGTCTGACAATCTAAGTCCTGGATTTTCATTCTAGTACCGAACAATAGTTCGTAAGGAGTGATACCTTTTAGAGAATTTCTTGGCAGATTGTTAAGACTACGTTGGACACTTGTTAGATGTTTGACCCACCCATCACCCGAACCTAATACCCTCGCCGTTATAGATCGCTTTATGTCACTGTTTTTTCTTTCCACTACCGCATTTCCCTCAGGATGGAAGGGAGAAGAGTACCGCAATGCAATGCCCATGCTGGCGATGGCCTCCTTGTAAGCCCGAGAGCTAAACGCAGGACCCTGGTCAGAATGTAGCATGCCAATTGCGTATGTGCCGATAAAGACTCGCAAATCTTTTATAACAGTTCTGGCGTCAGCCGACCGCTGGGGCCTACATCTTAAGTGAATCTAGTCTTAATAATTATGGGAACGCATTTTTGCGTATAGATAGCCTTATGCTTTCTAATAGATGTGTCCTGGCTGCTATCTGGTCCGGTTCACAACTACGATCTCTATTGCAGTCCTGACAATTCATTGCAAAGTTATAAATTCGCACGCTCATCCCCGGCCACCAGTATTCTGATTGTAATTCTATTAGAGATTTCAAGATCTCTTGGTGCCTCAGATTCTGTCCCATGTGTGCTTCTTGAATCAAGTAAGCCCTCCGGTTCGTGTTTGGAATTACTCTATCCCCCACTCCAGGGATTTGAGCAAAAGGAACGGAGTTTGCATCAATTATGTATGTATTACTGAGTGGATAGTTGAGAGGTAATGCTGCATAGTCGCCTTTTAATGAGGCTTTTACCGCCAGCATGGTTTCTCCATCTATGTGTTTTTTAGAATGCTTTTTTGTGGCTACGGAAGCCGGTTGAACCGCTGCGGCTCTGTTAGCCAATGAATTCCCTGCAACGTCAACGCCATCACGTTGATGACTCAGTGTATGTATCACGTGAGTCTTTTGATGTTCTTTCTGCAAAAGAACTACTTGTTCCCAAAGTTTTTTATGCTTTATTGTGGTACCTGTGTCATCTTTGTAACCGTTTTTGATCCAAGTCTGCATGTCATTATTGTAAGACCGGACGCAGTAATGCGAATCGCACACTATTAGTGTCGGGAATTCGCGATCTGCATTTTCAAGCGCCATCTTTAAAGATCTTATTTCAGCTCGCTGAGCTGTACAGTTTCTGAGTGATTCAGTTTTGGTGATTAACGGTCTGAATTTACCTAAGCGCCAGCGACCTTTAACAATCGCGCACGCTGCATTGTAAGTTTGTTTTCCCACAACGTAGTGTTGTGCAAATCTGTCTGCGTCGATTACACAGGTATATTGTTCTAGAGGCAGAATTTTGATTGACAGAGGATATTCATGTTCGTATTCTAGATGTTCTAGTTTTTTCATTTTCTTATCAAAAGCATGTTTCACGTCTTCTGCAGCAAGAGAATTTTCCCATTGTATCCATTTTGGATCTAATGCCACTGCATTTGGAATGTGTGGTCTTGTTACTGCCTCAAGGGCTGATTCTGCTGTTAAAACAGAAATGCTTCTGCCTTGGACTAGGGCTCTTTCTTTTGCTACAGCAGTTTGAACCGCAGTTAGAATTTTTTCAGTAGAACTGAATTTTATTTCAGCTTGTGTGTACAAGTGTGACTTGTAAGCTATTGGTACTGTTTCTCCCTGATTAGAGGTCAGGTATGTGAATCCGCATCTTCCTGGGATGACTCGGATTACAAGGTTGCGTACGTTTTCGCGTGTTTGCAATTTTGTTTTAGTTAACATGTCTGTTTGTAAGGATCTTAAAATATCTGTGTGTTTCTGAGTCAAATTAATTGGTTTGAAATCAGGTTTTATTAATTCGTATAGAGGTTTAACCCTCTCTGCATAATTTAGAATGTATGTTCTTCCGAAATTCAGGAAACCTAGTATTGATTGTAAGTTCTTCAGCGTTTTGGAGCTTGGAGTACAGCACACTTCTCTAAGAAGTTGTCTGCTAGGCTTTTGCCTTCACTTGATAATTCATATCCTAAAAACAGGACAGTTAGATGAGCAATTCGTGACTTTTTAAAGTTGAATTTATACCCTTCAGCTGCGAACCCAAAGTATTATGGTGTTCACTCTTTTTAAGTGAGTCTCCAGGTCATCATCTGTGAGATAGATGTCATCGACATAAGATAATGCCTCATCATCATGTATTTGTAGTAACTCTTTTACCCTTGCTGAGAATAATCCTGGGCTATTCTTGAATCCCTGTGAGAGACGACAAAATTGTTTTTGTGCCCCCATTGTTGAGAAAGCGGTCAAATACCTGCTTTCAGGTGCTATGTTTTGACAAAAGAAACCATTTGAAATATCTAATGTCGTTTTATATTTTTTGTGCACAATGTTATTCATTAGTGCTGCACTGTGTGAGTTTTGTACTGCAAATGTTTTGCAACATGAGTTTAGGTGTCTGTAGTCCAAAACTAGACGATATGAATCGTCTGGCTTGGAGACAGGAAACAAAGGATTGTTCATTTGTGAGGTGCATGTTTCAATCACCCCCTGATACTCAAGTTGATCTAAGATCTCCCTGACTTGTTTTTTAGCTTCTTTCTTAACTAGGTACTGCCTTTGTGCAGTGGGTTGATTTTTTAACAGTTTTTTATGGTGAGGAGAATCCTCGTCCCATCCTACATGATTTTTATATAATGCAGGAGCTTGGGCTACTGCCCATTTTCTTGCAAATGTGTATTTTGTATGAATTGGAATTTGATTTGAGAAGGCAGGCATAATCATTTCTTCGCCACAAGGGCACTCCCTGACAAACTCTGGTGGCCAGTCTTTTTCTGCTAGAAGGATATCACAGCCCTTTGATAAGTTATCCCAAAAGGGACACCTTATTTTCCTAGTTTTGTCCCCCTCTATACGCAATGTTATTTCGTATAATTTATGGGGTTTGCTAACTCTGGTGTCTGCAGTTTCCACTTGAATGTATTCATTCGTGTCCACTGTCTCCAGAAGATTCATCAAGATCTTGCGAGTTATGGTCACTTCTGCTGCGCTGTCTAGCACTGTCTGGGCCCATTCTCCGTTTTCAGTTGTGTCCTCAGAATCCTCGGCATGTTTTATTTTAATACTAGCTACCTTCTTCTTTGGAAATTGTAATTTTTTACTTTGGTGAGCAGGTTCCTTGTCTTTGGACTTGACGTGCTCTTCTTTGTCTTCTGACCGTCCTCTTCTTTCCGATTTCTGTGAGGAAGTCTGAAAAGATTGAGAGGGACGTGTATCAATATCTTGATATCTATCAGGTTTTCTAAAATTATCCCTATTTCTAAGGTTGTATCTTTTTTCAGTGGGCTCCCTGTGGGGCGACTTGCCTCCTCGTTCTGGAGATCTGTCTCTTCGTTGAGGAGACTTTCCTCTGGACTGAAACCGTTTTTCTCTGGGAGTGGATTGTTCATTACCCTCCCAACTCTTTTTTGGAGTGTTGAGATTATTTTTAATAAAGGTTTTTTCAGGATTTTCAGTTAGTTGGGGTTTTAGTGGTTTCCCACCCAAACTATCTCTACCTAGTTCTTCATAGGATTTTTCTATGATTCTAGCAAGTTCGAAAGGTTGTTCTGCTATATCTTTTTCTTTGAATTTCTGCAGGTACATTGTATCATCGATTAACAATTGAACTAGTTCTCTAGATGCCTTTGTTAATTCTTTTAGTTTAACTAAAAGTTCTACGCTTAACATTTTTTCAATGTCGGGATGTGGTGTGTAGCAGGCTAGAACCGGCCACGTGGCTCCTGGTCTACCTAGTGGACCGAGCCTGGTGATGTAATTTTGATGTTTTAGGGCGCCATTAATCCAGAGCAGGTGCTCTTGGTATGTTAGTGGAATTTCAACTTCCTCGAAAGGAGCGTATTCATCCGGAGGTTCCTCTATTTTGTAATAGTGGAAATCTTGTGTCACAGCGTGTGCTGCTGGAAAATGTATCCATGAATAGAATACCTCTGTCTGCCGATATTCATCGGCCTCTACCACAAATATGACTGTACCACCTCTTGGTGATAGTCCATTTTCTACAAGTTTAAGAGTTATAGTTCTTCTTACATTTACCGGAATGATTATAGCATTCGGGTCTTCTTCTTGGAGACTTGTGTCATCCGCTAGGAGTTGAGCTGCTATTCTAGCTCTCTCCCTTTTGTCTTCACTTTCTCCCATTTTACTGACAGAAAGTTTTGTTGCAGATCAAGTTTCAAGGAAACAAAGATTAGGTGCACAATATTTTGGAACACTGTATCCTTCAACGTTGACTAAACTAAAAACTAATACATAGGAATCTCTTCCTACTAATTTCCGGCAGATATTAACCTTTTACCCACTCCAGACGTCTTTTGGAGTTTTTACGGGAAAAGGAGTCTGTGTGAAAAGCACGACTGAGTTACTCTAGTATCTTGCGTTTGATTATCGCCAAACGTTGGGCGCCATGTAGTGTAGTTCCTATATTCCCAATAGGCTCTGTGCATTGGAATAACATAAACAATAGTTTAGACGTAGGACTGGGGTCATCTAGGTCTCTACTGACTATGTTAGACTTAATTAGGTTTGCCAGCGAGCTCAGAGGTCACTAGAAACTTTCTCGAGTGAACAGGAAGGAGTTAACTTTCCTGAACAGACAAGAAGGGATTAGTTTCTGACAACCGCATAAACATGACAACTTTGCTCCCTCAGAATAAAGAGTATATACAATAGACAGCTATTTCACTCAGTCAATCGTGCATGCTTAGTTTCACCAGAGTGCAGAGAAATAGAGAGACGGGCGTTTTCAATAAAAGTTGTTATTTATTGAGCAGTCCTCTTTCTCATGCAAGAGAAGTGAATTGCCACAATTGCAATACTTGTCATAAAGTAAAGTGCGTACAGTAAAAGTAGTATTATGAAATAATACTGTAAAAGCATTGATATGGTTTCTGAGCCATATGATACTTTAAAACTGATAAAATATATACATACATAAAATCATTGACTAAACGTGCTCACCTGGTGTTTCTAAAATAAGCCTACCCCGGTGTACCTGACCTAAGCCTAATACGTGGGAAGGAGTAAGTAAGTTAAGATAGTTTTTGCCAAGAATCTGCTTCAAGATTTCTCTTAAGGATTTAATCAGCTCCGTACCTTGGTTATAGAATGAAGGAGGTCTTGTATCTCTCTGTCAGGACTCGATCTCCCAGCAACCCGCAAGGGTGACTGGAAACACTGGAGCTGGATTTCTCGGCAGGAGAAAAGACAGCGTCTCTCTCAGTGAGTCAATGGGAGGGTCGGCTTCCTTCGGCACTCGCCTCTCATCAGGGCGTCGGGCAAGTAGATAGCCGCTCTGCTCCAAACCACTGTGCGTTTGCTTAAGGCAACGTTGGTATATTTATACGTGAAAGGTGCCGGGTTTGACGTAAGGTTGGATGTAAGACGTCACTAAGAACTAACAGTTCTTTCTGGACTCCAGGAGTTCTTGTGCAAATCAAAACAAAAGCAGGGGGAATTCCCGGGCTGCTGGAGGCTTGGTTTGTTTAAAGAACGCGTTGTACTTTCTAGGAGTCTATGGGAGTAGCCTTGCCGTTTTTGGACTGCATTGGCTATGATTAAATATGGACATGATTCTCATGCCTTTGTAAGGATATGTTTTATTATAACCACATAAGGGCATGAATCGGGGATATTTAATTAGGGTCCTAGATAGATTCACAACAATAACCAGGGGAACGTTGCATTATAAGATACATCAAAAGGATTATAAATCACTGGCTAGAACCGAAGGTATCAGAGCGCTATAGCAGAGAAGGATTGAGTTACAAATTACATCAGTTACAATGGCGTAGAAAGGTACAGTAAACAAACAATGAGGTTGAGAGAATTTATAGGAAAAGGAGGGGATAAAGGAGCCATAGCAGGGAGGGGAGGAAGAACTGTGTCCAAAGTCCGGTGAGACCAATAGAGAGGGAAAAGGTAGAGGTGGAGTGAGGGGGGAGAGGACGAGGGGGAAAACGGAAAAGGAGATAAAGGGAAAGTCAGCCCAAAGACCGTGTGGGTAGGTGACGGTAACGGAGATAATCCAAGACCAGTCTCCTCTATAGCTTTCTAGGAAGCTCCAACAGGCATCGGTCAGAAAAATTAAAAGAAAGGAGACAAGGAAAAGGTAGAACAGCAGAATACGCAGAGGGGGGAGGGTGAGGCAGGGAGAAGGGGAGAGACAGTGTCCAGTGTCCGGGCGCCTGCAATGTGTCCTTAAGCCCAAGAAGTAGCGCCCTAGTTTTGCTGGTCAGGATAGATTCATTGAAGGAGTGAGGTGCAGCCCCAAGTGCTCCCTCAAACAAAGAAATTGTTTTTGACCTCATAGTCTCCTCTGTAATGCATAACGTAGCAGCCAGGCACTTTGCTGTGTGGCTATAATGATCTGATCTGCAATGCTTCCCTCTATGCAGGAATGTGTACCTCATGCACTCTTACACTGATTCTGAAAAGGGAGGGAAGGCCGCCATTTTGGAGTCAGGTGGGGCGCCTCAGGGTCTCCTTCCTCACCACTCAGCAATCGTCAACAACAGGCAGGGATTCCAGTTTACGTCTATTTGTGACCCCCATCTCCAAATTATTACTCTCTACGATATTTCCAGGAGCATTTTCAGTCCCTGGTCCAATAATAGCGGAGGCGGGGGACGGCAGTGCCGTGAAGCGGCTCCCAAGTCTCTCTGGTGATTCCCTCTGTATGCGGTACGTCTTCTGCCCTCTTTGTCTATCCGGGCAGGGTTATCTAGACGTCTGGTGCAGCCCACGCCCACTTTGCGTCTATGTAGTGTTTGCAGCCCACCAGCTGTTGTCCCCCTCCTCCACCGGCCCTTCCCAGTGCAATCCAGGCACTCGGGTTGCCGCACACTTAGCTGTGTGTTGGTCACGTACACAACAGGCAGTTTTAGCAGAGTTCAGCCTATCGCTGCTAAGCGCCTTGCATAGGCACTTATCTGTTGGGAGGTTAGCTTTTCTCTTTCAAGATTCATCAGAGCCGCCGAGAACAGCAACAGTTTAGTCGCTTCCTCCATCTCTCTGGGCATCAGCAAGGAATTTCAGCGCTGATTCGGGATATGTTACGGCGCGCGACGCCATCTTGTCTCGGCAGGAGAATACCGCGTCGCGCACAGATTGCACGTTTTTTGACGTAGTCTGCTCATGTGCTCACGAACCAAGTTCATTTTCTTCCCGCAAGAATATTCCGACGTCCGTTTTATGCTTTTCCCATTGTTTTAGGGACCAGTTACATTCTTTTTGATCGAATTAGTGTTCCGACCGGCGGAGCAGCGCGTCGCTCTGACCTGGCTGTCTGCTCCCCTTCTTTTCCTTCTCAGTCTCAGGACTCGATTTCCCAACAACCCGCAAGGGGAACTTGGAAAGACTGGAGCTGGATTCTCGCCGAGAGAAATGCAGTCTCTCGATCAGTGCGTCAGCTGGAGGGTCGGCTTCCTTCTGCACTTGCTGTAGCGAGCTGCGTCGGGCAAGTAGATAGTCGAACTGCTCCTAACCACCGTGTCTAGCAAGAGCTAGTGAAGGCATATTTATACCTTGAAGGTGTCTAGTTTGACGTAAAGTTAGGCATAATAACGTCAGGAAAGAACCCCTAGGGAATAGTAGTTCTTTGCAAAGTACATGAGTTCTTGGACAAATCAATATTCAAGCAAGGGAAGGTCCCTGACTGCTTAAGCCGATTTTCCCAAAAATCATTGTGACGTTTGGTACGGTTGGAAGTAGCCATGCCTGTATTTGATCTGCATAAGCTATGTCTAAATAAGGGATTGATTTCTATGCCTATATTAGGGCACTGTGAATTGTACCTATATAAGGGCATGAATCGGAAAAATACACTCGGAGCCTAAAACGCCACACAACATTACCAAATGTTAAAACATCCTCGGTATTAACCTCAGGATAGGCTATTACATTACTGGTCGAGGAAGCAAACTGAGCTTGGTAATGCTCCACCCAAAGTTCAGGAGGTACATTATTAACCGGAGTAGCGTCAATCACTCCACTGCCCCATTTGAACCAGTTCCTCCTCTTGGTAGCATCTATCCTCATCAAAAACCTTCTTTGCCTGCATTTTTGCTTTTTTCTAGTTTGCCCTTGCCATTTTGATCTCATGGGGTACTCCTGTCTTAATTGCGGTTGAGAGATGCTTAAATGCAACTCCACATGCCTTATCGTACCATTTGGGCAATTTTTTTTACAGTATGCCTGTGTGGTCTCCTATTTTTCATAAACAGGGACTTTAGTTTAGCAAATAGATCCTCGTGAACCTTCATGAGGTCTAAAAAAGAATTATTGTGGGCATCTATAGAGCCAAGCAGTGTTAGAGTTTCTTCAATGGATATTTTAATCTGCTTTATGGCGCTTTCATCTTCTGAGACGGCGGCAATCTTGGGACATAATTACTTCTCCTATGTTTCGGGACAACATTGGGGTGATCCAATCCCTAACTGGATAAAGTTAATAGAAGGGGATCATAGTCACTCTCCGGTCTATGGTGGGCCAACATGTCCACAAGTCTAGGCCATAGCTCCAAGCTAAGGAGATTCTGATAAATTCTACTACGTCTAGTCCCATTAGAGAAGGTATTAGTACCATCCATATCTGAGAGTGATCTCCCATTAGCAGCCCTGAGCCCCTGCCCCAGAGATAGACTTTTTTGCTGCAACGCCGCCTCGGACCATTTATTAATTGGTGGCAGCGAAAGAGACGGTATCCCCCAATACCGGTCTTCCTCCATACTAAGGCTGTAATCATCTAGGCCCAGGGGCTCAAATGTGCAATTTAGGTCACCTACAATGACCAGGACATTTAAGTCGTCTAGGTCTTTTATAATGTGTCCAGGAGGGCAATAGTCGGCGAGGCTTTCCCACCCGCAACCCCTCTTGCATACACATTAAGTAGTATGAAATCTGGTTCTCCTTCTGAGCAGACCTGACTGGCAAGGATGTCAGGGCTGTCTATTAATAATACCTTTATTTGGAGCGATGTCTGTTGCTTGACACATATTAACAATCCCCCGCTAGGTCTCCCTCTTGGTTTAAGCAATTGCCGCTTTGCCAAAAGCAAAGTATCCTGGATGGCAAATAATATCTACCAACCAGGTCTCCTGAAAGGCAATCAAATCATACCCCTCAATAAAATTTGATCAATCAAAAGACAAGGTTTTACTAAGTAGGCCGGCAATATTCCAAGATAACAGGGAAATTGGGGAGGAGTGTATGGCCTCAGAGTTTGCAGGAAGTGGTAAGAGCTCCATAGAAGCCTGCCTCTTATCCCCCATTAGGTGCATATTCTTTTTACGGCTTTGGAGAGAGATGGGACAGCTATCAGAATGCTCTACCAAGATCTCGGCAGGTGAATGTAGTCAATTACATAGATCTAAGTCGGATAGTGGGGCTAATCTATTAGACAAAGGGACCTCTATTGGTATTTGTACTAATCGAAAGGGTGCCTGTGTTTGCCTATTCATCCCTTGACATTCCAACACATTGGAGAGACAGGGCCCCGGTTTATAGAAATACCCTAATGGTAAAATAGACACTCTATCAGGGTTTCTTCCTGGCATCCCTCCCAAGTTATCCAACAGAAATCTGGTTATGTGTACGTTATTAAAGTTGACGACTACACAATCACCGTTCCCTTCTTTCCTGGATGGACCTATCCATCATATACGTCTAGCCATGATTATATGCTTTTCGACACCCTCCTCTCAAATCCCAGCATCCTTAAGTCCAGTATTAAACCAATGCAGCGCTTTGAGTAGTAGTTGGTAAGTAGTTTCAACCTGTGCTGTTCGCAGGGGCGGTACATTCCTCAGAACTACCACTAGTGGAGTGGCTGCTGGAGGAAGATGGAGGACCGTGGGATGTAATTGCACATTGTTCTGTTCCAAACTCCTAGTTCCTTGTGGACCGATAGATGTACTGACTTGACTAGCCAAAGGACAATTTTTACAATTATTGTTCTTGGATGGTGCTGTTACTGTTGTTGCTCTACCATCACCCGGAGTGCTCATAATTGATTGGACAAATTCACCTGACAGATTCCCTACGTCAGCATCATTCCTATGAGAGAAAGCTAGTTTTTGTTGTGATGCTGAAGCTACATCTATAATCGTCCTGGAAGCAGTTTGTCTCATTGCTTGTGGACACGGAAGCATTGGTTTGACTGTGACCGGGGGCTGGCACCATATTATCCGGGTTGCAGGATATATTCTGCAGGATATATTCTCAGCAGTAGGGATAGATTGAACATGAAGGCCCTCTAAGACAGAAAGACCTGCCATAATCTGGGTTTTAGAGTTTGTTAGGCGTTCCTCGGTCCGACTCAACCTATAGGTGATTGGAGAAAATAAGGTTGCTAATAGATTTTCAAGTCTTCTCACATTTCCCATAGCAGCAAAATTGAAATCCGACCAGGCGGTAGTAGTATTGTCTTGTGTGCTGTGCTCGTCTGTTGGAACACGTCCGTTTTTGTTAGTCCTTGGCGCTTTCGCAGTGGCCGGCCTCTGTAGACTGCCTCCCCTTTTCCTTATTACTACTAGGTCGGGAGTGAGTTGATTAAATGTATTTTTATTTTTAGATAAAGATCTTGCCGACATTTGCAGGGGCACACTAGAAACAGTCTTATGTACAGGCGATTTTACAGTGTCCTCCAACGACCCGGTTATTGTGGTCACAGAGCCGCTCGCCTCATTAATAATTGTGGGCGCATTACAATTAACAACAGAGTGGACTGGAGAACAAGCTGAAGCAATTATGCCCAGGGAAGATCTTTTAGTTTGTTGCGGGTCCAAGAATAAGCGACGCTCTGTTATCGTTATCTCTTTTTCCAAAACACACGTTGCCCTTAGTATAAATTGATCTAATGTCACCGCCATACTGCTACCATTAAGTTCACCTATCCTCTTCCCTTCGCGCTTGCTCATCTTGATGTTGGATTTAGAGCCCAAGGCAGTTACTGTATTCACAGGGTTGATAAGGTGTATAAGCGGTATTTAGCAGGACAGACCTTGTGGTGAAGTCGAATTCAGAGGGGGGGCCCGGCCCGGCCTCTTCCAGTCTCCGATGAGCACGCACTTCGCCCGAGCTTTGCCCGGCGTGCACCCGCGCACGTTCCGCGAAGCGGGAGCGGCAAGCGGTTAAGTAGTGCTGGTGCTGTTGACAAGCAGGCTCAGGTGCGGACAAAAACAACCTACTTGCAGTCCCTACGATGCAGCGTCCACCTCTGTGCTGGAAGCGGCTCCCCAGGGAGTTGGTAACGCAACCATGGGGTGGCAGGACTTTTATTTATTTATTTTGGTTTTTATTGTTTTCTTTCTGTTTTCTTTAGTTTTGAATGTGGCTCTGGCCCTGGCGCTGATAATACCGGCGTTTTTCATGCTGCTGCTGCTATTGGAGGGGCCCTGATTGGTGGAGGAGGGTGAACAAGGAGGGAAGCGTGATAGTAGCGAGGGGAGGGTGGGGGCGGGGTGGGTAGAAGTTGGTAAACCTCACCTTTGCTCCTGACCACAGCTCTCCTCTTGCCCGCTCCCGCAGTGCACTTTTGCTCTAGGGCTCTTGGGTTCTGGCCCTCTTGTGGGCTCATAAACTCAAAAAATATCCTGAAGTCTAAAGAAGGGAAAGAGTGTGGTCATAGACTGAGACTAAAGAAATGTGTATAAAAATATACAAAATTTGTATGGATTCCCATCACTCACTAATCTAAGTGACATGCTTCATCATCTGGGTCTCCTTTGACAGGGCTGCAACTCCACCCTATTGATGGGGGGGGGGGGGCAAGTTTGTTTTCAAGTTTAGCAAAGCCAGATGTGAGCAAATGTAAAATAGAAAATGTATGGGAAAGTGCAGTGCTGTAAGTGAAGTGAGTTATAAAATTGAGGCGTAGTAAGACCCAGAAATGTATTATTGTCTACTACGTTCAAGAGTTAAAAACAGTGCAAACAAAGACAGTTTGACCAGATAGCTGTCTGTAATTATTCAATTGGTCGACATGTTTCAGCGAAACAGGCAAAAATACACCTGGCGCTTTCTTCAGGACCTAATATGTAATAGTGAAGCTACTGCAACATGAATTGAGAATATGTATAAGTGAAAAAAGATAACACAAAAGGATACACTGTGGAGGAAAATAGCTCAACGGTCTATATTCCACAGTTTTCCGCTTCTCGTATCTGTTGAAAAATCTGTAGAAGATACAAAGAAAACAACAAAAGTCTAGGAAAATGATAACACTATCCCTTCTAGAAAGTCTATGCATTACATAATTAATATATCAGACTTGTCCTTCAATTTGGACTATACTCCATCGCCTCTTACCTCAACAGTATGGAGAAAACACCTCACCCCACCTGGCAACAGCTCAGGATAAAGGAGGCACAGCTCTATAGGGGAACATAATACACCAACACAGTCATTTGTAAGGTGACCTATTATCCCTCTACGTACCATTAAAATCTCTAAAATGTGTGACAACAAGAGTAAAAAATACACCCAGAGAAGCACATACTGCTTACAATATGTAATTCATAGCGATCTTATCCCCGTTAATTAGTAGAAAACATTGGTCCCATTGGTGACAGCCCGCCCCTTCAGTGATAAAGGAGTGGTAGGGAGTCTTCCATTTTCACTATGCAAGCCTAAATTCTAAAAATAAGCTTTTATATGGCGAGCTATTGCGGCTATGATGTCTCCCCTCATAGTCTTAACAATACGTGCAATGTGCACTAATACGGCATATCCAGCGTAAAGACTATTTCTCATGTGAGGAGATACGGACTATCAGTACGATCACATTTCTACAATCATCTTACCTGATTAAAGAGTTCGTCCGTATTACACGTCCCCCACATCGCGCAATTATCGATATCATATGGGCAGGGTCCTTACCTGGCCATCGGTACCTCTGGCGGTCAACCAAGCCGTCGGGGAGGTACCGAAGCCGGAACATCTCAAGGTATTTAAAGTATCCAGGGTCATTTGCTGCCTCACTCCTGCCGTCTCTATCGGTATCGCGATATCACGTGCAAATGCGTGATGACGCGTATAGGTATGCGCGGTAGCTTCGCAAAATCATGGGATATGTAGTTTAAGGGTGAAAAACGGGTCCCGTTAATCCCCTCTTTCATAAAAACAATACAGATCGTAGTGCTAAATTCAGCATGTGCAGCTAGTGAAACTGACAGATAACAAACCTTACGTGGGGACCTACTATGGCAAAAAAAGATAATATGCCAGAGATGGAGTATGAATAGTGTGCATGCATATATTTACAATGCCCCTTCACGAGGGTGTCTCTATTCAGAATGGACTACACAGAACTTGACAGTGTACATATATCTCTAGAATGACGTTGCTCCTGGCAAGTTACTGAAGAAGCAGTATCAGGCTAGCGTTACAAATAATGCAATAGTCAAATGGTCAAATGAGGACCCCTGGTGCACTGCTCCTCATGTTAAGTAAGAATATGTCAATAATGAATCCTTCCCAAGGGAGCTCCCAGCTGTTCAGCACTAACCCCAATAGTTATAACTCAAAAAGTCTTACCACGTAGACCAGGGAATACAGTCATTTAGACCATGGGTATCAGTTTTAAGTCTGAACACCCACCGTTGTTCTCTGAGCAAAAGAAATTTAGATATATCAGTAATATGCTCAGGGATATAGGGTTTTTCAAGAATGGTCCAGGTCATGTCTTGTGGACGATGGTTCATCTCCAGAAAGTGCGACGTGAGGCGAGTCGCTTGTTTTTTGCACCTCACGGTGCTCATATGTTCCACTATTCTGAGCTTGATTTTACGTGTGGTCATCCCTACATATTTTAGAGTGCAGGGACATGAGATTAAGTAAACCACTTTCTCACTATTGCAGTTTGTAAGTTTCTATGGTTTTAGATTTTTTAATCAAAGGGCACACCTTGCCAGTACCACAGGGAAAGTGTCCCTGTAAGGCAGGAAGACCCCAAATGGTATCTTGGGTCTGGGCTACCATATTGCGTGGTCTTGTGTGTACCAGCTTGTCACACAAGTTACTGTTTCTTTTAAAAGCAAAAAGTGGTTCTGGAAGACGTTCTCCCCCAATATTCAGTATTTTACAGTATCGTTTGACAACTTTTTAAATTTCAGTGGACACTGTGCTGAAAGTATTCACATAGGTCAATCTTGGAGTAGTTTCCTTAGATGTTCTGGGTTCTAACATACCGTCCTGTTGTTATTCCCTGCACGTTTAGCCGCGCTATGTACCAGTTTTGATGGGTAGTCTCTCTCTACAAGATGCGATGTAAGCTTCTTAGCGTGTTTAAGGTAGCTATTTTTAGTGGAACAATTCCTACGAATAAGTAGGAATTGCCCATAGGGCAAGTTTTCTTTTAACGCCCTAGGATGATGGCTCTTATAACTCAGCAAAGAATTTCTAGCCAATGGTTTGGTATAGAGCTCGGTTTCTAAACCTTGAGGAGTTGCCACAATGAGTAGATCTAGAAAAGGTAGCTTGTATTTGTGGACTTCCACTGTGAACCTCAGAAATTCATTACGACTATTGAGCCAGGTCAGAAATTTATTGACACTAGATTTGTCACCTCGCCAGATGAAAAAAACGTTGTCTATATATCGCCTCCACAGGCGTATATATTCACGATAAGGATTGCCTTCATTTAACACATGGTCTTCTTCGAATCCGTGCACATAAAGATTCGCTAAGCTTGGAGCAAAAATGCTTCCCATGCTCGTGCCCGACGTTTGCAGGTAGTTTATTTCTTCGAATCTAAAAAAATTGTCTTTCATTGCGATTTGTGCACAGGCCATGATAAAATGAGTGGGAGTTATGGAGTCAAGATCTCGCTGTTCTAGTAATGAGTTGATTTTATCTAATGTCTCATCTTGCGGAATCGAAGTGTATAACGACTCAACGTCAAAAGATACAAGCAAGTCTGTTTCATAATCATACTCAACATCAGGAAGTAGTTTAAGTACATCTGTGGTATCCTGTAGAAAGGTTGGCATGCTTTTCACCATAGGGTTGAGGAAGAAGTCTACAAATGTAGACAATGGTTCAAGGAGTTAACCGATCCCGGAGATGATTGGACGACCCAATGGTGGTCTCGTAGGCTTATGAACCTTCGGGAGGACATAAAAATAAGGCATTACTGGATACTTAGTTTGTAAATAAATTGCCTCATGTGCTGTAATCCAGCCTTCACTTAATGCTTCTTCCACTATGTTAGAGATGTTAGATTTAATTCTCTCAGTAGGATCCTCTTTCAAGGGTCTATAAGCATTTCTGTCACCCAGCTGTCTCAAGCATTCTGCTGGATATGTTTCAGTATCCAGAAGGACTATAGAGTTGCAGCCCTGTCAAAGGAGACCCAAAGGAGACCCAGATGATGAAGCTTGTCACCTGAAATGGTGAGTGATGGGAATCCATACACATTTTGTATATTTTTATACACATCTCTTTAGTCTCATTCTATGACCATACTCTTTCCCTTCTTTAGACTTCAGGATATTTTTTGTGTTTATGTATTGCGTGGGGCTACATATCCTGTGAAGTCTCTAAACCGTGGCCTCTGACCCTATCTAAATTTTCCTGTGTCATGTTCTTGTGCAGCCGCGGCTGTGGGTCTTTCAGATAGGTCTTACATTTTCTTAAGACCTGAACAAGGAGGTACACGATTGTTATGACTCTTTCCTGTTCCGTTCTGTTATTTCTTTATTTTGTTCGTTGACACTTTAGTTTTCTTTCACCCATCCTTGCTTCAACATGGCAGATAATTGGGGCCTGGCCTTTGATGATAATCAATTACAGTCTATCTTGTCCTTGAACCCCAGTATCCTAGATAGTCTTCCTTCTACCTCATCCAACAACGAAGATGAGTGGTATAAAGTTTTAGGTCTGAAAAAGTCACATTCACGCACGGTTGTCCCCGGCATCGCCATGGCGGAATACTTAAGAGGCAACTGTGCCCCCACTGGTTTGGTGGTGACGAATGCACCTAGATTATTTCTTAAGGATAAACAATTCCTGAAAGATTGGTCAATGATTGCGTGGCGCTGTACACGCGATTGGCTCATTTTAATTATCAAGACAGCCAAGCGTGTGGCAGACACCATATTGATCGAAATTCAGGTATTAGAAACTCAAATTAAAACAACAATTAGTACATCCTTTAAGAAAAATCAAGATGAATCAAATAAAAGCAATAGAGAATTTAAAGATAATATTCTCTTCACAAAGATTGAGAAATTTAAAAAGAACCTTGACAAATTTACTTTTGAGAAGGTATACCCTTACACAAGCGATAGCTATGTGCCCCCAGGATACAACACCAAAGGACATAGTATGAGGGTCCTCCTATGGGTCATCAGCATCAGATGATACATCTAACTCTAGCGATTCAGACTCATCTATGAAGAGTGGGCAACAAGGGAGAGGGAGAGGAAAGAATTACCAATCTAAATGGCGGGGTGGGCCTCCCAATCCTTACCAACAATGGTGGCAACCCTTGGCAACATCCTTTCGCTACAGGCCCGATGGGACCAATGGGACCCATGGGACCAATGGGTCCCTTTCCACGGAATTATGCAGGAAATTTCCAGAATCAGCCTTTTTTAGGGTTTGGCCGGGGATTCCCGAGGGAGAGACGCAGAAACCAAAGAACACAGGTCCATTGGAGCCCACCAGCATCACCCCGGAATCTACGCAGCACCAACAAGAAGAAACAGGGACAGACAGGGCCCAACACAGAATCGGACTGATAATCAATCTCAGTACCAGAGAACTCAGTTTGGATGAGGAGGATGTGCTTAACCGAGGCCTCGGTTTTGTTACGACGACTCATGGGGATCCCTTCAACACCCATTGGGAAATGGCAAACTTTTTTCGCAAGGTGAGACTACAATTTTTCTTTAAAGACAAAAATTATGATATGGAGCCTGTTGATAAGAATACAGGATTGAGACAAAAGTCCACTTTTTATCCCCCTACCCACCTGGTACCACCTCAGGTCTTGACTTTTGAGAAGGCAGTGAGCGATGCTATATCACGCATTCTAGAAAAAGAACATAAAAAATTCTCGAATTTATCCAAAAAGGAGGAGATAGCACTGCGTAGCCTTATGTCGGACTCTAAAATTACTATTAAACCAGCCGACAAGGGTGGTGCTATAGTCCTTCTGGATACTGAAACATATCGAGCAGAATGCTTGAGACAGCTGGGTGACAGAAATGCTTATAGACCCTTGAAAGAGGATCCTACTGAAAGAATTAAATCTAACATCTCTAACATAGTGGAAGAAGCATTAAGTGAAGGCTGGATTACAGCACATGAGGCGATTAATTTACAAACTAAGTATCCAGTAATGCCTTATTTTTATGTCCTCCCGAAGGTTCATAAGCCTACGAGACCACCATTGGGTCGTCCAATCATCTCCGGGATCGGTTCACTCCTTGAACCATTGTCTACATTTGTAGACTTCTTCCTCAACCCTATGGTGAAAAGCATGCCAACCTTTCTACAGGATACCACAGATGTACTTAAACTACTTCCTGATGGTGAGTATGATTATGAAACAGACTTGCTTGTATCATTTGACGTTGAGTCGTTATACACTTCGATTCCGCAAGATGAGACATTAGATAAAATCAACTCATTTCTAGAACGGCGAGATCTTGACTTCATAACTCCCACTCATTTTATCATGGCCTGTGCACAAATCGCAATGAAAGACAATTTTTTTAGATTCGAAGAAACAATCTACCTGCAAACGTCGGGCACGAGCATGGTAAGCATTTTTGCTCCAAGCTTAGCGAATCTTTATGTGCATGGATTCGAAGAAGACCATGTGTTAAATGAAGGCAATCCTTATCGTGAATATATACGCCTGTGGAGGCGATATATAGACGACGTTTTTGTCATCTGGCGAGGTGACAAATCCAGTGTCAATGAATTTCTGACATGGCTCAATAGTCGTAATGAATTTCTGTGATTCACAGTGGAAGTGGACAAATACAAGCTACCTTTTCTAGATCTACTCGTTGTGGCAACTCCTCAAGGCTTAGAAACCGAGCTCTATACCAAACCAATGGCTAGAAATTCTTTGCTGAGTTATAATTGCCATCATCCTAGGGCGTTAAAAGAAAACTTGCCCTATGGGCAATTCCTACGTATTCGTAGGAATTGTTCCACTAATTCAATTCAATTTTATTTATTTATTGTTTTGGAACTCAAATGAGATCCACATAAAAGAAGAACAGAAATAAAATATACATTTTCATACAATTGAATACAAGATACAGAGATAACGATTTAAGAACATCAGGTAAAATCTCTAAAGGGATCGTGACGTCCATATAATTTTTTTTTTAATATATATCTAAAAAACTTTTTAAAAAGTAAAAAATTCTGTGACAGAACATTTCATTTGGTGGATTATGAATGGCGTCTATAAATGCGGTGGCAGACAAAATAGTTAATTGTATGCAAATTGGTCTCATCCACTTACGCCGATGTAAAAATAGAGCCGGGCAGACAAAAAGCACATGAGTAATGTCCTGAATTGAGTTATTGCAACGGTTACACACAGCTGAAGAACCATACCATCTGGACAATACATTATTCAGAGGAAGAAGATCTAGCCTCAATAAAAGCCAAAAACGGCGTACACCATGGGGGAGATTCCAAGTAATATAAGGTTGTACTTTTCTTAACAGACAAGAGTCAATGGCCGGAACAACACCTTTCTTAGAAATACGGGCTTCCCTATCCATAATAAAACTTAATTTCCAGGAAGCCAGTTTCAAAGTGGACTTTAGCTGATATGGATATAGAGTAAAAAGTACAGATTCATCTAATTGGAGCAGGTCAACCGCAATTCTAAAAAATTTTACAATTAGAGAATGCTCTTTCAGAGTTCCTAACAATTCTTTCTGAATAAGTGCTCTTAGTGTACCAGGTTCTCCCTTTGCGAGGCTTGAAACCCATTGCACTATCCCTGCAAGGCCCTGAACCCAACTACTATGCAGACCAAATTCCAACCTAAGGGCGGCCACAAAACAGGCAGAATTAACAGAGGTTAGATACCGCAAGATTCTACCTTCTGTTGTATTTAAAAAAAAAACATTTTCCTAGGTCAAGTAATTCGATGCCGTACAGTAAGGAAGCTGGGATTTTAGCACGGAAAACCTCTAGTAAAAAGGCAAAGTGTCTTCTGCCAGTAGATCTATAGAGGGAGATTAAACTTTTGCCTTGTGCCATTGCTTTCCGAGTATTATTTGCTATGTGAGCCTCATCACTTAAATTTCCACCTATTATTTTTCCTAGGAAGACATAAGATTTTACCACTTCCAATGTTTGTCCGCCTACAGACCAAGCAAAACTCCCATATTTCGGCTTTTTCCTTCCCGTCATGCACATTACTTTATTTTTTGACACATTTATCTTTAAGTGGTGGGCCTCTGCGTATTCATGTAACGCCTGCAGACGATTATTTAATCCCCTCGGTGTTAAGTCCAGTATTAATATATCGTTTGTATAAAGCAGACAGACAATCGATTTACCCCCCAATAAAGAGGCGATACCTTCACATAAAGACAGGGCATGGGGGAGGTCGGATATGTATAAGGAAAATAATAAAGGGGCCAGTAAACAACCTTGTTTTGAACCGTTTGCCATAGTAATAGCTTGGGATAGGCCTCTTTCCCCTCCCATCAAGACTCTACACCAAGTATCAGAGTGAAGAGCCCGGACTAGCTCCAATAGGGTGGTCGGCATGCCAAGGTCCGATAGTTTCCTCCACAGCAAAGGACGATCTACTTTATCAAATGCTGTGGAGAAGTCTATGAAGGCTGCATAGACTCTCCCTCCTCGGACCTTAATATATTTTTCAGTTATAACTTGCAATGCCGTTAGATTATCCATGGTTCCATGCCTTCGCCTAAACCCAGTCTGTTTGAAGGGTAGAATTTCACCCTTAGCCACCCAATCATTGATCAGCTTCAGAAGGCATTTGGCGAAGACTTTACCTATGGCATCCAGAAGGGCAATTTGTCGATAGTTATGTGGAGCGTCACGATCTCCCTTCTTGAAAAGGGGGACCAATATGCTCCCCTTCCAAGATGGGAGAACGGTTTTGGATGCAAAACAAAAACTAAACACTGGAAAAAGAATTTTGCTCCACATTTCGCTATTTTGTTTTAAAACCGAGATTGGAAGCTCATTCGGACCCATAGCCCCAGAGGAATGCAAACCCTTAATGGCCAGTTCGATGTCTTTTTCAGAAGGCAGTCCATATGGTGAGCAATCCTCATTTGCTCCACTACAGCCAACTACCGTTCCATTACTTGCGTAAAGGTTCTCGGTGTAACCAACCCATGTATACTCTTCAATGGCTACTGGAAGTGGTCTAGATCTTACTCCACAACCCTCCCCAATGAGAGACCAGAATGTTCTTACTTGACCTTTAAACGCAGCTTCCCGCAATGTAATCCATAACGTATCTTCCCTTTCTTTTTTCATCTTAGCCTTCACCCTACTTCTCCTTCTTTTTAGTAGTACTATTCTATGGTATCTTTCGGGCGAATAAATCAAAAAATGTTCCCTTATTAATTTATTTATTTCAGTATTAAGTAAACGAAGAGATCTGGGAATTACTTTAGTATTTCCTTTTTGATTCGATTTTTTTGCAATGGAAATCACCATATTCATAAAATCAGCAAAACATGCTATTTCAAATCCTTTCCAGTTAACCAAATTTTCCACAGCAGCCTCTAGAATACTCTCCAAACCCCTAAATGCCCTAGTATCCCAGTGGCATCTCCCTGATTTCTTTCCAAAGCTGACCAATTCACTGTTTAGTGACCATGGGTCCGTCTTAGATGGATTTAGATTTACAGTGATAGTTAGTACTTTATGATCGCTATATAGTGTATTAGAGACCGTAAGATCTTTCAAAAGGGAGAAGGAGGTACTTCCCACTATCACATAGTCTAGAATGGATTCACTATTATTTGATTTATGGGTAAAGTTTGCCGGTGTATCTGAGGATAAACTTCCATTTGCTATAATACCTTCAATTTCTGTCAATTCCTCAAGAAGCAGTTTCCCTCTCTTATTTGTCCTGATATTGCCTGGAAAAAGGGCTTGAGGAATCTGCAAGGATTCCTCTTTGTCCTTATTTCTGAACATCTCTAGGCTGAGGTTGGAGATTTTACAATTAAAGTCCCCTAACAAAATTATGTGAGGGGAAGGTTCTGCATCAATGATTTTCTTTATATAAGAAAAGACCTTCTTTAGAAGTGCATTGTGGCAGGCATCTGGGGGAATATAAGCGTTTATCAAAATCAGTGGTTTGCAATTTTCAACATTATTGAAATTAAATAATGTTATTGCCTGAAAAAGATTGCTAGGGTCTACATAGTGAACAAAATCCCATTTTATCTTATTAGACAGCCAGCAAGCAACCCCTCCTCTTGCATGACCTCTCCTAGAGGGAGTAGCTCTGCCATCTAGCGAAAAATAGTCCTTACCCACAATTAATTTCTCAGCACACCAAGTCTCTTGGAGACAGATCACGTTAGCATCTAATGTATATAAAAATTGTAGTTTTTCTGGGCTATTCTTTATTCCGGCGGCATTCCACGATATTATTTTTAGGTCGTTGCTAGAAATGAGGATGCAGTTTGGGATTATTATAAGATCTGTTCGACAGGACACCAAGCAACCAACTCCATTGAAGGCTCTCTTCTGACGCATTCCGTTGGGCTGAGAGGGAGAGGGGAGCTATATATGTCACCTGTCGTACATTTTTAGAGATACAGATTTTTAAGTCTTCAGTTTTGGAAGGACAATCTCTGCTGCCAGACACTGCCTGAAGTAGCAGGGGCTTATTAACAAAACTTCTATTTTGTGGCTTCTCTAAAAAAGGAGTGGCATTGATCCCCCTACTTTGTAACCCTTCTGACCATTGAAGGATATGATTTACAAACATTTTTGAATAAAACCTTACCCTTGTTATATTCCCAACTTCTGTTTTCAAAATGGAAACTAGGTCCATATCATTAGTTTGGATAAGTTTCAGACTTTCGATCTCCAAGAAGCATTTAAGAAGCGAGGACCTATTTAATGTGAGATCCGTATCAATCAAAGGAAAAAAATCTAGGTGGAGAGTATCTATACTTTCCCTTTCATGGACATCATTTGGCATTTTTGGAGCATCTTTTCTTCCAATCGTATCAGGGAACGACTTAGCCAGGGGATCGAGTGCTACTGATACTTGGCTAGCTGGATTCATCTGCTCCACAATTGTAGTATATGGTAACCCCCATGTTACAATATTATAGGCAGCTGACATGGGGGTATAGTGTTAGGGGATGAATCATTATGAGTCAATAATGGACCTGTCACCTGATATATAGGTTTCAGGATCTCTAGGTCTAATTTGACTTGCCGGGTCATATCTTGGGGTGCATTCAACGTTGACCCCTGAGAAAGATCTTTTCCAATAGAGGTGTCTAAGTGTTCTTCAAAGTTAATTTTTCTTTGCCTCTTTTTTGCAAATCTTCGAATTGGTTTCCTCTTTTTCCCTCTGTTCTTTTTAAGTTTCCCATTTTTTTACTTTTTCCCCTCACATGATGAATCCAAAACACCCTCTTTCCCCTCGTTTATCTGGGGTTTAAAAATGGGAAATAACTCCTTATCTGTCCTTTTTTCGGAATCCACCATGATTTTTACTTCTTGATCAGGCTCATAGACACAGTTAGCTCCTGGAGCTTTTGATGGGGTTTCAAAGATATTCCCCAACGTCGCTACTGTTTTCTTTCGTTCAATAGGTTGGGAATTACCATCATGTTCAATTAGGACTGAATCTTGGAGAACATTCTCAAACTTTTTCTCTGCCACCATATCTTTCTTCACTTTCGGTCCTACTGGAAAAGAATCGTATTTTAAGCTAGATTCCCTCCCCTGTTTGCTATTTAATAATGCCTTTAGTATTTGGGTTACAGTTTCCAGCACACAATCTGAACCACCAACGAATTTTTCTAGTAACATTAAGATGGGAGAAAGCAAATGTTTTAGAGATGATAAAGAATCAGAGACAGGTTTATCCTGCCTGGTGGGTTGATTAAGATGGATATCAATAATATTAAGATCAGGGCTCGTGGAGATGTTTGACTGTGATCTAAAATAATGGGATTTATTGGAGGGAGTACTACTGTATAATTGAAGTCATGTGGGGGCTATTACTGCTGGAGTATTTGCTAATTCTGTGGTCTTACTAGTATCATAGGTGATATATCTCTTACAGAGCTCTATATCTAGGTCTGGAAGAGTAAAATCATTACTTTGAGCCTCCACGGACGGGGAAGGACTGAGAGGTTCTTTTAAGACTCCACCGGGGAAGGTAAGGGTCTATGCACAGTCACCTCCACTGTTTTAAAAGTAGAACCTAAGGGTCCATGGAGGGTCAGAGGACTATTTTTATTTGTATCCCCAGGAATTTGCGTGAAAAAGTGAAATGCCGGATACTAGGACAGATGACACAAGTGTAAATACAGTGGAATTAACAAAGTATCAGTCAATAAGTCAAAAAGTCCAAAAATCAAAGAGAGTGCGCAAACTTTGAAGTAAATACCACTGCCTTGTGGAATAGCGGCTAACAATTGTTTTGCCCCACGCGCCACCCTGCCCGGGCCTGGGCAATTCAGTAGCGATACGAACTAGAATCGCACACTGATCCCCGTCCAACACCCAGGACTATGGTGGCTGCGGCAATACAAGTGAGCCGCTAGACCAGCTATGACAGACGTTAGAAGTAACAGGGGCAGGAAGCGTCAGACTCCCCCCCCCCCTTTTATACTCAGCTACTTCTGCAGGATCTCCACCCGTGGGCCCACTCTCTCTGCGCTCAGCACTCAATTAGCTTTGACAGTCTCCACTACAGGGGTGGAGTATAGAAACTATTGTCGTAGCTGCTGTTCGTTGTCGACGTCGTTATCCTGAATTCCTGGGACAGTCCAATGCAAATCAGCAGAGTCCAGAATAGTTCAAATAATAAATTCGGCTTTTCTCCTATTGGACCCTCCCTAGCTTAAGCACACAACAAAGGAACTTTGGCGGCCACAAATAATCACTGCTGACCCCAAGATAGTCAACATTTACCTTGATCAGCCGGAAGACCCAAAATGTTTGGGGTCGAGAAACAAATAGAATACTTTAGATGGAAGTAAGGGGATTGGCCCCAGCCCAGCCTTCTCCGGCCTCCGAGGGCCACAGAGGGCCCGCCCTTTGCCCGGGCTTAGTCCGGCGTGCCCCGCGCGCGTGGTCCCGCGACGCGGTTGTGAGGTCCAGTTTATAGCGCCTCCGGGCGCAAGCGCTGACGTAGGCGGCTTCAGCCGCAATGCCCCGTGGGAAGGCTAGTCCTCTGCTCGGCAGCCGCTGAAGATAGCAATGCGGCGGCGGGAGGACTAGCGGTCAGGCGGAATGAGAGGGGCAGCAAGGCACCAGGGACGAGTCCTGCCAAAAGTATGGACAGCGGTTTTAGGCTGAACACACCGTTCCACCGTTGTGAGGTCCAGTTTATAGCGCCTCCGGGCGCAAGCGCTGACGTAGGCGGCTTCGGCCGCAATGCCCCCTGGGAAGGCTAGTTCTCCGCTCGGCAGCCGCTGAAGATAGCAATGCGGCGGCGGGAGGACTAGCGGTCAGGTGGAATGAGAGGGGCAGCAAGGCACCAGGGACGAGTCCTGCCAAAGGTATGGACAGCGGTTTTAGGAGGAACACACCGCTCCACCGTTGTGAGGTCCAGTTTATAGCGCCTCCGGGAGCAAGCGCTGAAGTAGGCGGCTTCGGCCGCAATGCCCCCTGGGAAGGCTAGTCCTCCGCTTGGCAGCCGCTGAAGATAGCAATGCGGCGGCGGGAGGACTAGCGGTCAAGCGGAATGAGAAGGGCAGCAAGGCACCAGGGACGAGTCCTGCCAAAGGTATGGACAGCGGTTTTAGGCTGAACACACCGCTCCACCGTTGTGAGGTCCAGTTTATAGCGCCTCCGGGCGCAAGCGCTGACGTAGGCGGCTTCGGCGGCAATGCCCCCTGGGAAGGCTAGTCGTCCGCTCGGCAGCCGCTGAAGATAGCAATGCGGCGGCGGGAGGACTAGCGGTCAGGCGGAAAGAGAGGGGCAGCAAGGCACCAGGGACGAGTCCTGCCAAAGGTATGGACAGCGGTTTTAGGAGGAACACCTAAAAATAGCTACCTTAAACACGCTAAGAAGCTTACATCACATCTTGTAGAGAGAGACTACCCATCAAAACTGGTACGTAGCGCGGCTAAACGCGCAGGGAATAACAACAGAGACGGTATGTTAGAACCCAGAACATCTAAGGAAACTACTCCAAGATTGACCTATGTGAATACTTTCAGCACAGTGTACAATGAAATTTAAAAAGTTGTCAAACGATACTGTAAAATACTGCATATTGGGGGAGAAGGTCTTCCAGAACCACTTTTTGCTTTTAAAAGAAACAGTAACTTGCGTGACAAGCTGGTACACACAAGACCACGCAATATGGTAGCCCAGACCCAAGATACCATTTGGGGTCTTCCTGCCTTACAGGGACACTTTCCCTTTGGTACGTGCAAGGTGTGCCCTTTGACTAAAAAATCTAAAACCATATCGGGACCGATCAACCATGGATACAAAAGAAACTAACAAACTGCAATAGTGAGAGAGTGGTTTACTTAATCTCATGTCCCTGCACTCTAAAATATGTAGGGATGACCACACGTAAAATTAAGCTCAGAAAAATGGAACATATGAGCACTGTGAGGTGCAAAAAACAAGCAACTCGCCTCACGTCGCACTTTCTAGAGATGAACCATCGTCCAGAAGACATGACCTGGACCATTCATGAAAAACCCTATATCCCTGAGCATTTTACTGATATATCTAAATTTCTTTTGCTCAGAGAACAACGGTGGGTTGATACCCATGGTCTAAATGACCGTATTACCTGGTCTACGTTGTAAGACTTTTTGAGTTATAACTATTGGGGTTAGTGCTCAACAGCTGGGAGCTCCCTTGGGAAGGATTCATTATTGACATATTCTTACTTAACATTGAGGAGCAGTGCACCAGGGGTCCTCATTTGACCATTTGACTATTGCATTATTTGTAACGCTAGCCTGATACTGCTTCTTCAGTAACTTGCCAGGAGCAACGTCATACTAGAGATATATGTAAACTGTCAAGTTCTGTGTAGTCCATTCTGACTAGAGACACCCTCGTGAAGGGGCATTGTAAATATATGCATGCACACTATTCATGCTCCATCTCTGGCATATTATCTTTTTATGCCATAGTAGAACCCCACGTAAGGTTTGTTATCTGTCAGTTTCACTAGCTGCACATGCTCAAATTAGCACTACGATCTGTATTGTTTTTATGAAAGAGGGGATTAACGGGATCCGTTTTCACCCTTAAACTACATATCTCATGATTTTGCGAAGCTACCGCGCATGCCTATACGCGTCATCACGCATTTGCAAGTGATCTCGCGATACCGGTAGTGACGGCAAGAGTGAGGCAGCAAATGACCCTGGATACTTTAAATACCTTGAGATGTTCTGGCTTCGGTACCTCCCCGACGGCTTGGTTGACCGCCAGAGGTACCGACGGCCAGGTAAGGACCCTGCCCATATGATATCGATAATTGCATGATATGGGGGACGTGTAATACGGGCAAATTCTTTAATCAGGCAAGATGATTGTAGAAATGTGATCGTACTGATAGTCCGTATCTCCTCACATGAGAAATAGTCTTTACGCTGGTTATGCAGTATTAGTGCACATTGCACGTATTGTTAAGACTAAGAGGGGAGACATCATAGGCGCCATAGCTCGCTATATAAAAGCCTATTTTTAGAACTTAGGCTTGCATAGTGAAAATGGAAGACTCCCTACCACTCCTTTATCACTGAAGGGGTGGGCTGTCACCAATGGGACCAATGTTTTCTACTAATTAACGGGGATAAGATCCCTATGAGTTATATATTGTAAGCAGTATGTGCTTCTCTTGGTGTATTTTTACTCTTGTTGTCACACATTTTAGAGATTTTAATGGTACGTAGAGGGATAATAGGCCACCTTACAAAAGACTGTGTTGGTGTATTATGTTCCCCTATAGAGCGGTGCCTCCTTTATCCTGAGCTGTTGCCAGGTGGGGTGAGGTGTTTTCTCCATACTGTTGAGGTAAGAGGCGATGGAGTATAGTCCAAATTGAAGGACAAGTCTGATATATTAATTATGTAATTCATAGACTTTCTAGAAGGGATAGTGTTATCATTTTCCTAGACTTTTGTGGTTTTCTTTGTATCTTCTACAGATTTTTCAACAGATACGAGAAGCGGAAAACTGTGGAATATAGACCTTTGAGCTATTTTCCTCCACAGTGTATCCTTTTGTGTTATCTTTTTTCACTTATACATATTCTCACTTCATGTTGCAGTAGCATCACTATTATATATTAGGTCTTGAAGAAAGCGTCAGGTGTATTTTTGCCTGTTTCGCTGAAACATGTCGACCAATTGAATAATTACAGACAGCTATCTGGTCAAACTATCTTTGTTTGCACTGTTTTTAACTTTTGAACGTAGTAGACAATAATACATTTCTGGGTCTTACTACGCCTCAATTTTATAACTCACTTCACTTACAGCACTGCACTTTCTCATACATTTTGTATTTTACATTTGCTCACATCTGGCTTTGCTAAACTTGAAAACATCCTTGGGCTCCCCCATCAATAGGGTGGAGTTGCAGCCCTGTCAAAGGAGACACAGATGATGAAGCATGTCACCTGGAATGGTGAGTGATGGGAATCCATACAAATTTTGTATATTTTTATAAACATCTCTTTAGTCTCAGTCTATGACCACACTCTTTCCCTTCTTTAGACTTCAGGATATTTTTTGTGTTTATATATTGCGTGGGGCTACATATCCTGTGAAGTCTCTAAACCGTGGCCTCTGACCCTATCTAAATTTTCCTGTGTCACATCCTCTTGTGGCCTCGCCCGCGGCTTTTGCAGTGCCCAGTGTTCCCACGGCTCCCGGTGGATCCGGCAGATTCGGATTCGCTCTCGGGGCTCCCGCGACTCCTGCGGCTCGACTCTCTCGGCTGCACTGCAATGTGCTGAGCCTCTCGCCACCGCTCTCTCAAGCGGGTATTTTCAGGTGAGGATGGGATGCTGTGACCCATGCATGCCCCTGTTCTAGTGGGGGCGTCCTGCAGTGTCGGGCTATCTTGCACAGCTTCAACAAGGCTTCTTCTGGCTTCCAGTCTGGCGGTAAGGCGAATGGGAGGGAGCACTCCATATAACAATATAGCACAATCTTTAGTACAAGCATGTGAGCTAATAAAAAAAAATATTGATAACAGGTATGTAACTTATCACTGCTAAATAGTTCTTCAAAGTCAGTCAATAGTTTTCCAGAAGGTTCACTTACATCCAAGGTCACAGCTCGCAGTAACACTTACTGAAATTAACAGGAACTATCCCCCCACCCTCAGCCTTATTAAAAACCCCATCTACTCTACCCTCCCCCCAGGCATGCTGTGGATACCCATGCTCAGTGAACTTTCCTGAGTCTACTCTTTTGTAATTTCCATCCCACTGTCGTAGTATTCATGGTCTCCAATCAGTCATCAATAGAGGAGCACTTCACCATTCCCCCTCTCCCCCATGTATCTGTCCAATGCAGCGTACAAATCGTCTGCTTGTAGGGCATCCCTTTCACCCTCATCTGTGATGTCGCTTAGCTGCTTAAAGTGTAGCGTCAAAGCTTCCCATGCCCTGGCTTTATCCAGCGTCTTCTCACTCCCATTACGTCTAGCATCCCTTAGCTGTGCCGTTCCCTCACTGCCTGCCCAGCGCTCAAACTCCCTTCTCCACCTGCCTGTATTAGGACATCCTCTCACCTTCCAATGACATGTGACATCCCGTTTCGCTAGAGTCCGTCCCAGATCTTGACACTTACTTGTGAATTCATTCAGTGTGTGAATCTATATAGTGAGCAATGTCCTGGATTCAAGTGCACCTGCTTTTCAGTAATTTCGGCTAACATCACTGTCACTTCCCTCTAAAACTGCCCTATCTCTGGACAACTCCAAAACATGTGAAGGGACTCTGCGCCTATTTCTCCACATCTGGACCAAGCCACCGTTACCATATTAAAATACTTGTTAAGACACCCATGGATAAAGTATGCTCTATGGAAGACGTAAAAATTTACCAGCTGGAACCTAGCATTCCTGGAAACCTTACTAACCATCTCCATTAGCTCTGTCCACACTTTATGTTCCACGGGCTCCCCTAAATCATCCTCCCACTTCTGTTGCAGCCCTTAAAAAGGCAGGAGAGTCACCCTGCTCAGTCTTCTGTATAAACAAGTAACCGCTTTAAATGTCCCTGCTGCCGATACCACATATTGAGACCATTTGTGTAAAGGAGGTTCAGACCGCTTCCCCAATGTTTAGGGATTGCGGCTGTCAGGGCCTCATGAAGCAAAAAGTCATCCCCAGGTATCCCATTTTTCTCATTAAGTATGTCCAATGGTAACAACATACCGTCCTCATATAGCTGCCCCATAGTGAATATTCCCACTTCCTCCCACTGCTTCAGCCTTCTCCAATCTGCCACATGTGGTAGTTACATGCAATATTTCAAAGGGATCTCTGGCGCATATGGCCGCCTTGTTTTAGCCCTCTGTTGGCTGCAAACCCAACATGTATGCGCTACACGCAGTTCCGCCAACATAATTTTCTGGTGTAGGTAATCGCAGCACTATTCTAGCCAGGAGTTTTGGTGCAGAGCACCCATCACCCTGTTGTACTGTACCCCGAAGTCGGCAAGCCACCCATTTTGTTAACCATTGCAATTGAGCTACAACATAGTAATATTCAAAGTCTGGCACCGCTATCCCATGTCTGCCCTGGGGCGCAGCAAAGTCTTTAAAGCTACTCGTCTCTGGCCAGTCCCCCACAAGAACTCCGTCAGCAGCGTCCGAAGCTGTTGAAACTTCTCTGCAGGGATCCACACCAGTAGTACCCCAAACACATATAAAAGCCTCAGGAGGGTCACCATCTTTAATAGGGAAGCCATGCCCATTAATAACAAGGGGAGCGTGCCCCAAAAGTCAAAGCTGGCCTTCGTCCCCCATATGACCTTTCCCACATTCCCCTCTAAGAGATCTGCCCAATAAAAATATATGTGCACCCCTAGATACGGGATACATCTCTCCTCCCATTCAATACCCTCCACTGTTTGCATTTTTTCCTGTCCCTGCAGAATGGGAAATAAACAGGACTTACTTCAGTTCACCCTGCGGCCCGCCCCTCTCTCCAAAGCCAGCAGCCGGTCCCTGCTCCCTCGAGGTCTGTTTCTGTGTTAGTGAGAAACAAAATCAGATCTTCTGCATATAGGGCTATGTGGTGGACACGTCCCTACATTGAGTCCACAGTACTAATTCTGAGTCCTAGCCTTGGCAAACAACAAGGGTGACAGTGGGCACCCCTGCCTCGTTCCCCTTTCTACCGGATCACTGAAAGAATATCGATGACAAAAATATCGACTTACCAAAATATCGAGTAAAAAATATAAAATGCAAAAATATCGACTCCCTATCTCCAAACAGGTAAGTGCAAAAATATCGAATCAAAAATATCTTTGTAAAAAATATAGTTAGTCAAAATATCAAATTTTTTAAATGTCTTAAAAGTAATTGAAAATTAATGAAATAATAAATATAATTCACTTAAACATACTTAAAATACTTAAATAACCATAAAATTAATAAATAATTAATGTAACTTAAAAAAAAATGAAATTTTTAATACATATATATATATATATATATTTGTTTGTTGCTAAAAATAAACCGCTGCTGACTGCCGCTACCGGAGTGCTGTCTTCCTTTCCTGATGTGCGAGGATTTTGAGCGTCATATATATATATATATATATATATATTCACTGAAAAAACCATAGGTTTCAGGAGTTATATAGTTAGGAATTAGTTTTTAAAAAACCTTTGAAATTCACTCAAAAAACTATAAGTTTTAGTGGTGTTATAGTTAGCTGGACATTTTACTCATACAAAACCAATGAAATTGCTCCTATATAGTTAGTTGTACTAACTATATTTCGCGCACCCGCAATCCACTGCTGATGATGTCACATATTAGATCATTCATGACATGGTCAGTGACATCACTGATGACATCTAAAATGACATCACTGATGACATCACTGATGACATCATCCAGTGAATGTGGTTTGCTTCGTTATTCAAATATGCATTATATATATAGCAATTTACATTGAAGAATGAGTGGATATATATAAATAAATATTTGGATGAAGGATTTAGTAGCAGTGTAATTGACTGTTTACTTGACCAATTTATAATGTCTCACTAAATATAGTGGATAGTGACTAAACTGTGTGAATATCTGTATCACTTTGTCAGTTGTTGTGTAAACTGATTCTACAGTTGGTTACTAGCTATGTGAAAGTCTATATTAGTTATTGATTAGTTAACTGAGTATTTGTATGGGAGTGTGAAGGTGTGTGTGGTGCAGTGGGGGGGGTGTGACTGTCCAAAGATGTGTGAATAGTTGATTCAGTAGATATATGAAGTTAAAACTACATGTTCTAACAGTTTGGGTGAGGGAATCTCTTTATGGGTGTGGTGATGAGCAAATATATTTCTCAAAGGTACAGGTCCAACAAACTAGAAAAATAAAAGGCAGTGTATGTGTCAGTTGTTGTATATAAATAAGTATACATAAGACACAATGATTGTGTGAGTGACTGTATGGATAACTGTATACTTGTAATAATGATTTTATAATTCACTAAGTATGACTTACTATCTAAATGAATAGAAGAAGTGGTGTTTGTATAAGTGTTCTGCTAAGTAAATATGTAAGTATGATCCATTGTTTGCATAAGTGAGTAGGATGACTTCATATGTGAATAGGATGTGTGCTGTTGTTTAATGTCGATATAGATGTATAAGTATTTTTGATAGTGTTCTATTGTTCATTGACAGCATGTATGAGTGAATCCATAGGTAAGTGATTAGATGTGTGTATACATCTATGAATCACTGAGTGGATTTTTAGATACTTGTATTGCTGAGACAATGGATTTAAATATGATACTCTGTATTTTACAAACAGTGATGAAAAATTGTAATAGTGTATGAAAAGGTGTATGTGATTGTCACGTGGATGATGTCATCATTGATGACATCAGTGATGTCATTTGAGATGTCATCAGTGATGTCACTGACCATGTCATGAATGATCTAATATGTGACATCATCAGCAGTGGATTGCGGGTGCGCGAAATATAGTTAGTACAACTAACTATATAGGAGCAATTTCATTGGTTTTGTATGAGTAAAATGTCCAGCTAACTATAACACCACTAAAACTTATAGTTTTTTGAGTGAATTTCAAAGGTTTTTTAAGAACTAATTCCTAACTATATAACTCCTGAAACCTATGGTTTTTTCAGTGAATTTCAAAGGTTTTTTTAAATGCTAATTCCTAACTATATAAGGCCTGAAACCTAAGTTTTTTTCAGTAAATTTCAAAGGTTTTTTTAATGCTGATTTCTAACTATATAAGGCCTGAAACCTATGGTTTTTTCAGTGAATTTCAAAGGTTTTTTAAATGCTAATTCCTAACTATATAAGGCCTGAAACCTATGGTTTTTTCAGTGAATTTCAAAGGTTTTTTTAAATGCTAATTCCTAACTATATAAGGCCTGAAACCTACGGTTTTTTCTGTGAATTTCAAAGGTTTTTTTAATGCTGATTTCTAACTATATAAGGCCTGAAACCTATGGTTTTTTCAGTGAATTTCAAATGTTTTTTAAATGCTAATTCCTAACTATATAAGGCCTGAAACCTATGGTTTTTTCAGTGTTTTTAAAAAAAAAATTGATTGGTTAACTGGCTTATTAAGTGTATCTTAGTGAATACATATATTAGCGAGTAATGTTTAAATATTTAAATATATGCATGAGTGATGTAATATGTGACGTCATCAGCAGTTTATTGCAGACATGCAAGTTATAGTGAGTCCAACTAACTATAACGTGGGAATTTCAATTGTTTTATGCGAGTAAAATTTCCAGCTAACTATAACTGGTGTGAAACCTATGGTTTTTTCAGTGAATTTCAAATGTTTTTTAAATGCTAATTCCTAACTATAACTGGTGTGTAACCTATGGTTTTTTCAGTGAATATATATATATATAAAATTTCTATGGCAAAATGAAACCCCTCATTTTGTTCCTTTTCAAATTAAATGTATTAAGTGTTACCACTTTATTCCAATCAAGATGACTTCAGGTGTGCCATACTTTTGTCATAAGTAAGACTGTTAGCATTCTAGTTGTTCTTTAGAACACTCTGGGACATTCTGTCATTGGGCTATAGTTGGGCTACATCTGGCTGATATTTGGGCTACATTTGGGCTCTTTTGTCCCTGGTGGCCATCTTGGGAGACTGCATATCAGAATTTTTTTAATGAAATATAAGAGTATTTGAAAAGCCACTCAAAATGTGCCCTAATTTTTCTTTCAGCAGCACTAATCATAATTTCTATGGCAAAATGAACCCCCTCATTTTGTTCCTTTGCAAATTAAATGTTTTAAGTGTTAACACTTTATTCCAATCAAGATGACTTCAGGTGTACCATACTTTTGTCATAAGTAAGACTGTTAGCGCTCTAGTTGGTATTTAGAACACTCTGGGACATTCTGTCATTGGGCTATAGTTGGGCTACATCTGGCTGATATTTGGGCTACATTTGTTTTTTTTGTCTCTGGTGGCTATCTTTGGGCTACCTTGGGCTGCATTGGGCTACATTGGGCTACATTGGGCTACATTTGGGCTCTAACATATATATAGCCCAATGTAGCCCAATATATATTTTTTCAAAGTTAATTTTCGTAAAAACCACTGAAGCACATATCTTGAGACATAGCAAAGGCACATCGGGCTACCAGTCCCTACAATTTTGCCAAGTTTGGTGGAAAACCATTCAGCCGTTCGGGCTAAAAGTGAGTCTAACCGCCCTATGGAAATTAACATGGGGAAAACACGTTTTGGGACCCCCCTTTATCTCGGCCCCCGCTTGACGAATCCCCCCCAAACTTTCAGGGAAGGAGCGGAGCGCCACGAGGCAAAGTTAAGGAACATTTCAGGAAGATTCCTCAACTGGCGCCAAAGTTATTCCCAATAGAATGTTGTGATTTCCCTATGGAAAACAATCCTAACTATATATACCTACTGGCTATCGCCAGTAGGTAATTACATTTCTATGGCAAAATGAAACCCCTCATTTTGTTCCTTTTCAAATTAAATGTATTAAGTGTTACCACTTTATTCCAATCAAGATGACTTCAAGTGTGCCATACTTTTGTCATAAGTAAGACTGTTAGCATTCTAGTTGTTCTTTAGAACACTCTGGGACATTCTGTCATTGGGCTATAGTTGGGCTACATCTGGCTGATATTTGGGCTACATTTGGGCTCTTTTGTCTCTGGTGGCCATCTTGGGAGACTGCATATCAGAATTTCTTTAATGAAATATAAGAGGATTTGAGAAGTCACTCAAAATGTGCCCTAATTTTTCTTTCTTCAGCACTAATCATAATTTCTATGGCAAAATGAACCCCCTCATTTTGTTCCTTTGCAAATTAAATGTTTTAAGTGTTAACACTTTATTCCAATCAAGATGACTTCAGGTGTGCCATACTTTTGTCATAAGTAAGAATGTTAGCGCTCTAGTTGTTCTTTAGAACACTCTGGGACATTCTGTCATTGGGCTATAGTTGGGCTACATCTGGCTGATATTTGGGCTACATTTGGTTTTTTTTGTCTCTGGTGGCCATCTTTGGGCTACATTGGGCTACATTGGGCTACATTTGGGCTCTAACATATATATAGCCCAATGTAGCCCAATATATATTTTTCCAAAGATAATTTTCGTAAAAACCACTGGAGCACATATCTTGAAACATAGCAAAGGCACATCGGGCTACGAGTCCCTACAATTTTGCCAAGTTTGGTGGAAAACCATTCAGCCGTTCGGGCTAAAAGTGAGTCCAACCGCCGTATGGAAATTAACATGGGGAAAACACGTTTTGGGACCCCCCTTTTATCTCGGCCCCCGCTTGACGTATCCCCCCAAACTTTCAGGGAAGGAGCGGAGCGCCGCGAGGCAAAGTTAAGGAAAATGTCAGGAAGATTCCTCAACCGCCGCCAAAGTTATTCCCAATAGAATGTTGCGATTTCCCTATGGAAAACAATCCTAACTATATATACATACTGGCTATCGCCAGTAGGTAATAAAATTTCTATGGCAAAATGAAACCCCTCATTTTGTTCCTTTTCAAATTAAATGTATTAAGTGTTACCACTTTATTCCAATCAAGATGACTTCAGGTGTGCCATACTTTTGTCATAAGTAAGACTGTTAGCGTTCTAGTTGTTCTTTAGAACACTCTGGGACATTCTGTCATTGGGCTATAGTTGGGCTACATCTGGCTGATATTTGGGCTACATTTGGGCTCTTTTGTCTCTGGTGGCCATCTTGGGAGACTGCATATCAGAATTTTTTTAATGAAATATAAGAGGATTTGAGAAGTCACTCAAAATGTGCCCTAATTTTTCTTTCTTCAGCACTAATCATAATTTTTATGGCAAAATGAACCCCCTCATTTTGTTCCTTTGCAAATTAAATGTTTTAAGTGTTAACACTTTATTCCAATCAAGATGACTTCAGGTGTGCCATACTTTTGTCATAAGTAAGACTGTTAGCGTTCTAGTTGTTCTTTAGAACACTCTGGGACATTCTGTCATTGGGCTATAGTTGGGCTACATCTGGCTGATATTTGGGCTACATTTGGGCTCTTTTGTCTCTGGTGGCCATCTTGGGAGACTGCATATCAGAATTTTTTTAATGAAATATAAGAGGATTTGAGAAGTCACTCAAAATGTGCTCTGATTTTTCTTTCTTCAGCACTAATCATAATTTTTATGGCAAAATGAACCCCCTCATTTTGTTCATTTGCAAATTAAATGTTTTAAGTGTTAACACTTTATTCCAATCAAGATGACTTCAGGTGTGCCATACTTTTGTCATAAGTAAGAATGTTAGCGCTCTAGTTGTTCTTTAGAACACTCTGGGACGTTCTGTCATTGGGCTATAGTTGGGCTACATCTGGCTGATATTTGGGCTACATTTGTTTTTTTTGTCTCTGGTGGCCATCTTTGGGCTACATTGGGCTACATTGGGCTACATTTGGGCTCTAACATATATATAGCCCAATGTAGCCCAATATATATTTTTCCAAAGATAATTTTCGTAAAAACCACTGGAGCACATATCTTGAGACATAGCAAAGGCACATCGGGCTACCAGTCCCTACAATTTTGCCAAGTTTGGTGGAAAACCATTCAGCCGTTCGGGCTAAAAGTGAGTCCAACCGCCCTATGGAAATTAACATGGGGAAAACACGTTTTGAGACCCCCCCTTTTATCTCGGCCCCCGCTTGACGAATCCCCCCCAAACTTTCAGGGAAGGAGTGGAGCGCCGCGAGGCAAAGTTAAGGAAAATATCAGGAAGATTCTTTAACCGGCGCCAAAGTTATTCCCAATACCCAATAGAATGTTGCGATTTCCCTATGGAAAACAATCCTAACTATATATACCTACTGGCTATCGCCAGTAGGTAATATATATATTACCTACTGGCGGTCGCCAGTAGGTATATATAGTTAGGATTTTTTCTCTATGGGATTTTTGAAAATTCTATGTCTAATAACTTTGGCGTTTGTGGACGGAATTGGCTGAAATTTTCAGGAAAATGGCACATTTTGTTTCTGAGCAGCCCCTGAAAATTGGGGGGGGGTTCGTCCAGGGGGGGTCGAGAAAAAAGGGGGGTCCCAAAACGTGTTTTTAACATTGAGTTTTCCATAGGGCGGTTGGCCTCACTTTTAGCCCGAACGGCTGAATGGATTTGCACGAAACTTGGCAAAATTGTAGGGACTGGTAGCCCGATGTGCCTTTTGTAGGTCTCAATATATGTGCTACAGTGGATTTTGAGAAATTAACGTTTAAAAAAAGATATATATCTGTAACAGCGGACCGGGCAGCGCTCCAGGACGCGGACTTTTCGCGCAACGGAGCTTTGTGAAGCGAAGCTGATTGGTTCTCCGGCGTCTGTCAACATTCCAAACAGTCCGTAGCGGCCGCCATCTTGTCTCTCGGTAGGATCGAGAGACAAGAGGAGGCCAAAGCGAAGGGGCAAATGACCATAAGGGGGAATAGTAGATCCTCGCTGACCCCCTAGGTTTGATGTGGAGGTTTTAAAAGGGCCCCGCGGGGCAAAAAAAAAAATTATAATAATAATCCAACGGCTGAATGGATTTGCACGAAACTTGGCAAAATTGTAGGGACTGGTAGCCCGATGTGCCTTTGCTAGGTCTCAATATATGTGCTTCAGTGGATTTTGAGAAATTAACGTTCAAAAAAAGATATATATCTGTAACAGCGCACCGCTTCGCGTACTTTTCGCGTTACGGAGCTTTGCGAAGCGAAGCTGATTGGCTCTCCGGTGTCTGTAAACATTCCAAACAGTACGTAGCGGCCGCCATCTTGTCTCTCGGTAGGATCAAGAGACAAGAGGAGGCCAAAGCGAAGGGGCAAATGACCATAAGGGGGCATAGTAGATCCTCGCTGACCCCCTAGATTTGATGTGGAGGTTTTAAAAGGGCCCCGCGGGGCAAAAAAAATAAATAATAATAATAATCGAACGGCTGAATGGATTTGCACGAAACTTGGTAAAATATTAGGGACTGGTAGCCCGATGTGCCTTTGCTAGGTCTCAATATATGTGCTTCAGTGCATTTTGAGAAATTAACGTTCAAAAACAAGATATATATCTGTAACAGCGCTCCGCTTCGCGGAGATAAAATTATATCTGTATTACCTAGCTGTTGCTAACACCAGTTAGCGACGGCTAGTAGGAGATAGCGACCATCTTGGGCCCCACTTTGCATGTGAGTGATATTTATCACTAATGACATGCAAAGTGGGCATGCCAAGATGTTAGCGACTGGAAACAGTCGCTAACATCGCTATCTCCTATTATCAACTTTTGGAAATATTCGAGATAAGCGCGAATATCTCCAAAAAGTAACAGCTGCCCTGAGCAGTTCTTAGCCATGTTATCCAATGGGAGGTGGATAACATGGCTAAGAGCATTAGCTCGGTAATGCATGAATATCGCTGAGTTTTCAGCGATATTAATGCATTGCGGTCGTTTTTTATCGTATTTGCGATAAACCTTGATAATAGCAAGGTTTATCTGCGATAATTTCTGACGGTAAAAAAATCTTTGCAATGCATCGTAATGGATAAATATCGCTTAACTTTGGTAATATGCCCCAACGTCTGTTAACGTTCGATTCGAAGGAAATCAGGAAGTGTTGAAAAACATTGTCTGCGCCATCTTGTCTTTTTTCAAATGCCACACTTTTGTCGTGCACGGCAGCCATTTTAGATGCCTTGACCAGACCCACTCTGTGCACGCTGTCGATCCTTAGCATGGCTCCCCACCCTCGCAAGCATCTCACCCAGGCAGTGGTCACCCCCGCTCTCTGTCTTATGCATGGGTAATAAACCTCCCCCCATCTGCGCTGCTCTTCCCTGAGAATCACACCCTGTGCCCGCCCGACACCTCCCTTTCGCCCTATTCACTACCGCACCCTCTGACACTCCTTTTCCTCTGTGTCCGATTGTCCAGGCCGGTCCTAGGCTATCAGCTAGCCCTGCAGATGTAGTTTATGGCCACAGCTGTAAAGAATCACCCCTCTTCAAAGGAGTTATAGTAGATCAAGGCCCACACTCGATGAGATCCGTCACAGCAGAAGCGTTGCTATTATCTGAAAACCATCCTGTATTGTGATTGGGGAGGGGACCGAGCGTGAAGCGGAAGATTCCAGGGATGACTCTTTGTACATCAAAGTTTTTACAATTATGTGTCACATTAAAAATATATAGCACTCCGACAAAGTAGTAAGATTATAAAACTTTAAATATTTATAAATATATACAAGAAAACAAAAATAGTAATAACATATAAACATTTTTAGGGAAAAACAACGAAGTAGCGGTCGGCTGTGCGAATAGTCCCAACGCAGCACAACGTCCAGATTTCCGGCGTGGGGCGTCGCGGGGGGTGGGTCATCAGTAGCAAACTGTTGTGCGAATAGTTCCAAGGCAGCAGAACGCGCCGAAATCTAGATGACACGAAAGTGATGTCTAGTAAGTTGCCACCCAGCAAATAACGGCGTGGGGCGTCGCGGGGGGTGGGTCATCAGTAGCAAACTGTTGTGCGAATAGTTCCAAGGCAGCAGAACGATGGCACCAAGGTGATGTCCAGTAAGTTGCCGCACTGGTTTTGGTATCCTACAATGCTGCTCCGAATAACGGCGTGGGGCGCCCCGGGGGAGGCGGCGTGAACGGGCCTCTCCAGGTGGAGTGTCATCTGTTGTAGTGGGGCGCCCCTTTACCGTTTCAGTTGCCATTCCGTCCGTTTTTGGTCCACTGTGTCAAAAGCCGCAATTCAGCTGAGTTGCGCCCACTCTTGCGGTGCAGCGATAGGCGGCTGTCACAGGACTCTCAAAATGGCGGCAGGCTCTTTCCTTTTTGGGCCTGGTCCACTGAAATGGCCCTGGGACACCTTGGAAATCGGACGCTTGTCTGCTAGGTCTTGGACCCCATTCTCGAAAGCGTCCCCTCCGCCTTGAGAATTCATCAAAAGTTTTGGGGGCCCCGACTCCTGCAGGCTTCTGGTGGGGAGCGGCTGCCATGATTGCTCGCGGAATGACCACGACGGAGCTACGAGATGGTGGTGCTCTCATGCTGACGCCAGTTTAGTCTGAAACATCCAGAAACAAGGTGGGGCTTTCATCGTTTGGGAAAAAAAAAAAAGTTTTCATCCAATGAAAAGTGTTGTTTTTAGGTCATATGATCAAGCCTTCCATCATTAGGAAACCAAAAGTAAAATGAACCAATGAAAAGTTTTATAAACAAGTCACATGACCTGTTATGCGGCATAGGGTATAAAATGCGGAGAAAATACGTTGGCACGTGAGGCGGCGTCAGTAGCGGACCGATGTGCGAATAGGCCGAAGGCAATACAACGCGCCAAGATCCGGATGGCACCGAGGTGGTGTCCAGCAAGTTGCAGCACTGGTGTGGCCATCCTACAATGCTGAAAGTCGGCGTGGGGCGCCCCGTTGGCCTGTGAGTTTGCGTCAGTAGCGGACCGATGTGCGAATAGGCCGAAGGCAGCACAACGCGCCAAGATCCGGATGGCACCGAGGTGGTGTCTAGTAAGTTGCCGCACTGGTGTGGCCATCCAACAATGCTGAAAGTCGGCGTGGGGCGCCCCGTTGGCCTGTGAGATGGCGTCAGTAGCGGACCGATGTGCGAATAGGCCGAAGGCAGCACAACGCGCCAAGATCCGGATGGCACCGAGGTGGTGTCTAGTAAGTTGTCGCACTTCTGTGGCCATCCTACAATGTTGAAAGTCGGCGTGGGGCGCCCCGTTGGCCTGTGAGATGGCGTCAGTAGCGGACCGATGTGCGAATGGGGCCAAAGGCAGCGCAACAATATTTTCTGACTGACACCACAAGGCGCTGAGATGCCAAGATCCGGATGGCACCGAGGTGATGTCTAAGTTGCGGACTGATGTGCGAATGGGGCCAAAGGCAGCGTAACAATATTTTTTGTATGGAAGATACCACTAGGCGTTGAGATGCCAAGATTCGGATGGCACCGAGGTGATGTCTAGCAAGTTGCTGTACTGGTGTGGTCATCCTACAATGCTGAAACTCGGCGTGGGTTAGCCTGTGAGATGGCGTCAGTAGCGGACCGATGTGCGAATAGGCCGAAGGCAGCACAACGCGCCAAGATCCGGATGTCACCGTGGTGGTTTCATAGTTGAGAGGCACTTCATCTGCAGTGGGGCGCCGAGATCCGGATGGCACCGAGGTGATGTCTAGCAAGTTGCTGTACTGGTGTGGTCATTCTACAATGCTGAAAGTCGGCGTGGGGCGCCCCATTAGCCTGTGAGATGGCGTCAGTAGCGGACTGATGTGCGAATGGGGCCAAAGGCAGCGCAACAATATTTTCTGAAGAGAAGACACCAAAAGGTGCTGACATTCCAAGATCCGGATGGCACCGAGGTGGTGTCTAGCAGGCTATGCAGTTGAGTTGTGTGCCCACTTGCGGCGAATAGGTCGAAGGCAGCATAACAATGTTTTTTGAATAGAAGACACCACAAGGCGTTGAGATTCGGTTACCACCGAGGTGATGTCTAGCAAGTTGCCGCACTGGTGTGGCCATCCTACAATACTGCTCCGAATAACGGCGTGGGGTGCCCGAAGGGGGGGGGAGCCGGCGTGAATGGGCCTTCCTAGGTGGAGGCTCGTCTGCTGTAGTGGGGCGCCCCTTTACCGTTTCAGTTGCCATTCAGCTGAGTTTCGGCTGCTCTTGATGCTACAGCGACAGGCGGCTGCAAGAGGACTCTCAAAATGGCGGCCTGTTCTTTGGATTTGGGCCTGGTCCACTAAAATGGCCCTGGGACACCTTAGAACTCGGACGCTCGATTTTTTTTTCCTTTCCTGTACATGCAAAAAAAGGTAAATGCCCGGTACGTTACACGCTTCATCTGCCACGATGAACTCTCCAGAGGAACCGAAAAAAAATATAGTTGTGGTAACTATACCATGCATCGTCATATGGAGAGGTGGCACCAGTTAATTATAGTGCTGCATAAAAGAGAGATTTGGAGGAGAACCCCTGACCTGCTAGTACATTCATCAAAGAAGTGGCACTGAGAGCTTCAGAGGCAAGGGAAACGGTCCCAAATATTTAGAAGAACTTTGGAAAGATTAAAATGACATGTTTAGATTGTGGCAAATTAATTTCATGTGGACAGATGAGTGTTACTCTAATAAATACAGCATATGAACATCATCATAGTCGATGGTTGGTAGAGACATTTTGACTATATCCTGGACCTGCCCGTCCTCGCCCAAAATGGCGCCGGAATAAATGGGACTCGTAACTCCTTGTTGTGTACTGGTTGCAGAACCTTGAAATCACGAGATACGTATGCAGTTTTGAAGCACATGGCGGGCGGGGACGAGAATTGATTGACTATTTCGACATCCCTATTGATATTAAGTTCTGATGTGTTATTGATTACTGTACTGTTGAAAGTTCGAATTAACGTCACCCATGGTACTTGCCCGCAAATGTATATCTAGATAATTTTATTGTAACTGGCCCTGTCGTATTTTAATTATAAAATGTACGTCCACCGATTCCGTAACTGTTAGACACCTTAGTTCTTGCAACCTAATGGCCCGCCCGTTACGTTCCTCTACAGTGTAAATGTCTATTCATCATATACGATTACAGTTTGCTCTGTGGCAGGCCCACGTGGTTATAGGCTCGTATTTGTATAATGACATTTTCACAATAAAGGTTTTTAAAAGAAAACATGGTAGTAGTATATACATTGGTAAAGTTTTTAATAATAGTGACTGTTTTAGAATCATTAAAAGGCAAGTGAAATAAAGCAGACCAATTACATGAAGGGTAAAAGGTATAATACGAAGGAACGCAGTAAAGATAAATGGTCAAGGGCTGTTGTGTTTTCTATTCCTGCAACATAAAGTGATCGATAAGAATCTCATATTCAGGCGTATCGGCGACTAAGACAGCAGGTCGACCCTCTTTTGCTCAACGGCTCCGTCATGGGACGAAGAAACGCTCTTTTTCTCGAAAAAAGAATATATTTTACTTGCAGGACAGTTGTAAAATTTCCGGGAAAGTACATTAGCCTGGAACATTATAACATATATTTAAGAAAAAATAATGTTCGGAAGTAATGAAAAGCGTAATTTTTAGGTCATATGACCAAGCCTTTCATCATTACAATAAGAAAAGTAAAATGAACCAATGAAAAGTTTTATTAACAAGTCACATGACTTGTTATGCTTACGTTACGCGCTGCGCGCCCCGGATGACTTCCGGATGCGCTAACGCGGCGCGTCATATGACGCATTACGCGACAACGCAGGTACAGAATATAGTCAAAATGTCTCCACCAACCAGCGGTCGGAACACAACCCCTTTCAGCAGGCTAAATAGTTCTGTTAAATGACAACAGAAGGGACAGGCAACAAGAACCATCAGTCAAAGAGGGGAGGGCTAGTTCTTCTCTACCGGGTTACATTGGGGCGCTACCGGAACTGATCGAATTGGTAGTCTACAGTGTTTCTGGATGTTTCAGACTGAAGCTGGGGTTAGCATGAGAGCAGCACCATTTCGTAGCTCCGTCGTGGTCATTCCGCAACCAATCATGGCAGCCGTTCTTTATCGTTATTTTGGGCGGGGTGGGTGGCGGAGCCGAGCTGTTTTGCAGCCATCATTGTGTGGAGTTCAGTTCATCTCACTAGTTTTGTATTTGTCATGAGGGGTTGTTCCTAATGTTTCTATTTTAGCGAGGTCAAAAAGAGATCCCATTAGTGGCCTACTGATTTTGCTCGATTCCTTTTCTTTTTTTTTACACGATTTTTCGTTATCTGCAAAGACTAAACAGAGTATTGCGACTCTGTGTTTGTTTGTAAATAGAGAATGAACCAAAGAGAACTAATTCTAAAACAGTAAATACTTGGATAACAATCAATGAAATGGAGAGAGAAGCAGGCACGACGGATTACAACGGGGGCAAAGGCCTGCGTTAACTACCTTTCACTATCTGCAAAGAGAGAGTACTCCTAATAGAAATGAGGGGGGGGGCACCATTCAAAGCAGATCAGTGTGCATAAACACGAAAATGTTTTCACTTACCACGTACTTGACATTCGACAGCTTATGATATTTGCTATTAAAAAACCATTGAAATTCACTGAAAAAACCATAGGTTATAGACCATATATAGTTAGGAATTAGCATTTACAAAACCTTGAAAATTCACTGAAAAACCCATAGGTTATAGACCATATATAGTTAGGAATTAGCATTTAAAAAACCTTATTTTACTCACACAAAACCATTGAAATTCCATATATAGTTAGTTGCACTAACTATATATCGCGCACCCGCAATCCACTGCTGATCATGTCACATATTACATCATTCATGACATGGTCAGTGACATCACTGATGACATCACTGATGACATCTCAAATGACATCACTGATGACATCACTGATGACATCTCATTTGACATCATTCTTGTGCTAATACGATAAACCTCTTCAGACTCTAATATAACCTTAGATACACTCAGTGTATACAGACACTCACACACTGCCACTCATCCATGGAGTTACTCACACACCCAGTCAGTCATGCAAAGAAACAATCTCACCTCCATTTCTTCAACTATACAGTTAAACACACCTTACTTATTGAAACATATACTAACACATATTTACTCTCTTATACAATCCCTGATACAAGTTCACAATGATCGATACAACCACTCACTCATTCAGTGGCTCTCATGCACAGTTATTTATATATGCCAACTCTCACATGTACTGTGTTTTACATATGTACTTACTATGACATGTAGCGTTGAGATATCCATTCACTCATCAATACACTCATGCACACAGTCAACTGCCCATGTAGCTGTTTCCACATGCACTCTTGAACTCATACACCTAGTGAATAAACTGCTCACACATCTATGCATAGAGTCACACACCTTCCAGCCACCCCCACACAAACTCAATCTCCCATAGAAATACTTGGGCAACCAATTAATAACACATATAGCCTCTCGTATAGCTAATGATCAACACATGCAGCAGTTTACAGAACAACAGACATAATGATGCACAAATTAAGACAGTTTAGTCACTAACCCATGCATTCAGTGAGACACATTTAATCACTCACTCATACAGTCAGTCACGCACCTACTAAATCCTTCATCCAGACACTTATACATCCACTCATTCTTCAATATGTAAGACATATTTTAACTTTACAGAAACATACAGTCACTGGATGTTGTCATCAGTGATGTCATCAGTGATGTCATTTGAGATGTCATCAGTGATGTCATCAGTGATGTCACTGACCATGTCATGAATGATGTAATATGTGACATGATCAGCAGTGGATTGCGGGTGCGCGATATATAGTTAGTGCAACTAACTATATATGGAATTTCAATGGTTTTGTGTGAGTAAAATAAGGTTTTTTAAATGCTAATTCCTAACTATATATGGTCTATAACCTATGGTTTTTTCAGTGAATTTTCAAGGTTTTGTAAATGCTAATTCCTAACTATATATGGTCTATAACCTATGGTTTTTTCAGTGAATATATATATATATATATATATATATATATATATATATACATAATATTAATAAAAAATATGCAACAGTAGAGAAAACATTGGATAGCGTAGCAGTAAAAGTTACTATTCCCACTCCAGTGAGTGCAACAGTAGGGAAAGCGTTGGCTAGCGGTAGGGTAAAAATTACTATTCCCACTCCAGAGAGTGCAACAGTAGGGAAAGCGTTGGATAGCGTAGGGGTAAAAATTACTATCCCCACTCCAGTGAGTGCAACAGTAGGGAAAGGGTTGGATAGCGTACGGGTAAAAATTACTATTCCCACTCCAGAGAGTGCAACAGTAGGGAAAGCGTTGGATAGCGTAGGCATAAAATTTACTATTACCACTCCAGTGAGTGCAACAGTAGGGAAAGCATTGGATAGCGGGAGGGTAAAAATTACTATTCCCACTCCAGAGAGTGCAACAGTAGGGAAAGCGTTGGATAGCGTAGAGGTAAAAATTACTATTCCCACTCCAGTGAGTGCAACAGTAGGGAAAGCGTTGGATAGCGTAGGGGTAAAAATTACTATTCCCACTCCAATGAGTGCAACAGTAGGGAAAGCGTTGGATAGTGGGAGGGTAAAAATGACTATTCCCACTCCAGTGAGTACAACAGTAGGGAAAGAGTTGGATAGCGTAGGCATAAAATGTACTATTCCCACTCCAGTGAGTGCAACATTAGGGAAAGCATTGGATAGCGTAGAGGTAAAAATTACTATTCCCACTCCAGTGAGTGCAACAGTAGGGAAAGCGTTGGATAGCGTAGAGGTAAAAATTACTATTCCCACTCCAGTGAGTGCAAAGAGTAGGGAAAGCGTTGGATAGTGTAGGGGTAAAAATTACTATTCCCACTCCAGAGAGTGCAACAGTAGGGAAAGCGTTGAATAGCCTAGGCATAAAATTTACTATTCCCACTCCAGTGAGTGCAACAGTAGGGAAAGCATTGGATAGCGGCAGGGTAAAATTTACTATTCCCACTCCAGTGAGTGCAACAGTTGGGAAAGCATTGGATAGCGGGAGGGTAAAAATTACTCTTCCCTCTCCAGAGAGTGCAGCAGTAGGGAAAGCGTTAGATAGCGTAGTAGTAAAAATTACTATTCCCACTCCAGAGAGTGCAACAGTAGGGAAAGTAAATACTTCATATATGAATAAAAATAAATTATTAAAAATAATTACCTATTAATACAAATTATTTACCAATTACCAATTAATTAATTAACAATTTAAAAATAATTACAAATTACAACAAAACAAAACCAATAAATAAATTAAAATATTTAATTAATTACAATTAAATTACTTCCCACCCTATTCCCGTACAAACCCACAACCCGCAACAGAACATAAATTAATAAAATTAACATATTTATCAATTAATCAATTAATTAAAATAAATTACCAATTATATTTTATTTAATTACCAATTAAATATTTTAATATCAATTTATTAAAAATAAATACCAATAAACAAATTAACATATTTAATTAATTATAATTAAATTACTTCCCACCCTATTCCCCTATAAACCCACAACCCGCTACAGAAAATAAATAAATAAAATTAACATAATTATCAATTAATCAAGTACTTAAAATTAATTACCAATTATATTTTAATTAATTACTAATTAATAAACAATTAATTCAAAATAAATACCAATAAATAAATTAACATTTAATTTATTATAATTAAATTACTTCCCACCCTATTCCCCTATAAACCCACTACCCGCTACAGAATTATATTACGCAAAAATTAAATACCATAAATTAATTAATTAAAATAAATTATAAAATAAATATACACTTTTCACACATATACTAACATAAAAAACACTTTAAAAATTGGAAGTTATATAAAATTAATATTAACGTACTTACCTCAAATTCGATATTTTTGTTGTCTGTATTCTGTCCATTCAATATTTTTGTTGTCTATATTCTGTCTATTCTATATTTTTGTTGTCTATATTCTGTCCATTCGATATTTTGTCCATTCTAAATTTTGAATTCGATATTAATGCTATTCTTTTCAATATTTTTGTAGTCTATATTCTGTCCATTCGATATTGTGTCCATTCTATATTTTTAATTCGATATTAATGTAAATCGATATTAAAAACTCAATTATTTGAGTGTAAACCCTTTCTACCACGTACCTGTCTGAAATAAGTTTTCCTGTATGGACCCGAGCTATGGTGTCCCTATACAACAGAGCAGTCCATGCTACACATTCCTGCCCTAATCCAAAGGCTCGCATCACACTAAATAAATATTGGCATTCGAGGCTATCAAAAGCCTTTTCGATGTCAATTGCCAGGATAGCAGCCTCTGCTTTGCAATAAGTGTTTGCTCCCATCACTTGTAGCAGTCTTCGTATATTCATTGCAATATTGCGTGGTGGTATGACCCCTGTCTGATCTCAGTGCATGAGATCTGTCATATGCGACAATAGGCGAGTGGCCAATATCCTACTCAGGATTTTATAATCAAGATTAAGCACTGACAGGGGGCGATATTCCGTCTTGTCCCTTGCCTACTTCCCTCACTTTAATAGGGGAACAATCAGAGCCTCCCTAGCGATTCCCCGAAGCTTTCCTTCCTGTTTTGCTAATTGTATAAGGCTACTAATCAGGGTCCCAGCAAGTCTATGTATGTTGCATAGAATTCAATAGGGAACCCATCCGTGTCTGGCGTCTTGTTCCTGGCCATAGTCTTAACAGCGCTTCGAACCTCACTAAGATCTATCTCCCTTCCCAAGGCCTCCGCTTCCTCTGCATCAAGTGATGGTAATTTAACATCCTCAATAAAGTTAGCAAGGTCTGCAGCTGTGGGGTATGCCTTGCTCTTATAGAGATCGGAATAGTAGTCACAGAAATGCTGGTTAATATCCTGCTGGCGGTACCATACTCCCCCCGGTTCATCCTCATTTCTAGAATGACAGATCCTCTCTTAGCTGGATTGGCCAGCCAGGCCAGTAGGGCTCCAGGTTTATCTGTTTCAGAGTGTGTCAAAACAGGGCAGCCTTTCTACCTGTTTGCTGTCTCCTCCCTGGACTCCAATAACTCTTCTGCACTGCTACATTGTCTGGCCTGTCACGTTCAATATGACAGAGCTTTTGCTCTGCTTGAATTGTGTCTTGCAACAGGGTCATCCTTACCCTCACCGCTGCTGCGAGGCATCTACCCCTAAGCACCACTTTAAAGACTTCCCACTCCAACATGAGTGTCAAGGCTGTCCCTGTGTTTCTGCAAAATATTTTTCGATAGCTGTAGGAGAATCGGCCTGGTACACCTGGTACTCCAAATTCTCCACCCTAAGACGCCAAGTGGTAATCCCTGTGCTAGTCCTAGACCAACTAAAACAGATCCGAAAGGGACTATAGTCCTATATCGTATGTGTCAAATACTCGCTGTTCCTGACATACTCATGCACATCGGGCGTGCATAAAACGGCATCTAATCAGACATGTAGCTCTTGCATGGGAGAGAAGAAGTAATAATACTGTTCTACTGGATGTTGTGCCCTCCAGGAATCTACCAATCCCCATTGTTGTTGCCAGTCATTACGTGCTGTTGCCGCTCTGTGAGTAGGGGAGTCAGGGAGCGACAGATGAAATCGGTCCAGTCCCACATCCTCAACACTATTGTAGACCCCTCTTAGAAGCACTGACCCCATCAGTACCTGAGCCAGTGATCTGGGAAGGTCTGCTAAGAATGAAGCCTGATCTACATTCAAGGCATAAATGCTGCCAAACGTGATGTCTTTCCATTCTTATTTACCCACCACCACAGCATACCGCCCCTCTGGATCAATAAATTCCCTGGTGCATTGGAAGGGGACTCCCGGTTTCACCCACAGCAGCACCCCTCTAGCAAAAGCTGAATAGCTTGTGTGAAACAGTTGCCGCAGTTGCCCCCACTATCACCATGTCAAAGCAGCCCCCACTCTTGCATTTATATGGGTCTCTGGCAATTATGCGATTTGTGCTCCTCTGCGCACCAGGAGTGCATGCACTTTATGTCTCTTCGTGATGGAGTGCATCCCACGGACATTCCAGGAGATACATTTATAATATATGTTGGATCCCATGGGAATGGAATTGAGCCAAATCTATCAGTCATGCCTGGTCCCCAGTCATGCCTGGCCCCCAGTGAACATTCCCACATCAAACAAACTACCCAACTCCCCTTCCCCAGGACAGGTAGATTTGACCCCCCTCCCATCCAAACTTTGCAACAAAATATATATATGGGTGTAGTGGCTGTTGCCCAACCCCGTAGCCCACCACCTGGACTCCCTCCATACCATAGGTATTGATCCCACCAGCACCCCAATTCTTGATTTTCACATATTATTCAACAATACACCTCCTTCAATGTGACCCCTGTATAATTTCCTAATAAAGGATATAAATCGCCAAAAGGTTTAGTCTTTGAACTGCAGAGCAACAGAGTCAGCCCAATTCATCTGAAGTATGCGACATCACAACAAGTATCTCCGTTTCTAACTCCTCTGCAGCACTCAGTGTTGGAGAACTCTCAGATCTTCCATCCTTCCGATCACTTCTCACTGAACTAGGACTGGATTCCGTTTGACTGAGCTCCACTAATGCTCTGATGACCTTGCTGCGCTGGTCCCGAGCCTCCATCGGGGCTGGGGCTCTTATCGGATTTCGAATCACTCCCCCATCCCCTGTAATCGATTTCAGCGAGTTGTCCCCCGATCTCCGTTCCTGTGTAGCATCCAGCCAATCTCAAGCTTCTTGTGGTGACTGGAAGAATACTGTGCCCTTGGGTCCCACGATCTGCAGTCTGGTCGGGAACAACATGGCTAAGGGGAACTGAAGTTAATGCCATTTTCTTTGACTGCTAGGAACATGTACCTTTGCCGCTGCACCTCTCAGGTGAAGTCAAGAAATATCATCACCCTACCGTTCCCAATTTTCAAGTCTGGTAACTGAGCCACTTTCTCAACAAACCAGGTTGTCACTGCAACAACTACCATAGCAACAACAAATCCTACAGCACTGATGGCCTTTTTATTACAGATAAACAGTTGATCTCCCTGCAGACATGATCACTTCGTTGTTGAATCAACCGTTGGAGCTCTATTGTCCTGGGCAGACGCTGGTTTCTTCACCTAGGGTCAAGACGGGTGTCACTATGTAGGACTGATCCCCCCCTTGCCACATCAGCTCCATTTCACAAACCCAGGACGGTAGCTCAACCAGTCTTTTTCAATAATGCAGACTCTTTCTGTGGTCTCAGTTGGTACCAGGATACTCCAGGGATCGTGTGGTCCGGGAAGACTTCCTCAGATTTGTCAGGTGAAATGGCGTGGCCTTTCTCCGTATCCAGAATCTCTCGATGGTCAGTCAGCACAGCAGGTTCCACCAAGGTAGGCAACACTCGCTTGCAGTGAGTGCTGTGAACCCGTGTCTTCCTGTTCGTCACTCAAACCACTGTCCTCGTAGCTAGGAGCACCTGTTCCGGTCCTCGCCACCTGGGCTCCAAGCTGTTTGACCTCTCAAAGACTTTTACCATTACGTGGTCGCCAGGTCGGAGTTCATGGGCCTCACCTGTAGACCTGACAGGAAGAGCTTCTCGAACCTGTTGATGAATAGAAATCAAACTGTCAGTCAACTGTGCTAAATAGTCACTCATCTGAACACATGGTACATCATGTATGGGGTGTGGTTTAGGAACTCCCCAAATGTTCATCGGTCTCCCAAATACCACCTCATAGATGTAAGCCCAGGTCGTGAATGTGGCACTGATCTAATAGACAACAATGCCAAGGGCAATGCATCAGGCCACTTCAAAGATGTGGAAGTCAGTATTTTCGCTAGCTTCAATTTCAAAGTAGCGTTATACCTTTCCACTAGCCCTGCTGGTTGTGGGTTGAAGACTGCATGGAACTTCTGTTTGATCCCTAATCCTTTCTGGATATACTCAACAACTTGCCCAATAAAATGAGGTCCGTTGTCACTCCACAAAAGTTTGCAAACACCAAATCTAGGGAAGAATTCCTTTAAAAGCACCCTTGCTGTGGTGAGAGCCGTATTATCCTTTGTAGGGTATGGCTCTGTCCATTTACTGAAGGCACACACCACCACTAGAACATACTTCAAGTTATTGCAACGTTCAAGTTGGATGTAATATATTTGCAAAACTTCAAAAGGTGCGGTTGGTGTAGCAAACCCTCCTGTAGGAGTCCGTGTCCCTTTACCAGGATTGTACTGCCAACAGATCAAACAGGATTGTACTATCCTTTTAGCTGTGCCGGCAATTTATGGATACTCCCAAACTTGCATAAGCAATTTCGTTATTGCTGAGGCTCCAACATGTGACGGCCCATGTGCCATCTGAACCATAGGCTGTAAAGAGGCTATAGGCAGTTTCCACTTATCCATCTCTTTATTGTGCCAACAGCCCTCATCATCCTTTAGACCATTGCTCAAGTTCTTCCACAGAAGCAGATCTCTGTATGTCTAGCACTTCCTGTCTAGTATCATGCCAACGTTCAGCTTGTGACTTCACTACATACATAGATGTTGTGCTTCGTTGCATCGCAGTCTCACGGGCTATGCGATCTGCAAAGGCGTTGCCTTGTCCAGTCTTATCAGTCACTTTCTTGTGTGCGCTACACTTAACAATAGCTATTTTCTTCCGATATGTCAGTGCAGTCAAAATATTATGCACTAGTTCTCCATGCATTATCTGCATCCTGTGGGATGTAAGAAAGCCTCTTTCCTTCCAAAGTAGGCCAAAATCATGGGCCACTCCAAAAGCTTAGCGGCTATCTGTATAGATGTTCACACACAAGTCAGTGCTAAGTTCACACGCTTGTGTCAAAGCTATTAACTCAGCTGCTTGAGCTGACTTCTGTGGTATACGAGCTGTCTCCACTTCTGTCTGAAGAGTCGTAGTTGCATATGCGGCTGAGTTCGTGCCATCTGGTAACTTCAAACAAAACCCATCAACCCATAGTTTCCCATCTACATCTGAAAGGGGCGTATCTTGCAAATCGACGAAACCCTTTGTCTGTTCCTCAGTAAGGAATATACAATCATGAGACTCCTGTGACTGAGTCGCAGGATATGGTAACAAAGTAGCTGGGTTCAAAGTCGCACATCTCTTCAGGGTAATGTGAGGGGCCAACAGTGTCAATTTGTATCCTGTCAAACGAGCACTAGTCAAGTGTTGAGTCTAGGTCTGGTTCAAAAGGGCATCGACTGCATGGGGTACTAACACCAACAATTTATGTGGCAAAACTATCCCTTCACTCTCACGTATGGACACAGGTGCTGCTGCAACTGAACGGAAGCACCCAGGCAATGCATGAGCAGCGGGATCAAGAACAGCTGAAAAATATGCACACCCATCTTTCACGTGTACATAGAGTGTAAAAGCCTTCATATAATCTGAAGTGCCTAACACTGGTACAGAGCAAAGAGCTTGACGTAACTGAAGAAAAGAATTCTGGCATCCAGTCGTCCATGGAAGGGGAATTGGAGTGTCTTTGGTCAGAAGTGCCAACAAGGGTTTAAAAATGTGTGAAAAACCTAATAAACATTGCCTACTAAAAGAAGTAAGACCAATGAATGCACAGACATCTTACTGAGTACAAGGCATGGGTGTGTATAAAATTGCTTGAATGCGATCTGGTGTAAGTGCACGCCTCTCCTTAGACAGAAGGTGACCTAGGTAGGTAACCTTCGGTCTACAATATTGCAATTTCTTCCGTGACACTTTGTGATGGTGTGAAGCAAGAAAGGAAAGCAAAGACGAAGTACACTTTTCACACTGTTCAGGCATATCGGCTGCCAACAATGAGAGCCACTCCTTCAGGCAAAGTGAAAGAATCAAGTTGTCTTTTCAATGCTTGGTTGTAAATACCAGGACTCTAGGTATGCCCTTGACGAGTTCTACAAAATCTGTACGACCGATTATTCATAGTGAAGCCAAACAAATATCGGCTATCAGGATGAATTGGAACTGAAAAGAAAGCATTCTTGAGGTCAATCACAGTGAATGTAGTTGCTGTCGGAGGAACTAAGGTGTCATTATGTCAGAAACCAAGGGGTATTGTGGTACTACAATCTTATTAACTTCTCGCAAATCAATGATGAATCTGTAAATCCTAGTGTCAGTGTCATTTTTCAAAATGGGAATAGGACTGTTGCAAATGTTATAAGTAACTTCTTCCACAACCCCCACTTCAATTTAATCATGGACAATGCGTACAAGTGCTTCTTCGCCTTCTTGAGAAATGTTGTATTGAGGCAAGCGTGGCAATGAAGCGTCCTCCTTGACACTAATATGTACTGGTGGATCAACCATTTGCCCTACATCGATGTCTGAAGTAGCCCACAAAGTACTAGGGAGTGAAGCTAATGCAATGTCCTCTTTAACAAGATAAGATCTCTCAATCACGGGGTAGTTGTCATTCAAAATAACACGTACATCTTCTGGAGAACATCGTATCGTAGCCCTGAAATACTTGAGCATATCAAGACCCACAATATTGTCCGGTGTGTTCGGAGAAAGCAAAAATGGACATGGAGCAGTAAATTTGTCAACATGAAATGCAAGTGGTTGTGACAGTGGGCTAAGTGAAGGTGTTCCATCGAATTCTATTGATATAATGGTTAAGCCAGATAGGGGAGCACTTGGAACCAATTGTTTAGATAAGGCGCTAGGAGTAGCTCCTGTATCAACCAGAAACCGATTAGTAGAACCCAAAAAAAAGAAAGAGCTAGCAACGCTCCAAGAGAAATCTTCTCGATTGTTAGATCTTTCACGGATCCCCAAGCTCTTATTCGAAAGCAGCAAGCCTCTCAAAAACTCTGTTCTCAACTCTCAGAGTTCTTTGAGGATAAGATTGCCCAGATCCATGCATCCTTCCCGATAAGTGGTGAAACTGAGTTGCCCACGGCAATGGCCGGGCCCCACATTGCTAGCCCCACCCTCACAGAATTTGCAGAAATTCCCCTTGAGACTTCCTATCTAGAGCTACTCAGATGTAAGTCAGGCAGCCCTGGAGACCCATGGCCCGCTAAACACTATAAAGGGCTGGCCTCCTTTCTCAACCCTTACCGTAACTCTATTTGGAACACCTCCTTAAGCTCGGGGGTTTACCCGGAGGCCTGAAAACATGCGTTTCTAGTCCCTATTTGAAAAAAGGCCAACGCAGATCCTGAGAACCCGGCTAATTATAGGCCGATATCCCTTCTCCCTGCTCCGGCCAAGATCCTAGAAAGGCTAGCCCAACAGCAAATCACACGCTATATTGAGAATAATGGACTCTATCACGATTCCCAATATGGTATCCGCAAGGGCTATAGCACGGAGTCGGCCCTCATTGAGATGGCAGACTCAATGCGCTGGACATTGGATCAGGGATCGAGGGCGGTGTTGGTGCTGCTGGATTTATCAGCAGTATTCGACACTGTCTCTCACTCCCTACTACTAAATAGACTGAGGGAGATTGGAATTCAGGGCAAGGTCCTTAATTGGCTAGGCTCATTCTTATCCAATCGGTCACAACAGGTCCATACTCCCCCCCTTTCACCTCTACTCCTAGACCATTGAAATGGGGAGTGCCCCAGGGCTCCTCTCTAAGCCCCCTTTTGTTTAATGTTTATTTTTCCCCTCTGGCTAACTTGATCTCCTGTACGGGAATTAAAATGACGTCCTACGCGGACGATATACAGCTTCTCTTCACATTTGATGAACCTTCCCTTAATGCCTTTGAACCCCTCAAAACCTGTATGAGAGACATTGCTAAATGGATGGACCTCAATTTTTTACGACTAAATGCAGGGAAAACTGAGGTGCTCTTTTTTAATCAGCCCTCCCCACTTAGTTCGAACCTATGGTGGCCGGAAGAACTGAGCCAAGCCCCCACTCCGAAAGATTCCGTTAGGAACCTAGGAGTGCGTTGGGATGAAAAATTATCATTTGAAAACCAGGTCCATGCAGTCTCAGCCGCCTGCTATTCTAAGATGAGAACCCTAAAGAAACTAATACATTTTCTCCCACCCGCAAATAGAAAAACCATTGTCCATGCCCTAATCATTTCTCATCTTGATTATGCCAACGGATTGTACCTAGGCCTGACTAAAGGCCTCTGCCTAAAACTTCAATTGGTACAAAATGCCGCCGCACGGTTAATTGGAGGCCTCACTCGTAGGCAGCACATTACCCCCTATCTGAGGGAATTGCACTGGTTACCCATGAGCAAACGAATAGAGTTCAAGGCTTTGACACTGGCCTATCGCTCCACCAAGGGCCTTGGGTCTGCCCATCTACGCTCCACTCTACGGCCTTACTGCAACTCGAGAGCCCTTCGATCTAACACCAAACTCCTGCTGGCCACCCCAAGATTCAAAAGAGCGCGAGCCGGGGGCAGAACCTTTGAGCTGGGAGCCGCTCAAAGATGGAATAAACTGCCCCTAGATCTGCGTCAGAGTACCTCTGAACGTGAATTTCGCAAATCCTTGAAGACCTTCCTATTCTGCCAGTAATTCTCTGTTTCAGAGCCCGTTTTTCAATCCATTCAGCGCCGGGACACCCCGTTGGGGTAGCCGTGCGCTCTACAAATGACACTATAATAATAATAATAAAACATGTGCTGTAACATAGAGACCCTTCTGATCTACTGGAACTTCAACTGATTCCTTACCCCATCCTAGGCAGTCCTATGCATAAGCTGAATCCTTCAAATCAGACGGCAAATAGTCAGACATTTGATATTGGTTCCATCTATTGAAAATGTTAAAACCATTCTGTCCACGCATATTAGTATCAAACCTAGCACGATCATCCGTGCTTCCTCTAGGCCCTAAATATCCTGAACAATTTCTCATTTGTCCCCGTCCTTTTGGATACTGCTGGGCACGCAAATCCTGGACAATCGGCAGTCCAATGCCCAAATTTCTTACAGCACGCAAACTGGTTAGAAGACAAAGTCGGACGAGCATAAGGAGGAAAAGACGGACCATAAGACACACGTCCACCCTTGTCACCACCTCTAGAGGGCGGACCATAAGCCTGAGCTAACATAATCTTCATTTTTAACTCCTTCGTCTTTTTATCCTCATTACCCTTTGCTTTTAATTCCTGCTGTTCATAATACTGAGCCATAGTCAAAAGAGAAACCGGAGAAGAGGTAGTCTATGAACTCTCATTGGCCTTTAGGCGACAAGCTATTCCTGGCAACAGGTTGGCATACATATTTATTGACAAACAGATGCCTGCCCATGCCATCTGTCAATGACTGGCTACTAAAATCGTGGAATGCCTACTTAAAACGTGTAAAGAAGTCAAAAACCGATTCATCTGTCTTTTGCTTCCAAGATGCTAATACAGTCCAGTCTATCTTTTTAGGGGGAATAATCGTCTTTAACTTAACTAATATAGCTGATCGAAGATCTAAAATTACCTTATATGGTTTCTGTACGGGTTCCCTTTCTACGTCCAATTGTTCTAAATCTTTCCATCTTGCCCCAAAAGACGCACAATCATCAACTTTACGAACAGTTCTCCACATATCAGGGGGTAATATCAATTCAAAAAACTTATCGATATCAGGCAGAGACATGGTTCAAGAGCTAATAGCACCCTCAACTTCCTCATAAAAAGTGGCTGGATTTTTCCGTGGATCGGGCAATGCAGATTTAAGAGCCATAACATCCGCTCTATTTCAAGGAGTGTAAACCCAATTATAAATAAAATAACCCTTTGCATCAATGGAATTCTTATCATCATCTGTTTCCGTACCTCTAGGAGGAACATACAAAGGTGTGGCTTCCCGCATAGGTCTCACGTGAACTACTACATTCTTATCTGTTTCGGAGATAGAAGCCTGCGTTCCCTTGGTCTGGGATGTTTATGCAGCTGCGTCAGCTGTCTTTTTCTCGTCTTGCAAACGGACTGCCTCAGCACGCAATTTAACCAAACGTCTGATTGTGTCAGCCAGCTGAGAGAAGACAAAAAGACCATCACGCATTTGCTTAAAATCAACCTCTATATCATCAGGTTCCAACTCTCCAGAATGTTTCCTAAATTGCTCAATGATTTCTGCGGCGAATACCTCAGTAAAATATATTTGCTCCCTTTCCTGCCAGTTTTTCATGTTATCTATAAGTTCAGAAGCAGGAGCAGTACCACAAACGGCTTTGCGAGCAGAGGATCTAAGGTCAGCCGCATGTTCAGCGGTCAACATAGAACAAGTTTCCCGTAATTTCTCTTGCTCTGTAGCAGAGTCCTCATCTGACTCATGAGGAAGGAAAAGTATACGGAGGCGGAAAACGGTCTAGGAAAAGGAGATCATCTTGTGGTTTATTAAGGATAGGATAAAGGGGTCGCCGAACAGCGTATTGGCAAGTTACCTGTAAATGACGCCCCCTATATTGTTTCTCTTTAATTTCTTTAATTTCTTTATTTTTCATTTGTAATGCTTTCACATGAATAATTTTTCGTTGTTCTTTTTCGATCAAGGCTTGCTCTCGCTTCATTCGTTCACGCACCTTTTTCTCCCACATTCGTACAGAGTCAAACATATCTTGCCTAGTCTTTCACCTAAACATACATTGTTCCACATACTGAATCTTTCGTAAATCAAATGACCCATGCATTGGCCAACACAACTTAGGATCCTTAATAGTATATTTATTCCATAGCATGCTGTACATTATAGAAGAAATACCATATTTAATATACATATCCCTATTAGGCGTCCCCTCCGGGGGGGGCGGTTGTGTCTCATCGAGTCTCATCCTGGTACCACCACAAAAGCAACACACTCTACAAAGTGTGCTAGAAACAGGCATGCCAAAAATAGTGCAATATATGCAGTATTATGCGCAAAGTAGCACTTAAATCACGTTGTGCCATTAAAACCTTATACAAAGTAGAGACAATTCTCCTCATTACCTGCCTATATAAATTGCAATTTATATATACCCAAATCTCAAAATTCCAAAATTGGCCAATACAAATTCCAAACCAAACAGCAAGCGTCGCATCAAACGACCTTACCAAGCCCAAGTGTCCAGATTCCAACTGCCAAGTTCTTGAATCGACCAAATGTTCACTGCACGGTGAATCAACAGAAGAGATCTCAGTCGAGGACCGGCACCACCTGGAGGGTCAGATCAGAAAGAGAGGAAAAACGCTGTGGTTGCCAAGACGCGTATCTCCTTGGGCAGGGATCGTCCGCAGCGAGATTCCAATCCTTCGTTTCAACCACTCCTTCGGGCATCCGAGTCGCCGATAAGCCCCACTGGTTGGGCGCCAATTTGTCGTGGTGAGCCTCAGCTAGGCCTACCAGTGCCAGGGGTTCGCCCTTCTCTGCACAAGTCCTCAGAACCATAGAATAGCAGTTGGCACGGAAACTGGAATATAAAACAAAGTATTTATAAACCTCATGAGGTAGAAGTACATTCACACAACTCCGTTCGGTAGTGTATGAAGTAGCACACTGAACAGAAGGAACAAGGTCATTTTATACCCACACAGGGGCTCAGAAGAAGGCGGTACAAGTACAGAAGAGAAAGTTTACATACATAAAAGGTCATACAGAAATGCACAGTCAACAGTAGGGCGGAGCTTAGCAGTTTGCTAATTGCAGTAAAAATACCCTGACAGTTACAGACTAAGACATATGTGAACAGTTGCAGTGTCTTCTGCACAAGTGCAGAGTAGCATAATCTAAATATAGTCTGTTCATAAGCAGAGTACAGGAGGAAACAACAGCAAGGAAGGACAGAGCACATGGTGAGCACATGGCAGACAAGATGGCTGCTGAAAACAAGATGGCTTCAGCTAAATGCTAACCCTGATCGCGGCCAAATTACAGCATACTGCCACTCCACCCATATGTGTCATGTTGCCCACCACTACTGCCACCCCACCCATAGGGGCATGTTGCCCACCACTACTTCCACCCCCACCCATAGGGGCATGTTGCCTATCACTACTGCCACCCCACCCATATGTGTCATGATGCCCACCACTACTGCCACCCCACCCATAGGGGCTTGTTGCCCACCACTACTGCCACCCCCACCCATAGGGCATGTTGCCCACCACTACTGCCACCCCAACCATATGTGTCATGTTGCCCACCACTATTGCTACCCCCACCCATAGGGGCATGTTGCCTATCACTACTGCCACCCAACCCATATGTGTCCTGTTGCCCACCACTACTGCCACCCCACCCATAGGGGCATGTTGCCCACCACTACTGCCACCCCACCAATAGGGGCATGTTGGCCACTACTACTGCAACCCCCACCCATATGTGTCATGTCGCCCTCCACTACTGCCACCCCACCCATAGGGGCATGTTGTCCACCACTACTGCCACACCCACACATAGGGGTATGTTGCCTATGCCCACTGCCACCCCACCCATATGTTTCATGTTGCCCACCACTAATGCCACCCCCACCGATAGGGGCATGTTGCCCACCACTACTGCTACCCCCACCCATAGGGGCATGTTGCCTATCACTACTGCCACCCCACCCATATGTGCCATGTCACCCACCACTACTGCCACCCCACCCATAGGGGCATGTTGGCCACCACTACTGCCACCCCCACCCATAGGGGTATGTTGCCTATCACTACTGCCACCCCACCTATATATGTCATGTTGCCCAGCACTACTGCCACCCCAGCCCATAGGGGCATGTTACCCACCACTAGTGCCACCCCCACCCGTAGGGGTCTGTGTGTCTAACAACCTTGACACCCCCACCCACAGGATGGGTGATGCGCCACACATCCATCATACATCAACCTCAGGTATGTCAGCCAAATACATTCCCCATAACATCATGACAACAGTGTGTAGTGTTTGACAAATACCCCCAACAGTAAATATGAGTTACAACACACAATGTAACTACCATCACATGTGTGACCAACACCAGAGTGTGGGCTACACAAGCCAAGCTTCTCAATAGCACGGTGCCAATGTGCTCCAAATCCACATCACTGTGTAGATCCTATGAAAAATGTGTGGGCACAAACTGCAGCAAAAGGTGAGCATTGTGGCAAAGGTTGTACATCCCCCCATCATCACAGTGACCTAAAGGTAAGTGTCATCATGGAAATAGCTTCAAATGCCAAACAGCATGTATGAGTCCAGGTCGCAGAACATGACACACATTCTGTGCCAAAGTAGTGGTTGTGTCACATACCCACTGAGTTGTGGTGAGGCAAACAGTGCTGTGAAAACGCAACATACACTCGGCCAGGTGCAGACAAGCAACACCCATGGGGCCTGACATTGCATACAGTGTACAATTACACAAAAGCAGAAGTGACCATCATAATGCATACACACATCTTGAAACTAGACACACAAAGCAATACATCCTGTGTAGACTGTAGGTGGCAGTCCACAAAATCCAATTCGATGGCAGCAATGGGACAGGACAACCAGGAACAATGTGCAGAATGATGACATATGACTCATAGGGACAGCAGGTAAAATAAACTAAACAACATCCAGACAATTGGCCACAACAGCAAAACCAATGCACTGGTGCAGATGCACAAACAGCAACAGACAACCTCACACTGCACACCTCACACAGCATGCGGGTGTGTGTGTCTCAGTATCCCCAGGCAACTACACAACACATGAGGGTGACTGAACCACAATGACACAGATGTGGACACAGTGCCACACAAAAGTAAGCCATCAATTGTGCACCCCTTAATGGGCAATCAGGCAGCGTGATATGATAGGGATACCAACAGACACATTTGACACAAGCTGGAATGAACATCAACTGAAACAGCATGAGACAGACACACAACAGCACTACCCCCAGGGACCATATATTGGGATGACACAGGCCTGCATGAAAGGTCCACAGTGATGTCAAAGGGGGATGTCGTGCAAACTGGGAAACACAGCCCAGTGTCCTGTGACACAAACGTACATCACACCTACACAAACACCAATCACTCAGCATGGCACGTCAACCAGGGACAAAAGGGAGGAGCCAGGGGCCCAGTCATGCAACAATTCACATCTGTCCACCCTCAACACCACACACCCTGAACTGCACTGATGTGCATCACTGAAGCACACATGGACCAGTAACATTGCATGTGCACCCGTGATAAACACAGTAATGTTGTAAGGATCTAAGGTGCACAGACTTATCACACAAGGGCAGTCTACAAACACGGTGAATGACAGACACACTGCACAGTATGCAGTACATGGCCATGACATCAGACATCCATTGACCTTAGCAAGCCCTGACACAGTCCCAGTCCCTTCAGTGCAGAAGCCAACTAGAACCACAAGGCACACATGCAGAAACCTGCCAATATTACACCTCTGAACCTGATGGGTGGGAGCAGACCCACACACACACACACATGTCTGAATCACTGAAAGGTACCACCAATGGACATCTACATAATATTGCAAACAAACAAGTGTGCAGGGTGCCCTGACTGTGTAACCTCTGCGTCTGACCACAACATCACCACTCAGAACTGACAAATCCTAATGATGACACACACATGAGCAGTAGTGTGTCAAGCACACACATATCTGGGAGACCCAGACAAAGATGTGTGATGAACACAGGAGAACTCAGTAAGCATCACCAACACCAACTTATGAAGGGAACATAGCCTGTGTAGAAAAAGGGATGGGAACACACACAGACATGCCCACACAAGACACACCATGGGCACAGGCAATGTCACTGAACAACACACTAACTATATGGGACTCAACTCCTGTAGAAGCACGTCTGTGCCAAACACAGTTCCAGCAGCTCACAGTCATGTCAGCACAACACTGGTACAGTCACCCATCATGTACCACCCAATGTAGGCACTGGTCACATCCGCCTGGGTACAGTACTGTCCCTTAAGTCATCTGCACAGACACAATACATATGTCTACCAAGTTTCACAGAGGACACAGTTGACTCCTACACCAATGATGCCCACACATGCATGTCCAGTGGAGATGGGCCCACAGTCAGGGTAATAGACAAATTGTACAACATGAAGCACATCATATGTGCATGGGTGCAAGCCACAGATGTGGCCATGAAAATGAAATGTGAACATTCCTGTGCTAAATTAGTTAATCATGAGACACCCAGTTAGCTGCAAAGGATGACATGGATACCAAACAGAACAGGATACATATCTCATGGACCTCATGGAGTACATCACATCAACACCTGAGTATCCAACATTGGAAATCCGGCATCATCACAGCAAGGTCATGGTAAACATCATCAACATAATGTACAGCTAAATCAAATGCACAAGGATAACTAAAAAGGCTTTATTCAGCAAATTCAAAACTGAAAGGAAAAGTCCAGAAAAAGACAAAGGCCAATGTCCTGTCAAAATCCAAAGTCCAAATAGGGTGTGAGTGACACCTGTCACCCGTTGCTTGCCTGTACTGCTAAGGACTGGGGAAATCCACAATGAGGGGCATACGTAAGGGCAGGCCAGGCACTGCAGGGACAAGATCAGGGCTCAGCAGAAGGAGGCTGTGAAGGAGTGGTGGGTGCAGAAGAGTCACTGGCAACTGCAGTGGAGGTGTCTGACATGGTGTGTGCCATCACAACTGTGGGGCACAACTCTGATGGGGTAGGTGCCGGAACCACTGCAGTGGGCAGGTCAGGTGTAGTGGACAGGGTCCCCACTGCAGTGCCCATGTCAGACTGGGTGGTCGTGGACTAACTCCATGGGAGCGGAAAGGGGTTCAGGTGAGGTCGGCAGGACAGCTGGGGGGGGGGGGGCACAGTCCTCACAACAGTTGCATAAACAGACAGACTGGTGGTAGTGTCAGTGGAAGAGCAAGCGGGAGTTGGGGAGGGCCTGAGCATTTTGGGGATGATGTATCTGTGGGTGGGGAAACCTGGGACAGGTAGGGGCGGGGGAACATGTGGAGTGCTGACCTCGGGGATGGAGCAAGGAGACTGTGCAGTGGAGCTGTGGGGTGGGGGAGGGGTCTTGCTCTTCCGGGTACGGGGTGACTTGCGGGTGGGGGCCTGTCTGCCTGCACCTGGGGGAGGGTGTCCGGGTATGAGGGGCACTTCCCTCTGTGTGTGGGGACTTCCTCTTCCCCCTGTAGTCTGGATCTGCTGGATCAGATGGGAAGAGGCCAAGGTCAACCAGGAAGAGCTTCTTTGGTGATGGGGTTGCTGGTGAGGCAAGGGAAGGGCTCTTGGAGGGAGAGGGATCGGAGGACTGTGGAATGGTTGTTGATGCTTGTTTGTGAGTTTGCAAACCATCCCTTGGGAGTGTGGTATCAGTCCCCGGACTTTGCTTGTGTGCACGTCTTGACTTTGGTTTGGGTGATTGTGTGCTGTCTTTGTGTGTGTGTTTGGGTGACTGTGCCGGTGTGTGTGCTAGGGACAGTTAGGGTGCTAGGACTTGTTGATGGGGCAGAGGCAGAAGGGGTGAGGGACTGTTTGAGGAGGGATACTGCTGCCGTCAGGGAGGAGGCCATGGACTGATTGGTCCTCTGTAGGGCAGACATGCCCGATGAGATGCCCTCCATGAACGACACCAGTTGTATCAACAGACTAGTGTGAGCATGGAGGACACTCAGCATGATTGCGGCGATCCAAGATGGCGGAGTGAGGACGCCGGTGGATGGTAGCTACGTTGGAGGCTCCACTTTCCCTACTGATGGACATTCAGCGTACGACAAAATTGCACTTTTGAGAGTGCGAAAACTAGCAGGAAAAAGAAGCTTACCATTGGGGCAGCAATTATTTTTTCGCTGCAACGGTGGTGAATGTGAAATCCCGGCGAATGCTCTGGTTGCTCCCAAACTTTTTGTGGATCGCTCACCGCACAATTCCAAGGCTGGTCAGCAGGTCGGTGCTTGGCTGGTCAGGGCTGCGACGGCGATCTTCGGCCATCCTGACCTCTTTCACAGGCTTGCAGCTGAAGCTCTGAGGGATGGCGCCGAAAATTGTGTTGAGGAGTCCCCGCGCCGCCAAGAATGCATTGGAGACGGTGGCGGTCTCTCCCACCACACCTGCTGCGGCTTTAGCGGTGTCAGCGACCTCAGTGGTTCCAGCGTTGTTTTCTGGTCCGACTATGACCGCGAGTGATTCCATTGATGCGGCAGGTAGGCTTGCTGCTGTTCCATCTGGAGGAGCTAATCCACTGCCTATGGGTAAGCAGGTGCTTCGTCCTCCAACCCTGCTAATTTCGGGTGGCATAACCAATACTGGCATTTTGAAGGAAAACAGTTTGGTTGATACAGCTGCAGTTGCGGTCTTAGGGAGCATCAAAGCTGTTGCTTCTATAGAGAAACCAGTGTCCTCAGCGTCTGAACACGGCGATGCAACGGAAGAGCATGAAAGGTCGAATATTAACAATGATAATGCCGCTGTTGAGGGCAGGTTGGGGCCGGTTTTGGAGCCTATTTCCTCGGAGTCTTTAAATCCTGCCAATTCAGAATTTATTGATCCATCAATGATGGGTGATAGTGATGTACGTACTGTCTCCATAATGAGTGAGGAGAGTGTGGAGGAGGTCGGTGAAGAGGGCTCCAAAGGAGAATATGAACAGGATGTTGATGAAGAGTTTACTAATTCCGTATCGGATAGAAGGGTAGAAGGAATAAATCCAAATCTAAGTCCAAGTCTAAAGGTAAAAACAAAAGAGGGAAAGTTTCTGCTACTGTTAATACACCGGCAATAATCAATCCTTCTACCTCTAGAAAGATATCTATTGAAAATAGCCCTCTAAGGAAGTGAATTCAGGCAAAGGGACTTGTGAAAAGTATGACTTTACGGTTGTCAGGTACAAGCCCCACGGACCTTGGTTGCATGAATAACCGTCCTGGCCCACTGGAGCATTCCTCTCTTAACTTTACTCTCAATACTCCTCTGTTGCCTTCCGTTAATACTACTTTGTCATCATCACTCGCGCCACTTTTTTCAACTGGTTCTTGTCCAACTTCCATTACCTTGCCCACTGTGTTGGTATCTTTAGGCGCTGTAAGTGAAGCAGGCGAAGTTACAGTGAGTAACAGCAATAATACTTCTATATCAAAATCTCTTACTCTTACCTCCCCTGTCTCAATTCCATCTGCGCAAGTGCCTGGGTCGGTCCCTGTGATATCTGATACATCTGACGCAGCTATAGTGAGGATGCATGAACAAGAAGCTAATATCTCCCCGGTTGACATTATCTTGCAAACCCTAACAAGTCATCGTTTAGAAGCACAAGAACATTTCCTGCAGCTGTGAGAGGACAACAGCAAACTGCAGAACTCTTTGCAAGAAATGACGCTTAAACTAGGGGGGTGTCACAAGATATAGAGGAATTACAACATAGGGTGGTAAATATAGAAGAAGGGTCACTCGCACTGAATTTGCTGTGAGTCAACATGATGCTCAGATCATTTCTTTACAATTGAAGGTTGAGGATTTAGAAAGTCGACAAAGGAGGTTAAATTTGTGACTTTTTGGGATCCCGGAAGGCTCAGAAGGGTCAGATTCCAGGTCTTATCTGGTTAAGCTGTTTCAAAAGGCCTTCCCAGATCTTTCCGACTGGGATTGGGATTCCCAACTTCAAAGAGCCCATCGTTTACCACTAATTCAGAGGAACAAGAAGAGTAAATTTCCTCGTCCCTTTCTTATTTGCTTTGGTAATTTTTTACTAAGGCAAGCAGTAGCACTGAAAGCACGCCCTAATTCCCCTGGTTTTTTTGAGAATCCCTCCCTTTTTGTTCGTTCTGATCTCAGTAAAGCCACTATGGACAGACGGTGGAAATTGCGCAAATTCATTGGCCCATTTAAATCTAAGGGGGGGCAAGTGTTCCTGCAAGAACCTGCCTGCATCAAAGTTATTAAAGGTGGTCACACATATTTTTTCACCAATGAAAAAGAAGCTGAGACAGCACTTTCAAAATGTGTTTAGTTTGTCTTTCTAGATGAGGGAGATAAACTCAGATGTGTAATTAAGGGGCTAGATTTTTTTTCTTTCTCTTTTTCTTTTTTCTGCTAAGACAAATGTTCTCCGTCAGTAGGGTGGAGGGGTCGGTCCTCGGCTATCATCCCTAGTGGCTGCCCATCCAGCGGCTGCAGAGTTTGGAGGGGTGTCCCCCTCCTTGGAGGTTGGGGGAACGGGGGGTGGGGGGTGGGTGTTCCAGGTTCTCCGCAGGGTGGTGTTGTGTTTGGGGTAAAAAGTTTCTGGAAAAAAACAACTTAAGAGGGATACATGTTGGAAAGGTTAAAAAGGAGCTAAATCTACCTTTTTTTTTAATTGAAGCATTATAACTGTTTAAACAATTTTTTTGAATGTATAAGTTAAGATGTTTGGCATGGAATGTTGCCGGGTTAAATAGCAAGAACAAAAGACGTCTAGTATCAGAAGAGTTAAGATAGTATAACTCACATTTTGCTTTTTTATCTGAAACCCACATCGTCCATAAAGATAAGAAGCTACTGGGTCAACTTGGTTATGAGGTTATAATCTGTTCTGCTCTGAGTGCTTCAATCAGAGGAGTTGCGATTCCTATAAAGCCAGACGATTTAGAACAGAAATTCTCAAAACTGCTTATGATAAAGATGGAAGATGGGCTATTGCGCAACTAAGTATTGAAAAATATAAATATGTGTTTTGTGTGGTATATGGACCGAACTTGGATGAATCTATTGTTTTTGATCGTTTAAATGTAGAGCTTTTGAATTGGGAGGGGGACCTTATTATAATGGGGGATTTTAATTGTATTATGGATTATCAAAGGGACACCACAAGACAAGGGGCTTTTCAACGCATGCGTAAATCAAGGGCTTCAATTTCAGAAATTTGCCGTATTCATAATATCAGGGACATTTGGCGCAGTATCTATCCTAACATTGCTGGTTACACATACTATTCTGCGCCTCATAAACTGTGTTCCCGCATCGATATGGCTTTGGCTACTGACAACTTATTGAAAACAAGCTCTATTGAGGTATGCCCCGAGTCTCCTCAGATCATAATCCCATCGTGCTTACATTTTCCACCCAACAAATCTGCCCTGGTCCTAGGCTATTCTCCTTTCCCAGGTGTTTATTGTCAGATCTTACGTTTATAACCCAGCTTAAAATTCATCTTATAGAATTCATCAGATATAATCTTAATTCTACTTCATGTATAATGATCTGGGATGCTTGTAAGGCCAGTATCAGGGGGTTCACTCAGGAATTTGTTTATAGACAAAATTCTGAACGATGCAAAATGAATAAATTACTGACATCTAATATCACATTACAAGAATTATTGTTGGCTGATGCGCTGCGTTTAAACTCTCCTGATACTACTGAATTAGGTTTGAAATTGGGACAGCTAAAAGCAACTTTAAAAACAATACTTTTTCAAAAAAGCAGTGCTAAATTACACAAATTTAAAATAGCCCAATATGAGAGTGGAGATAAGATTGGAAAAATCTTGGCTTATAAAGTAGCGGACGATAGAGCTAATACCGTGATTAAGAATATTCGAGGCCCCGATAATACAGTATATGATCAACCAGCAGAGATATTAGAACAATTTGTGGATTTCTATCGTACTCTATATACTCCGGAGACCTATCCCAGTTTAGCCATCATACAGGATTATTTAGAGGAGAATATTAAAAATACTAGAAATACCTCGGAATTAGATAAATTATCAGAAAATATTACCTTGTTGGAGGTTAGACATGCTATTATTTATTTACCTTCAGGAAAAGCTGCAGGGTAGGATACCATTCCAGTAGAGGTATATAAAATATGTATTGAGGAACTATCACCTTTGCTACTTCAAGTTATTCAATTTATCGGGGTAAGTGGGAAAGCTCCTAATTATTGGAATATGGCCAAAATAATTTTTTTTCTTAAAAATTAAAAAGGGTAAACCTACTGAAGAATGTGGATCATACAGGCCCATTTCTCTTATTAATACCGATGCTAAAGTGTTTGCCAAAATTTTAGCTACCCGTCTGGCTCCACTTTTGCCCAAGATTGTCAGTCCGCAGCAACATGGGTTTGTGATGGGGAGGGACACCACAACCCACGTTAATATGGCCATAACGGCATTTGCCATAGCGGAATCCACCCCACTCGGTATGATTTTATTAGACGCCGAGAAGGCTTTCGACCGAGTGGGGTGGGATTATCTCTGGTCTGTTATGACGAATTTGGGGTTTAGTGGTCAATTTGTTAGATGGATAAGGGCACTGTATGATAATCCTGTAGCCAGTATTAGTTATGCTGGGTTGACTTCTTCTACGTTTATCATTTCTCAGGATACCCATCAGGGGTGCCCTTTATCACCCTTAATATTTGCTCTTTCAATGGAGCCTTTTTTATATGCCCTACAGATACAATCCCGAATTACTCCCTTTAGCTTCGGCCCTCAATCTTTGAAAATTACTGCCTATGCCGACGACATTGCTATTTACTCTTACGATGTCGTAGAGGCATTACAAGGGATAACGACTGAGGCCTGAAGATTTGGATTGGTATCCGGCTAGAAATTAAAAATAAACAAAACACAAATTGTTGCTTACTACGAACCATTCGTTAAGGTTTCTTAGATTTGTAAATTTGCCACCTATTTGGGTGTTAAAATTGCTTCTAAAATACAGGATATAACCTCTATTAATTATGATGCTCTAATGAAAACAAGTATTCTGTCTTTAAAAAAATGGCATAAACTTCCTCTGAATATAATTGGTAGAATTAATTTGATTAAAAAGAAAATGCTCCCCAAATTTCTTTATTTATTTTGATCTATCCCTTTAGCACTTAGTAATTCTTTTTTTAAGAAGCTGGATGGGATATTTAGCAGCTTTATCTGGGGATACAGGAAAGCACGTAGGTCTATGTTGTTACTTAAAAATTCTCTAGATAACGGCGGGCTTAACTTTCCCGATTTTAAATGATATTTTTGGGCTACTTTCTTAGGGCGTCTACGTTCTTTGCTCAATATGGATAACCTACTTTATTTTCACTTAATTATGTTAAATTTGATTCTAAAATGTTTTTGCTAAGACTTAATGATCCTAATTACTTTAAGAGGGTGAAATTTAAGACCGCTAGAGATACTGCCAAGATCTGGTTTAATATTTTAGCATTTTGTAAAACCTCTTTCTTTCATCCTAAATTACGACTTTGGGGAAATCCGGGCCTTACTGGAATCTTTAATGACGGTATGGCTTACATATGGTTTGCTCAAGGCATTAACACATTGGGGGATTTATACGGCACCCAAGGTTTCTTAGACTTTGAGACTCTTAAAATTTTATATAATTTGACAGAGCCAATGAGATTCAAGTATATTCAAATACATGACTTCTTAATACGCAAGACTAAATTATGTGAGATCTCTGACTCTGAAATCTGAAACTGTTTATATTCATCTAAGAATAAATCTTTAATTAGCAACGGCTACGGGTGCCTTAGTGCTTATAAAACTAATGACTGTTTAAAATTAGCGGAGAAATGGAGCATTAAGATGAGTTTGAACATAACCCCAAGTCAGATAGCTGCCTCTTTTTCTAATATTAATAGACTTGTTCAATCTTCAAGTTTAAGATTACAACAATTTAAAATTACATGTATGCTATATCATACACCTGAAAAGATTTCTAAATGGTCCTCTAATATTTCTTTTCGTTATCGTACCAAATGTCCCAAATGTGATTTAGTACCAGCAGACCTCGAACACATGCTGTTTTCCTGTCTGGTTTTGAGTGAGTTTTGGTTTGCATTAGACAAGGTATTGAAAATTAAATGGATAAATACAGTTTTTCTTATGGCCTTAACAGTATTGTTAGATATACATTCTGTTACTTTGCCACAGCAAGCTTTGGTTACAATACTGTTGTCCTGTGCAAAACTAACCGTAGCTAGAGCATGGATCTCCCCTAAACTCCCTCACATCATGGAATGGTGGTCATTAGTAAACGAAATATATATTATGGAGATAGCCCTTGCAAAGCTTAGAGGTGTATGTTCATTAATCAAATTTGATAGAATCTGGGGTAACTTCATTTGAAATATATTACATTTTTTGGCTTTTTATTGATTTGGTTAAACACTCTGCAATATCCCGGTTCTGTGGTTATTATTTTTTGTTTTGTTTCATTCAAAATGTAAACATGTATTATGAATTTTTTGTATTTCTATTCTGCTATATTGTTTCAATTAATTGTATTATTATGTTTTTTCTTCTACCCTCTTGAGTTGTCAATAAAAAATAAAAAAAGGAGGACACTCAGCATTGATATCTGCCCTAGATGGATCTGTTTAAGCATGTCCACAGACTCCACACTCAGGGCAGCAGGGGACACAGGGGCAATGGGTGCTGTGCCTGGCATGAAGGAGACATGCTTCCGAACACGGGAGCTGCCACGGACCTCTGGGATGGGAGCCGAGGGGAGGGTGGTGGTGGTGGCAGGAACAGCCTCACTATCTGTGGTTTGCTGGCTGCTGACATCTGCCCCCACAAGGGAGTCATCCTCTGAGCTGCTGTGGTCCTCAGCTGAGGTGGATGGTCCTGAGGACTGCTCGGTGTGGCACCCCTCACCCTTCGTGCCACTGGGTCCCTCCGACTCCTCGGATGCTGGCTCAGGCAGGCTCTGCGGCTCCTCCAGTTCCATGGCGCTGTCTCCTCCTGTGCCTGTGGATGTATCTACATATGATTAGGAAAACAAGACCTGCATTAGTCGCCTGCACTGACTGCACACAAGACAGTGATTACAGCACATTACAGGGCATGCACTGGGATTGTCAACTGATAATTGCTCAAACTGCCCACACTGGTGTACATAAGGCAATAGCCAGTCTGAGCATCAACAGTGGCACCCATATCCCTTCTGTTGTACCCATATGTCTGTTGCATCTTGGCTGATAATACCCCAAAGTGCACACATGCACCACCTACACAGTTGTTGGAAATGCAAGTGACCATGTAGAAGTTTGTTACTATACACACACATCACATCACATGCCACTCACTCAGTACAGGTGTCAGGATGGATGGATGGCCAGAGTCACATTTCACAATCTTATGTTGCCTAGAAGCACCAAACACAATGATGTCCTCATGTCCTGATTGCCAATGACACAATGGGGTGCATGGAGCACCTTTGACTCCAATGCAGGATCCCTCTTAGCAAGTCCCTGCCCTGGCACAGGCATGCATGGTAAGTCAGTCTTTACTGCCACATGTCAAAGAGGCAGGGCATCCGGACAACATCAGTCTGCACTGTGTCACAATCATGGATCATGCTCATAGCAAACTCTGCAGCTGACAAGTGCACTTGACCATCCCCTGCCAAAAACTTCTTTTGGACTATGATGAACCCACATAACTACAATCAGACATATGAGTGACTGCAAACACAACTACCTGAACATGAGCACCTCACAGTCTGCTGCGAATGTGACACAGCTGCATGGAAGTCACTGTTGCATACAGCATTGTGCACAGTCAAGTATCGTCCCCATAGTCACTTCTCAATGTCCTGCTGACACTAAGATCGGATCACTGACATAATATAGAATGACAAAATATAGACTTACCAAAATATAGTCACCAAAATATAGAATGCCAAAATATCGAATTCCTGTCTACAAACAGGTAAGTACAAAAATATCGAATCCAAAATATAGTCTGTAAAAAATATAGTCAGTCAAAATATGGAATTTTTTTAAATGTCTTAAAAGTAATTTAAAATTAATGAAATAATAAATATAATTAACTAAAACATACTTAAAAATACTCAAATAACCTTAAAATAAGGATATAATTAATTTAAGTTATTAATAAAAAATTTACAATATTTTACCGTAGGATAGCAGGAGGGTAACATTTAATATTACCACTCCAGTGAGTGCAACAGTAGGGAAAGCGTTGGATAGTGTAGGGGTAAAAAATACTATTCCCACTCCAGTGAGTGCAACAGTAGGGAAAGTGTTAGATAGCGTAGGGGTAAAAAATACTATTCCCACTCCAGAGAGTGCAACGGTAGGGAAAGCGTTGGATAGCGTAGGGGTAAAAATTACTATTCCCACTCCAGAGAGTGCAACAGTAGGGAAAGCGTTGGATAGCGTAGGGGTAAAAAATACTATTCCCACTCCAGTGAGTACAACAGTAGGGAAAGCATTGGATAGCGTAAGGGTAAAAATTACTATTCCCACTCCAGAGAGTGCAACAGTAGGGAAAGCGTTGGATAGCGGGAGGGTAAAAAATACTATTCCCACTCCAGTGAGTGCAACAGTAGGGAAAGCGTTGGATAGCGTAGGGGTAAAAAATACTGTTCCCACTCCAGAGAGTGCAACAGTAGGGAAAGTGTTGGATAGCGTAGGGGTAAAAATTACTATTCCCACTCCAGAGAGTGCAACAGTAGGGAAAGCGTTGGATAGCGTAGGGGTAAAAAATACTATTCCCACTCCAGTGAGTGCAACAGTAGGGAAAGCGTTGGATAGCATAAGGGTAAAAATTACTATTCCCACTCCAGAGAGTGCAACAGTAGGGAAAGCGTTGAATAGCGGGAGGGTAAAAATTACTATTCCAACTCCAGAGCGTGCAACAGTAGGGAAAGCTTTGGATAGTGTAGGGGTAAAAATTACTATTCCCACTCCAGAGAGTGCAACAGTAGGGAAAGCATTGGATATTGGAAGGGTAAAAATTACTATTTCCACTCCAGAGAGTACAACAGTAGGGAAAGCATTAGATAGCGTAGGGGTAAAAATTACTATTCCCACTCCAGAGAGTGCAACAGTAGGGAAAGCGTTGGATAGCATAGGGGTAAAAAATACTATTCCCACTCCAGAGAGTTCAACAGTAGGGAAAGCGTTGGATAGCGGGAGTGTGAAAATTACTATTCCCACTCCAGATAATGCAACAGTAGGGAAAGCTTTGGATAGCGTAGGGGTAAAAATTACTATTCCCACTCCAGAGAGTGCAACAGTAGGGAAAGCGTTGGATAGCGTAGGGGTAAAAAATACTATTCCCACTCCAGAGAGTGCAACAGTAGGGAAAGCGGTGGATAGCGGGAGGGTGAAAATTACTATTCCCACTCCAGTGAGTTTAACAGTAGGGAAAGTAATGATTTAATATATTATTAAAAATAAATTAAATATCAATACCAATAAAACATTAATTGAACTTAATAACCAATTTAATATTATGTTATAATTAATTAGAAATACAACTACATATTAGTTATTAAAAATTAATAACCTATTCATAATTATTTAACAACTAATTAATTTTCAATAACAAAAACTAATTAATAATAAAAATTAATACCAATTAAAAATTAACAGTAAATTAATTATCAATACACAAAAAGTATTTTTAATATGTAATTAATTACAATTACATTACTTCCCACCCTATTCCCCTATAAACCCACATACCACTACAGAAAATACATTAATACAATTATCATAATTATCAAATATTTAATTAATACAAAATAATTACCAATTAATAAAAATTAATTGTCAATTAATAGAAATTAATTACCAATTAAAAATTAACAATACATTTAAAATCAATACCAATAAATGAAAAAAATTATTTACTTAATTACAATTAAATTACTTCCCACCCTATTCCCCTATAAACCCACAACCCGCTACAGAAAATACATTTAGAAAATTAACATAATTAACAATTAATCAATTAATACAAATTAATTGGCAATTAATAAAAATTAATTACTAATTAAAAAATAGCAATACATTTATAATGAATACCAATAAATAAATAAAAATATTTAATTAATTACAATTAAATTACTTCCCACCCTATTCCCCTATAAACCCACAACCCGCTACAGAACTAAAAACCAAAATTTAATTAAAAATTAATAATAATTGCTAAAAATTAATATTTAATTTAATATAATTAAATTACTTCCCACCCTATTCCCCTATAAACTCACAACCCGCTACTGAATTAAATTACGCAAAAATTAAATAACATAAAATTCATTACTTAAAATACATTAAACATACATTACAAAAATTTATATAAACTTTTCACACATATACTAATATACAAAACACTTTAAAAAAATTATTATTAAAAAATTGATATATTTAATGCCTATATTGTATACTTCGATATTTTAACTTCTATATTTTGAAAATCGATATTACTTACCTTAAATTCGATATTTTTAACCACTATATTGTGTCCATTCGATATTTTGTCCATTCTATATTTTTACTTCGATAATATGTCCATTCTATATTTTGGAATCGATATTATGACTGTTTACCACTAAGATCATCTCTTATGGGCACTTGGCATTTCCAGGGAAGTTGGACGCACTTCTCACCTCAGCCCAAGTTAAGGCGTATAAGTCGGTGTTACATATGCCAAGGTCTGCAAGGAGAACCAGGCTGAGACTGGAGCTTGGCCTAGCAAGGCCAGAAGTGATCGGCCAGGGGGAGCTCATTAAATTGTATCTAAGGATATTAAAGGCCCCGGCTAACTCCCTAAAACACCATCTGAGACCCATCTTTGAAGACCCAGCATCGACATGGCACATTATGCTGGGAAACGCAACTAAAGCTCTTAAGTTAGTAGAAGAAAATCTGCCGCAGATGGACATCCCGCTGAATGTTTGGAAGAGAGCTATCAACAAACAAGTGAATGAAATCTTCTTTGAACTTGACTATAGATCCCTTCGTCAAAGCTCCAATTTGGAACCCCTAAACAACTCCTATACGGTGGACAAAGCACAACCATATCTAAGCGAGGCCATCACAACACATGTCCGAAGTAAAATTCTATCCATGAGGCTGATCACGCTCGGGATAGCTGATTTCAACCCCGCTTGGGCCCAAAAAGGGGTTTCCATATCTTGCAGGTTTTGTACGTACAAAAGGGAATCCTGGCTGCACCTTCTTTGCTGCTGTCCTCATTTCAAGAGTGAACGCCGGCGACTGCTGCGCCCGATCTGCCTCAATCAGAGCATAACAACATGCTCAGAAGCATCAGCCCTGTGCTTGTCAACCACTAACACCATGTTCCTAGCAAGATCAGCGAAATTTGTTAACCAAATCAGTCTAGCACTGAAAACTCATAATGAGAGTATCTCTTCGTCCAGGATACTCACCACAACAAGAACCGACATGAGCTGAACTGAACTAGACACGTTGTTTCACTGAAAAAACCCTCCTGCTCGCCCGCATAACCAAGAAAGTAAAGACTTGTCTGAACCAATACAAATGCAGGGAAAGCATAATCAATGGGGCTAAGACTGTGGGAGTTGTATTCTTCTCCCCACAGATTGTTTTCTCTCTATATATCATTATCTCAATCAGCAAAGGTACACACCTCTATTTTTATCTTTTTTTTTTTAAACATGAAAGAAAGTTTTTTAGAATTATCGATCTTTTTACTTTCTCTTTTACTGTAAATATTTTAATTAATTGTAGTTAATAAAAAAAAACTACAAACCACTAAGATCATCAACACACCTGTTGTCACAAACAGGAAGCCACATCACAATGACATTGTGTCAGACACCTGATGGCACATTTCACGAAGCACAATCAGTAGGTTGATACACGGGAGTGTGAGTACAGAGTCTCCCAATGCCGTGCAGTGGGCATGACTGCCCAGGTAAACCTGAAACAGTGTATAGGCCTGGACAGTATGCAGGTATCTGGGCAAGGGTGACACACTTGATATACATACTCCTGAGAACAATACATGGACTCAGCTGCTGCATGCGTGTGTTTTAAAAACCCCACACACATGTGGTGAGCCAGACCAGCAATTGGAACACATATGAAAGGCACACACAGAGCACCTGTCAGAGACCAGGCATAGTGCAAACAATAGACCAACCCACAAAGCACACATCTCAGTCCCAGTAACATAAGCAGTACAGGACCTTCAGCATGGCTGACTGCAGGGACACAGTGCCCAAGTGAAGAAAGTCACACACTGTAGGGGCAACAACTGTGGATCAGATGAGGAGTGCGACTTACATGATTGAGGGACATGAGTCCATGACCACAAGACCAACATAATATGGAAGCATGACCAGGCCAAAAGACTGCAAATAGCATGTCAGATATAGTTCACAGATTGGGCATGGACTTACCCCCTCCTTGCTGCTGTCTGGCCTTCAGTTCCCCATCCATGTCCGGGAAGACCACCGCCAGAATCTGGAGCATGTGGGGTGTCAGGGTACGGTGTCCGCCCCTACGGGGTGGGGGCGACAGCTTCGGCTGGACCATTGCAATCCTCCGGGTCCAGCCACGTAGGTCCTGCCACCTCTTCTGGCAGTTGCGGATCCGGCGCTTGTAGACCCCCACTGATCTTATTGCCCGAGCGATGGTCAGCCGGATCTCCTGCTTCTGGTGGGCATCAACCTGTGAGAATGACAAAGTGAAGAAGACATTACCACACATGCCACATGATTTTGCTGCATACAGTTAAAAAAACATGTAGTCAACACAAAGCTAAAAGAGGTACACAGGCAGTGCACCCATAGAAATGTGCATTTGTGCTGCAGGTCTGACAAGGTAACATTGCCTAGGAATAAAAGGCTAGCACTACTGCACTTTTGCAGCAGAACACCTGTTCATCACATGTACCCACATTAATTGGGTGCTGAAAGTACTCAGTGCATACACTTCACACTGCTGTGCACACTTCTATTACTGCTACTCAGACAACTTGCAGAATTGGTAGGCAGTGGACTGCACACTCACCTGCTCCCCTGGTTTCCCATACAGCTTGCTGTACTGTGGGAGTACCCCATCCAGCAGGGCCTGGCTCTCCTCCTCTGTGAATGCTGGGGCCCTCTCCAGAGTACGTGCCATTGCAGGATCCAGAGGAAGCATAGTCAGCAGCAGTGGAATCAGAGATGTGGTCCTGTAGCATTTAGTGCAGGTAAGGGAGCTCCCTGGGGGCCTGCCAGCCTTAAATTAGTGCTGCAGAGGCACAATCTGTGACATTGCTCCTCACTGATAGGCCTGACATGGTTGCATTCTTTGAATCTGTCCAATCCTTGGAAATGTAAGACTAGGATTGCAACATTGTTGTAGGCATCCAACTGAATTTCCAGCGCACGACTACAATTTTTGAATTTGCGTCCGTCTCCATGACAGCCCATTGCCAATGAGTGAGTCCGGCTCGGTAAACTGACTATACGTCGCGTATTTTTTCAAACCATATGCATCTGTCTCAATAAGATTCAATGGGCTATGCGTGTGCACGTCTCGGTCCAGAACAGCATGACGCGTCACTGTAGAAGTCACCCGCGTCGGGTCACATTGCATACGCATCGTACATGCATGAACCAAGCCGTGCGCATGCATAGCCCATTGTCTTCAATGTGAACCGATGCGGGTGATTGTAATGCATACACATCGTGCAGTCAAAGGGCAAGGTGTGCGCACTACTCGGTCCATGCATGTTCAGTGCGTCTGCTTACAAGTCACATGCGTCGGTTCACATTGGTGTGACTTGCAGACGGATTCCACACAGATTTCATTGCCATGGCCACACCTTAAACACCACAACATGTCCTCATACCTACCAAGGTTTCAGATTGCTATGTGTAACATTTTCAGGATTTCAGTGTAATTATGTGTGACATTTGAAGGACTATGAGTGACACTTTCTCACAATCAAAATCAAGCTATGAAGACTAGGCAAACATGTACATAAAAAAACATTACATCTATTTGAGCAACAAGAAACTCTAAGATGATCTTTAAACTGCTGCAAAGCACCAGAAATAGAAGAGCACAAACCTAGTTCCCTTATAACCTTATTGTACTGTTAAACAAATGTGTAATCATGATATTAAACAAGTCTTTGAGAGGCACTACTTTATCAAAAATCTGTGCACATTTGCAGACACGTGCAGTAAAATACAAAAGATAATACATAGTCAACACAGTCAGATGACTCGCAGACACTGACAGGCACCGGGCATTCATTGGGAAGCCTCAGGCTGAGGCACACACAGTTACATAGGTCACTCACAGCCGGCAGCCAGGGCGCTCAAATGAGGTGTATTATACTCAAAAAATTCATTAATGTTCTGAAGAGGGACCGTCAACCCCGGTTGGCGCGCAGCTACCTGCCCAGCCCTGCTGCCAGTGTCACAGATGAGCTGCCCAAGTAATTCTGATAAGTCTAGTGACTCTAATGAGTCACACACAGTCAGCACTCGCGGACTGGAGCACCCAGCGTGAATTGAGGGCAAGCCTCAGGCTGAGGCACACATGATAGGTGATAGTCACATCATTTATAAAATGTTAGCATCACGCCTGATACGTTACACTTGGCAGGCCTATGTCCCACACTACATCCCATGGTATGTAAGGCTGCATCACCTGTGTGGGTATAAGGGGTTCATGGGGACAGAATACTTTTTGTGTTGTGCACCTCACCAATGTTAGTAGCAGTTTGGAGATGTGTATGACCTGTCACATACACCCTGAGTACAGGGTTGCATGTTATGTACGTCACAGCGAGACCCACGGCCACAATCATGATGTACACCCACAGTCTGTGTGCATGTTGTGTCTCTGATGTTTGTGGTTCCATGTGCCCAATGGGAGACAGTGTACACCATGTGCTTTGTTTATCAACATTCATGCTGTGTGTGTGTCTCAGGGACGTCCATGTATGGCCTGCAGGGGCCACAGGGGCCACTACCTGTGGGACTCATGATTGGTTGTGGGATGTCCATGATACGCCATGTCATTCCAGTGCACATGTGGCAATACAAGGACCATGGCTATATCTCTGACATGGAGTTGTGATGCCTGTGAAACATCAGTCCTCCCTTGTCACTGTGTTGTGTGTTTTATACGTGACAGCAGTACATAGGTACTGTGCCACAACCCAATGATTTGCCATTGCACTCCATGGAACTCCTGTCACACGTCTCATTTGTATGTGAGATGATTGGCAGGAAGGTGATATATGTGTCCATACCCAACAGCACACACCTCAGTTCATTGTGTATTGCTATGATGTATCATGTGATTTTTTGCTAGGTCAGTGCCACACGGGTAGATGAATGTAAATTCTTACTTTAGCCATCTCTGTACTGCAGGGCACCAGCTGTCCATAGACTGTTCCCTGACCTTGAGCCATGGTGGAACGCGACAGCAGCAGACGGTACCGCTTCACTAGGAGACTGAGTGATGAGTTGGCGCCACATCTGCTACCTGGCCGGACATACCCTACAGCACTGGCCCCAAAAGTGATGGCAGCCCTGCACTTCTTTGCCACCGGTACCTTTCAACACACTGTGGCTACTGCTGGTGGTATGTCACAAACTATGTTCAGCCGTGTGCTTCGTGATGTCTTGGAGGGAATGTTGTAGTTCCTTGACTTGTACGTCAGGTTTCATAGCCTTGGTGAACTTGCTGACATTAAGGATGCCTTTTGTAGACTGGGGAGGATGCCAAACGTCATTGGATCAATTGATGGAACACATGTGGCCCTGATACCACCACGGGCACATGAGCAGACATACCGCAACAGGAAACATTTCCATTCCATCAATGCTCTGGTGGTATGTCTAGCGGACATGGTGATCACACATGCGTGTATACTTTTCCCTGGTTCTATGCACAATGCCTACATCATGAGGAGAAGTCGCATACCGTTGATGATGTCACAGATGCCAAACCAGCATGCCTGGCTTGTTGGTGTGTACTGTTTACCATTGTGTGTGTTTTGCAATGTTGTCTCCCACCCCATTCCAATACTCAACTAATGTGCAAATCTTTGTATGTAGGTGACTCTGGATATCCCAACATGCTGTGGTTGCTGACACCCCTCAGGAACCCTGTGACAGCAGCCGAGATGCGCTACAATGAGGCACAAGGTAGAACCAGGCGAGTGATTGAGCGTAGATTTGGTCTCCTGAAAAGCCGCTTGCGCTGCCTGGACAAGACCGGAGGGGCCCTCCCATATGAGCCTGCAAAGATGTGCAAGATCATCATAGCCTGCTGCATGCTACACAACATGGCAGTGCAGAAGAAGGTGCCTCTTATCCAGGATGACGATGACCAACATCCCCAACCTGTGGAGGATCCTGGCCTGGGCCACAAGGCCAGTGATGATGATGATGAGGGTGACGTCCGCACACAGCTCATCAACTGAGCCAGTGATGATGATGATGAGGGTGACGTCTGCACACAGCTCATCAACAACTTCTTCAGCTGAATGTGAGTCCACAGGGTTTTTATGTCAATGTCCTGAGTTAGCCTGTGATGTGTTTGTGCAGCTCAGTTGCTGTTTGAGTTTGTCTGTGTGGTACTTGACTGGAAGCGTGCAGTGATGTGTCCTGTCAGATGGTCTGTATTCCACAATAGTGTCGACATTGTAACTTGTTACTGTGTAGGTTTCTTGTGACATGTTTTATACATGTGTATTGTATTTCCATCCTGTTCTGGTGTGCTTCTGACTTTGTCTTATTTCTGTCCTTCCCGAGGTACTTTGCCTGTTGCTTTGTCAACTCTGACACCAAACAACTGGAATCCAATGCCAGAGTGGAACTTCTAGTACCCCATCATGTGATGTACCACACACCCCTGAAGCTCAATTTAATGATACTTGGTGACCGTGTACCCACTCTCATATGGATTCACCTTGCTACTGTTGTGTAATAAACTTGTTTCTGCTGTGTAATGAACCTGTGCTTCACTTACTTATGTGTGTTGTCTGTCTTCACACATCTGAATGACATTTGGTTACCTCACCTGTGGGCTTGTTAGCAGTGACTGTGGATAGGTGTGGTGTCTGTGCATACCACTGTATATTTGGCAAACATCTTTGTAGGCAATGTGTCACATGACAATGGTGAGTATGTGTTGTGGTGCCCTATTGGTGTGTCTCCCTCATATGTGTCACATCAACATGAGTCACATAACGGTAATGACATAGCTGTAGTAGTTTGCATGCACTGTGTACTTCGGCATTTCATCAGCTCCATGACACATACCAAGTTTTAATCAAAACATTGGCAGGTATAGTGTAATAGTGAGTTTATTTACATACATGTGTGGCGATAGTGCTGTACATGAGGTTTAGAATCCAAAGTTCACAGATGAGTTTGAAGTCTTAGTACATGAAATGTCCAGAGTGAAGTCCACATTCATGTCCTACATTAGAACAACATAGACCCTCCATGTCATGTTGGAGAGTTGTGTCATGTGCAACAAAGTGACCGCTTTTCACACAAAGGCCAATATCCAAAACAGGTTCTGGGTTCCTGGGGGATGTACATGGACAACTTTGGCTCACTTGTCCTTCTACGGACGACACCTCTTCCTCTTCTGAGGGGATCCTCAGGTGCAGGCATTGACGGTGCATCAGACTCTCCACCAGATTCATCCTCCCTCCCTGTGGCATTTGCAGATGTTGGAGCAACAGATGTTGTGGGCACACAGGGAGGTGTGGACATATTTCTGTTGATCTGGCGGAGACAAGTCAATATGTCACTATGCACCGTAGTAAGTTTGTTCCACTTGGCCTCCATGCGTGCATGATGGCTAGCCTGCTCCTGTTGCATGTCCTTGAGGATCCCCACTACCTGGCTGAATCCTCCGGTACTCTCCTGGTACGCATCTATGATGCGTACCAGTTGGGGGTCATCATGCAGTCCCGGCCCCTCTGCAGGCCGTGACCTCTGCCTAACACCCCTCCCACCACCCCATCCACATGGGCAGGACCTGTGGAGGCACGCACAGTTGACCCAGGGCCCCCTTGGGTGTTGCTATTGGTGTCATTGTCCGTAGCTTCCTGGGTGGCCGGTGGCCCTGTGCAGTTTGAATTCTGTGTCCTAGGTCTGTCGGTGCTGGCGGGGGTGCTTGGTCTGTGGCCAGATGTTGTTAGCATAGCTGCAGGGGGTGCAGATGTTTGTAATGTTGGGCTGCATGATGACTCACTCCGGAGGTGTCAGGTTGTTGTTCGTCATCCGAAGAGGACAGAGCCAGATCCACACCAGAGAGCTCATACTCCACCAGAGTCTGGGACAGGGACTCCTCTTCACTTGCTGCAGTTTCCACTGTACCACCTATGTTTGGAAGAAACAGACATTGTCAGTTATGTTACTACAGGCATCAATGGTCAACCTATATATTTTGCAATGGGGAGAGAGGAAGAGGTACTGATACATTCAGCTTGCAATGGGTAGTACTAACAATGAAGGAGGGGGGAAAGGATCACTCATCCTGTGCAAGCATGGTATTTACATATTTTCATTCCTTACTAAATACCCTCATATACGTACACAGGAATGGGGTGGTGCATCTTGTTTCGCCGCCTCAGTGTACTGTAGCAGCATTTTCTTTGGGTCATCATTGTTGCAAATATGATGAGCTTCCACCTGCAGGTAGACTGGCTGCTTTAATAGTAGTGCCAGAGAAGAAATAGTCTCTATGATCACATGGGGCAGCAACATGTTGCCCAACAGTGAACGACCCTGGTGTGGTGGATCAGTAGCTGGATCCACACACGCAACACCTTTGTTTGTAACTTCATACATCAAAATGTTCACCATTTTTCCTTTGCCTTTGGGTGTTGTGAATGATTTTGACTCACACCACTTGGACACAGACACACAATCTCAGTTTTCATCTCTGGACACTACTGGGAAACCAGCCAGTTTACGTCCAGGTTGAGGCACGGCATATTTGCAACAATGGGGATGCTGCTACAGTACACTTATGCGGAAAAGCATGATATCCCATACTACGCATGTGTACGTATGTAAGGTTTTCAATGGAGGCAACACAATACGTAATGACCCTGTTGCACAGGAAGAGTGAACCATTCACCCCTCCTTGATTTTTGTAACAATGGTTCATATACATGACATTTGCAACGGGACGTCAGGATGCATGCCTGGACACTGCATTGTCTTCAGTCGTCACAGACTGAGATTGGTATAGTTGTAGCGCATTGTCCTGCCAACATGAATCCTTTCAGTGTGCATGTTGATGTGTGTGCATGCCCAGCTCATGTATGGATTTCGATGTACATCGTAATTGGTACTCAAGGCCATCAGGTGGCTGACACAGGAGTGTAATCCCTGTTATCATTTGACTCTGCTTCCCTGTGAGGGTGTGTGCCTGTGCTGACAAGATGGCTGACAGTGGAGTTCTGGTGTTTGGTGGTGGTTAATTCCCAGCAGGGCCTTGTGCTCCTCACAACAGAGCCCAGTCCCAGAGTTCTTGCCAGGTCATTGCCACATCCTGTGAGGTGAACATGGTGCAGTGTGGGCTTGCTAGGCCATGTGGGTGGCTGAGGATTGTGAGTGACTGCATCTCCCACCATGCTCTGGGCTACACCCCCTTCCCAGCATGCCCTCACTTCCCTCCTTTGGACTCTGCTTCCCTGTGAGGGTGTGTGCCTGTGCTGACAAGATGGCAGACAGTGGAGTTCTGCTGTTTGGTGGTGGTCAATTCCCAGCAGGGCCTTGTGCTCCTCACAACAGAGCCCAGTCCCAGAGTTCTTGCCAGTCCATCTCCACCCCTTGTAAGGTGAGCATGGTGCAGTGTGGGCTTGCTGGGCCATATGGGTGGCTGAGGATTGTGAGTGACAGCAACTCCCACCATGCTCTGGGCTACACCCCCTTCCCAGCATGCCCTCACTTCCCTCCTTTGGACTCTGCTTCCCTGTGAGGGTGTGTGCCTGTGCTGACAAGATGGCAGACAGTGGAGTTCTGCTGTTTGGTGGTGGTCAATTCCCAGCAGTGCCTTCTGCTCCCCACAACAGAGCACAGTCCCAGAGTTCTTGCCAGTCCATTTCCACCCCCTGTGAGGTGAGCCTGGTGCAGTATGGGCTTGCTGGGCCTTGTGGGTGGCTGAGGATTGTGAGTGACTGCAGCTCCCACCATGCTCTGGGCTACACCCCCCTTCCCAGCATGCCCTCACTTCCCTCCGTTGGACTCTGCTTCCCTGTGAGGAGGTGTGCCTGTGCTGACAAGATGCCTGACAGTGGAGTTCTGGTGTTTGGTGATGGTCAATTCCCAGCAGGGACTTGTACTCCCCATAACAGAGACCAGTCCCAGAGTTCTTGATAGTCCATTTCAACCCCCTCTGAGGTGAGCATTCTTCAGAGAGGTGTTAATGGCCCATTTGGGAGGGGGAGCATTATCTGTGACAACAACCCCATCATGCTTTGGTATACACTCACTTAACCAGCATACCCACTATTCCTTCCTGTCAGTCAGCTTCACTGTGAGGTAGTAGTTGTGATGGCAAGAATGTCTGACAGTGTTTACTTAGATTCATGCCAGTGCCTTGCTCTATTTGCTGGTAGGTTTGTAAATGTCATGACACAGTTACACATCACTATGATGTGGCCATTTTTGTGTTTGTCTGACTGGCATACAGCTCTTGGGCTGATTAACTTTTGTTTAGTATGCCTTTGCTATCAGTGCATGGTTTCACTGTCCCCTTAACGGTGATGTGTGTGTATTGCAACACAATATTGAGTATATTGGTTGTGTACTCAACAGGCTCTGGTATGTCTGCTAGACAATGGAGGCTCTCTGGTGGTAGGATGTCCTGCATCTTCTCCTGAGAAAGAGAGGGGTGCGACCGGGAGCCACTCTTTAAACAGGTCCTGCACACGTGGCTCCAAGGAGAACGTGTTGAGCAAGGGGAGTGCAGCTCCTAGAGAGGGGATGAAAGGGGAAGCGGAAAAGACAAATCTTTTGTCATGTTGCCCTCACACACCTCGAAAGGTGTCATCCTTCATCATTGGGCCTTGCTCCTCGTCGGGCCGGCGCTGCAATGCTCGACGGGCTCATCGTTTCAGGGGCTCTTTGTTGAAGATCTTTTTTTAAGAAGCCGTTTGGTGTGTGCGGGTGTGGGGGCAGCGGGAGGTTGTGTGCATGTGAGGGGTGATCTAAAATAGGTCAGGGTCAGTCCTAATCTCAATAAATGTAATGGTTAAGGTAGATCCTGCCTAAATAAAAAATGGGGTGGACGCCCTGTGGGAATGTGATGTTCCTAGCGGCAGTCTCTAAGGTGGGGTCGACATGTTTCTGCCTAGTTGTTCCAAAGGAATCGGGTGGCACTTCTTCAGGACTTATGTGGAATGTGGTGCACAACTAGAGACAGGCTCCAAGACTTTTGAAGGTAGCCTGCTACGGGGTCCTAGTAGTCCGGTACTGGACGTATTGGAGACCCGTGGTACAGGAGCTAGGGCCCGACAGGGGTGTAAGAGAACACGATGTGTCTCAACTCAGATTGATGGCAGCAAATTGCTTGTAAGCCTAACACTTGCTGTTCCTGGATGCTTTTTTCTGGTCCAGGGAAGACATGGCTTTGCAGGTCGGGCTGGACTGTTCCCATGAGGAACAGGGTCAGACTGATTTGCATAAATGCCATGTCTGAACTGGGGTGGCAGAGTGAGCCAGAGAATGATGATGGATTAAACCCAGATCAGTTGACTGGGGGTGAGTGTTTGCAATGTTCAACACTCCGTCCATCATCCCCTTTGGTTTTGCTTTGTTCGCCCTACGTTGGCAGCGTATGCCCAGACGTTGGTTCCTTGCTCACTTTGCCACTGGATTCAAGATAGCCTGGCTGATGAGGGTTATGAACCCAAAACCTGTCCCTGGACGCTTTTTTCCGGTCCAGGGAAGACATGGCTCTGCAGTTCGGGCTGGTCTGTTCCCATGAGACACAGGTTCAGACTGATTTGCATATGGCCATGTCTGAACTGGGGTGGCAGAGTGAGCTAAAGAGTGATGATGGATTATACCCAGATCAGTTGACTGGGGGTGAGTGATTGCAATGTTCAACACTCTGCCCATCATCCCCTTTGGTGATGCTGTGTTTGCCCTAAGTTGGCTGGGTATGCCCAGACTTGGGTCCCTTGCTCACTTAACCACTGGATTCAAGATAGCCTGGCTGATGAGGCTTATGAACCTGAAATCGGTCCCAGGATGCTTGTTTCCGGTCCAAGGAAGACATGGCTTGGCAGTTCGGGCTGGACTGTTCCCATGAGGCACAGGGTCATACTGATTTGCATATGGCCATGTCTGAACTGGGGTGGCGAAGTGAGCCAAATAATGATGATGGATTAAACCCAGATCAGTTGACTGGGTGTGAGTGCTTGCAATGTTCAACACTCCATCCATCATCCCCTTTGGTTTTGCTTTGTTCGCCCTAAGTTGGCAGGGTAGGCCCAGACTTGGGTCCCTTGCTCACTTTGCCTCTGGATTCAAGATAGCCTGACTGAAGAGGCTTATGAACCTGAAACCGGTCCCAGGATGCTTGTTTCCGGTCCAAGGAAAACATAACTTGGCAGTTCGGGCTGGACTGTTCCCAGGAGGCACAGGGTCATACTGATTTGCATACGGCCATGTCTGAACTGGGGTGGCGAAGTGAGCCAAAGAATGATGATGAATTAAACCCAGATCAGTTGACTGGAGGTGAGTGCTTGCAATATTCAACAGTCTGTCCATCATCCCCTTTGGTTTTGCTTTGTACGTCCTAAGTTGGCAGGGAATGCCCAGATGTGAGTCCCTTACTCACTTTGCAACTGGATTCAAGACAGCCTGGCTGATGAGGGTTATGAACCCAAAACTGGTCCCAGGATGCTTGTTTCCGGTCCAGGGAAGACATGGCTTGGCAGTTCGGGCTTGAGGCACAGGATCAGACTGATTTGCATATGGCCTCATCTGAACTGGGGTGGCGGAGTGAGCTAAAGAATGATGCCGGATTAAAACAAGATCAGTAGGGGGAGTGCTTGAAATGTTCAACACTCTGTCCATTAACCCATTTGGCTTTACAAGATATAGCAGAAGCCTTGGCCCGATACTACACAGAACTATATAGAAGCTGGCAACTAGCAGAAAAAGTCCAAATTCACAGGTAGCAATAGATACCCCCACACTCTTTTGGGAACTCCAAGTTATGTTAGAGAAAGAGCTGACCCTAGAAGAAGTGATGAAAGTAATTGGTAGGCAGAAATCAGGAAAGATGCCGGGCCTGAATGGATTGCCCTCAAATTTTTCAAACATAATGCCAGTCTTTTGGGTCCCCTCCTCTTAAATATGTTCCTGGCACCACAGGAGGAGGGGACCCTCTTATCTGACCCAAGTACCACCACGGTAGTAGTGATTCATAAAACAGGAAACCCGCCCATAACAAAATGTGGGTCCTACAGAACGATATCACTACTTAATGTAGAGACAAAGATCCTGGCCACTATTCTTGCCACGCGTCTTCTGACGGTCATCACATCCCTCATACACTGGGACAAATCTGGCATCATGCCAAAATGAGCCACACGCTTTAATCCTAGCCGACTTGCCAAATGGATGGACACAGTGAAGCACAGGGGTAGCCCACATGTATTCCTCTTCCTAGTGTTTGTTCCATGAATGGCCAGTCCACTGGCCATTCATGGAACAAACACTGTCGAAATTCGGAGATTCGGGCTGGTCTTTATAGTCTGGGTAAAACTACTATACAGAAACCCAGAGGCCAGAGTTAGAGTTAATGGGGCGACTTGGGAAAACTGGCCTGTACAGAGGGGCACTAGACAGGGATGTCCCCTGTCTCCATTGCTGTTCACCCTTGTGTTAGAGCCGCTGGCCAGTGTGATTAGATCCCAACTGGATATGAACGCTTTTAAGGATGATGGGGAGGTCTTGAGGGATGAACGGATTTCGCTTTACTGGGACGACATCCTCCTATATGTCACTGATCCAGCTATGACGCTCCCAATGACCTTAGCTATTTTCGGAGAATATGGTTGACACGCTGGATACTGCATTAAATTGGATAAATCTAGGCTTTTCGGGGTGTGGCCAACTAATATTGCGGAGTAGACGTGTTGCTAGAGAGCTTTCACCATCTACGCATTCAATAGCATCCTAATTGTGGGAAACAGCAAGCAGCAGCATTCAGAGACAACAGATCCTCCCTCTCCGCCTTATATACAATGAGTACTGGAGGTCTAAAAAGCTGTGGATAAGGAAGATATGGCTGGGGGACCGGAGGCGAGCGGCCATTTTGCCGGGCTCGAGAAACCTGGAAACGGAGGCGAAAGAAAAAGGAAGCAGACCACGGATTGAGGCAGGTGGAACAGCTCCGGAGCGCCGTTCACTGACTAATCTACACACCTAGGCACCCGGATGGTGCACTAACAACAACTACGGGTGGTGAACGCAGGCAGGAGCGGAACATGCTGCTGTCGGCCATGGAAAGAGAAGGAAAGCAGTTCTGCACTATGAATTGAGCACAGATGCTGACTGGCACCATCAGACGTGGGCAAAGGGCGCCCCTGGTTCTGTTGCACTGGTTGCTTTGTTAACTGCGCAAACTTTTTATGTTGGTGACACACCTTTTTGTGAAAAGAAATTCAGGGACACGGTAAAGCGAGCAAGCACAGCAAGCATTCGGGCCCTACATCTCACACACACACACCCCACACACACACACATCCCACTCACACCCACCAGACACATAGACATACCCCACACACACCGCATACACACACCCCCACACACAGCCCACACACACCCACAAACACCCCACACACACACACCACATACCACACACACACCACACACACACACCCCACACACACACCCCACACACACACCCCACAAACATACACACCCCACACACACACCCCACACATACACACCCCACACACATACACACACCCCACACACACACACACACACACACACACCACCCCCACACCACACAGACACCACACACACACACCCACACACCCACACACAAACACACACCCCCCACACACCCCACACACACACACTCCCCCACACACACACACCCCACAAACACCACCCTCACACACACCCCACAAACATACACCCCCCCCACACACACACACACCCCACACACAAACCACACACACCCCCCACACACACACCCCACAAACACCACCCCCCACACACACACCCCACACCCCCCCACACACACACACCCCACACACACCAACACACACACACACCCCACACACACACACACCCCACACACACACCCCACACACACACCCCCCACACACAGCCCACACACACACACACACTCCACACACACACCACCCCCACACACCACACACCACACACACACACACACTCCCCCCCACACACCCCACACACACCCAACACACACACCACACACACACACCCCATCTGTTGAAACCTGGCTATTCAGAAACCTAGAGTGCTGCATAAATTATGCAAAACAGAAAGAGGAATTCTTGGAGGTTCCAAGGTCAGGTGGTTAGTGCTCGAACTGAAACACATCAGTCCTGCAGCTACCCTAGAATTTACCAGCTCCAACTATCTGCATCTTGGCAGGAGTTTCCATTCACAACCTTATTTGATCACCCTACTTGTGAGAAGGTCAAGAATGTTAAGGCCTTCTTACGCCGTGACAAACACATTGTTCTCCGAGCCCGCCGTTTCCTCTTCATTCTGAAACTGCCTATGTGCCGGGCGCACACGCTCACCTCACTGTCTCCTCCTTTCTTCACATATATCTGGCATCATCCCGCGACACACCCACCATTAGCAGGCGACACAGTACTGCGCCGGGACACAGAGTTTGGAAAGGAGAGCTATAGAGCTTGCAAGGGGCTCCGAGGTGGTGACGTGGAGACACAGAAAGCCCAGAGCTCTGTCTGAAGCGGGTGGAGTGACACCGGAGCCCCATCCGAGGAATCAACTGATCGCCTAAGCGCCTGGCAAAGCTGACAAAGATACGGATGCCTAACTCAGCCAATGAGAAGAAAGAAGAGTGCAGGCCTGCAAAACACATTACACGCGGAGACTTACTTGCGTCCTTGGCCGTGGACTGGAGGCGGCCCGAGTCCAGTCGCTCTTGGGGCCCCGTCACGGCAGCAAGATCTTGGGCAGCTTTGTCGGGAAGCAGAGTGGACACATATCATGGATAGCATGTAATGCTGCTGCCGCCTGGTCAATATCAAGCCTAACGATACATGGGTGGAAGACAGTACGTGGCAAGGTGAAAAGGGTGTTGAGATAACGATCGCCCATTGGCCTTGGGCAGAACAGCGGGAGGTGAAGGAGGCCCTGAGTTACCCTCTCAGGGACATCGAAACCTTTGGTGGGTCTCTGTTTCCCTGCAGATGAGAACTGGGGTCGCAGGCTGTCCAGGAACTAAACACGGAGAGCTACTTGAATAGCAGCTGAACAACTGCAACAAATAAGGAGACAATCACCCCAATAAATGATCACATGGTGAATACATTGATCAACTAACATAATCAGCAACACAACTAATAGACCTTTTGGGGAAAGCTTGGGATAGTAGCATTCTTACATGTGCACTACCGATTAAGACTTAGGTGTAGTAAGGAAGGAGCTTGTCAATTTGAAACCCAAGGAAAGTTTGAAGACAATCTGTAATAAGAGAATACAGGCTCAGGTACCTGTGCACCACCTGTGCTTGCATCCCTCTTGACTAACACCCCAGAATATAAATATGGTGAAAGAAAAAGGGAGCAAGGTAGCCCAAACTAATAAATTGTCTAACTATGCCCAACTGCTCCCATCGGATCAAGGGGCTTCCAATGGCGACTCTGATCACCAACACAGAGGAGCCAGCGCAAAGCACTGACCGACGCCCTACATAACGGAGGTGCTCATGGCCATTCATGCCACGAGAGATGAACTAAAAAATAAGATTGACTCTGTTGCCATAGACGTGAAGTTACTCCAATGTGACTTGCGGAAACTCTCACACAGGGTCACAACTACTGACAGACTACAAAAGGAACTATACACACTGAGGGATATAGTAGTCAGCCTCCAGAAAAACATGGTGCACCTAGATGACTGTGCCGAGGACACGTAAGGAAGATCACGGAGGAGCAATCTCCATTTTGTTGGACTTCCGGAGAAAGTAGAGCTGCTGAGTTATTTCTGGACGACTGGCTGGTTGGTGCGCTGTCCCAGAAGACACTTCCCAAGTTTTTCCGGGTGGAAAGGGTGCACATGGCATTAGTCCCTCCCCCCACCCCCTAAGGCCAAGGGGCACCCCCCAGGGCTATTAAAGCCATATATCTTAAAATTCGGGATCGGGACTCTATACTACAACTTACCCATAATTGAGGACACCAGATTTCTATTTACCCGGATTACACACATAGAGTACAAGAACAAAGATGATATTACCTGGTTGTGAAGCTTTGCATGAGAGATCTGAACCTCTAAAATAGCCTTATCTTCTAGATGAAACTAAGGGTTGAGTGCAATGGTAAAGCATTGTTTTTCTTTTCAGCGGGAGAGGCGACTGACTGGCTGTATACAAGAGGCTCCCCGGGAGCCTGTTTGGTGCCCTCCACGGTGACATAAATGAAATCTGGATCCCGGAGACAATCTAGAAATCGACGTCAGCAGATGCAGTCACAGGACAGTGCAAAGAGCCGCAGTCCCAGTAGGATCAGGATCTGCCCTGACGGAACCCTACAGGCGTTAGACGTTGTCCCAGACTCAAGAACTTCATCACCCAGATACCCCTTAAACAGTAAGTTGAACAAAGATACAGTCGCTTAAAGAAGGTGTGAAATTGAAGTAAGTGAAGCGAACTGACTCACCTTAAGATATTCCCAATTCCGTGACATTTGGTAAGATCAAACTGAAGGGGGGCACAGGGAGGAGAGGAGGAGGGCAATCTCATCACAGAGTTTACCACACGAACAGTGACAACTGGCAAGGGCCTGCCCCCCAGAGGCTGGTGGTTGGTGAAGGAGTTGGAGGCAAGTCTTCGCACCTCGACAGCTAACCAGTCACTACCTTAGAATATGGTGGGAGGGGGGTAAGGAATACGAGTGTTTATTTGTTTTCTACACTTGCATAAGGTTATAAGTTTGGGGGTTGGTTCAGGGGAAATTGGGCGACATCTACATGCCTTCAACGAGTTACGTTTTGGAGGGGAGGTAAATGTGATATTGCCCAAGGGGAGGGAGGATACTGTGGTAATTATAAATCAGATTAAAGAGTCCTTCTTTCGTAGAAGTCAGTTGAAACAACACAAAGTGTTAAATGTCTGGTTGACAACGATCACCTTAGTAAGAGCAGAGTGGAAACGTGTTATACGAAAGGGCGTACGAAGTGTGTTATGGCGACCAACATGAGTAAGTTAATTACATGGAATGTGCGAGGCATTGCAACCTTTGAAAAGCACAGGCGTATATTTGCCTACCTAAGAAGATATAAAGTAGCAGTGGCTTGTCTCCAAGTGACTCACATCTGGGGAGATTCAATAAAATGCCTACGGAAAAGGTGGTGGGGCAACTGTATGCCACTTCATACTGTGGATTTGCAAGGGGGGCTCTTATATGGGTGGCGCCTGGGGTCCTGTTCTAACACCTACAGCATGTGGTTGATATAGACGGGAGGTACGGTACTCTACACATGTGGTTGAATGGAACAGAAATATGTATCATTATTGTATATGCCCTGAATTACGTCAATGCTTCTTTTTTTACTGACCTTCTGGTGGTGGCCTCCCCCTATCTGGGGACTTCCATAATGCTAGTGGGAGATATTAATTGTGTTCTTGATGGCAGTCTGGATCGGGAGCCGTAGCGATTCCACACTAAGCCGAAAACGACTGATACGCTACAAGGTGTGTTACAGGGAATGCACTTACGAGATCTATGGCATGAACGCCACCCCACTACGAAACAGTATTCTTGTTAAACACCAGCCACGGGGACCTTTAGTAGACTGGATTACTGGTTTCCTTCCTTGGATTTGGGTTGGAGTGTGGGAGGGATAACTTACCTGCCACGATATCTGTCGGACCACACCCCGGTCCTGTTGGCGTTAGGAGGTAAAGGGGTAAGTTCAGAGATCCTCCATTTGTTGCCACAGTGTCCACAGAATTGCACAGATACTTTCAGGAGAACTGAGGGTTGGCCTTGAGCCGATCAAATGAGTGGGAGGCCATGATTACACAATCATATTTTACTATAATAGAAGGTCTCCTTGGAGATCTCTTTTGGGAGAAGAAACGCTGAGGAGTGCGACTGACGACGCTGCAGAGAACATGGGAGAGGGGTGATCTGGAGGTACCTAGGTTAGAAATCTATTACATGGCATCTCAGCTCCAATATGCAGTCAATTGGTTAGATGACAGGGACAATTGGGAAAAATCTCTGTTGGCTGGAATATATACGGGAATAGCACACTGGCTGAGCTACTGATGCTTGGGAGTGGGGTTCCCGAAAAAACGTCTGTACATAATTCGACATGTAGCAAAAGTGTGGGAAAACGTAGTAAGACGAGTGGTGCAACATGCCCCATATGCATCTGATATGCCCTTATGGGCAATCCGTCCATTCACCACTGTCACAGACTCTATGTCAGTGAGGCATTGGAGAGAGAGTGCTGCCAGCTGTTGGGGGATCTCATCACACATGAGGAGGCCCAGAATACATTTGAACTGGGACCAGTCCAATTCCTACAATATGGAAATATATCCAATGTTGCGAGGGAGCTTTGGCAGAGTTTCCCAGAGGAACTCCCCACTACCAATATATTAAGGGTTATGTTAGCCATGGCACGGGGGGAACTCGTCCCTCACCTCTACGGAGCACTACACGTAGACCTGCCGATGGAGACTTTAGGGCTTCAACAAAAATGGAACACACTATTGAATGAGCCTTTGACTGAGGCTGAATGGAGAAGAGTACATGATGTCGTGCAAAAGTTAGTGCAACTGTACAAGTCAAATTACTCCAATATAATCTCATACATAAAGCATATTTAACCCCACGCACATTGCATATAATATATCAATCAGGCACGGATGGTTGTCCCAGATATAACACACAGGGCAGGACTTCCTCCACATAATTTGGCAATGCCTCATGGTACGCCCCTACTGGGAGAGGGTCCTGGTATGTTTGGGAGAAGCTGCTGACTAGAACACACCACAGGAGATCAATCGAGTATTTCTGGGGCTATTACCTGCACCAAAAAACAAAAAGTTACGTAGCTGTTTTGTTAATCTGGGGAACGGATGAGAGATATCAGCGAGTGGGCAACCGTAGAGTTAGTACAAATGAGATTTGTAAGAAAAGACGAAAAGGCTGAGGAAGACAAGCTGGCATGGGCCTCCATGATAACTGACCTACAGGGAAGTCAGAAGTCTGTATCCAAAGATGTTACAGGAAGGGTACACTCCTAAAGGTACAAGATAAATAGAACTGTAGACCAGAAGTGTCCAAATATGTATCATTAGATGTTTACTGACGCTATAGGTGATCATACATTTAGGAATAGCACTGACCCGAAGGAAGGGGGGAGAGGGTTGGGAGGTTATTATTAGACTTTGTTATAAGAAATGTTGGCAAGAGATAACATTTGTAATCAAGAGCCAGTAATTGGTAAATAACATGAATATTTCATAATGTTTAAACTGAAAGATACAAACTGATATGAACAAATTAGAGTGTCAATAGATGAATAGAAGTTTTTTATGCATTCTAAATTGTTATTCCATGACACATTGTGATATGTGTACAAGTGTAAATGCCAATAAACAGAATTAAAAAAAATCTAGTTAAGTAAAGAATGAGTTGCATACACTTCTATAGGATGGGGTTCATCCAAAAGTGGCACTGCAAACATTATAGCGCAATCAGTATAATGGAGGCCTTGCATTACCGGACATAAGAGCTTACTATAGGGCAACGCACCTAGTAGTCATTAACGAATGGGGACACGCCACAGGGGATCACCCCACATATGCGCTGGAACAGCTTCAATTTAGAAATCATACATACCTCCACTACTTATATGGAGGTAATGGCATACGTCAACTGCTACCAGCTACCCAGAGGGTAATAGAAGCCTGAAAGGGTGCGGGAAGAAGTGGGATACAAAACTATCAAGAGGACCACCCAGTGGGAAAGGACAAGGCTACAGGAAAATTAGAAGCTCCAGGGTTTCAGACAGTGGGACATGATTGGAATCTCCAAACTGGGAGACATCCTAGGAGACACCCTTACCTCCTTTGCTACACTACAGACCAAATACCAACTACATAACAATCAGCGCTATGCATATCTCATGGCAGAAACATGCATGGTGGGCAGAGGAATTGATTGCAGTAAATATCCCTGATTTTGCCACCCTCAAGGGCAGGCTCATTCAAGAGGAGATCCACAATAAAGCCATTTCCTGGATGTACAACACATTACTAAATAATATTCCCGACAAACTGGGACCACTCAGGGCCAAGTGGGAGAGCACCACAGGGCCATTGGAGGATATTGACTGGGAGGCAGCCCTGATGCACCCGAGGGAGGTGGCCATAAAACAGAGACTACGGCTAATACAATTTAAAATCCTCCATAGAGTTTATTGTGACAGAGCACATCTACACAGCATGGGAACTGCTTGCGCTGCAAAGCTCCTCAGGGCACATACATACACACACTCTGGTAATGTAGCCATATTAGATCGTATTGGTCATGGATATTGGGTGAACTGAACGCAATACACAATATACAGCTCAAACTAGAGGCTTGGTATGTTCTGTTGGGTATTCCCACTCAAATAGATTTGTTATGCAGCAAACACTTGTTATGTAACTTAGGGTTGGTGGGGGCCAAAAGGGGCATAGCCCGTCACTGGGGAGCTCCAACTCCCCCCCCCCCCCAGACTTACTGAATGAAAACTAGCATGGACAGAGGAAAGAGTGACATATAAGACTAAGAAAATCTGGTCCTCCTGGATGACTTACTGTGGATTAAAAATGGCAGATAGAGGGCAAACATCAGACCCAGCATGGGGAGGCCCAGAGAAAGACAAAAGCTGGATTTCCCCCCTTGATCTTCCTTAACTCGCTCCCAAAATAGGATCATTAACCTCACTGATTGTAATATTATGATGGCTAAATCATATGTGATTTCATTTGGTGTCATTGCTGCTTCACTCTGCAACTTATGTAACTTTGTAATGTCATATATTGTTCCTCACAACTCATGTATTCATGATATTTGCTTTATTGATACTAATAAAAACTGTTTTAAAACCTTAAGCCCTGGGGGCGTGGCCAAGATGGCGTCGGAGTAGGACGCTTTCTCGAGCCTCTCCGACGCCGGACCTGCACAGCGGCTTACAGCGGGGTCCCAAGGAGCGCTGACCGGCGCCAAATGGTCGGTGGGGGCTGCCGATCCACGGCGGTGTGCTCTGGTGCCGTCAACTGAGGGTCTCGGCGCCTCCTGGGGCCGGCGGAGTGCTGGCCAGTTGCGGCCTGTGAGGCGGCGGCCTCGCGTACTTCAGGGCCCGCCGGGGGACTGGCCGGCTCCAACTCGGCCGAGAATCCGGGCGCGGGTGATCCCGCGCTGCATGGGGAGAGCGGAGGCCTAGACTGGCCAGCGGTGGGCACGCAGAGGAGGAGGCTCGGCGGGAAGAGCGGCTGTGCCTGCAGGGGGCTGGAAGCTGCCGAGGAGAGGACGTAAGGAGCCGGGCGGAGACGCGTGTGGAGGCGGCAGTCAGGATCCCGGGCCGGCCAGCTTGAGCAGCGACTGCGGGGGAGGCGCGGAGAGGCCCGGCGTCTCCGGAGGAGCGGGTCGGCCTGCTTGGCCCACGGTAGGGCAGAGTGCGAGGCGGAGTTGGCAGGGGGCCGCCTCTCCTGTAGTGGAGGCCTGATCTCGGAGTGGCAGTGGGCTAGGCCGGACGGTGAGCTGCGCCACGTGGACCGGAGAGGAGCTGTGCCCACACGCGCGGAGCGCGGGCTGGACAGAGTTGGCTCGTAGACGACCTCAGTGCCCTAGGTGACATAGGGGCCTGAAGAAAGATCTGAGGGGGCCTGCCCGGCTGGGCTCAGGAGGTGGCCGAAGCGTGAGTAAGCTCGTTGATCTGCGTACTGCCTGGCAGGAGAGGCGGGGAGGTTGCAGCTAGAGAGCAAGAGGACCGGCTTGAGGGGAGCCGAGGCGATCACCCGCCCGAGTAGCGGACTCCTCTTGCGCAGACACGCGAGACGCCATTTTGGTGGGGTCTTGCATTGCTGCCCTTGGAGGACCGATCCTGCGGATCCCTGGATCTGGCTTTTGCGGGGGAGCTGATGGAGGAGTCCCGCGAGCTCTGAGACTGGGCGCCAACACCGAGGAGAGGATCTTGCCACTCGTTCCCTGCCTCCTGGATTGGAGGAGGCTCCCGGTACTTGCGGTACTGGCGGATTGGCGGACGCTCAGGGGAAGTGAGGCGGCACTGCTATCGGGACGTCCTGAGACGGACGGTCGCCGTCCTTAGACTTGCCTCCCGGCTGCGGCTACCTGAAGCCTGGTGGTAGGAGTGCAGCGGCTACCCACGGCCATGTCCAACTCGCAGCGCAAGGGGGGGAAAACGGTGAAGGAGGGGACCTCCAAGTCGTCGCAGCAACCAGCGTCGCCGGGAGCCAGCGGGTCCACAAGACAATCAGACGACGAGGCGCCAGCGACAAAAGCGTTCATGAAGGAGCTCTTCGCGACCATTAAGGAGGACATCTCCGAACTTCGCACACAGTTGGCGTCAGACCTCAGGGAAGTGCGGAGGGACGTGGATGGGATCGGCGACAGGGTGGCGACGCTGGAGGACCATGACCTTAGCATGGCAAATGATGTGCACCAGCTCCAACAGGACATCATACGCCTTACGGAGCAGAATCTGGATTTGCAAACACACGCAGAGGACTTGGAGAACCGCTCCAGGAGAAATAACATTCGCATCAAGGCGGTGCCATGGGACGGTGAATCGGGGGACCTGCGTGGATACGTCCTGGCATTGTTTCTCCAGATCCTAGAGGATGAATAGATGAGTGACATCCAGATGGACAGAGTTCATAGAGTGGGGCTGCCTAGAAGGGGCGGGGGCCCACCGTCGGATATCCTCGTCTGTGTCCATGACTTTCAGGTAAAGGAAAGGATATTGAGGAAGGCTAGAACCATCACCTCGTTGCAATTTAGAGGCCACCGCCCCCAGCTTTACCAAGACCTGGCAGCGACAACCTTGCAGAAGCGCAGGGACTTTCGGCCTGTGACCGCTTTACTCCGGGAGCGCGGGGTATCCTACTCCTGGGGCCATCCCTTCCGGATTATTTTTCGGTGGGAGAACAGACTGAGGCAGATCAATTCCCTGCGGGAGGCGAAGGATCTCCTGGGCATCGAGGACGCGGAACCTTCCCGAGAGACCAATGGCTCGCCGTTCCGGAGGCGGCGACGCTCTTCCTCCTGGCACAGGGTGGGCCCATCCCCGGAGCGACGACGACCGGACCCAGCTACTAGAGAGCAGGAGAGAGGGGCCGCAGTGGCATCGGTGGCCTCCGCCACCATGGCGGCTCCCCAGGAGAGCTCTGGAGCAGCATGACCCCGACTTCGAGGAATGGCGTCGGAGGGGCTCTTGGCCTGAGGTCCCCGGGGTATAATGGTACTTTTGGAGAAGACACCCCGGACCTTGGACCTGGGGGTCACCAGGTTGACACCCCTACCCCGATTCCAGTCCAGCGGGGGTCTCCCGGACTGTGACCTTCTGGAACTGAAGACTACGAGGTTCAGGTTCAGTGCCTTGAGTTGTATTTTGTTCTTTCTTGTTTGTGGTAGGGAGGGGGGGGTTTGGTGGGGGGGCAGGGGCATGGGGGGGTTGGGTGGCTGGTGGTGGCGGCTGTAGGTTGTGTGTGGGATGGTGCGTGTGGGGGTGGATGTGTGGTCAGCTTTTTGGACTCGTCCTTGCTTTGCATTTCACGGTGGAGGGCGGATTGGTGGGGGGGGGGTAGGGAACACGGGGTGGATGGAGGAGGACAAGGAGAGGGTGGAGGGATGGAGGGGGGTGTCTTACTCCTCACTGACAGTGTGTAACATGGCACAGGGGCGCTTCTTGATTTACTATGACTATTAGTATAGGCACCTGGAACGTGAAGGGACTTAACTCCCCGCAGAAGCGGCAGAAGGTGTGGAAGTACCTGACGGACCACCACCTGGATGTGGTTGGGCTACAAGAAACTCATTTGGCGAGGAAGGATGAGCTCCGGCTCCGCCATCGGCAGTTCCCACTTATATACAGAGCGTCTGCATCCACTAAACACAGGGGGGTTGCCTTAATGTTTCGAGCGTCCCTCCACTTCCAACCGGAGGGGGTGTGCGGGGATAAGGAGGGAAGGTGGCTGAAGGTGAAGGGGTTGCTGTATGGACGTAGGTGTACTTTCGTGGTGATGTATGGGCCTAATGCCTCGCAGAATGGTTTTGTGCAAAATTTGTTGGATAGAGTGGGGGAGTTTGTGGAGGGCCAGTTGTTCCTACTGGGGGACTTCAATATGGTGTGGGATAAGGTCCTGGATAGCTCATGCTCACAGAGGTCAGGGGCGGGAGTATTTACTGCTGAAACCCAGAGGCGGGTGGAGGATCTAGGGCTGGTCGACAGTTGGCGTTTCCTTTACCCCCAATCCAGGGACTACACCTATTTTTCCCATGTACATTTGTCCTATTCCCGAATTGATCATATCTTCATGAGTCAAGCATTGAGGGGGGATGTCCAGATTTCCGGTATCTTTCCACTCTCAGTATCGGACCACAGCTTAGTGGTGCTCGGGTTGCACTGGTCGATGGGGGGAGACGGATGGAGAAAATGGTACATCCCCGAGGCATTGACTCGGGATGATGATGCATGTAAGGAGCTGCGAAGGGCCATTCGGGATTTTCTGGAACTAAACCCGCCTTCGGATACCTCGGTGTACAATACTTGGGATGCATGCAAGGCCTCTCTGCGTGGCACCTGCTTTGGTCTCAATGCTAAGCTAAATAAGCAGAGGAGGAAGGAGCGTGAGGCTCTTGAAGCCGAATTAGCGACACTGGAACAGGCGCATAAAGCCAATCCGTCTCGGGTGACCCTACGACCGTTAACTGCGGTGCGGGGGAAACTCCGGGCTCACTATAATAACAGGGCGGAAATTACACTATTACGGCTGCGACGGACTTCCTACTCGATGGGGAACAAGGTGGGGAGGCACCTGGCGAGACAGCTTCGGGATAAACGGGAGCGGGAATATATTGGGGGAATCAAAGATGAGACGGGGAGGGACCACCACAGGGATGGGGACAAAGCTGCTATCTTTAGCCGCTTTTATGCGGCCCTATATAGGGGAGAGGATCTGGATCGGACGGCGCAGTCCGCCTTCCTGGCTGGCCTCCCTATACCCCAAGTCTCCAGGGAGTGGAATGAGCTCCTATCGGCACCTATTATGAGGGAAGAAGTGCTTGACGCTATAAAGGCTCTTAAGCTGCACAAGGCGCCTGGGCCGGACGGGTACACGGCCTCGTTTTATAAGACGTTCGCGGGAGAACTATGCGACTTTTTAGTCACCCTCTTCAACTCCATGGCTTCGGAAGGTCGCACCTCGGGCTCGATGGCGGAGGCTTTGGTCACCATTCTCCCCAAGCCTGGGAAAGACCCCACCCACTGCGCCTCCTACCGCCCGATAGCGCTCCTCAACTTGGACGCCAAACTGTACTCTGGGATTTTAGCAAAGCGGCTACAAGATCTGATGCCGGCTATTATCCACCCTGACCAGTCTGGATTTATCAAAGGTCGACAAACGCATGTCAATCTGCGGCGAGTGGCGCATTTGATCGAAAAGGCCGACCGATTTCGCTTACCTGCAGTGTTGGTGGGACTAGACGCGGAGAAGGCGTTTGACCGTGTTGACTGGGGATTTTTGAATTTGACACTGGAAGCCTTTGGATTCTCTCCCCACTTTATAAGAATGATCCGGGCTAATTATGACCGGCCTGCGTCCAGGGTGTTGGTTAACGGGCACCGGTCTGCCTGCTTCTCCCATACCCGCGGTACGCGGCAGGGGTGCCCGCTTTCCCCGCTGCTCTTCGCGCTCAGTATAGAGCCGCTGGCGCTTGCCATACGGGAAAGGGAACAGATTGCAGGCATTCCCTTCACTGGCGAACAACATAAGATCTCCCTGTTCGCAGATGACGTCCTCTTATCATTAGGAGACCCGGCTCGCTCACTGCCCCATGTACATGAGGTTCTTTCTGAGTTTGAGAGGGTGGCGGGTTTTAAAGTCAACATGGACAAATCCTACATCTTGAATTTAACATTGCCCTCTGATGTGGTGGAACAGGTGCGGACACTTACACCTCTTTCGTGGTCCTCCACTTCCTTGCTTTATTTGGGCATTAAATTAACCCCCTCCTTAAGTGGGTTGTTTGCAGCTAATTTCCCCCCAGCTTTGGCGGCGATCCGGGGGGAGCTAGAGAAATGGAAGCCAAAGTTCATTTCTTGGCTGGGTCGCATTCATGCGATCAAGATGGTGCTGCTGCCCAAATTCTTGTACCTTTTCCAGGCCCTCCCCATACCTGTGGCCTTGGACTTCTTCCGGCGCTTGAAGACCCTGGTGCTGAAATTTGTGTGGCAGGGGGGACGGGCTCGGCTTCCGTTTGCAGTACTACGTCGGCCACGGGGGGAGGGGGGAGTGGGGTTCCCTGACATGCATTTATATTACAAGGCAGCGCAACTGAGAGTGCTGGTGGAATGGTCACAACCCATGTCGGAGAAGCATTGGTTACATATGGAGCGTAGTGTGGCTGGGAGGTCCATCTGGGATTTAGCCTGGAAGCCCAAGGCAGACCGACCCGTGATTGCCTATATATGCACTCCTACTGGTACGGTCCTGAAGGTGTGGGACACGGTGACAGGGGATGACCGTTGGACCACCTTTCCGTCACCGTTCACCCCTATACACAGGAATCCGTCCTTTCCGCCGGCGGAACGCGATGGTCCGTTTACGCAGTGGAGTGAGGGTGGCTGCAGGGCGCTTACTCACCTGTTCCATGGGACTGACCCACTTACCTTCCACAATTGCATGAGGGACTACGGGGTCCCGCCCACCGAACGGTTCCATCATACTCAACTCCTACACTGGGCTACTTCACCCGGAGTGAGGGATGCGGCCACGCGCCCATTGACGGACTTCGAGGGGTTCATCGTCCGCACTTCCTGTATGAAGGGGACAATTTCCTTCATATACAGACTGCTCCTGGACACAGTGATATTCCCAAAGCCCCGCTATAAGGAGCACTGGGAGAATTGTCTTGGGAGGGACGTTTCGGAAGTTGAATGGAAGGGGTTGTGGAGAGATATCAAGGCCCACAACCATTCGATTGGCCTCAGGGAAGCTCATTTGAAACTTATGTACGACTGGTACCTTTACCCATCCAAGCTGCACCGCATTTTCCCGTCAACCTCTGACAGGTGCTGGAGGGGGTGCGGCCTACTGGGTGAATTCCGCCACATATGGTGGGATTGCCCGACCATTAAGCCTTTCTGGTCAGAGATACTGGCGCATATTAAAGAGGCGATTGGATATCCGATCCCGGAGACCATGGATTATGTCCTACTGGGGCTTCGAGATCCGATGCTGACGCACCAGACTAGAGCTGACAAACGGATTATATGGCTGTGCTTGGGTGCGGCTAAATTGACACTGGCGGCGGCGTGGAAGAAGCCTACGGCGCCGGCGACCTCACTGTGGCATGCGCGGCTGTGGCGGCTGCTGAGTTTGGAGAGGGTATCCGATATCTTTCTGGGTAATTTTAAGAATTTCATGTTTACATGGGGCCCCTTGGTCAGGTTTCTATCCCGGGGTCTTCCGTCAGCAGTTTGCCCATCGGCTTTGCGAGCGCTACACCTGTTCCAGATTTGAATGCGGAGAAGTGTGCTTCCCAGTGTGAATGAGTGTTGAGCTGCCACCACGGGTGGAGGGTGGGGGGGGGGGTGGGGGTTGGTTTGGGGATGGTTGAATTTATTTGTTTCTGCGACATTCAGCAGTTAGTATTGGACTATGGAGGACTCCGGCGCTGAGATGTGCCTCGATGGAGGCTTGACTTCGCGCTTTCCGCACCTGAAGGAGAACTGATTTAAACCGCTGTTGCGAGTGGACACTGACTTGGCAGTCTTTGAGCGGATTATCCTTCATGCATTCCCGAGCCTCGATGGGTGGCAGTCCACGGAGTCCCCCTAGGGGTCTTTGAGCATCGTCGCTATGTTTGATTGAGTTTCTCTGTTTTTTTTGTTGTTCTCTACTCAATAAAATAACTTTGACAAAAAAAAAAACCTTAAGCCCTGTACCCGTTGCTAGAGGATTTTTCTTACAGACATAGCATTAATACACCTGCTTCATTAGCTGCTCAAGATCAATTCATTTGTTGGCACAAAGTAGCACATATCATAAATGAATCACTGCAGTTCTAAACACTCTCTTAAAATAGAGGTCCTCAGCAGTCACTGAGGTTGATAACAATGTAACAGCTTTGACTAGTATAAGTTGCTACCTAGATACCAAGGTTCATCTTCCATGTTTAAAATATGCATTGATCACAAGTTCTCGACAAGCTGCTTCCTCTGCCCAAATTTCACAATCAGTGATAGACAACTTAAAACAATCTATCACCTACACGGTTACTGCTAACACCAAATGGTACTCTGGGCGACATCCTCCTGAAAACAGAGGCTTTAGCAAGATTACACCATAATGTCATGTTCAAGGATCAAAAACAGAGAAAGCTATTTACAAAAGACATATCCATCAATGGTCCTGCTTTTTTTCAAGACAAAATTGAAGTTCTATCTTAGCATAGAAACGGCAATCATGAACCCTCTAGGCAATCTAGAGCCAACCAGTCAGATATCAAATCAGAGAAGTGAAATGACTACCTCTTTAGCCCCGGGGGCTTCTTTTATTCTAACCAGAATTATCAAAAAAGATCTGCAAGAGACCTAATAAATTAAATAAACAAAACACGATTACAAACTACTGCAACCATACTGCATAAGCAAGGCCGCTTTTTAACATCCAGAATCGACTCTACCAAGGCAGAATAATACAGGTTCAGAGCAAAGCCATAAAAAAGATGGGCTACATTTAGAGGCACAAGTATCAGGGCAGGATAATGAAGTTCCAAAGCAAAGCCCCATAATAAAAGCACCACCAAAAGTGCTACTTATAACACAACTCACATCTAATCAGCCAGTAGCACAGTGCACCCAAAATATGAATGGCCATCACTTCAACTGTCAGCCAGGGAATGAACTTCATGCAACAAAGGTCAAATGCTGAAAAAAGACAAAGGGGTCCAACAAAGACCACCAATCATCAGCACATCCCAAGAAGTGGTTTTGAATTTAAAAAAAACGACTGACTTTATTGCACTCCCAGAAACCGTTTGCAAATCTAGGTGGATGAAGCAACAACATCAAGAACAGGCATCTAGCACAACCATGAGTGAACCCCAGCAGCATTTCAGCACACATCACAACTTCACTAGATTTTATCATCAATGACCCTTTTGTCAAATAGAATTAATTGAGCCGAGAAACGGTGAATCAACTTTTGGTCAAATCATAATTATGAAAATATACATCAGACCGTCTACAAAACAACAAAGGATCACTTTAAAAATTATTAGAAATTGTAGGAAATATAAAGGTAAGCAGAAATTATATTAACAGGTTACTTCTACTTGAACATACTTCATACAAGTGTAACAGAAGGCACTTTAAAGTTCAGGTTTTGGTGTGGGATATTCCAGAGATCTTGTCCCAGCCCCCAAAAACTTTAACCCAGGGAGCTAAATGTCTACATTGAATATACAATTTAGGTCTGCACAGCTTAACTGGAGAGTCCCTTGTGACAAATTAGAGTGCAGTCAGTCAGTCAAAAAACTTTATTTCGGCAATTGCTGCCATAAAAGCACAATAATATAACATTTATACATTCGACATCATAAAATAACAGACTGGAGATTAAAGGAAAATAAAAAAAGAAAGCAGTTACAATAGTTACTAATTGTCTTTTGACCCCAGATGTCAAGAAGGTGACAATGTGGAGAGGGTCCCGCCCCCTCATGTGATTAACCCATAAAAAGCATTAGGAATAGGCAAATGTCTCAGTTAAGGGCAGCTTTTGGCAACATATTAAATAATGTCATCTAGTGGCACAAACTATTTAAAAGTATAAATAAACTAAAGAACAAGATGAAAAGAGAGTAAGCTTTGATTAATACCATTTAAAATCAGGGAAATTGATCTTAAGAAAAAACAACGCCATTTCAATTCTCTACTCTAACGTTTCACTAACCATCTGCGTTTACATCACATTGCGAATAAGAATTTTGTTATAGCAACAACAAAAACCGGGTGGGTATCATGCTTTAGTAACCTAAAGACCTCTATATAGTTTCTTATACCCAGGTTTATGCAAAGTTGGAGAACCCATTTGGATCTAGCCACATTGTATGCAGGACAGAAAAAGATCACATGGGTCTCCGTTTCTTCTGTCACATTGCACCCGGGACATAATAGTTTGTTGGCACCCACCCAATTATTAGTACATGCTTTCATGGGGAGCGTCCTGTGGCGAAATTGAAGAAACAATTTCTTGGCTGCAAGAGGTTGAATAAAATCTAAAGCCAGCTCCAAGGAATAATGCAATTTTACATCTAAAAACTTGGAGGTTAGCCTGGATGAGTCACTTAACTGAATGATACATGCCAGTCTATGTTCTTTCAAAGCAGAAGTTAGTGACTGTTTGGAAGTAGCAAGACATGACTCTTCAGGAGGAGACCACAAATCATTTCTCCCTATTTTGAGAAATACATCCCGAATAAAGGACAGCCAGGGTATCTTCCCCGCCCCCAGAATGGACATAACTGATTTTAATTCCTCTCTATAAATTTCCAGCTCTGGCATGCTCCATAGCCGTCGCCGGTAGAGGAGTGGGCGGAAGGCAATCAAGTCGGCAATGGGAATAATACCCAGGTCCAACCTTAACGGGATTAGGGGGGTACTTTGTGGGAGTACCAGGAGTTGCCTTAGGAAATTGTTTCAGTCACTGTCAGAGAGTTAATTGAGCAGTGGCCCCAAAGTCCAGCTCCGTACGTAGTGGCTCCCCTTGCTTGAACCTTGTAAATTTCTGCAGGGGGGCCAATAACCTTTACGGCACAGCTCCTATGAACTTTTAAAATCCCCCCACTTGCCTGGATTCATTTTAGGTTCGCCTTGGAGATCTGCATCCCCCATTCCATTTTGTCATTTAGGGTGAGGCCCAAGTAATTAAAAACAGGTACCCTCTCTAAGGACCTAAGATCCATTTTAGGGTGAGGACAGTTGGTAGAGTCGGCATGAAAGACCATATACTTTGTTTTGTTTATGTTTACCTCCAGGTTCCTTTTCTTACAAAAGGAGCTAGATTTCTCTAGGACACGCTGCATCCCCATGGGTGTTTTAGATAGGAGCAGCGTGTCAACTGCAAACATTAATGCTGGTATTTTGCGGTTGGCAAGTTTTGGGGAATCTGCATCCTTAACATCTAAGAGATCCGCAGTTAGCCCATTGCGGAAGAGGGAGAAAAGAGTTGGTGCAAGCACACAACCTTGTCACACTCCCTTCTCTACGGGGAACGGAGCTGAAAGTTTCCCACTAATCCCAAATCTAAATTTAGCAAAGGTGCCTTCATGGAGGCGTTTGAGCTGTTGGCAAAGGTAAACGGGGGCCCGCATCTCAAGCAGTAAGCCCCACAGCTGGTCTCGGTCCACCATATCAAACGCGGATTTAAGGTCCACGAATGTTAGGTAGAGAGAGCCTCCCTCCAGTGTTATAGTTTTCCAATAGATCAGTTGTAGTCTAAACAACTGATCTATAGTTGAGGTTTTGGACCTAAATCCTGCTTGTAAGGGAGTAAGTATGTTATGGTCATCCATCCAAAGCTGCAATCTTCCCAAAAGGACAGGAGCAAAAATCTTTTGTGTTACATCGATTAGGCTAATAGGCTTGTAATTTGCCGGTTCTAAAGGGGAGCCTTTTTTGTAAATAGGAATGATCTCGGCACCCACCCATGTCTGAGGGGGTGTCAAGCCATAGAGAATTGCATTACAAAGGCACTGCAGATATGGAACGCAAACTACCTGCTCAGTTTTGAACAGGTCTCCTGGAACCCTATCCAATCCGGGTGCCCCTATTTGAAAGTACTTTGGCTAGGGCCACTGTAACCTCAGCCAGAGAACAGGGGGGTATATCGGCAAGAGTGACATGAATAAAATCAATGACAGGGAGCCCCATCTCAATAACTCCTGTTTGGGGCTAAGAATATAACAATTTAAAGTGGGAACACCAAACCTCCTCCCCAAGGTTTGGCTCAATTGCATTCCTGCCCTCAGGTTTTCCTGTCTTCGCCAAATTCAAAAACCCTCTTGAATCTTTAACATCTAGGGCTTACTTAATGGCCTGCCATCTATCAATTTCCCATTCAGATTTTGCTTCTAAAATACTTTTCTTAAAAACTGCCCTTGCTTCCCTAATAGATACAATGTCACCCTCTCGAAGTTTAATCAAAAGAGCACTCTTTGCTTCTCTGCATGCCCTATTGTACCAGAGGTTGTTACCTTTTGGTCAAATCATAATTATGAAAATATACATCAGACCGTCTACAAAATAACAAAGGATCACTTAAAAAAATATTAGAAATTACATTTAGGTGTATTCTCAAGCCTACAAAAACAGGCACAATTCATCTCCAGAACTTGGTGCCTGATGGAAAATTGATCTTGTGAACCAATGGCAAGCCAGCGTACAAGCAACAAGAGCAAATAACAACAAGACCATAGTATCGAGCGCGGTGACCAACTCTCTGATTATTTGCAACTCTGATAGAGATGCCAGAACCACACACAGAGGACAGCTCAGAAAAGGCTCTGAACGCCACGGCTCACAATGCAGCTTGGATTAACCAGCATTTGCAATGCAATAGGTCTCGCATTTTGGAGGGTTTAAGCTATTGGCATTGTTAATGACGATACCTTTTATTTCTCTGCTTTAAAAACCAACACATAAAGAAAACACATTGGGCCATATGTAGGTGGCCAAATACCGGTCGGTAACGGCCGATTTCGGCCGTTACCGACCGGTATTTTGATTTTCTGATGTAGGTGGCCAAAATATTACCGATTCTGTATATTTACCGAATCGGTAAATTTACAGAATCTGTAAATTACCGAATCGGTAAATGTACAGAATCGGTAATATGGGATGTAGGTGGCACTGGAAATAGTGCCACAGGCCCTTAGGAATTCGGTATTTACCATGAAATATTATGGCATGGTAAATAACGAATTCTTGTGTACATGCACATCTGTGCATGTACACCTGTGCCATGTGGCACACAGACATGCCCTAAGGGCATGTATGTGTGTCACATGGCATAAAAGCCAGAAACAGGGGTGCAACAGGGTGTCAAAGTGACACCCTGTCCCCCTTGTAAAATCGGAAATTTTACCGAATCGGTAATTACCGATTCGGTATTTGCTATTGAATCCTATGGGCTTCAAGGCCCATAGGAATCAATGGCAAATACCGAATCGGTAATTACCGATTCGGTAATTACCGATTCTTACCGATTCAGTAATTGTTAAGGAATAATTACCTACATTGCATTTACCGAATTTTAAATACCGAATCGGTAAAATTCGGTATTTACGATTCGGTAAATGCAATTTACCTACATATGGCCCATTGTCATTTACAATGGAATTAGTTCAGACTTTCGTAACACGAGACCTAATGCATTGCAAATACTTGATGGAGTTTGTGTCCGCCAGTAACCTGAAATGTGCCTGTCCACGTTTATAACTAAGTAGCGTGCTTCCTGCTGCCACAGCTGAGCAACCCAGTCATTTAACTTCTTTAGCGTGGCGTACAATTGGCACAGTGTGAAAGTTTCTGTGCGTGGGCTGGGCCGAGTTGGCCATCGGACGTGCGTGGCACTACGGAGGTAGTGCTCGCGACAGCTGTTGGCCGACGCACGCACGCAACGGGTTAAAAAGAAAAACAAAGTGCTGTGTGGGAATCACTGCTGTTGTCACACAGTAGAGTTAATGCTGTTCCCTCCTTGACACGCAGCAATATATTAATTGGAATCTTCAAAGTTTATAGGATCTGCACAATAAGGCGCTGTGCTTGTGTTTACTGAGCCATTATTATTTCAAGCGAGTGTTTCAAAAGTTACAGCCACGGGTGGCAGTACTCTGTGATCTTTTGTGACGGCAGGGGTTAATTGAGTAATAAATACAAACAAACCAAATATCCCTGAATAGTGCACGGCTTACCAGAGAGCAGGAGGCTTGTTTTTTTCTGTCAGCTTTAGGCAAGCTGTGTTGTGCAGAGGGTGGGGGTAAACGCAGAAGAAGGTTAAACAAGGGCAATCAAAAAAAATTAGGAGGGACCACAACCTGTATTTTAGGCCTTGCATTTCAGGCTAGCCCCGTTTTCATCTCTTGAAAAAATTAGCGGGTCCTTGGTGTACCAAAGGACTAGGGTTCAATCTAGAAAAATAACAATATATCTTTGGTTGGCAAATACTGAGAGAACTCTTACTCATTCACTCACCTAACTCACACACATTCAATCATGGGGGATACAGTACCAATTGAAAAAGCAGTGTGCCAGTACACGAGAAAAATGTTAGAAATGTTATATATCAATTTATTAAAAGCATATAAAACAATTGTAGCAAATTAAAAAAAACTGTTAATCATACATGGTATATTTATGTTCAAAATCAAAAAACATTACGCTATAATTAAACAAATGAACAGACTCAATAACAAAGACAATTTAACCACTGATTGGCAGCGCATCCACTGTGTCTGGTCAGGTCTTTGCTAATCTCCCCTCAGCCGCTTGTCCCTACATGGTGGTTTTCACTGGGGTACCCCCCCCCCCCCCAGTGAAATGAACGGAATAACTCATATGAGGAGTTGTTTAATAAAACGTTAGACTGGCTTGTATGCCACAAAGAGCTGCCTATTTTCCATACTAAAGACATTTTGATGAATCAGAGATTTGATTGGATTGGGCCGGAACCAGTAGATGTTCTTCCATTCCTGGTACACATTCTACTATTTAGTAAAAGCAGTCAAACTTAAACAATGAGTAACATTACAAGGTGACGTTAAGCAATGTTAAGTAGTTTAGCACCACCTTGCAATTATGGGAAAAGGTGCTACGCCACCGGAGCGTCAATAAAAGTGCCGCTCCAGTGGCATATGGGGCTTCTAAAACCTTCATTGCCCTAGGACTATTCGCCTTGTTCCTGGCCCTCTCAGAATATTAAAAAAGATGATAGACAAAGGGACAAGCAACACTACTTAGATTATTGCATTATAAGAAGGTTGAACATCGAATTGCCAAAACACTTCAGTTGAACCAGCCCTATCTCTGTCCTTAAACCTTGCGCACTGGGAGAGATCTCGCTTCTTCCATTCTGGAGCAGGTACAGTTTGGTGGCTCCCGTGGTTTTGAGATGACTCTAGCCCCATGCAGGGAACAGCGCCACCCTGCCCAAGCGATGGCACTTCAGAACAAATGCTGTTGGACTTTATGCCTTTCTTGATTTTTTACATTTCTTGTGCAAACACCATCTTCAACCCCTATTAAATAACCTGGGTCATTTGGAAATGTGGAAAGCAATATTCCACCTGCAACTGCTGAATAGCCATGATATATGTTTTAGGGTTGGGTCCTTTCTCAAAGCCGCAGTGAGATGTAGAAAATCAATGGAAGGCTAGCCTTCGGTGAGGCTTTCCCCTGCCTGTTTTCAAAAGTAAGGTATCATTTACCAGTAGCAGTTTCTGCTAATGGCCTTTGTCCTTTATGCTATCTTGTTAGCAATGCTGTTTCCTTTATCAAATTGCTTACACTGATTTCAACTCCTTTGTACCTATCCCATAAATTGTAAGATTTTTATTTTTAGGTTGATCCTACAGCATGCCTGCGCTGTATAAAAGACCTGCTGTAGTAGATAAATTACTTAGCTTCCGCCTGCTGCCTTCTCATTAGTTCAGAGCTGCTTTCTGAATGGTTCAAGCAGCGATATGTCACTTCCGTTTTTGCAGACAACAGCACCCCCTAGTACAGTTTCTGTCCGTTCCCGTTGCTCATGTTTTTTGTCGGCAAACTCTTTTTATAATGGTTACTGAGCGGCATGCCAAGCAGCAGTTTCAAGTATGCCGGCCGCACCGTGCAAAAAAAGAAGAAAAAAAGCTGCGGTCTCCCACCTCAATGTTTTTACTGCAGCTCCTAATACGTTGTCCTCATTGGAAGTAAATTGATAATATCACCCTTTATTACCTCGCATAAACTAACATGCAAATTTGGGAAAGTGCTGGCGCGCCTCCAGTATCCTAAATCAGAAAATGTAGCAAACATGCATTCATAATGGAGCATTGTAACATTCAGTCCTGCGTTTTTGTTCAAGTTTGTTGTGTTCGGATTTCTCTATTGCAAATCTTTCTTTTGCATGTTGGATTGCTCTGACACTGAAGGTTTTAGAAACAGAGCCTAATAACACCTTAGAAACAGACAAGTAAAGCAATTGTAACACAGTACCAGCAAAGCAGTTTTACCTCAGCTGGGTGCCACAAATTAGCAGCTGTATATTTGTATGCAGCGGGCAGAGCCAGGCACAGTGCAGACCCTCCTCCCACCACCGCTTGAGTATCTCCCACCGTTACATGCTGGTACGACAGCGGAGCCCCTAGGTAGAGCAAGGGGGTCCTCAACCCCTGCTGAGATGGATTATGATTTGAAAGTAAAGATGACTTCGGACGTGAGTGGGTAACAACTTTAGAAGTGTTTAATGTACTCTCTTTTCTATGTTGGTAATAACCAATTAAAAGGGAAGGCATAGTATGCACACAACGTGACATTCACCCATCCCCATTTCCAACATTTGTCTCCCAGCTTTGCCCAATAACTCTCAGAGTCAGAACATGTTGTCTAGGGCGTAGCCTTTTATTTCACATTAAACCAGGCAATTCTTCACAGACAAATAGGAGAAACCATCTTTTTGGATATATACAATTATTCATAGCATCATGCTTTAGCCGCATCAACCTGTCAAAGGCATTAAGTACATCATCAGGCACGACATTACTTGAACTTCAGTTTTGGCAGTACACTTAGCGGCAACAACATGTCAAAGGCAGTAAGATAATTAGGCACCACATTACACCTGCACTTGAGCTTGGCCTTACAATGGAACTTCCACAAAGAAGGGGGACCCCACATCAATAGAAGGCAGGTAGACGGGGACAATTATAGATCAAGGCAAAGAAAAATTATCTGCCTGCAGAATAAAAATATAGGCCTCAGAAAGGTCCAACTATATTTGTGCTAACCTCAAACCACATAAGAAATTCTTGAACACATATATTACAAAAGTATGAAAAAGATAGTTTTTATTTTATATGGCAGTGTTTATCCATTTCAAAGGTATAGTTAATTACATATAGATCATAACTTATTGGAACTTGTCCTCTCATTCCGCCAAGCTCTCCACTCAGCTGCGCACATTCTGCCGGCAGGCCCCAACGTACACAGCAAACAATTGCATTGCTTGAAATCCAGGGCACCGCATAACGCACTGGCCCACCGGGGTGCCTGAACACAGGCCGCCTCCCAAAGGTTCTACTCAGTCCATATGTTGCAGGTTAGGGCAGTAGAGTCCAGGACCACCGGCAGGTCGGTCCTCCTTTCCACCTACCCTCAGCAGATGTGGATCCTACCCCTCCTGGGGTCCCTCCAGACACTGAACTTCCTTTGTTGTGTATTCCCCTTTGTTGTTAACTGTCAGTGCTCCGCCACAGGGTGAGAAGCTACTCACACTCGCCCTCCCCCCCCTGACGCTGACAGTGTTCCCTAATAGCCAGAAATATAATGCGGTTAACGAGCTCATGTGCATTTCCTGAGAGATGCACCCCAGCCCTGCGGAACTGGACCATTACCTACTAGCGCTAGTTGTGCCAATTTGTACCTGTTGTGGCAGCTTGCCGCATTACTTCTGACCACAGGGGTGCCCCCGGCCTCCCGACACATAAGCCTTCCTAAAGACGGTAGATCCTTCCCACCAGCATTACTGACTAAAGGGAATAGACCAAATCCCGACATTTGTACTCCGCCCAAATGAATGGACTTGTTACTTTGCTCTACCCCAAAGGAATGCCTACTTTAACCTAAGGGGACTGTCCGGGCTCTAATGCCTACAAAGGAGAAAATGCTACTATTTAGATATCAACAATCATTTGTAGCATCATGCTTAGCTGCATCAACCTTTTAAAGGCATTAAGTAAATTAAGCATGACATTACCCTAGAATTTCAGCTCTGGTCGTAGACTTTAGCGGCAACAGCATGGTAAAGGCAATAAGAAAATTAGACACAACATTACCCTGCACTTGGCCTTACAATTGAACATGACCGAGTCATACTACCAAGCTTTTCACTCTGCTGTACACATTGTTCCGGCAGGCCCCAACAGGCTACAGCAAACCGTTGCATTACTGAAATCCAGGGCCCCGCATACCGCATCGCCCACCGGAGTGCCTGAACAGAGGCAGCCTCCCCAAGTTCTATTCAGTACATACGTTGCGCATTTGGGCCGTAGAGTCTGGGACCACCGGCTGGTCAGTCCTCCCTTTCCGCTCACCTTGGCCGTAGAATAAAGTGGTTATAGTGTAAATGGATTTCTTGCAATCCCACTCGCCTTTGGGTTTTGTCAACAATAAATCATAACCCTTTCTAGGTATTTGAATTGAAAAAGGAAAGAGACCGTTGCTGAAAATTGTTTGCCAAGATACGGCCCTATAGATTTGCAGCCAAACTACCAAAGATTGCACATTAATTCTTGGCCATTTAGTAATGCCACCTGATTGTCGAAATATTAACTAGCAATCCCTATTGCCTGTGGAGTATGCCTGAAATAGCCCACCACCTGTTACTGGGATGCTGTTTTCTAACGCATTTGTTGCCTAGGGCCCGCAGTATGCTGATAATATAGCACCCCGCCCGTCTTGCGCGCTGTCTGTCCATGGCGTAGATTTTATTCACCTCAAAACGGATAATTCACAATAAACCATTCACATGTTAAAGGCACTAAAAAATTTAATTGCTATTACATTTACACATAGCATTATGTTGACTATACTCTTAAACCCTGCTGCGAACTTTTTGACAGCAGGCCACAACGCGCTGCTCCAAACAGTTGCATTACCTGAAACCCAGGGCACCGCATAACACACCGGCCCTCTGGGGTACTTGAACAATGGCATAACACTCTAGCAACATTCACATGTCAAAGGCACTATGAAATTAAAATTGTCATTTCAGTTGAGCATAGCATTAAGTTGTCCATAGTCTTGAACCCTCTGTTGCGCCCATTGTGCCGGCAGGCCACAACGCGCTGCAGCAAACAGTTGCCTTACTTGAAGTCCAGGGCACCGCATAGCGCACCAGCCCTCCGAGGTACCCAAACCATGGCATTACCCTCTAACAACATTCGCATATCAAAGGCACTACAAAATTAAAATTGTCATTACAGTTGAGCATAGCAGTAAGTTGTCCGTAGTCTTGAACCCTCTGTTGCGCACCTTGTGCCGGCAGGCCACACCGCTCTACAGCTAACAGTTGCCCTACTTGAAATCTAGGGCACCGCATAGCGCACCGGCCCTCCGAGGTACCTGCACACAGGAAGCCTCCCCAAGATTCATCTCAGTCCACAAGTGGCGGGTTAGGGCAGTAGAGTGGAGGACCACCGGCAGGCTGGACCCCCTTCCCGCCAACCCACTGCATGGTTCAATCCTACCCCCTCCTCGGGTACATCCAGTCACCGAACCAATGTGTGCCACCCACAGAGAGGTTATTTAATATTTAGCAGAAAGCCCACAGCCTGTGTTTTTGCTAATCAAATGTATGGCAGGAACAGAACAGACACCAATCAAATTAAACTTCGAATGAGATTGCCAGCACCCACGTCGAGGCAATTATATTATTAACATCCCAGGGCATCCTCACACATTCAGTGTGATGACAGTCAATTGTTTTCTGCCCAGAACTGTTGGTTCAGATAGAGCATATGGATGCAACAACAGCAAATCGTGTGTAGAATCTTTGCCGGTAAATATTAGGCAATTGTGTTTAGTCCCATAAAAATATGCCTGCTAATGAGATGAGCTTGTACCATGAATGGTGTTGCACACCACCCGTCCCCGCTATTCTAATGTGTGTCTTTCCTGAAAGCCACTGCATGAGAGTTGCACCGCAGAGTCCTCCGTTAGAAATACCCACCTTTAAATAAAAGGAAAATCAGCCCGTAATTGTTTGGCAACTAAGAAGATTCCCAATTATGCAAAACCTAATTAATTTGTACATGTATTGTAAGAGGCATCCTATGTGTCCCTTCCAAGGATTGCTGACAATTCCCTATATTACCTGTGGCTTGTGGCCTCCGAAAAACCCACAGTTCCCAACCTTTTAGTACAGATTCATAGATGGCAGAAAGCGAGACTGCCTTTTCGACCATCTGCCTTTTCAACCATTTTGTTCAGCACAGGCACCGGCCACTGCCAAGTCCCACCTGCCACTGATGGTTGTCCTTGCAAGCCTCGAGTCCTATTCTCCCTGTGGACTTCTGCATGTCAGTTTCCAATACTGTTAAAAGATTTCATCAAGCTCTGGCGGTTCAAGTGGAAGCAGGTGTCCCTCAGTCCCTCAAGTCATTCAAGATTATGTCTTCTGCATACTCTTCTGCTTATTGTTGGGTTCCAGCATAATTCTAATTACCCAATTGTGGGAGCCCTGATTTATTAGGCCAATCACTAAATAACTGCAGCATTTACAAACTGACCCTCCTCTATTTTTCAGCATATCGCAAAATTTTTAGAGTCAGCTATCCCCGGAGTCATCATTCCTAGCTTTTCCCAAATGGTGGAAAAGCAGCTCCGGTCAGATGTGTGTCGGCTCCCTAGGTCTGCGTATGGGTTCACCAATTCTAATCAGACACATCATTGTCCCACCAAAGAGAAACTCCCTCAAACTGGTAACCCTTAGAGTGAGGTGCCAATATTTGTATGGGATAGCGGTCTTGAAATTCCTTGGGTGCCCATAACCGGGACCTTTAAGCAACCCGCTCTATCCCCAGGCAAATTAATAACTATCCATGTATTCACAACTTTTCATTGGGCTCTGGGCTGAGATATCCCCTGATTTGTAAAATGTTACATGAATAAAAATTCGATTATGGTCCTTGCTCTATAGCTTTGAGCAAGATGTTTAAAGATAGATCATCGCTGCCAGGAAAATGCTCCTATGGTCTACATAATAACAGCATTTATTTTTTGTGCCCCTTGTTATTACTGAGACGGGAAATTTAGATTACTACTGAAATATGGCATTGGAATAAATTACATGCATCTTTTCTGATGATTATGCAATTTAGCCCTTTGAGCTTCAAGTTGCACTATAAAGTTGACCTATTAATTACACATGGTGGTCTTAACGTGCTAAAATGGTTTAGTCTGACATACTAACAGGAAGGTCGCGCCTAGGCCCCCTCAAAACTGCTGTGCCACGCTGCACACCGCCGACCAGTCAACGAAGTCCCCGTCTAATGCTTGCTGGAGGTCTGAGGGGACAAAGAGGCAGACTCCTCCCGGGCGCAGCCTTAAATAACCTCCCCAACAATCCTGCACACTCTGCTGACGTCATGGTCTCTCCTTACTCGATACACCCCCTTCTTAGCTAATCCATAAGGGGGCTCAGTCACGTGGCGCAACTAAGGGCACCCCTCCCCTACGTGCGGGGGGCGCCAGTTCAGAGCCCCTGCACTATTATGTGCTGTAAAATAAATTTGCCCTCTGATGAAAATTGCAAGCAGGTTTCTGTAAAAGCAGCAACTAATCAATAAACAGCCCTGCAGCCAAGTTTCTTTCTCTCTCTCCTTCTTGACCTATTGAATCTGTCAATAGTAATTTACCTGAAGAGACTTTGGGACGAGTTTTCTTTAATTACACTTTCACAAAGCAAACAAATACGTGGGTTAATCGCACCGCTACCAGCCCTTTAAATGTTTTGCATCACTACAAACTGCATCCTCGTCTGATTCGAGTTAATCTTGTAAACTGAACCTGCACAGTCTTTCTTAGGGGAAAAGATAGTATTATACCAACATGCAACATGTAATAGCCGGGAGTTCCATTTCAATATAGTGGGCATGTAGATGATCCAGAGGGCCGATACGTGGTCCTATCTGGAGTCCTATATGGTCGAGAGATTTGCCTTATAAATGTGTATGCACCAAACATGGGCAGCATACAGTACTTTACAGAGGTGGCATTGGCAGCAGCCCTGTTTCTTACTGCCAACACACTACTGGCAGGGGACTGTAACTGCATTCCAGATGCAACTCGGACAGAGAGCCCCCAATAGTGCATGCAAAACCACATATGACAACCCAGTTAAGGACACTGATGCAGAAGCTTAGGTTACTGGACATATGGAGGGAATGACAAACAAGTACTAGGAAATTTTCATGGCATACGCCGGCTGCGTGTGCACATAGCAGACTGGATTATTGCTTGCTGACACCTAGTCTAGCTGTACAGTCCCGAGATGTGATATATTTGGCAAGGTAAATATCAGACCATTCCCCACTGCTGGTCTCAATGACGAGGGGACGCCCATGCCCTACAGTGCCAGTATGGCGACTCAGAATGGAGGCACTGAAGCACGTGCCCTTTGTGCTGATAGTCTGGGAGACCCTTGACCGCTACCATCCCGAGAACTGGGGTAGTTCCAGTAGTAGAGCTCACGATTGGTACGAGATGAAGGTGGTGCACAGGGGGGTATTCATGACTACCACATTTAGAATGAGACAGCAACTGACGAGGGACTTAGAACAAACTGAGTCGAGATTGCTGGAAGTGGAGAGGGTGCTCCCAATGTAGCCCCTGAGGCTGGAGGAATGTCACCGTCTCCATAGCACGGCGTTTGATGACTGGTGTAGACTGGAAAAATGTACCTATAAAACCCATAGATAAAGACTATGCTGGCAAGGCTGGCGAGACAACAGGTTTCCTGTGAGCCTATATTAGTGTTGCGGGACTCAAGGGGCCAAACTGTCACCTCCCAGCAGCTAATAATGAGGTGATGCAAGCCCATCACGCGAGTGTATATGCCACAGAGGGATGAATTCAAGCGGGATTAGAGCTTCCCCACATTTTCCCCGACAAGTGTACCTGCTCGAGACAGAGTTGACTAAGGAGGACATTTTTGCATCTCTCAAGCGCCAGAAGACAGCGAAAACCCCAGGAGGCGATGGCCTCCCAGCACAGTTTTATTTTAATGATGCTGCCTTGGTTGTGGACAAATTAATAGAGGTGTATAATGACGCTTATTCCTTACAAATCATCCCCCACACTATGCGTGAGGCATTGGTTGTGCTGGTACCCAAACTGGGCAAAGCAGTGGATGAGGTAAAATTGTACAGACCTCTCTCAATGCTGAATGTTGACACCAAGACACTGAGTAGTCTTCTGGTGGCCTGACTGCTTCCCCACTTACCCGCTCTAATACATGACAATCAGTGCAGATTTATCCCGAAGCAGAGCACTCTGTATAATTTACGTAGACTATGTCATGTCCTCCATGCTCCTGAAATCCAAGACTGTCCCTATGCACTTGCATTCCTAGATATTGAACAGGCATTCCACTCCATGGGGTCGGTATATCTCTGGCAAATCCTGGGTAAAATGGGCTTTGGGAACAAGTTTATTGCTTGGATTAAGTTACTGTATACAGCGCCGAGTGCCAGAGTACGCAAGGGCTTTCTTCTGACTGATCCAGCATTGAAGGAGAGTGGATTCATTCGCTCCTGCTCAGAGAATCCTAATCAGATCTCCGAAAATCATTGCTTCAAATTAGAGTTTCTATATGAGCTCATTCTGTATATATCCCTGGCAGATCGATTCCCAGGTGTCTCAGGCGAGAATTATTGGTTCCCTTGTGGACCAGCCGACACCTCATCAAAGATGCGTTATAAATAAGAACTATAGAGGCTACTACTGTCACTACAGGCTGTTTTTCTGACCCAGTCTCGAAGAAGACCCCATGTGAAGATTGTGAATTACACACACAACGGGTCAAAACATCGAGGATAATCTTTGGTATTCACATACCCTGCCAAGCTATTTCGACTTGTAAATATAAAAAGGACATCTGCTTGGACAGGCATTTGCTTCATTGGGATACCCTGAAAAAAGAATTGTTTATGTAACCATTGTGTAAGTTCCGGGCTGCAATGTACAGAAGTATAACTGAAGTAGAGGTCGTGAATACGCTTATACTTTATTTTTTTACTGTGGTCTATTTTCTTTTTAATAGTCCAAGTCAGGTGAGTTTCTCACAAGGAAGGAGCACAAAAGAAAAGGGGAAATAAACACCAGGGATCAAGGAGGGAAAATAAAAGGGTCCTGAATGTCTGTCTGTCCTTTCTTGTAGTGAAGTGTCAAGGAGAACTCCGGTGATAACGAAGTGTTCTTCCTTCCCTCCTTCTCCTTGTCGGGGTGTTCTGGACTGGGAGTGTTCCCTCTCTCTGGTCGTGGCCCTTAAAGAAGGAGAAGCAACAGTCAGTCACCGGGGCAGATATTGGTAACTCTAAACCATCACCAACACCTCGAGCTGCAGTGCTTATGGGGAAGAACTGCGTTACTTACCTGTAACTGCAGTTATCCAGTATTGGTGTCTTTCATAGATTCACATGCCTGAATCCTTCCCCGTCGTCGAGAAGGGAGTCTCCGGTACATAGAAAAGTAATGTCCTATAGACACATATAGAGAAAAGTAGGCCTAAGGGCCTCCCCTTAGTAGCCTATCTCTGTCCTTTTGTAAAAAGGACCAAACTCTAGAAGAGAGCCAATCAGCTCACACCTCCCTCTAGAACCTTCCTGACAGGAGCCTCAGTCTCTCAGATTTTCGTACGCAACAAGCTAAGTAGTCGTAGCACTGATAGAGAGATAGGTGAGTCCTTCCCAGGGAGGCGGGAGGGTTGCATGTGAATCCATGAAAGACACCAATACTGGATAACTGCAGTTACAGGTAAGTAACGCATCTCTTATCCAGTATTATGGGTGTCTTTCATAGATTCACATGCCTGAATCAGAGTAGCAAGCAATAACTTGTGCACATTTCTGAAGGAACATCATATAAAAGTCATAGATAATACATATCATGCGACTATGAACCATCATTATACATCAACCAGAAGCAGTAACAGAAAAATGTGCATACCAGAAAAGGATGGAGGGATGGAGGAAGGCTCACCTTACTGGAAAAGATGGCGTAGTACTGCCTGTCCCACTGCAGCATCCTTCATCAGCTCTGTATCCAGGCAGTAGTGCCTGGTAAAGGTATGAGGCGACTTCCACGTCGCCGCCCTGCAGATGTCGAGAACCGGCACTCCTGCAAATAGTGCCACAGAAGTCGACATGGCTCTTGTAGAGTGCGCCCTGATTTTAGAGTGCAATGGATGTCCGGCTCTGTCGTGGCAAAAGGCAATCGCCGAAGAGATCCATCTGGAGATGCTTTGTTTGGTAAGCGGTAGACCCTTCCTAGGCCTACTGAAGGCTATGAAGAGTTGGTTAGATTTTCTGAAATGTTTGGTTTTATCAATATAACATTTCAGACATCTCTTAAGGTCCAATGAGTGCAGCGATCTCTCAGCTGCGGTGCTGGGATTTGGAAAGAAGGATCTGAGAATCACAGGTTCATTTAAGTGGAAGTCCGACGGGACTTTAGGAATAAACCTAGGATTGGTCCTTAAAATGACTCTGTCATCCCTAAACTGCAGGAAGGGGTCTTGAATGGAAAGAGCCTGCAGTTCACTGACCCTCCTTGCTGATGTAAGCGCAAGGAGGAGAGCCGTCTTCCACGAGACGTATTTCACGTCTGCTCTGTGAATGGGTTCAAAAGGGTGTTTCATCAGTTGATTAAGAACCACATTTAGGTGCCAAGTTGGAGGTATCGTCCGTGGTCGAGGAAAAGATCTATAGAGACCTTTAAGGAATTGTTTTATAAGTCTACTAGACCAGCGAGAGAGCCCTTTAGACGTTCTTTTAAACCTTGAGATCGCCGCCAAATGTACCCTTATGGAGGAGTGGGCAAGGCCCGACTGCGCCAGATGAAGCAAGTAGGGTAATATTTGTTCTGGAGAGGTGGCAAATGGACGCAGACCTTTGTCCGCACACCAGATGCAGAAGCGTTTCCACTTTAAGGAATAAGTCTTATTAGTGCTGTCCGCTCTTGCCCTAGCTAGGATGTCTTTACAATCCTGCGGGATGTTCATATTGCTGAATTCTCGGTTCTCAGGAGCCAAGCGACAACCTGAGAGATTTCAGATCCGGATGTTGAATCTGCTTGTTGCTCATCGTGACCAGAGATGGATGTTGACGTAGATGGATCGGCGGCTGCAGAGAGGAGCGATGAAGGTCCGTGAACCAATGTTGCCTCGGCCAGAATGGGGCTATCAGAATTAAAGTGCATGGCTCCGCCTTCATCTTTCTTAGGACTCTGGGAATCATTGAAAATGGCGGAAATGCGTACGCAAAGATGTTGCGCCATGCGATGGAAAATGCATTTCCGATAGACCTTGACAGGGGATGCCAACTTGCGAAGCTGTGGCATTTGGTGTTTTCCCTGGTCGCAAACAGGTCGATATGCGGTGTTCCCCACTTTGAGAAGATTTGAACTGTGGTTCTCATGTCTAGCTCCCATTCGTGTGTCGAATACCTCTGTCTGCTTAGGGCGTCTGCGATGACATTGTCCTTGCCGGGGACGTACTCCACCCTCAACGAGACGTTGTGGAGAATGGGCCAATTCCAGATCTTCTGCGATTCGCGAGATAGTGTTAGCCAACGCGTCCCTCCCTGTTTGTTCAGGTAGTGCATCGTCGTGGTGTTGTCGGTCCTGACAAGCACAAAGGAGTTCTTGATCCTTGGCAAGAAAGATTGCAAGGCTAGAAAGACTGCTCTTAGCTCCAGCAGGTTGATATGGAGCCACGTCTCCGGTTCTGACCATCTGCCACTGATCCGCAATTCCTGCAGCACTGCTCCCCAACCCTCCAGGGAGGCATCTGTTGTAATGACATGAGGAGTTGCTGGAAGCAGGAACGGCAATCCCTGCGAGAGGTTCTTGAGCGACCTCCACCATTGCAATGCCTTGGTGATTTGCATCGTGATCTTTAGGCGGTCTTCGAACGATCCCGTGCACTGCGTCCACTGTTCGGACAAAGCCTCTTGGAGTGGACGCATCCGGAGGCGACAGTGCGGTATGAGCAGAATGCACGAGGACATCATTCCCAAGAGGGATTTGAAGGTACGGACTGGTAAAGTTTTCCTTGAAGCCACCGCTGAGGCCAGAGAGACAAGTTTGCGTTTTCTCTCCAGAGATGGGAATGTTTTCGCAGCTTTTGTATCCAGTGTTGCTCCGAGGAAAGTAATGACTCGAGAGGGATGTAAAGTGGATTGAGTGTAAGACCCAAGTGCTGGAAGAGATTCAAACAGGCGTTGGAGGATTTGGTTGCGCCTGTTAGGGATGGTGCTTTCACCAGCCAGTCGTCCAAATACGGGACGACTTGATGGCCATGTTGTCTGAGGAATGCTGCCACTGGGGAGAGACACTTGGTGAATATCCGGGGCGCAGACTTGAGGCCAAAAGGGAGGACGCGGAACTGATAGTGCCGCCCAGCCACTGCAAATCTTAGAAATTTCCTGTGAGTTTTGTGGACTGGGATGTGAAAGTATGCGTCCTGTAGATCTAAGGACGTCATGAAATCTCCCTCCTCCAAGAGACCCAAGATCTCTTGAATCGTGACCATGCGGAACGATTGCCTCTTTAAGAATGCATTGAGTGCCCTGAGGTCTAGAATGGGCCTCCATTTCTTTTCCTTCTTTTGAATGAGGAAGAAGCGGGAGTAAAACCCTCTCCCCTTGTGAGCAGTTGGTACTCGCTCTATTGCTCCTTTCTGTAGCATAATGGAGATTTCTTGAAGAAGCAATCGCAGGTTTTTGTGGGGCATTGGGCGAGGAGGGGTTGTTGGAGGGATAGTAGTGAATTCTATAGAATGTCCAAATTGAATTAACTGGAGGACCCACAGGTCCGTTGTTATTCTCTTCCAATTGTTGAGGAATTGGGTCAATTTTCCTCCAATCTTCAAAGAAGGAGATTAGGGATGGACTGGCTGTAGGAATAGGTCATTGGCGTCCGCCAGTGGCCTTCCGTTGGTTCTTTCCCCTAAAATTGGACCTTCCAAAAGAGGACTGTCTGCCTTGCTGTTGTTGGCGAGGCTGGTATGGTGACTTGCCTTGGCTGTAAGAGTATGATGATCTATTTTGATAATTGCCTCTGTAAGAGGTTTGTCCTCTGCCTCTGGGCCCTCCAAAGGACTGGTTCCTAAATTGCAGCGTGCCGAGTGCTCTCGCTGTGTCCGTGTCCTTTTTTATTGTTTGTAACGCTTCATCTATCTTGGCTCCAAACAGGTGTTGTCCATCGTATGGCATGTCCAGGACTTTAGATTGTACCTCTTGTCGAAATGAGGTAGATTTGAGCCACCCCTGCCTTCGCAGGACAGCTGCCCTTGCTAGCTGTCTGAATCCAGTCATTGAGAGTGAACTAATGACAGACGTCAATAGACCCTTTCCGCACTACTAATAGCAGAAATCCATCTGCCTGCTCTTTTCAAAATTAAGATGCGTATGCTTGTATAATGTTCAACAATTTTATTGATGAGATTTTTCCTCAGACAATATGATAATCATCTTGTTTCTTTGTTGTTGCAAATACAATCTTTGTTGCTTCCACATTTTTTGATAAACTCAATAGGTTGAATTGTAGTATCTGACATTTATTGTTTAAAAAAGAACATTTTCCTGTCCCAATGCATTTCGGGATGCAAATCCCTTCATCAGGGGCACGTGTTAGTTGGCGAATTAATGATGCTTTGGGAGTTTTGAACGAGAAACTCGTTGACAGCTTGCATGTGAACACACTGGAAACTGTGGAATACTTTGTCTCTGAGCTAGAAGTGGTCACTTTTAAATAAAGGGTGGTTCACCCTTGTAGCTGGAGAAGACAAAGCTTTAGACTAATGACGATATTCTTGTTATAAGCTTTATGCAGCTATCGAAGTAGTGCTGCTGCTTTGACTCGCGTTGCTTCACTAAACCAGAATGATCTGCTTTACTTGTCGGCGGTGTGAACTCTCGTGATGAGAAGATCGCTCTTAACGCTAGAATCAAACGTTTTCAAATGCTACCGTCATTACATTGTCGGTCGAACCTGATGACAGGCGCTGCTCGCAGCCTTCTGCGGCGGTCTAAGACTTAGTTGTGGAACTCTGTTCTCCCAGGATTCCCCTGGTGTATCCTTGGTTAGCCGGGCGGTCCCAATGCTGCTGTGGATGATCCTAAACTTTGTCACCGTTCGGGGTTCTTAGACGCATAGCGTTCTCCTAGTGTTCCTCCATGCTGAATGATGCGGAAACAGACGACGGACTGCGGACAGTCCGTCGTCTGTTTCCGCATCCGCAGTCCGTCGTCTGTTTCCGCATCATTCAGCATGGAGGAACACTAGGAGAACGCTATGCGTCTAAGAACCCCGAACGGTGACAAAGTTTAGGATCATCCACAGCAGCATTGGGACCGCCCGGCTAACCAAGGATACACCAGGGGAATCCTGGGAGAACAGAGTTCCACAACTAAGTCTTAGACCGCCGCAGAAGGCTGCGAGCAGCGCCTGTCATCAGGTTCGACCGACAATGTAATGACGGTAGCATTTGAAAACGTTTGATTCTAGCGTTAAGAGCGATCTTCTCATCACGAGAGTTCACACCGCCGACAAGTAAAGCAGATCATTCTGGTTTAGTGAAGCAACGCGAGTCAAAGCAGCAGCACTACTTCGATAGCTGCATAAAGCTTATAACAAGAATATCGTCATTAGTCTAAAGCTTTGTCTTCTCCAGCTACAAGGGTGAACCACCCTTTATTTAAAAGTGACCACTTCTAGCTCAGAGACAAAGTATTCCACAGTTTCCAGTGTGTTCACATGCAAGCTGTCAACGAGTTTCTCGTTCAAAACTCCCAAAGCATCATTGATTCGCCAACTAACACGTGCCCCTGATGAAGGGATTTGCATCCCGAAATGCATTGGGACAGGAAAATTTTCTTTTTTAAACAATAAAAGTCAGATACTACAATTCAACCTATTGAGTTTATCAAAAAATGTGGAAGCAACAAAGATTGTATTTGCAACAACAAAGAAACAAGATGATTATCATATTGTCTGAGGAAAAATCTCATCAATAAAATTGTTGAACATTATACAAGCATACGCATCTTAATTTTGAAAAGAGCAGGCAGATGGATTTCTGCTATTAGTAGTGCGCAAAGGGTCTATTGACGTCTGTCATTAGTTCACTCTCATTTACTTACTGTGGAGACTGGCCGCTCCTCCCCTTCCAGCACACCACGAATAAACCAACTATAATTAGCACAAGAGTGCAAAACAGAGCGAAAAGGAGTGCACCTCACATCCCCAATTTACTGAATCCAGTCATTGCCACATCCAGAGCACAGTTGATCAGTTCAGAGGCCGAAGATTGACCCTCTAGAAGTAGGGATTGAACCTCCTCCTTCGTGGCGTCGGGCAGCTCAGATAAATACGGAGCAATGTCGGCCCACAACTGTCTATTATACCTTCCCAGCAGCGCAATAGAATTTGCAGCTTTAACTGTCATTGCTGAGGTGGTGGAAAAACGCTTTCCGATATTGTGCAGCTTCCTGCCCTCTTTATCTGGAGGAGCTGTGAGTGGAGAGGAGGGATTCCTGGAATTTTTCTGCACTCCCTGTGTAACCACAGAGTCTGGCTTGGGATGCCTTGTGAGGCAGGCAGATGCTGATGTCGGGGCCTTGTATTTTTTGTCCAGCCGTGGAACCAGTGCTGAAACAGAGGCTGGAGTCTGCATCAACTGCAGGCCCTCTTTCCATATATGTTCAATTATGGGAATTGATCTGGTTCTCCTCTTAAGTGGCTCCTTAAAATCATAAAGGAAGCAGTCAGTTTCCTGTGACTCCATTGTCATGTGGAACCTTTTGGCTGCTCTCTCCATCAGATTGTGGAACCCTCCTATGTCTGCCAGAGGTGAACCTGAGGTAGCGGGCTCTGGAGATGCAGGAGAAGAAATTATGTAGTCATCACCGTCATCATGATTGGAAGGGTCATCTTGTATTTCCCCCTCTTCTTGTTGTCCTTCCTCATCCTCTGATGATGGAGGATCTTGTATTTGTTCCCTTTCCTGATGGAGTACCAATACCGGCGGTGTGGGTCGTGGAGACGGAGCCGTCCCCACCGCTGGAGGAGGCTGTCTAGCTGCTGGCGCTGAGGACTCCGGGAATCGCTGTTTGTAATCCTGAATCAAAAATCGCAGATCAGACACTATAGACGCTGGTAGACATACCATGGGCGTAACGTGAGACTGAACCTGTGGTTGAACATCATGTTCTTGTGTGATCTCAACATCATCAACATCCTCATCAGTGCTTTGGCATTTGACCGCTAGATGGGATGGACTAGTAGCCTGTGTGTCATACTCTTCATCCGACTCCTCATCCTGTAAGAGACAAGTTGGTGGCAATCCTTGCACTCTACTTGGGGACGTTAACGCTGGCGTAATCGCCTTTTTTGAGCTCTTTATTATGGAAGGGCTCGTCGACGGCAGGACCCTGGATGACCCCTCGTCTACAGATTGCATTTCTTGTGTCTGCCTCTTCGACGATGGAACCGTCGTCGAGTGCTTCCATTGAGGCGTCGACGATGTCTTCGTCGACGGTGTGCGGACGACTGTAACTCTATGGGCTTCCCCTTCATCGATGATGTCTTCGTCGACGATGACTTCGACGACGATACCTTCGTCGACGATGCCACTGTCGTCGGCGCCTTCTTCGTCGCTGATTCCTTCGTCGACGATACACTCGTCGACGATGATGACTTCGTCGACGGCAAGGACGTCGACGGTGCTTTGCTCGTCGTCGACACAGGCATCGGCGCTGGAGCCGTCGACGATTTCTTTATGAGGATAATCGACGACAAAGGCTTACCCGCCGTCGATGAAGGTGTAGTCGTCGTCGATGAAGAAAACGCCGACGATGCTGTTGTCATCAATACCGTCGTCGTCGACGTGGAAACGTAGACGGGAGACAGCTTTCTTTTGCGCTGATGAGGGCGTCGACGAGGTCGTCGTTGACGGCGCTGGCTTTTTGAAGGAGTGAGCCTCCTTGTCTGACGCTGAAGACTTGGTCTCTGAAGGTTTTTTGACAGCCTTCTTTGGAGGAGCGTCTGCAGGGCTAGGGGAAGCCACCCTTGGCCTTTTTAAAGACAGTTTTGAGGAAATAGAAGAATACTCATCTTCTTCTGAAGATTCCAGATTATCCCTGGTCTTGAGTCTGTTAAGCCAGAGTAAAAGGCGTCCTTCTCTGTCTTTTAGCATTTTTGTAGAAAAGGTTCTACAAATCTTTGCGTCTTTTGCTGAATGGTCCGGATAGAGACAATATAAACATGTCTTATGCTGGTCATCCACATGTAACCTCTTTTTTCCACAAGAAGTACATGCCCTGAAAAGACCCTTCTTCTGAAGATCAGCCATAGTCAAATTTGATGTGAAGAAATCCAAAGTTGTGAAGTAAAATGTTAGAAACAAGGAAACCTGAGGAGAACTCAGGTGGAGACTTCCTTAGCACAACGTGCGGTAGAAAATCTGAGAGACTAAGGCTCCTGTCAGGAAGGTTCTAGAGGGAGGTGTGAGCTGATTGGCTCTCTTCTAGATTTTGGTCCTTTTTACAAAAGGACCTAGATAGGCTATTAAGGGGACGCCCTTAGGCCTACTTTTCTCTATATATGTCTATAGGACATTACTTTTCTATGTACCGGAGACTCCCATCTCGACGACGGGGAATGATTCAGGCATGTGAATCTATGAAAGACACCCATAATACTGGATAAGTGACTAGTGCTCGAGGCCAGGGGCGTGAGGAAATGTGGTTGAAGTGGGAAAGAGGGGGAAAACGGGTGACAACCTACACCCTCGACCTCCACCAACTGGAAAATAATCCAAAAAGGGGTACTTGCCTAAGGCCACGACCCTCCAGGGTCGTGGCTGTTGGAGTCTTGCCACCCTCCTCTTCTTCCTTGGGTCGGCCTGACTCTCTGGCGTTGCCACTAGGCGGTTCTCCACAGGGGCTCTCCGTCGTCTCCGCGTCCTCTTGCTGGTCCTGGTCGTTTCGTCAGCTCCTTGGTCCACTCGGCTCTGTTCCGAAGCCTCCCCGGATTCCGTGTTCTCCCTTTGTTGTCGGACGTCCGCGTGTGACGTCACTGCTGCCTGAAAGACTAGACCGCTCTTCTCTGGTTGTGGCGGTCTAGTCGCAGGCGCCATTACAGGAGTCCCGCTCGTGAAGAGCGCTGGACTGCACATTGTATTTGTGTATGTTCAACTGCTTTTTAGTCCACACATTTTTTGTACTTCTATTTTGGTATATGTCTTCAGTCCGTGTCTATCAGTGTTTACGTCTCCTAACAGTCCTGAGTTATTATGTAATTCATTATGATTATTTAGCCTGTCACTTTATGATACATGATTATTAATGTACCATATTTCCATATTCTTGGGTCTTGGTGTTTTATTATCTGTGGTCTGTACCAAGGCGTGATTGAGTTACCAGACCTACATAAAATATTTGAAAATATTTGTGAATGAATTAATGTTCTGGTTAAAGAAATACAATTCCACAGAGAACCAATTGTTGTTGCATACTATAAGAGTATGCATGGGCAACAATTTACAAACTGCCTTACAGTTGTGCTGTGGTAGTAGACAGGGCTGCCCCGTATCGCAGCTCCTCCTTGTGGTGGCGCTGTTAGCGGAGCTGCTGGGATGCAGACTCGCACTTTGGGGATTGAGGTTGGTGGCACCATACACACAATATTAACATATAGCAACAATGCCCTGGTATATTTATGGCACTCGACCGAGGCACCGCTGATACTACTGATGGCAATGTCAGACAACACAGAGGTGTCTGGACATGCTGTGAATGCCTGAAGTCCCAGCTCTTGGCGCTGGGAATACTATCGGTAATGGACCGAATCCTGCTGCCGGCACTGGCGCTGTCATGGAGTCCTGAGGGGATACGTTATCTGGGAGTCAGGATTGCCACAGAGAAGCAAAGATTCCTAGATATAAACATTGGTAGATGATTACTGGATTACGTGTGTCGGCGCAGTTCTGGAGAGATCGCCTCCTAACGTTGATGGGGAAAGTGGCCATAGTAAAAATTATAGTTCTACCTTGCTGTGTTTACACCCTACAGAATACATTCTACAAGATCCCTTAAAGATACTTCAAGGAACTGGAAAGTCTCCTCATTGACTTGCTGTGGTTCACGAAATAGAAAAGGATAGGGCTGCACATTTTACGACAAATAGGGGAGAGCGGAGGGGCATTGCACTTACTAATTTGGAATTGTATTATTTCACAACCCACCTCAAACATGCGGTCCACCTTTTTGATAAAGGAGATAACTGGTAGAGGAGACTGCTTGGCAACCCTGATAGCCGCCGCAGCCTTCCAGAGCTCCTCATGTGTGTGGTGCAAGTTCCACATGGGTGCACCTACCTGGTCAGGCAAATGGGCCGTATGTGGGAGTAGGGGGTAAAATTGGTCATACGTAGAGCCCAATATGCATTTGACATGCCGATATGGACACTTAAGCCATTTCCGTACATTGAAGCCACTATGTCAATGTGCAAATGGCGAGAGGGGGTGTTGGGAGAACTATATTTGATAACCCCTTCATCATCCGGGATGATGCGATAGACTCATTTGCATTAGGCGCAGAGCAATACTTACAAGATAATAAAATATAGGCCCAGAACAAGAATTATGGCCTAGCTTCCTGATGAGTGCATACCTTCTAAAACAATGAGCAGAATGCAGGGTATGGTCGGGGGCAGATGACTCATAACGCACATCTACAGAGAGTTGAAGGAGCACCCCACTTCTCCCACCCCAAAATCACATGCAAGCTGGGCTGAGGGGTTGGAGGAGGACTTGACAGTACGGGGTTGGCGCAGGATTCATGAGGAAACTTGTGTGGTTAGCTCTGATGCCCATTTTAAACTAATACAGTATAATTACGTACACACACTCTAAATCACTCCAAAAAATCTACACGTTATCTACCTTGCGAGATTGAGTTATTATTGCCTTTGTTGTAGAACACTAGACACAGACTTTCTATATATGTTATAGCACAGTGCGGAGGTCCTGCCCTCTTGCAAAATAATATGGTAGAACTTGCACTGCAAGATTGGTCTTAAAAGAAAATGCATTGTTGCATGCTTCAGGAGTATCACTCTCTGATCAATGAGTCTGACAAATATATGAAGTAGGTAGCGTCCCCTGGATAAGGGGGCGTCCCCCTGAGCACTGCTGAAGACCCCCAGTCGACTGAGTGAGGGATCTAAAACGTAAATCTGTTTATAGTAGCCAGTGACGACAAGTCTTCTGTGAGTTTATACCATGGTGAGGCTTTTATACTTATATCGATATTTCATCTTTCATATCGAATGTACATGCATCAAACATGAATGATTAAATCTCTTGTCGTTTGAAACGTGTCTCCCGATGCATTTCAGCCATCAACATAGCCCTTCGTCAGTGGATAATGTCTGTGGAATAAACATGGCAAAGAAGACATGATGATACCACTCCTGGAAAATTAAAATTAAAACCGCCACCATTTTGGACCATGTGCCTTAGATTGTGATTGTGAAAATCCGAAAGACGTCAGTGGTGACAAACTAGTTATGTGCAGATGAAGTGACATGCCGGTGAGTGTTAAAAGCTAAAATACACGAAGGATGAAGATCCAAAGTTGAAAAGTTGCTCATGAGTCATCTCAAACATGACATGCATTGTGGTGACCGGTGAATGTAAATAGAAATTAGCGAGTAAAATCATTCATAAATCAGAAACTTACGAAACGTCGGTTGCCAAATCGGTGAACATACAAGCGAGGTTTTCATACTGAATACATTACTTTAACCGTTGGATGTTAGTGAGATAATAATCGAGTGGGGCCGGAAACTGACGATATGTCGGTTGAAGAATCAGTGTGCATACTCTGGTGCTCAAGGTCAGGTTATAAGGTGAAATAATCTGAATCAATCAATCAATCAGGGGTTCCTAAAGCGCGCTACTCACTCGTGAGGGTCTCAAGGCGGTGGGGGGGTGGGGAGCGGCAAACTGTGTAGGTGCACTAAGTTAGGTGGTAAAGAGGAACGGTTAAATAAAACAATGACAGCTAGTGCAAGGATGCATCGGAGAGGAACAAAAGGATCAAAAACCGCCGAAGTAGACATGTGCAACAAAAGCGTATAAAGTTATAAAGTTAAATGTAGATGGTCAAAGTGCACTTACATCTAACAGCAGGTGAAGGTATCTGAAGACACAGTAAATATGAGTGTTCAGACGCGGAGTGTAGGATGTGCAAAGATCATGGGTGAGTAGACAGTGAAATGGGACTGTTATTTGGTATGGATACACAGCAAGAAAATGGGCGCCATTTTGTAATGGTGAAATCAAATGTGAAAAGGAAGTTTTATAGAGCAAACAGGTGAAAGTGAACAAAAAACATTATGATTGAAATTAAACGAAGAGTCCGAAAAGACCTGCAATGACTATAAAAGAAGAAAAGTGAGGAGAATTTTGAGTGATGATAGATACTAAGGAATTGTAAGATAGGGATGCAGTGAGTGTGGAAATAGATTGCATGCATGGCTGGCAATGAAAAGAAACATCATTATACAAATCCTTACTACTATGCAAGCACAAATACAATGATAGCTAAAAAATTGATAACTAAGGGAGAATATAGCATATAACAGGAATATAAGTGAATGATAACGGTTCCTGTAACTCATAATTATAAGAAGCAGGAAAATTTCATCCGGTCATTAAGACCGTGTGGTTTCAATGTATTTAACTATTTAATCCAGTAGTTCTCTCTCTGTAAGAGGTCCTTGTTATTGTCCCTTCCTTCTGTTTTCTTGATGGTTTCCAAAATGAGGAATTGCAGTTGGCTGATGTTATGATGATTGTCCATGAAATGTGCTGCTACCACTGATTTGGGGTTCTTGGTCCGGATGTTGCTTTTATGTTCGTGTATTCTTTTTTTTGAAAATTATTTTTTTATTAAGGAATGAAACAAAACACAGTAAGCATGTTACACATTCACGAGACTGCTACGGTACCAGTGATAGAGCGCGCGAGGTCACCCAGCCAATGATTTCGCCGTTTCCGGTTTCAGGGCCCATATACTTTCGATTCACACTATTCATTGACCAGGCGACTTCACGGGCTGCTACCAATTGTGTGTGTTCCCTACTGTTATTACTTAGTGTACCCGACTTACCATCCACCGACACGGGTACCTATGACTTCAATGGATCAGGGGCCTAGCTGTAAAAGGAAAGGCAGCAAATGCAATTTCAAATGACATTCAATACTGTTTGTAAAATGACCACGGACAACTGGAAGTTTTAAAATGTTTATCTAAAGTTCGTTTTCTGAAAGCATGAGATTTACAAGAATAAGGCAATCGATAATCAAGATAATGAAAAGTACATAACTATAGAGAAATAAAGTCAGGGTAATCATTAAAATGCAATAATGAGATGCAAAGGAAATATACTATGCATTCAAGGCAGGAATTCTTTAGAAAATCTAAGTAAGGTCGTTCTAGACCATATCAGAAAATGACAAACTGCAATGCAAAATATGATTTCTAAAAGATAGGGTAACATGAGAACATATCAAGAAAAATTATGCAAAATGACTTTACGTTTCAATAGTTTGCGGCAAAAGCATGGAAAAATCAATGTATGCAAGATGTCTTTTATTAAAGCAAAAGACTGAAATATAGAAAGGTGCAAGTTTTAAGAAACTTAGAGCAGTATTTACCTAGACTGGTGTGGAAACCAAACCCTGGCCACGGGTCAGTTAAGGACAGGAAACCCTCAATGAAGGATACCCATCAAAGGACAGCAGGTGCAGAATGGACACCCCGGACAGGACAGGATACCCTCAGATTAGGAATCAGGACAGGACCTCAGGACAGGACAGCAAACCCTCAGGACAGGACCGCTCAGGACAGGACCGCACCCGCAGTTTGGAAGCAACGCCTGCGTTCCACCCTCTCTGCAGCTATCGATCAAGACCCCGATTGGGTCAGCGAACTCCCAGCAAAGTGCTTTGCCAGCACTTTAAGGTTCAGTAAAACCTTAGTCTATGGTCAATTTCGGACAGAGTGCTCCGCAGCGCTCTGTATCTTCAGTCACCTATTGAGTACGATGGGTCAGTGACAGGTCAGCTAAACCAGACAAGTCGGACAATTCCCTAGGTGAACCCAGGGTAGATATACTCTTTTGGGTCAGTGTACCACCCCCCAATGTTGCAAAGTGTCAGAATCCCTCAATTTGGATTGGTCCTAAGGTAGGATTTGGGTAACACACCAATCATAACATGTCATTTAGATGCTTCATTAGCATATTTGGGTACCGCCTAGCAAGATTGGGGTTCCCATGAGAAACTGTGCAGAAAGACAATGGCAATTTTACAATGTATCATATGAGGAGCAACATTCTCCGTTCTCATAGCGCAGAGGTGGCTTTCCCAGGAGCATCATGACTGTGGCTGCCAGCTGGCTGAGTTCCGCTGTCCAAAGTTGCCACCTTTCAGTGCTCCAGGATCATGCGCAGAAGAGACCTTCAATATGGCTCCCAATCAGTTCGGACCCCCATTCCCCGCGGTACATGAAAAGTAAGCGAGAACAAATTAATACATAGAAATAACATTATGAAATCACATCACAGGGTTGTACTTTCAACTTATCATCATAAAAATATACTTATGCAGTCTAAATGTTAGCTACATAGAAACAGTGACAAGAGCAGTGGCACGAGCAGTACCACATTGGGCCAAGCTATGTATTACGCATGCGCATAATTTTCCCTCCAACTCTGCAGACGCGTCAGGACACATGAGTGTGGCTGACGCATGCGCAGTAACTAAATACAAGCGGCAGACATTTTAAGTGACTCGAGTAAATTATTTTAGTAAAACACCTAGGCAAGTGTCTGGAAACCTCGTTTAAACATAAAATAAACATTAGTAAGACGTACACTTATTACCTTGTTACACATAGACGGGGTTCATGACTTCGGCAAGGTCGCAAAATATGCGAAGCTTTGCTTCATCAATCCCCTCTTTGATGATATTTACTATCATCACAAAATAAATGGAACCAGATGCCAACTTTTCTTTCACACTTTATACAGTTCTATTTCTTCTAGCAATCGCTCCAGCTTTTCTCGTTCAGTTTTGGTAGGGTGAGAATTCTTCACCTTTTTATAGATCTGATTATTCATCTCTTCTAATTCGAGCTCATCCACACTCCGTTTCACTCCTCTTGTATTTACTTCTCTCGCATTCACCTCATACTTCTTTGTGTGTTTGCGGCATTTGCAACAGACAAATATGAAAAATAGGATGAGACCTATAATTCCAATTGGCATCAGTACTTTGAGCAATAAGCCTTTACCTATACTAGCGAACCAATGACCTACATTTGAGAGACCATCTACCAGTCTCTTCCAGGCACTATCAACCTCGAGTGGTCTGAGTTCCTTTGCCAAATTAGTAATGTTTCTTACATATCTTTTAAGCTGCACACTTTTGTCCGGAATATAAGTGCAACAATGTTGCGCCTTCAACATCCGGCAGACTCCGCCCTCTTTTGCTAATAAGGTGTCAAGAGCAAAACCATTGATCTGATCGCAACCATTTCGGTATTGACCAGCAGAAATCCATGAGCTGTCTCAGTCGACAACACATCCACTATAGTGGACAATTTGCAAATTCTGTGAGTGTTCAGAACCACTCCCACTCCAGGTATCAGTGCACTGAAAATACTACCCATAATTTCACCTATACTTTCTCTTTTACTACGCACTAAGCCATTAGTATTTTCACTGCTTCCAGCAACTCCATTCACATGGTATATTTTCGGGAAGACAATGCCAAAATAGCAACTTCCATACCAGTGATCCGGCAATTTGAAATAAGCCTTGTCCCCACAAATATAATAAATTCCGGGAAACACAGGCTCTGACCCATTTTTGAAACCCCAACCTCCAATTACCTTGTAATTATGTTCGCATTCACTGGAACCAATGAAAATGTTGTTATAATAGCTAGTCTTCTCGCGGTGAAGACATAGCTTGCCTTTCTTTTCAAAATCCAGCAACAGAGCAGGACCCGCCCCACCAGTTGAGGTGCCTTCCATGTTCTCTGCCCACTTTGGCCTTTTCTGACTTTCGTCATTAGCCTTCTTTTGTATTTTAATTCTCCTTTTCTCTGCCATGTTTAGGAACATCTTTTCCTGCTCATGCAAAGAACAAGTCAAGTTATCTCTGTGTGCGTCAGCTATGTCGATATTACCTATTGTTAGGAAGTAATCTCCCATGTATCGTATTGCGTCACTTTTGGTATGTACAGGATTCAAGTTCCCACGTATAGGAAGCTCAGAAAAGATCACGTCATTATTAGAGTAATAGTACTGTAACGGTCCTCTTTTGTAAAATAAACTAGCTAAAATGCTACAGGAAATTCCGTATGTCAGTGGCAAGTGATGGTATGTCACGCCTTCAGCTACAGAAGTAGGTAGCTTCATGCAGACATAGCAATCTTCAATTTCCATAGTCTCCACATAGTGTATTAACAAGTTTGCGAAAACATTTAAGCGTGTCCTGTTTTTGATTCTATGATAGTGTAGTTCTTCCTCATCTGATGCTTCTAAGTTCTGTTTTGTTTGTCTCAGTGCTCTCTCATGTCTTGCTACACTCTGTGTTGTTAGCTCCTCACTGTCAGTATTTACAATTTCAGTAGGGACAATATTAGTATCTTTGCTTACAGCAAAGGGAATGAAAATTGTTAGTCCTATCCAGAGTAATATCAGGACAACTATACTACAGACACATACCTTGCAGCATGTTTTGCAACAGCTGCGACTGGGTCTACCATTCACGTTTGAATCAGACATTTTGGCTTCAGAAGAAGTTTGTCAACCCCTCTTTGTGTCTCTACACAAGTATCTTACTTTGTGCAAATTCACGGTGGCTCTTCTTCCTCTTCGTCAGAGTACTCAGGGACGGGCTCTCCGTCGCTTACGTCAGTGATATCGAGATCTTCAAGTTCTTCTAACACAAGTGTCCATTCAGGTGACTTGTACTTTTTGTTTTGTCTCTTTATCCGATCACTCCTTCTTTTGGAAGAGTCTTCTGGTTGTTCTGCTATATGAGCACTTCTCCTTTCTTCTGCACGTTTTTCTTCTACTGTTTTTATTCTCAATCTCAATTTCTTTATGTATTTAGGCTCAAGATGCTTTCTTTTCTTAAGTCTTTTGGTTGGTACTTGGACTTCGTTTTCTTCTCTTGCCCTCTTATTTTCATTAGCTTGTGGCAATTCTGCTTCAGTTTCTTCTTCTTCTATCTGACTAATTCCAGGGCTAGCATCTGTTTCTTCTGCCTGGGTACTAATCTGGCCTTGTTCAGGTATACTGTGTGTTTGCTCTTCAAGTGTCTCTGATTCTGTTTCCTGAACACGTTCTTCTAATTCTATCTGATCCTGTTCAAGCACTTCGATCTCTGGACTTTCTTCTGCTCGAACTATTACACTATGTCTAGTCTGTCCCTTCCCAATATCAGGTGTCAGTGGAGGAGTATCAATCACTTGTTCTGTATTCCTTTCTTGTTCAGGATCCTTCACTTGTTCAGTATCGGGCACTTGTTCCGTCTTATTCACTTGTTCTGTATTAATCACGTGCTCTGTCCCTGTCTGACCTTCTCCTTCCTCAGTTTTGATGTGAATCTCAAGATTCTGAGGCTCTTCGCCTATGCCTTGCTTTTCCTGACTAGTCCACTCTCTACCTTCCCAAAGTCTTTCATTTGTTCGAATAGGGTCTTCAGTGAGATCAATCAATGGAATCCACTCTTCTGGCCATATGCTTGGCAGCTCGTCTTCAGCTACTTCTGGCTCAGCTTCTTGGACCCCTTCAGCAGGCTGGACTCTTGGTAGTTCGTCATCAACTATCCTTGGGCCAACGTTTGCTGATTCTGCAGCTTGACTGATGCTGGGCTGTACGTTGTCAGCTACTTCTGGTCTGGCTCCAGCAGAGTCCTCTGTTGGACGCCCTTCTGCTTCAGGCACTTCGTCTGGTGGTACCTTCTTGGTGTGGCTGGCGTGTATCCAACGCGGAACCCCTGCACACTTGACTGCTGTGGTAGTAACCAGAATCACCTGACGTTTTTCTCCCCACCTTGGCTCCAGGCAGCTCTTCCGAGTATGCTTCTTTATCTTCACCCAGTCCCCCGGGACCAGTTTGTGGAGAGGAGTCGTTGGATTGAGGATGGCGTCTTCTCCGATCTGGCGAGAGATAGAACGCACTTGGTCACCCAATCTCTTGCAGTATTCAAGCACCAAATCATCAGTAATACTCAACAGTTTGCTTCCAGGCACCCATGCTTGTCTCATCACTCTTCCCATAATGATTTCATGGGGACTTAGGCCTGTTTTGCGATCAGGGATACTTCTGAGTCCCATCAGGACCAAGGGCAGGGACTTTACCCAGGTCAATTTAGTTGCATCACACAGTTTGGCTAGTCTGTTTTTGATAGTTCCATTTATTTGTTCCACTACTCCAGAAGCCTCTGGACGGTAGGCACAGTGAAGCTTTTGGGAAATTCCAAAGGCCTTACAGAGTTCGTCGATCACTGCATTCTGAAAATGTGAGCCTTGATCTGATTCAATAGTGACTGGAACCCCGAACCTAGGTATCAGTTCTTTTAATAAACACTTAGCTACTGTTTTTGCGTCATTTTGGGGAGTAGGGAAAGCTTCCACCCACTTGGAAAATAAACAGACCATGACAAGGACATATCTTTTCCCTTCACAACGGGGCATGGTGATGAAATCGACCTGTATCCTTACAAAGGGACCCCCGGACCTCCCAATTTTTCCCAGTTCCACCAAAGTTTTCTTCCCTGGGTTCATCTTTTGACATGACAGGCACCTCTGGCAGAGGGATTCTGCTACTTTCCTGAACTTTTTACTGTACCAAGTCTGTTGGAACACTAGAATCATGGCGTCCCTACCAATGTGTGATCCTTCATGTATCAACCTCGCCATTGTGCTAAGTAAGTGTCTAGGCAATACAGGCATACCAGTCGGACCTAAGATGACACCATCCACACGTCTTGGTCTACACCCATCGTCCTTCCACTTCTCTCTTTCTTGCCAAGGTGCCGCCTGCTGCCACTCTTTCACTTCATCCCATGTAGGCACTTCTTCAAACACCTGAAGTTGGCAGCTGGTTCCTGGCCCCCCTCGTTTTGGATTTACGATATACCGATCTCTTGCGCACCATTGGGCCACTCGATCAGCATAATCGTTTCCCAGTGATACCTTGTCCATGCTCTTCTTATGAGCAGCACATTTTACCACTGCCAGTTCCTTTGGTAACTGGATTGCCTCTAAAAGGTCTTGAACAACTTTTCCATTTCGAATAGGGGTACCTGATGAAGTCAGGAACTCCCTCTGTAGCCACAACTGGCCAAAGTCATGCACAACCCCATAACAGTACTGACTGTCAGTATACACCGTTATGCGTATGTTCTTCCCAATTTGGCAAGCTTTTATCATAGCAATCAATTCGGCTACTTGTGCAGACTTGATGTGATATAGATAACCTGCTTCCTCAATTTTCTCTAGGGACACTACTGCATAGGCAGCACTCAGGCCTCCTTGTTCATGCCTTAGACATGAACCATCTACAAATAGTTCTTTATCATGCTTAGGCAATGGCGTTTCCTTTATGTCTGGGCGTGGCTTGGTATTGAATTCTGTTAGATCAATACAATCATGTTCATCATCCACCCCCCCTTCCATATCCTTTGGGTCGGGGAGTAAGGTGGCTGGGTTCAGAATACTGCACCTAACAATGTTTACATTTGCAGCACCCACAAGAATCCTCTCATATTTAGTCAGCCGACTAGGGGTGAGATACTGAGTTTTGGTTCTGGTCAACAAAATTACCACTCCATGCGGAACATACACAGTTACCGGATGTCCCATGACAATTGACTCACTCTGCTCTAAACTGGCACAGGTAGCAGCTACTGCTTTCAGACAACCTGGTAATCCAGCAGCCACTGGATCTAAGGTGGCAGAGAAATATGCCACAGGCCTTCTCGTTGTGCCATGTTCTTGAGTTAGGACTGACAATGCGCAATTATCGCGAGTGTCACAGAATAGGGCAAACTCTTTGGAGTAGTCTGGCATCCCCAATGCAGGAGCAGTACACAGACAATCTCGTAGTTTGGTGAAGGCTGTTAAGCTTTCATCATCCCACTCTACAATTTCGGGTGTTCCTCTCTTAGTCATTTTTATCAAGGGCCTTGCTAGGACTGCAAATCCCAGAATCCACTGCCTGCAGTATCCTATCACACCCAGGAACATTCTTATTTCTTTCTGAGTACGGGGTAACTGCATCTTTTGAATTATCCTCACTCTCTCCGATGTCACTTTTCTGACACCTTTTTCTATCTGGTGCCCCAGATATTTCACCGATTTTGCACAAAACTGTAACTTGTCAGGGGACACTTTATGTCCCTTTTCACACAGGTGATTTAGTAGGGCAATGGTGTCAATCACACAATCCTTATAACTTTTAGACGCCACCAAGAGGTCGTCTATATATTGCACTAAGACAGAGTTCCCAGGTAGGACTAAAGTTTCCAAACATTTTTTCAAGATCTGATTAAAGATAGAGGGGCTCTCTGTATACCCTTGAGGGACCCGGTTCCAGCAATACACGTGACCCTCGAAGGCAAATGAGAAAAGAAATTTGCTATCTGGATGCAAGGGAATGGAAAAGAATGCATGACACAAGTCTATCACGGTGAACCACTCAGCATCCCAGGGAATCTGATACAGAATCACTGCTGGGTTCGGGACAATAGGGCAACAGGGAACTACTATTTTGTTGACTTTTCGTAGATCCTGTACTACTCTGTACTTGCCACTAGGCTTCTTGATGCCCATAATCGGAGAGTTACATGGGCTACTCATTACCTCCTGTATGATGTTTCCTTCTAGCAATTTCTGTATTTCCACAGCAACACCAGCTTTCACTTCTGCATTCATCCTGTAGGGTTTAGTATTGGGGTATACTGCATTGTCCTTTATTGCTATCTGTATGGGGTCCACATTTTTCATTAACCCTACATCTTTCCCGGTAAAGTCCCACACCTCGGGCTTTACTGCTTCTTGGAGTTCTTTGGGCAAATCCTGCATGGTCATTCGTTTAATTTCCGAGTCAGGGCGGACTAACATTAATTTATAAATGCCGTCTTCATCTGGGGTCTGTATTTCAACACCCTTTGGTGTGCAAAAGATGGTACAGTTCATTTTGCACAGCAAATCACGTCCCAGTAAGTTCACTGGACTGGTGTCGCAAACGACAAATCTATGCATTTCCTTAAAATTTCCAATTGAGATCTCCATGGGCTTGGTAACAGGAGTACTAATCAATTGATTAGATACACCCACTACTTGGATGGCTTCTCCCGAGAGGGGTAGGTTTGGAACGTCCACTGTTCTCACAGTAGAACGGGTAGCGCCAGTGTCCAACAGAAAGGTGACATCGTTTCCGTCAACCTTTCCTTCAATGTATGGTCCGGACTGGTCTACCGGCAAGGAGGCGCCAAGTACGCACTCCTCGTCCTCCCCTCTCAGGCCCCGTCAGTACTGGTCATCACAAAGGAAGGTATCATTTAGAAGATACTGCGAAGTTGCTGCATTTCTGTTCTCATTGCTTTCCCAGACTTCTATCTCATCTCCCTCTGCCTGTTTTCCCCTGTATACTTGCTTTGGTGCTCGGGGCACCTGAACTGTTTTTACCTGTGGTTGAGTCTTTCTTGGTCTCTCTTTCTGCGTCTGTGGAGTTAAATCAGGAGTTTTGGGGTTATCTTCGGGCAAGTAAGGACACTCGTTGCGCCAATGTCCAATTTCGCCGCACTGATGGCAGGGAAATTTCTTCATAGCCTCCTCCCTGCTCATTTTGGGCCGGGGCTTGCCTCCTCCCCCTCCCCCAGGGCCTTCGTTCTTTGCATTTTTGACCATGTTACTCAACTGCTTTTCCTGCTGTTCTGCGAGCTTCACCTGAGCCCACATCACTTTTTCTTTGAGAGCCTTTTTCTTTTCTGCCATCTCGTCCTCGCAGTACTTTGCGTACCGCAGGACCTCGTCTACCTTTTTGGAGTGCCAACAGATTTTGTTATCTTTTATCCACTGACAAATTTCTGGTCTTAAACCGTTTACAAACCTGTAAATGAAGTGCGTCATGTCCTTCATCTCGATGTTATCTATACCACTGTATGTTTTAAACACCTGCAACAGCCTTTCATAATAGGAGTGCACTGTCTCCTCTCTTTCCTGCGTTGTTCTATCTATCCTGGTCCAATCAGTTTCCTTAGCTGGCACCTTTAGTTTCAAGTGCTGAATTACTTGTTCATACTTTCTCATGACTTCCTTCGAAGGTTCCCCTGTTTCTTTATCTCTGGTATACTCTTCACTAGGCCAGGCTATGGCTATTTTACACTCGGTCCATAGATCGACCGGGACCACAATGTCGAAAAACCCATCCAGGTCTTTTCACAGGCATTTCTGCACCTTTATGAACCTTTCCACTTGCCGGTACCATTCAACCGGCTTCTCGCGCAGTTTCGGGAAATCGTTAGTAAAGGACACGATATCCTGTCTGGACCATGGAACGTGCACATACCTCCCACCTGGTACTTCCCGCATGGGGCATAATGTTTCGGGTTTGTCTACTTCTCTCAGAGGGAACTCAGGGGTAGCTTGTCTCGATCGGGCCTCATCTTTCTTACGTGCCCACCTCGTTTTCCACCTTTCCACGTCTCCCCATTTTTGCAAAACTGCAAGCAATTCTTTAATCTGCAACTTCCTCCCTGACACATTCAAGTTCTCTAAATCCTTATCTGAGAACTCAGCTCGGTATGGTTTCTGCAAGGGCTTTGATCTCGATATATCTATCCCCATACTAGCTGCAGTGTCGGTCAGTTTTTCGTGGAGCACCCTGGTACTTCTAGTAAGGCTCTTACACATGAACAGCAACTCTTCTTCAGAATAGGTGTTTAATCTGTCTAACCCCACATTTCCTGCCATCAATTCCTCTATTTCTACCCTCAGCTTGTAGAGGTCTAAAGGTTTCGTTTGCGGAGCCTGTTTTTCTAAATCACGACTCCAATTTTCAATCTCTTCTGGCGTTACCAAGGAAACACTCCTAGTCCCTGTTGCTGATTCTAATTTAATTTCTTTCGCATCAAAAGGATTATGCCTCTTCTGCACTCCCTTTCCGGTCTGTTTGTTTGGTAGATCCAAGAACACCACTTCGGACTCGCACTCACTGGACTGATCGTCTATCAGTAGGGGCTCTTGCCTCGGCGGGGCCATTATCGGGTTCATAACCGGAGGGTTCAGACCTCCTTGATTATTCCCGTACAACGGAACCACTGGTCCGATTGTTACCGGAATAGTCAAAGCTTCAGGACTGGTATTTAACTGGGAGATCTTCTGAATTATTTCTGTCCTCTGTCTAGCTAGGGCCTCTTGCTCCCTTTCATCTAGTACTCTTCCTAATGTCCGGTCAGGTATCATCTGTGGGGTCAGGTGAGGGGTAAGACTCGGGGCAGTAGGATGCGTTTCACTTGGACCCCCACCATAATTTGGTTTCGGGAAAAAAGTTCCTGTGCCAAATGACCTACGCTCTTCCGCATATGGAGGCTGCAAAAAGGGTACTCCTGAACCTACGGGCTTTTCTTCGTTCTCATAAAGAGATCTGGGGTAAAATGTTCTTTCACGGGAATATTTTTCCTCTGAGCTCTCGGGCATTCTAGGATATATATTGCGTACCTCCGGGGGCTCGGGCTTCTCGAAATAGGGCAATACCTGGCCCCCTCCCCCCCTACATAGGGATCTGTCCTCCTCCTTAATAGATGGATGCTGGAGATTCTCTCCTGCACTGGAAGGTCGGGCTCCTTCATTATAAGGGGGCGGACTTCTCGTAAAGATGTCATCTAACAATTCATCATCTGACTCTCCAAGAGCTCCCCAATGCTTACACTTTTCTGTCCTTTTTTTCTCCCCCTGACGGGGTACATGCTGGCATCATAGGAAACAGACCCTCAACAATCATGCTCTGCCTCCACTGTTTCATCCTCTTGTCCCTTGTCTCTTGTTTCAGCCTGGGGTACCACTTAGTCAGACCTTTGTCCATTCGGGGTTTCTCTCTTTCAAAAGCCTCAATCTCCCATTCCTCTAATGCCTCATACTGCGTTAGTCTCGGTCTGGGATGTAATTCATTCATGCGGGTTCTCAAATTGAATAAAATCCTACCATTGAAGGTACCGTCTAACGGAAAAGCCAATACTCCGTCATCTTTTGTGTACCTTACCCAATTCTCCAACCACACACAGGTGTTGTACCCTCGGTCAAACATCATGAATGAGGCAGGAGTATTCGGTGGCGGGACAATAACGCCTTCTCTAGATTTAATCGGTTTGTCCGTTTTGAAATAATTCTTTACCCTACTTACAAGGGACATCTTTCTCTTTCCTCCGTACATAATATCGTATCTATTGGCTTTCCACTGATCCCTTTCAAACCCTTGGTTTCTCGGATCGGGTCTAGTCTCTGGACAATACGAGTGCCACATACGATTTCTACGCTTAACTTTGTTTACAAAGCTACCTCCAATCAGAACGCGCCTTGCAATTCTGTGCGACCAATGAGGTGCACGCGTTCAAATAGTTTCGACCAATGGGTGCGCGGCCCCTTCGTGAGACAGTTCCCACTCCTCGGCGCTTCACCCCTCCTTTACAATTCCAGCCCCGCTACCCGCCCGCTGCTTCTACCAATCCCAGCGCGGCATGGAGTGACGTCAGAGGCGCTTCGCGGCTGACTCCCTCCCTTCACAAGGTAACGGAAACTTTCTTTCTTTCTTTCTAAAGTGCTCAGTGCTTGGTTATTTAACAACGAATACACATTCGCCACAGTGCTCAAGTGTCTAGACAGAAAGATTTCTTTTACTGCAAGTAAACTACTTCCATTTACTTTTCACGCGCTGCGGGCAGATCTCTTCCGCCTACCCTTCACTCTAGCATCGGTGAACCTGTTATTCCCCTAAACTCATCCACTTCTTTCCGGGATATATTCCGAGTTTAAGGTTTCCCAGCAGACCCCTCTGCTTTCACCCAAGCTCCGAGGAACCTGCTACTCTTCCGATGTGACCCTTACTAGGTTACGCCACTATGGGAATTTTGCCAATGAACCTCGTTACTGACATTTATTCACACATATATTCAGAAAAAACCCTAGTTAGTGCTTCCCGGTTATCCTAACCTGCACCTAACTTTCCTTAAGCCTGTGACCTCAGGGCAATGGATTCTATTCACCACTTGCCCTTTCAATTCCCCGGGGAGTTCGGACAACAAGAAACAATACGGTTTACAAATGCATGGATTAATACATATAACAATATAAGAACAAGAATAATAATGAAAAAACAGTTCGTTGATTTCAGCAGCGTATTCACAAGAGAGTGATCAGTCCCCTCGGAACAGCCGCTCTTATAGCAGCATTAATGTACTAGCAGCTTCCGACTTATCTAGTCTAACTAGTTCTACCTAACCTTTAGCTAGTCCCTAACCATCCTCTGATCTACCAGAATAACTGATAGAGCGCGCGAGGTCACCCAGCCAATGATTTCGCCGTTTCCGGTTTCAGGGCCCATATACTTTCGATTCACACTATTCATTGACCAGGCGACTTCACGGGCTGCTACCAATTGTGTGTGTTCCCTACTGTTATTACTTAGTGTACCCGACTTACCATCCACCGACACGGGTACCTATGACTTCAATGGATCAGGGGCCTAGCTGTAAAAGGAAAGGCAGCAAATGCAATTTCAAATGACATTCAATACTGTTTGTAAAATGACCACGGACAACTGGAAGTTTTAAAATGTTTATCTAAAGTTCGTTTTCTGAAAGCATGAGATTTACAAGAATAAGGCAATCGATAATCAAGATAATGAAAAGTACATAACTATAGAGAAATAAAGTCAGGGTAATCATTAAAATGCAATAATGAGATGCAAAGGAAATATACTATGCATTCAAGGCAGGAATTCTTTAGAAAATCTAAGTAAGGTCGTTCTAGACCATATCAGAAAATGACAAACTGCAATGCAAAATATGATTTCTAAAAGATAGGGTAACATGAGAACATATCAAGAAAAATTATGCAAAATGACTTTACGTTTCAATAGTTTGCGGCAAAAGCATGGAAAAATCAATGTATGCAAGATGTCTTTTATTAAAGCAAAAGACTGAAATATAGAAAGGTGCAAGTTTTAAGAAACTTAGAGCAGTATTTACCTAGACTGGTGTGGAAACCAAACCCTGGCCACGGGTCAGTTAAGGACAGGAAACCCTCAATGAAGGATACCCATCAAAGGACAGCAGGTGCAGAATGGACACCCCGGACAGGACAGGATACCCTCAGATTAGGAATCAGGACAGGACCTCAGGACAGGACAGCAAACCCTCAGGACAGGACCGCTCAGGACAGGACCGCACCCGCAGTTTGGAAGCAACGCCTGCGTTCCACCCTCTCTGCAGCTATCGATCAAGACCCCGATTGGGTCAGCGAACTCCCAGCAAAGTGCTTTGCCAGCACTTTAAGGTTCAGTAAAACCTTAGTCTATGGTCAATTTCGGACAGAGTGCTCCGCAGCGCTCTGTATCTTCAGTCACCTATTGAGTACGATGGGTCAGTGACAGGTCAGCTAAACCAGACAAGTCGGACAATTCCCTAGGTGAACCCAGGGTAGATATACTCTTTTGGGTCAGTGTACCACCCCCCAATGTTGCAAAGTGTCAGAATCCCTCAATTTGGATTGGTCCTAAGGTAGGATTTGGGTAACACACCAATCATAACATGTCATTTAGATGCTTCATTAGCATATTTGGGTACCGCCTAGCAAGATTGGGGTTCCCATGAGAAACTGTGCAGAAAGACAATGGCAATTTTACAATGTATCATATGAGGAGCAACATTCTCCGTTCTCATAGCGCAGAGGTGGCTTTCCCAGGAGCATCATGACTGTGGCTGCCAGCTGGCTGAGTTCCGCTGTCCAAAGTTGCCACCTTTCAGTGCTCCAGGATCATGCGCAGAAGAGACCTTCAATATGGCTCCCAATCAGTTCGGACCCCCATTCCCCGCGGTACATGAAAAGTAAGCGAGAACAAATTAATACATAGAAATAACATTATGAAATCACATCACAGGGTTGTACTTTCAACTTATCATCATAAAAATATACTTATGCAGTCTAAATGTTAGCTACATAGAAACAGTGACAAGAGCAGTGGCACGAGCAGTACCACATTGGGCCAAGCTATGTATTACGCATGCGCATAATTTTCCCTCCAACTCTGCAGACGCGTCAGGACACATGAGTGTGGCTGACGCATGCGCAGTAACTAAATACAAGCGGCAGACATTTTAAGTGACTCGAGTAAATTATTTTAGTAAAACACCTAGGCAAGCGTCTGGAAACCTCGTTTAAACATAAAATAAACATTAGTAAGACGTACACTTATTACCTTGTTACACATAGACGGGGTTCATGACTTCGGCAAGGTCGCAAAATATGCGAAGCTTTGCTTCATCACCAGCAATACATCGACATTACAGCATAGTCGCATATATACATCAAGGAGAAGTCTCTTTAATCAGTGTCCTCTGAGCCAGTCTGCGGGGCGTGAGGAGGCTCACAGATGTTCCCGCTATACTCATTCCAAAATGTCCATATTTCCTTCCATTTTCTTGGGCACCCTCTCGCTACATACACAGTTTTTTCTTGCAGCATACACCAGTCCATGTCGGATTGCCATTCAGTTAGTGTTGGTGGCTTGGGGGCACCCCATAGTCTAGCGATGTTCCTTTTTGCCACCATCTGCCCAAGCGTCACCCATATTCTGCCTTTTGGAGAAAGATCCGTGGGATCCCAGATATTCAGAAGGCATCGCTTAACTTCCGGGCGAATCTCCACCTCCCACACCTCCTGCATACATTGCACCACCCGCCTCCAATACCTTTGCACCTTCGGACACTCCCATATTATATGGAAAAAGGTGCCCCTGCCCCCACATCCCCTCTTGCAGATTCCGTCACCTCCCCTCCCCATCAATTGTAATCTAGTACATGAGTGATATACCCTGTGCAGTATTTTCAGTTGTACTAGTCGCAGTCAAGCCGAGATCGCCACCTCCCTAGGGGATGCAAGAGCATACAACCATTCTTCTTCGTCAAACTCCAACCCATCAGCGACCCATTTCTCTTTTAAGGAAAGGAGCGAGTCAGGGGGATTATTAATTAGTTTTTTGTATGTGAGAGAGATGGCATGTTCTGTCATGTGGCCGTCTAGTAATCTGTCTTCAAGTGGGGAGATCTGAGGCAGTGTAACACCTGGTGGAATATTCGCCTGCAGGGAATGTTGCACTTGCATATATCTAAAGTATTCTGTTCGTGCAAGTTCATATGTCTCTTGTAAGTGGGAAAAGGTATGGATCCCCTTGGGGCCCCAGATGCCCTTAATTTGTGAAATTCCGATTAAGTCCCAGTTACGGAACCCCCTAGTGAGCCCCAGGTTCCCCAGTTTTTCGGAGGCCCATATTGGTGTGGCCATTGTAAGGATGCCCGCCCAACCAAAGTGTCTTCTGTGTGATGTGCCAAATCTGTACTGAGTGTTGTGTCGGTCCAGTGAGTCGGTGTGTGCCCGGTTTGGAGTAGAGTGCAATCTCATAATTCCCTCCGGGAAGCAACCATCTGTCCATCCCGTATGCAGGATCGTTGGCGTCCCTATACATCCTCTGGTTAATCGCTGACAGGTGAGCTGCCCAGTAATATTTACGGATATCGGGGAGGGCTATCCCACCGTCAAACCACCCCAGTGTAAGTTTACGCAATGCTATTCTAGGCGCTCCGGCCCAGAGGAGGTCGCGCTGTGCCGTCTCAATGGCCACAAAGTACTTGTTAGGGACCAGGTCAGGATAATTTTGCAGGGCATAGAGAAACCGTGGCAGTGCCATCATTTTAAAGAGGGCTGCTCGGCCCAACAGTGACAATGGGAGTTTCTGCCAGGACTTAGCATCACGTTGGAGCCGTCTCAGGGGTGGTAACAGGTTTTTCTCATACCGCAGCGTCTCGTCTGTGGTTACGAAGACTCCTAGGTACATGAAACCGTCCTCAGCCACTTTAATGGGACACGTGGCAGGAAGCTTCGGGGGGTCGCCACGAAGGACATATAGGTGAGATTTGCTCCAGTTGATGCGGAAGCCGGAGTTACGGCCGAAATTAGCGAAGATATCGAGAGCCGCCATTATAGATCTTCGCGGTTTAGAGAGATAAAGGAGGATATCGTCGGCGTAAAGGGAGATTTTGTCTTCCCACCCTTCCGCCCAGGCTATCCCCTTCAGATAAACATCCTGCCTAATCCAGGCCGTGAGTGGTTCAAGGGAGAGGGCGAATAGGAGGGGTGACAGGGGGCAGCACTGTCTGGTACCTCTCCCCAAGGTAAAAACCTCTGAGACCTTGTTGTTTACAAGTACCTGCGCCAACGGTTCCGTGTAGAGGAGACGGACCCAGGCTATGAAATTAGGTCCGAAGCCCAGTTTGTGAAGGACTGCAATCATGTAGGGACCTTCCAAGGTGTCAAAAGCCATGGTGGCATCAAGCGAGACCACCACCGCGTCTTCGTTCAACCTATGTCGCTGCCCTAGTACCCCATTAAGCCGTCTGATGTTAAGTGCAGTGTTTCGATGGGGCATGAACCCGGATTGGTCCGGATAAACAAGGGCAGGAAGGACCGATTGTAATCGGTTCGCAAGTGTTTTGGCCAGAATCTTTGGCTCTGCGTTGAGCAGCGAGATCGGTCTATACGAGGTACAAAGTTCTTTGGGTTTCCCCTCTTTAGGTATAACTACTATGGTAGCCATGCGTTGATCCCCTGGCAACACTCCCGTCTCTTTGCTTTCCCTGAACATGTGCTTAAGGTGTTTACTGAGGACATCAGGTTTCAGATTGTAGAGCTCTATAGGGAGGCCATTGGGTCCTAGGGCTTTGCCCGAACGGAGGTTCACAATGGCACGATGAAGTTCGGCTTCGGTAAGAGGGCTCTCAAGGGCCTCCCGATCCTCATCTGATAGACACGGCATTCGGATGTCCATAAGGAGGTCTACCGAATCCTCCTCTGGACGGTCTGACTCACGGCTATAGACCTGTTTAAGATGTCTGGCGAATTCCGCCACTATATCCCGGGGTTCAGTGACCACAGTGCCCGATGTCGTGTGGATTTCCGGCACTACCTTCCCGGCATGCTGCTTTTTATCAAGCCACGCTATAAGTTTTCCGGCTGTATCGCCCTGGTCATATAGCCTACCCAGCTTGTGTCTTGTTACCGATTGGGCCTCCTGGGCTACCAGATCTTTATATTCTGCTGTTTTAAGCTGCAGTCTATGTCACACCTCTGTGGTCCTGCTTTCACTTGCCTCCCTTTCCAATTCGTTTAGCTCCGCCTCAATTGAGGCGACCTGCTTTTTCTTTTCGTTACGCACCCCGACGATGGCCGACAGTGCCTCTCCTCTGATCATGTTCGTGTATTCTTGTTTTAATCTTTCTTTCAGTCTTGCCGACATACACCAAACCACACAGGCATTTTTATATGTATATGATGTTGGCAGTGTCACAGTTCCCATTGACCCGGAATCTGATGTTGGTGCCCTTCATGGGATGAGTTATGATAGCCCTTTTGATGATGTTATTGCAGTTGCTGCACTTATGGCAGGGTACAGTTCCTTTGAAATCACGATGTATGTTGTCTTTGGGTCTTGGTGTTATGAGTACTTTCAAGTTCCTGCCTCTGGTATATGCAAAGATTGGTTTGTTCTTAAAAATGCCTTTAAAATCAGGTTCCGAGTTAAGTATGGGCCAGTGGTTTATGATGGATTTTTTGTATTGTTTACTCATGGAGAAAAATTTGGACACCACAACTGTACATGTTTCTTTTGACCTCTTTGAGTAGGTGAGCGGGTCGGGGCAGGATTTTTCAGAGCAACGGTGTTTGGCTTGTTCCAGGACATTGTCAGGATAACCTTTTATTCTGAAACGATTAAGCATGTCTTTAGCTTGTTGTTCGTAGATGGCCGGGCCGGATACAATTATTTTTAACTCTCAAGTGTTGGGAACAAGGAAGGTGATTCTTGAGGGCATTGTTGTGGAAACTTGGATAATGCAAGGTATTATTTCTGTCTATATTTTTTCTGTACAAATTGGTCCCTAAGGAGTTGTCGGCTCTGCTTACGAGTACATCCAAAAAAGCTATGACCTTGGCGTTAACTTCATAAGTGGATTGGATTCTGTCATTAATGCTGTTCAATGCATTCAATGATTCATTTGATCCGTTTGTTCTGCTCTGATGCATCCTTGCACTCGCTGTCATTGTTTTATTAACCATTCCTCTTTACCACCTAACTTAGTGCACCTACACACTTTCCAAATGGTGGTGTTGAGTATGTAATTTTCCTCGAGTTTGTTCATAAAGATTTTGACATACGAGGGGGAAGCGCAATTGCCCATCGAGGATTCCGGTGAGTGGCAGGTAACACTTCGGTATAGCATGAATTGTAATAATTCCATCAAAAAAATTCTGCACCTGAATGTGTCACCAAGTACTCCTATCCAAACTTCTAGGGACATTATTCAAGAAAGGGACAGTTTCAAGAGCCGGGGGATAAACATACCTCCATACATTAAGCCAAGATTCCCGACCTGCTGAGGCCAAAATACGCAGTGGAAAATGTGGTATCCGCTAATAGGTACATCACATCGGTACTGAAAGGATCCATGGTACAAAGCAAAACAATTGAAGAAGTCTTCTTGGCAGAATCTGAAAGCCATCAAGACCCCACTACATCGCTGAAATGGGATATAAGATGGATATAAGATGGATCTCAAGAACAATAAATAACAAGAAAAAAGATTGACGATTTTCTGGAACACAAAAAAGGCCGGACACTAAGGGGTCTTTACGGATATGCTCATGGAACGTGAACGGCCTGGCAAACAAACTATTGGATGCGGACTTCATAAACTATATCAGGGTTTCGATACTTGGCTGAGCGAACCCCCACATATGCAAGGATTTCTGCGCTTCTACACAAGTGCACTAGCTGAGGCAAAATACGGTCATCTTCAGGGGGGTCTGGCCACATATGCTGCATGCGGAATCAATCTTACTGTCCGTGAACTAGGTCCCCCTTCATCAGCAGCTCTTGCTGTAAACTTACTCTCTTCGGACTCAACACAAGCAACTGATCTCAACATTATAATAATTAACGTTTATATTCAACCAAAACGTAAAAGCAAATTAATAAAAGAAATGTGCAACTTGGCGGAAACATATATTACAGAAGGACCAACAAAGGATCTTATTTTTACGGGCGATCTAAACTTAAATTTAATGGGATCCTCCGTGGACATCGAAATGTCCATACAAAATACAATCTGGAATATACCAATGCAAGGGAAGCCACTTTCAAGTAAGCAATCAAAGGTGGGACAGTCGGCCCTGGAGGAATTGGAACACCTAAACTTAAGAGCACTAAATGGCAGATCAAGAGGAGATAATCCCCCGTAGCAACACACTGCTTATTCAGAACAAACACTATACTAGATTACACTTTTGTCTCCCTTGAGTTGTTCCACCAATTGACCCTATTTCATTTAGGTGACAAAGGAGACAGTGATCACCGGCCACAAGAAATCGAGCTCAGAACAACTGTTTATATGTTCGAGCAGTGCCAGACCCCTCATGGAGCACACTATACTATTAACCTTAAGAGAATCAAATTTGGGACTGCCACACGTTGCAGAATGCTGGGAATTGCTAAAGAACACTTTGACTTGAGGGCCGGACTAGACGAGGTCAAGAAGTGGGAAAGTTTCACGGATACCATGGCCGTCTTTGCAACCAATATCATGCCAAAAACCCAACAGAGACTGGGCGGTGTGAAATCAATATTGCAATCTGTTCTAAAAGAAATCACGCATACCAAGAGAGCTATTTATCATACATGGGGACCCACCTGGGAGTTTGTGAAGGTTGTTGCCTGTTGCTGCTTGTCCCTTCGATCTCGGGACCGACTGCTGTGCTGGGCTGTGCTGGGCTGTGCCTCTCGCCGCACCCGCTTCGTTGGGAGAGCTGAGGCTAAAGCGCTGGGCACTTGGAGGCGCTTGAGGAAAACATCACGTCGGCGCTTTAGCAGGGACTCGGAAGTCCAGGAGTCCCTGCTTCCCCAGGTGCGCGCGGACGCGCCCACCAACAGACACGCCCCCGCCTGGCCAGTGAGAGAAAGGCGCGTGTTTCCTTCCGTAGCTGGGACCCACCTGGGAGTTTGTGAAGGTTGTTGCATGTTGCTGCTTGTCCCTTCGATCTCGGGACCGACTGCTGTGCTGGGCTGTGCTGGGCTGTGCCTCTCGCCGCACCCGCTTCGTTGGGAGAGCTGAGGCTAAAGCGCTGGGCACTTGGAGGCGCTTGAGGAAAACATCACGTCGGCGCTTTAGCAGGGACTCGGAAGTCCAGGAGTCCCTGCTTCCCCAGGTGCGCGCCGACGCGCCCACCAACAGACACGCCCCCCGCCTGCAACGTGCCTATTTTACGCTCTGCTCAACGCTCAGCGGGACGCGAGCGGGACGCCGAGCGAAGCCCGAGCAAAGGGCGGGCAGTCTGTGGCAGTCAGGGGCTGCCAGAGGCTGGGCTGGGCCACGTCCCTTTCCACCAGCAGTGAGTACAACCATGGCAACCCGTTCTGGAAAATTGCTCAGGAACGTGGCTGAAAGGGGAGGTGTTGGCGGGAGCCCCGTGATTGGAACAATGGACCGTTTTATCACCAGGGTGGCGGCGGTAATAGATAAGGAGATTGCTATGTCAGAGCGCCGCCTATCTGAGGTCTACCTCCCTTCCAGACGCTCATCCTTGGGTGCCGCTGCACAGGCCCTGACACCGGCTTGTGAGCGGGCTCAACTTGTCTCCCCTGATGTCTTCCCGGGCTGCTCCATAGACCCCCCTCAGCTCCTAGATATAGAGCAAAACATAGACAGGTTGGAGCATTTGGCCGCGCTTCTACCTAGTGGCATCGAAGAAGTGGGTGGCTCCAGTACATCTACTCCACCAGTATCACCTATGCCCCAAAATAATGCCATAACACAGTCACTACTGCTAACACCACCAACCCCCGCTATAGTAATTCCAGATGGGGTGCCTTGTGTATCTGAAATTGCTGCAAGCAGCCAGAATAAGAGGGCTAAAAGCAAAAAGACAGGTAACCGTAAAAAGGGTAGGTTGGTGAGACAGGCCGCGCTCTATCAAAGAACAAGAAAGCCCTGCCCAGGTGGGAAACATGCAAAGGCCCTGTTTCCAGAAGATAAAGTCGAGGTAGTGGGGGATGCTGTGGTCACTCCCAAGGGATCGCCTACTAGCGATAGTACTGAAAATGTCCCCAATATTACCGACTCGGTGACTATTGAATCTATTTTTGAGAGGGTAAACAGTCTCTTGATGCCCTTACTTACCCAGGTTAAGGGCCTCGGGGCTAGAACTGACAAACTTGAGCAATCAACCCTTGACGGGTTTTACTCACTTAAAACCACATTCAAACAGTTAAAAAGAGTGAGCGATAACCAGGACATGGGTCCAAAGGGGAGTGCGCCCCCAGTAGTCTCCTTACCACTACAGGTAGATCCCAACCACCCAAAAAGGTCAAATAAGGTTGAAACTAACAGAGTGCAAGCTCCAGCACCCAAAATTCCGTCCCCACCAAAAGCAGGGCCCCAATCCAAGGGTACACCAACACTCATAGAGGCTGCCAAAACTATGTCTAAGTCACTTCCACAAGTACAGCCCCAGGCAAGCAGAGGTAAAGCAAAAGCTCTCCAAACACCTGGCTCAAAAGGTAATGCTCAGGGACCAGTGACAGGGAAGGCCACCAAAATTGCCCCCCAATCAATAGCCCCAGCTACTACCTCAGTGGCCCCTCAAAATTCCATACGTCGGATCCCCCCTGTAAATCTCCCGCCAGATTGCCAACCATTTGTAGCTGTTCTGGTGAATGTTCCCCCTTTAAAGGAAGGCCAGTTGGAGAACCACCAATCACTTAAGAATAAGTGCATCCACTGGCTTAAGTCAAATAAGCCAATTCCTACGGGTGTGGATGGGATTATTTTAGGTGTTCGTAGAGTAGGGTGGGTAGGGCAGGGAAAAAAAACCCAGGAGGGGGACTGCATAATAATAAACTTTCAAGACCCCAGAGTAGTGAGCTCCATTTGTACTCCCATTAAAAACATGGATGTACCAGGGGTTAAAGTAGTGGACCTAACCTATTTTTACCCTAGGCAAATTGTCTTCTTGCCTCGGGAGAGCCCAAGCATCCCTGATTTTTGTAAAAACTGGGACACACGCTGGGCAGGGGGTCTTGGGGGTAGTGGGCCGAACCCTCTGTGGGTGCCAGGGTGTTGCTGACTGGAGGTGGAGAACCCCAGGGAAAATATAGAGGTAGTTGCAGTTAAAGAAGCAGCGAACAGACTTGACCAATTGGTAGCACCACCCTCCCGAACTACCGCTCCCTTAATTGTAAGTGTTAGTGGGACGGTAGCCATCAGGGACACTCCTTTAGATTACTGTTATTTGCAAGCCCCTTTGGTCTGGGCTACAAGCAGTAGTGTTCTTGCGACCAGTGACACACCAGCTGCGACGGACCTAGTATTTAAGGTTTTCAGCTGGAATGTCGCAGGTATCACAAGAAAGTTGGCTCTCCCTGATTGGAATGCCTGGGTTGATGAACACTCCTTATGCATCTTCCAAGAGACCTGGAGCTTGGAGCCGGTACATAGGGTGGGATTTTCCTCCCACTCTGTACTTGCCCTAACCTCGAAAACAGGGAAGGGACGCCCCTCGGGCGGTCTACTCATATGGGTAGCAGCCTCCTTAGACTGCAGAACAGAGGAGCTACAGACAGGTTGTCCGGATATTCAAAATATCATTTTAAGAGACCAAAGGGGAAGAATAGTTCTAAATGTTTATAATGTTTATGCCAGAGGGACCAAGGGCGGGAGGAAGTCGCCTGTACTATCCCTCCTTGAGACCCTCCTGAATAAAACCCCACACAAGTCATGTACCCTGGTCGCGGGTGATATGAACTGCGCGTTCGAGCCCTTGGGCTCCGACGTTGCCCTTGACCAGGACGAGGAGGACACCAGGATAGGGATCCCTGTATTAGAGATTCCTCCCATTAGGAAATGGTCAGAAGTGGCGTTACAGCTATACTCCCTGAGCCTTGAACTAAATCTAAGGGCAGTAAATGGACGGACAATCTCGGATAGGGGGGGAGCTCACACTTATAATAGACCAGGACACTCCTCTAGAATAGACTACATCTTATTAGATGTATGTCTCTGGAACCATGTGAGGGACATGGTTGTGGTCCCGACGATTGAAAGTGACCATAATTCACTTTCCTTAACCATGGCTCAGTGGTGGTGCCCTGTAAAAAAGGGCCCTAGTAACCCCGTATTAGCTCCCCCCGATGACTCTGTTGTCTCACTCTGTGGAAGGCGCATAAAATGGGCTAAACTGGTCCTCTCTGAGGAAAGGGTTGGAGAAATCTCAACCCTTCTAAACCAAGCAGTGACAACCCTGAGGCTTCCCCTGGAAGGGGTGGGAAGGGTGAGTGGACTCTTTGCCTCTCTAGTAGAGGCTTTGACAAACGTGTTTACCATCCCTCCTAGTAAGTCAGGAAATAAGCAAAGTAACAAGCAGGGTGATGGTTGGTATACTCATACGTGTAGAGTAGACAAAACAAGGCTTGTTGAGGCAGTAAAGCACAAATCCCATAGCGGTATACTGGAAGCAAGGAAGGCCTACAATAGATCCCTTAAAACCGCCAGGATGGAGTGGGAAGAGAAATTCTGGGAAGACCTACTCCATGCCAGCAAAAGTAGGGACTCAAGGGCCTTTTGGAACCTTGTAGGTTCCCGGAATAGGCCCGAGGCAGCTATGAGACCCTGTAATATCCCCCCACAAAGTTGGGTAAAACACTTCGGGGCTTTATACCTCCCGGCAGATGGGGAACTAAATGTTAGGGTGATCTCCCCACTAGCATTCGAACCCCATACCCATGATCTCTTTACCTCTTTAGAGATCGAAAAGGTAATTGGGTGGGTAGCCCCCCGCAAGGCAGCTGGTCCAGATGGCCTTCCGGGGGATCTTATGCGTGCTTATCCAGTGGAGTGGGGAAGGGTCATTGCAGCTCTCCTTAATGACATCATGATGGGAGGGTCAGTGCCAGACTCCAGGAAGGGGGCGGTAGTGGTCCCGATTTACAAAAAAGGTTGCAGAGAATCACCGGGGAACTACCGCCCAATAAGCCTGATAGACTCCACCCAAAAGATAGCAGGTAAAGCCATACTTGGTAGGATTTTGCAGTGGGTGGAGGAAAATAAAATATTATCAGACTTCCAGGCAGGTTTTCGGGCAGGTATGGGGACAATAGAGCAGGTGTTCAGGTTGGCACTTCTGGGGTGGAAGGTGGTGGAGCTAGGCAAGGGCAGTCTATACTTGGCCTTTATTGACCTAAGGACTGCCTTTGACCTAGTCCCCCGAGAGAAGTTATGGAGGGTGCTTCATGAGCTGGGATTGCCTCCATATATCTTGTCTCTCCTCATTAGCCTCCACGCCCATACCTTTGCTCAGGTCCGCTGGGGTAGAAATGGAGAATTAACAGAAAAAATACCAGTGTCTAGGGGTGTGAGGCAGGGATGCGTTTTGGCGCCCACCCTTTTCTCACTATATGTGAATGGGGTGGTGGAACATCTCCAGCAAGAACCAGCCGACGCCCCCTGTCTCGGAGGAGTGCGGATCCCCACCCTGCTTTTTGCGGATGACACGCTCTTGATCTCCAAGACTCCGCAAGGCCTCCAGAAACTGTTAACACGTTTCCAGGATTTCTGTGCTGCAAAGGGTCTAGTAATCAACGTGGATAAAACTAAGTTCCTAGTCCTGAATCCTCCAAAGAAACTGGGCCGCCCGCCTATTCTTAACTCTGTTGCCTTGGAGAAAGTATCCGAATTTGACTACCTTGGAATTCGGATTACGGATAGCATGAACTGGTCACCTCACATTGCTAAGATGGTCCTTAACCACAAGAGAGTAGGAGGAGCCCTCCTGAGGGAATTCCGGGCATCACCTAGGAGGTCGCTTACCCCAGTAATTGATATCTACAAGGCTAAGGTAGTAACATCAGCCTTGTATGGGGCTGAACTGTGGGGGCATTGCTGCCTGGACGCCTTGGCAACAGTAGAGAGCAAGCTCTTAAAATCCATAATTGCCATCCCTTCAAGCACCCCGACAGTACCGGTACTGATGGATACAGGCTGTAAAACCATTAAAGACCAAGCTCGGCTTCGCTCTCTCCTTCTATGGACACGTATCTGGAGGGGTGAAGATTTAAAATCGTATGCTGATGGGTTTGCGGAGATAATGAGCTTGGGCGGTTGGGCAAAAATAAGATGGCTGAGTGACACTAAAAAACTTTTGGAGAAAATAGGATTGGGGGACTGTTGGTTATCAAGATCGGCTCCACCTAAAGAGGTGTTGAAGAGACTGTATTGGAACTGGGTTGCGGAACAGCTAGTTACAAACCCGGATCATTGCAAGTCCACTGCTGCTTTTTTAACAGTAAAAGATGTTGTAGTGTTTGAGCCCTATCTGGACCTAATTACTCTTCCATATGACCGAGCATTGTATTTTAAATTTAGAGTAGGCTCGCTACCACTAGGGGCTCTGGCTTCCAAGTGGAAATCAGGTGCCCACACGTCCCCTTATTGCGTATGTTGCCCTAATAGGATAGAGTCCATTACGCATATCCTATTTGAATGCCCGGATTATGCAAAGCCCAGGAGTTTCTGGCTTAAACCCCTCTGCCGGAATATGGGCACACGTAGTTACCTAGTAGCACTGCGCATTTTAATGACGGACACTTCCTCCCCTATTGTATGTGGCATAGCCAAATTTTTAAAACAGTTTTGGTTGATAAGATGCAAGAGATTGTCAGTAGCAGTTTAATGTATTTTTAGCTAATTTATTTATGGCATTATAATGTCCTTTTACCTTTTTAATGTGCACCTAATATTTGCCTTTTTAAATGATGTCTTTTTATAGATTTGTATTGGCTGTATTGTGTGTACGCTTATAAGATATCTTGCATATCGAATGAAAGCTTATCAATCAATCAATCAATCAATCATACATTGAGACAGCTACAACCCTCAAGATACAGCACAAATAAATTCATTGCGAAAGCAAAAGGCTCTGTTGAAAAAACAAAAAAGGGATGCTAACAGGGACATAGAGAACGTTCTGTGGGCAAAACTACACGCTGATATTAAACAAAAAAACAGCGCAAGTTTTTGGAGAACCATAAATCAATTTGTTCATCCTAACACCGATGGAATTACCTCAAATATCTTGGAGGTAGTCTGGACGAAATATCTTAGGTCTCACTTCCATGAAGTTACGGAGTTTAGCACAAAGGGGGAAAACTCCTCGGGCGCATCAGATGGTCTTAACATCAGCACGGCGTATGCAGGAAACAACCAGATCACACCGTGCACAGCCAAAGAAGAAATCTTAATTGACGACTCACCAACAAATCGAACCAAGATCATTAAAAGGCAAATAGGCAAGGGAAGGAGGGAAGGGGCACCCGGCCCAAACGGAATAACACCAGTGCTCTACAAGCAAGAGTCAACGTTCTGGGCTGAAGCACTAGAACCACTGTTCAGGGAAATAAGGATGACAAACATCCTGCCAGAGTCCTGGAGAGGATCTATCATTGCACCAATTCACAAGAGAGGGGATAGGTCAAAGCCTCAGAACTATTGACTAGTGGCACTAATGGACAATGAGGCAAAATTCTTCGCTGGTATGCTACTGGAAGAGCTCCAGGCTTGGGCAGAAGAAAAGTCCGCTATCCCTATAAACCAGATCGGTTTTGCGAAAATTGTAGGGACAACCACAAATATAATAACGATGGCAATGCTCTTTGATAAGGCTGAAACGACAAGGAGCTCCCCGCATTCGTGCTTTATTGATTATGAAGCAGCCTTTGATCACGTAAATCGAAACAGACTGTGGTCTAAACCTGCTGATAAACCTGCATACCAACACCTGGGTCCAGATTAAGCTGGGTGACGGAACACACCTGTCGAGACGCATTCCAACGGACAAAGGGCTTAAACAAGGTTGCGTTTTGGCACCTACACTTTTCAACCTGTTCATAGCTGATCATATACCGATATTAAACACCTGTAACTCACATGCTTCAAAACTGAGAAACATCTTATTGCCATGTCTCCTATATGTGCACGACATAGTCCTGATTAGTCAAACGAGAGTAGGCCTTCAACATCTTATAAATGCTACACAAGACTATTCAAAAGTAAATGGTCTAACGATAAATCTTGATAAAACAAAAACCATTACAGTCAGTAAAAAAAGGGAAAAACCTACAGCATGGTTCTGGGGTAACACCAGAATAAAGAGCATCATGGAATATAAATACCTGGGCGTAAAGATAGACAAAGGCGGTCAATTCCTCGCGCAGAGAAACATCATCAGGCATAAAGGCATTGCCCTGGCAATCTCTCTAAAAACTCTGAACTCCAAACTAACCGGTCCATCGATTTTGCCCATAGCTGAGGTGATCCGTGCAAAGTTACTGCCAACAATGTCTTACGGAAGTGAAGCCCAGAAAGGAAGAGAGGCCAAACTACTGGACCCCACAGTAACAACTACATATAGGATTATATTTGGGCTTCCTAAATACACCTCCCCCTCGCAAATTAGGCTTGAATTTGGCATACAGAAGCAATCTATTGCGAGACATGGGGCATACATTATAGGCTGGGACAAAATACGAAAAGCCGCTTCAAGGTCTCTAAATGCACAGTTATGAAAAGAGATAAACCGATACACTACCTCATCCGCAGCGAGATATCTCAAAGATGGATTACAGAAATTGGGACTGAACCAACTTTGGGAAACACCCACTAGTACCGGTGTACTGAAGAAACAACTTTGGAAAACAGTCAAACACCTTTCGTGGCTGGAGGGCAAAGCCTCACTCGCAGAAAAGTCTCACGGATGGATGACTTTGAATGCCTACTGTGAGCAAGCAGCCCAGAAGTACTTTAACTTGGGTTATGCCAAGTATACAAAAATTAGTTTTAAGAAGTTTAGACTCGGCCTGCTACCCTGTACTCAGCATTTCCCTCCCTGGCTAAAGGAGAAGGTGGACCCTAGGTGCCGCTTATGCGGGTCAGCATCGGAAAGATCTGCTGCACCTATTATGCAAACAACTCTCACAAGAACGGAAACAATTGCTGAAAGTTAAATTCAACGAGCGTGGAATTCAAACTAGGAGGCAGGCTGTCCTGGCTTGCTTTGCACCAAGTAATCCTCAACTAAACTGTGCCTTGGTAAAAATTTTGACGGCATGTGAAAAGAAAATGCCGGAAATCAAATTATTGGCAGATAACTAACTCATTAAATTCATTTTTGCATGTATAACCAATTAACATACCAAGGAACTGTCATGGACAAACAAATTTGACATGCACTGCTGGTCATAACGCGCCTAAAAACTGGACTTGCAACACTTGAATAATTATAGTACAGTCTTTTTAACAGAATTTTAACTCTTTTAGAATTAAGGAGTTTTATATGTAAAAATAGTTCTGTAATGAAATATTTTTGTATTGCAATGGTTTTAACAAACTACACAAATAAAATAAACTTGAAACTCTAGGGGCATTATTGAAACTGGCTGACAAAACATGTCTTACACCTGCCACTATGAATATGGCATCAAGACATCTCTTAGAAAAGTATAAATCTCCTCTAAAGGTTTTAGAATTCTTAAGGTCAGATCATAAGCCGAACTCCCTTATTGTCAGATCTGTTAGGCATTTAAAACTGCCAGAGCAACTGCCCCACTGAGTAGTTTTACAAATGATATTTCAAGACAACGCCAACAGGACTGGGAAGAGATGGTGAGAGAAAGATTCCTGGTATTAATTAGTTGATTTGCACTACCATATGCTTGGCCGTGTTGGCAAAAACAGGATATTTTCATGGAGTTACTTTGAGGTCATCTTGGTTGAGCCTTTCCACACATAAACCTAATGCATAATTTAAGATTTTTAACATTCCTCTTTATTTGGACTTCATAAAGAAGAAGAAATTCTAAAAGCAAAAAATGAACTGTGAGCCTTGAGGAATAGGAAATCCTCCTTGAATTCAACACAAGCAGAAGGCTCCCCAGCTATTAATCCCTGCTGGAATTCCGAACAAAGGCAACGTCAACAATAGGGCCAGTGACATCATTATCAGAGAAAAAGGTTCTGAGGCCAGAACAATATCTATAGAGCTTGCCAACACTTCTAAATGCCCAACACTCAGCACCATCATTGACACCTTAAAGGATCACTGACATAATATTTTAAAAAAATATGTAGTGTAACAAAAAATCGTAGAAAAAATATTGGTAACAAAAATATTGTATGTTATGTTATGTTATGTTAAATTAATTTCTAGAGCGCGACTAACACCATTAGGTTTCTTGGCGCTGTGCTGGAGGAACAGTGAAAAGGATGTCAGCGGAATCTAAGAGTATGAGGTGGTGAAGAGGAAGGTTTTAAGGAGTGATCTGAAACTAGAATATGAGGGTGCAAGCCTAAGAGAAAGTGGGAGTGAATTCCAGAGAGATGGGGCTAGAAAAGAGAACCTAAGGCCCCCGTGTTTTTTCCTCTTGAACCTGGAAACAGATAAAAGAGCCATTTGGGATGAACGTAGATTGCGGGACGGAGTATAGAGATGAAGGAGGGAAGAGATAAAGGAGGGACCCTGCCCAGAGAGGGACTTAGAAATAATACAGCCTAGCTTAAATTTACAGCGGGCGGATACCGGCAGCCAATGAAGACTCTTTAAGAGTGGACGAACGTGCTGATCTTTCGGCTGGTGGTAGATCAAGCGAGCGGCTTGATTTTGGATCAGCTGGAGTCTTCTCAGTTGGTACTCGGGAATACCAGCATACAGTGCGTTAGCGTAGTCAAGGCGGCTGATCACTAACACCAGGAGCGCTAACGTGAGCGCTTCGGTGGTAAGTAGGCGGGAAATTTTTCGAAGTTTCCTGAGTTGGAAATGGCTGGCGGACACCACTGCGCTGATCTGGGGGGTCATGGAGAGATCATTGCTGATAATGACGCCCAGACTTTTAGCAGAGTTAACTGGAGAGGGAGGGCTTCCAAGACTGGCAGGCCAGATGGAAGGCTGCCAAGGGTTGGAGGCTCCCCCGACAAGAATCAGTTCAGTCTTGTCGGGGTTAAGCTTCAGGTGGTTTGAGCTCATCCAGTTACTGATGAAGCAGAGTGTATTTTGAAAGATGGCGATAGAGTCCTCCGAAGAGTCGATGGAAAAAATCAACTGGATATCGTCCGCGTAGTTGAACGCGGTAACGCTCAACCCGCGAAGGGCACGGAGTAGAGGGGCTAAGTACAAATTAAAAAGGAGAGGGGACAATGAGGAACCCTGGGGGACACCACAGGTCAACTCAACCTGGGTGGCAGAAAACTGGGACACTTAAAAAATCTTTGGGTTGTGACTAACAATCACACCCTAACCTGATGCACAGCTGTATTATGTTACACTCCTATTCAAAAATACTCTCAAACTTACTCCTTAAATGTATTGAATCTTAAACATGGTTTTATTCACCAAATTGTTCACCAAATTATTTTTCTGTAATTTATCACATGTTTTTCAAATCATGATTATTTTCAACATTCAATGTTTACAATTCATCTTTGGTGTGAGTTCCATCACACTTTAACACAGCCCATAAAAATGTACATTTTGAACCGAGAACAAAAGCTTAAAACAAAAGCTTAAATCGGCCCGATGCATTTCGGGACCCTGTCCCTTCTTCGGGGGCCTTCCTATGAAAAAAGATCAAATGATTTGTGTTACTCTCTTAACTTTTCGAAATTAGTTTAAGCTTATGGGCACGTTCAGGCCTCAAATCTACCACCAAGTTTACATAATCACAAGTCCTTACATGTAAAAGACAGATTAACACTCTAAATTTCTATGTTTACTGCCTGTAAAGCATTGATACAAATTATGTAGATGACAATGTGTATGCCAATGTGTCATGGCATGTTCATCATTATTAATGTCTTTACACTCATTTCCGTATATTCATGCTTCTTAAATTCATGGAGCGCCTGCCTGGCTTTTGACGTTGTTAGAAGGTTAAACCATACCTCTCAATATTTTCTGACGTTTTACCAAATCAACCCATGGCTAGTTAGGGTTAAGACATTGTGCAACTGCCAGCTTTGCTGTTATCGTTCTATGTTCTTCCTTCATTATATACAAAAACGTGATTCTGATTACCTTTTTAAACAATGTGATCTGCTGCTTGCTTCTCGAGTAAAATCTAAGCTGCTCGTAACGTACTGCAAATGAAATGTGGGTGTTGTATATTATTTATAGTCACTCGTAATCAAACGCTAAAATATACCTGCTTTCCATTGCTTTTATTTTTACCTTAAGGCGAACCGGGAAATAACCGACTTCTAATTGTTGTGTGCGATTTTCAGTGCTTTTCTTCGTTGGTTTTCCGTATTTCTGCCATAAACCAAAATATATGTCAAAAACTATTCTGTGCTACGCGTGCATTTGCTCCATTATAACTTTTAAGTGTTGAGGCAAATGCCGTCCGGAAAACTCACCGGTTGCTCTCTGAGCTTGCAGTTCTTCGCGGGAAACGTTCGGTGCAAGTGTTCACGCGTTCAAACAAACGCGACCATATCAAGCCCTGACTGACCTCATTTCCTGTAGGTTTTAAGAGGCGCCATCTTAGAGTGGTGTAAATTGACGGATAACGGGGCGGATTCTCTCTTCTATGCAAATGTATAATCCGTGATTACTGGCTATTGCTACGTGTGTATAATTTAAGTAATCTGCGGTGAAATGGTATGCAAAAGCTTGCAGGTTTCTAGGTAGGTGACTGACTCACTCAGAGATACTACTGTTCATACTGGTAAACATGTGCAACAGCTTAACGATATACCTAAGCATACAAGCTTTTGGGTTGGTGACTTTCTTACATAACTATACAAATATTGTTGACATGGATATAAAACTGGATCTCATATTATACATAATGAACATATAGAACATATATCATTAAACCCAGGGCAACGATTACTATAAATTTAAAAGTGACAAATAAGGTGTGCCAAGGGCCGTCTAAATTTTCAGAATTTTAGAAAACTGGGACAGCCTGACAGCTTGTTGTCGTTCCGTCAGGAAGGACTGAACCCAGGCCAGGGCGGTCCCATGGATACCGGCCTCTCTGACACGGTCGACCAGGATACCATGGTCGACCGTGTCGAAGGCGGCCGATAGATCCAGGAGGACAAGGGCTTGTCGAGTGTTAACATCAGCCCCTCTGCGCAGTTCGTCCATCACGGAGAGAATAACTGCCTCCGTGGAGTGCGCAGGTCTAAACCCTGCCTGCTTAGAGTCTAAAACACATGAGTCCTCAATAAAGGAACTGAGTGTTTGAGTAACGTGCGATTCCAAGACTTTACTGAGGAAGGGGAGAAGGGATATAGGGCGGTAATTACTCAAGATGGAGGGGTCTGCCGAGGTTTTTTTTAGAATGGCGACCACCTCGGCCTGTTTAAAGGAACAGGGGACTTCTCCTGTAGCCAAAGAGTTGTTTATGAGGGCCAGGGGGAGTTCAGGGCAGGAGGTGAAGGCTGCTCGAAGGGCCGAAGGAGGGCAGCAATCGCGAGAAGAACCAGAAGAAATTTTATGCAAGAGTGAGGAGAAATTAACTGTCGAGATGGGGGGGATCAAGGTTAAAGTGTGAGGATTAAGATATTTAGAAGGCTCAATAGTCAGGGGAGAGACAGACGGGGTTTGGGCAGCAATGCTAGATTTGATTTTAACTATTTTATCTATGAAAAATTCGTTCAAGGAATCACACAGGTGTTGGGAGGGAAGAGGCCCTATTGTGAGTCTGGCTGGGTTGGATAGTTCCTCTACAATTGAAAATATGTCCTTTGATTTATTTGCAGAATCCATGATTTTATTCGAAAAAAAAGTGGATTTGGCCGAGGCTATGGCTGTTTTATATTTTTTGAGCAAAGAGGAAAATACCTCCTTAGTCTCGAGGGAGTACCCCCGGCGCCACCGCCGTTCAGCTTGACGAAGGCCTAATTTTAAAGCTCTCAGGTCCTCGGTGAACCACCTTTGAGCGTCATGACAGCGTCTAGCTCTAACTAGTTTTAAGGGAGCTACTACGTCGGCAGCAGAAATGAGCCAACGAGTGAGGTTTGATGTCTGGACATCGATAGAGACAGATGGGTCAGAGATGGGAGGGACTGAGGAACTAAGGATAGAGCTGAAAATGTTTAGGTCTGACCTATTCCAGTTGCGAGCCAGGAAGTTGGTTTCTCGGGGCTTGATGGTAGGCCTGGGTATCCCCAGCGTAAAAGTAATTAAAGAATGGTCTGACCAAAGGCATGGCAGGACAAGAAGGGCGGATATATCCAAGCAGGATGTCCAAACCTGGTCTAAGGTGTGCCCTTTTATGTGCGTGGGCTAGTGGATGTGCTGTGTGCAATTCAGACCTGACATGAGGTCTGAGAAGGCCAGTGAGCTAGGGGATTCATGGGTGTCTGATGGCCAATAATTAAAGTCTCCAAGAACCAAAACATTGGAGTTGTTGATGGTGAGCTGAGAGATGAGATCACCAAACTGGGCAGGAAAGTTGGGCATAGGTTGAGGGGGGCGATAGATCAGAGCACATATAAGAGAGGACCCTGGCTGTTCCAATCTAAGTACCAGACAATCCGTCAAGGAGATGCTGGTAGTAGGCACTATGGAAAAACGAGTCGGTGCTTAATGACAGCAGCGACCCCTCCTCCGGCCTTGCCAGAGGCACGGTTGGCTTGCAGTATATAGTATCCAGGGGGAATAGCAGCCAGGATATCAGGAGAAGAGTCATCTGTTAACCAGGTCACGGTCAGGAATAAGATGTCTGGTTGTTCTGACTCTAGCAGATAAAAAATATCTAGTTGGTGACTGACCAAGGACCGGGTGTTGAGGTAAGACACAGAGAGAGAAGGGTGAGAGGGGTTTGCTGATAAGTGGGTACCGGATCTAGGCTCCACAACCTGGGGCCTGGGAATAGGACGGGGCGTTATTATTTCTGGAAAAGAATTACGGGTAGTGAGCAAACCAAGTGAAACCAACCTGGGAACGGACTCGGGTGGGGGAAGTGCAGGGTTGTGACATAACATAAGAGAGGAGCGGGAATACGTAAGAAGAGGGGCAGAGTAACGTGCCCCTTGCCCCGGTCGGCCGCGGACGGGCGCAGACGGTCTTAACTCAGGCGCAACTCCGGCGCGCCTACGGCGCGCCCGCTGCGCTCGTCCGCTGCGCTGACACATGGGGGCCGTTGAAATAGAAGGATGGCGAGGGGGGTGTGGCGAGGATCTATCTCGCAGCCAACCCGTTCCAAGATGGCGCCCGCGGCCGCTGGGGAGCCCGTGAGTCGGTCAACCCACAGCAGGCGGCCAGGCCTCCACGCGGGTGGCGGTCCACTCAGGAAATGAGTGTCCCCGCTAGTAGTCAGCGGGAGAAGGTAAGGATGTTTAAAAATTCAGGTCGCTACTTGCAATCAGCAGGACCAGGGTCAGGTTAAAGAACTGCTCGTACTCAGCGGGAATAGTAATAAAAACAAGTAGTGGCAGCGCTCCAGCTTGCAAGGGTAAGTACAAAAATATAGAAAAAAATATTGTTTCACACTAACATCGCTAAACAATTACAATTATATTGCTTACTTAATTATATATACTTTAAAAAAGTAAATAAAACATTTTAATATATAACAATAATATAATTTAAATGTAAATCACAAAAAACGTAAATAATATTTAATGCTATATATAAATACATACTTATATAAACACACACATATGACATCATCCAGTGAGTGTAAGCGTTTTTAAAAAGTTTATGACTGTTAAATATATATACCAAGGTGTATTGGTGAATCAGTTGTTGTATTAATGCCTGTATGGATGATTCAGTGGGTGTGTGACTGCCTGCAAAAGTAAGTGATTAGGTGTCTCAGTGAATGCATGAGTGAGTGACTGGTTGTGTGAATGTTTGTATCAGTCTGTCAGTTGGTGACTAAGTATCTGTATGGATGTGTGAGTTGGTACGTGAGTAGCTGTATGGATGATTGATTGTCTGTCTGAGTACCTGCATGAGTGTCTGAGTGTCTGCATAGGTGGGTTAGGGTGTGTGTGACTGGCTGCATGGATGAGTGAGTGGGTGAGTCAGTGGCTGTATAGGTTAGTGTGTGTGTGTGTGAGGGGATGTATGCGTGAGTGAGTGTATGTATGGCTGTGTGGGTGCGTGGATGGTCAGTGGTATATGGGTAAATACCTGGGTATTTAAAAGGCAGTATAGGTGAGTGATGGAGTATATGAGTGACTATATGGGTGAGTGAGACAATGTGAGAGTGACTGTATGGGAGAGTGGGTATGTCATAGTAAATGTATGAGTAAGTAAGTTAGTGTGTGTGTAACTGTATGGGTGAGTAAATGCCTGTGTTACTGACTATATGGGTGAGTGATTGGTTGTGTTAATAGCTCTATGGGTGACTGACTCAGTATTTGCATGGCTATATGGGTGTATGAGTGGATATATCAGTGGCTGTATAAGTGAGTGAGTGGGTGTATGAGCGGCTGGATTGGTGTTTGAGGGGATTTGTGTGTAGATCTACGAATCAGTGAGGTAGTGTGTAACTGCTATGGTCTGTGAATGGTTGTGTGAGAGTGGGTGTATGAAAGGTTGTCTGGGGGTGTGAGTGTATATATGAAAGGTTCTCTGGGTATGTGAGTGGGTGTCAGTGATTTTGTGAATGATGTCATCAGATATGTCATTTGAGATGTAATCAGTAATGTCATCAGCGATGTCACTGACCGTGTCAAGAGTGATGCAATGTGTGAGGTCATAAGCAGTGTATTGCAAGGGCATGTATTGCAAGGGCGTGAGTTATAGTTAGCTAGGCTAACTATAACTGCTGAATTTCACTGGTTTTGTAGGAGCAAAGCCTGAGACTAACTATAATGCCCCTGTAACCTTTGGTTGTTCAGTGAATTTCTTGTATTTTAAGTAGCAATGGCATTTGCAGAGTGGTGGTGAAAGGGGCGGGCATCTGACCAGCTCTCAGCTCTCAGGAATTTCACTGTGTAGGACTTACAGAAAGTACCAGGAGGGCTTCTTGGTTCCTCACCACACAGGGGGACTGAATACCCTAACCAGGAGTTGCGTTTGCAGCGTGGTGGAGAATGGGGGTGTGCCCTTCAAAGACCTCTTAGCAATCCCGCTGTGTGGGACTGATTGGAGGTAACAGGAGGAGATGTTTGCCCCCAAGGGGGACTTAATCCCCCAACTAGTAGATGAGCACCAGGGGGCATGTTAATAGAGTGGTGGAGAAAGGGGGCATGGCCTCCGAAGATCTGTCAGCAATCCCGCGGTGTGGGCCTTACTGGAGGTGATAGTACCCCTGCACTTTTTTTAATTAAAGCCTTAGGGAGATGGCGCCACTGGGGCTGCAGATGTGTCCATGTGGCCCCGCAACAAATTATAATAAAGCACCTGGCAGGTGGCAGTTCCCGGGGCTGGGGGGTAGAGAGGTCCTCCCATTTAAAATGAAATAAGCCCCGGGGAGGAGGTCGTCTCTGGGGCCGGGGAGTAGGCTATACCGGCCTCCCCTGCATTAATAGTTTAAGAAGCCCTAGGGAGTTGGAGGTCCCCTGTGCATAATAATCCCCAAGAGGAAGGGCCTGTGCACCTCTCCTCCCTTATTAAAACAATGACCCTAGTACTTGGCCCACCTGGGGGCCCATAATAAACTAAGCACTGGAGCTCCTGCCACCTCCCTCTCGCCCTTCATGGTCAGTTATACTGCAACTGCCCCTCCTGTCTGTCCAGCATGGTCAGCTTGCAGTCCTTGCCTCTTTCTTTTTATGCTCTCTGTTGTCCATGAGCATGGCTCTGTCCCCTCCCTATTACTGTCCATGGTCCATTGTGCTGCACTGCTGTCCCGCTTGCCATGTGTTGTGCATTGTGATGCTACAACTTCAGATGCCTGTCCGGTAAGGTCAGCTTGGTGCCACTGTCCAGCTCCCTCTTACACTTCGTTATCCAAATCCATGTCCCTATCTCATTCCTTCTGCCCTCCGTGATTCAATGTACCGTACTTTCCAACATTCTGAATTTAATGAGAGGGAGATTTAAAAAAAAACCTTGGCAATTGATTTCCACATTGACTTACATTGAAAAATAGGAGATTTTATGCAGGAAACAGATAAAATAAAGCTCTTTTGGTCTGAAAAACATTAGGAGTGTCCTTCCTGAATCGGTGCATTGTAATGCCACTGCATCTTCCTTCAGCCCTCAATGGTCTTATATATTGCCACAGCTTCCTCCTGCCTGTACTGCATGGTTGTTTTTTAGCTCCTGCCTACCCTTTTACTTGCCCTCCATGGCCCGCTGTGTTGCCACTCCCGCTTGCCCAGTGAGGTTAATATGTTGCCTCTGCAGCCTCCGCCATGAAAGGGTCTTATTCCCATAGAAATTATGGTTAGTGCTTCCACCAACTAAAATGAGGTCATATTTTCGGAATTCTCAAATAGCGACAAAGAGCTAATAAATAAATTGATCACTTGATTATATATTACAGGATGTGGTGTTACAGTCAGAGCTGCAGACTTTGCAAATGGTAAACCAGATTTGACTTTCAGAGTCTGCTCGACATCCTGTTATTCTGGGGAAATCACTTAATCTCCAGAGGCCTAAAGCAAAAAGGAATAGTTCCTTGTGAAATGTACCTGAAGCTCATTTTAAACACTCCAATACCTTTGGGTCAAGTCTGCACTATATAAAACAGCAAATCTTCACTTTTTTTAAATACGTGTTTTTCACACTTCTGTCATTGGGCTATCTTTGGGCTACATTTGGGGGATAAGTGAGCTATTTTTGGGCTATATTTTTCTCTGGAGGCCATCTTGGTAAAGTAATCTATTATGAAGCTCCCTAATTTTCTCATTTACTGCAGTATCCTCAGTAGAACATTCTTTCAGCTTTCCACTTGAGTCACCAGGGAATTAACTGGCAGTGTGCTGCTTGTGTTTAAAGTATGTTTCAGTCTGCATTTCAGAATCTCTTAATGAATTAGAAGAGGAAGGTATTTGGGAACTCACCTTGAAATGTGTCCTAATTTTCCTTTCTACAGCAATAACCATTATTACTATGACAAACTTAAATGCCTCCTTTTCTTTCTTTCTAAATTAAATGTTTACATTTTAACCAGTTTGATTCATTCAACATGGCTTCAGGTGTGCCATACTTTTGTCATAATAAACACTGTGAGCACTCTAGTTGTTCTTTAGAACACTCTGGAAGGCTGCAGTAGAACACTGGGGAATGAACTGCCAGGCTGTTCCTGTTGGAAGTACATGATTTACTGAGAATGTCAGACTTAATTTTCCTATGGCTGAGAAGGATAATTTGAATTTACAGAAAATTTGCTCTCATTTTACCATCTGGAGAACATTTGGTAATCTCCTTGGGAAAATCATGAGAAAACAGTTTTCTCTTAAACATGATTCTTGAAAACCTAGGAGAAGGCTTTTCCACAGGGTAAAATCATCTTAGAATAGACCACAATTCCTAAAATTAGTATGGTACCATCAACAAATGATTTATATTGTGAGTTGAAATTGAAGTGCTGGCTGTCAATCAAAAATCACTAGGGTTTCAGTAGGCTGTTGGGCTCCCAGATATCCATATTTTTTAAAGTTGAATATCTCTGAAACTACTGAACAAATTTACACCAAATCACAAAAAGCACGTTTTGTGGAAATAACATCTAGCTTTCTGCCAGATTTGGTTTAATTCCATTCAGTGGTTCGGGCTGCAGGCGTATTCAAAAAATGAAAAAAGCCAAGAGACATAAAATAGGGTAAACGCATTTTGGGACCCCCTTTTTCTGAGCCCCAGCTTGACTGACCACACAGAAACTTTAAACACAGCAGATGAACCAAAGGAGGGAAGTTTTGTGAAGATTCGTCAAGTGGCGCCAAAGTTATTGGCAAAACAAAAAACTTTTTTTCCTATCGAAACATTGGGCCTTACTATTGCTAGCTAATGGCAAAATGTCAACAAAAAAACTGCAAAACATTAAATAAATTACATAATTATTAAAGTATAAACATTTGAAATAAATAAAAGACATTCACCAAACATATGATTGATATATATATATATATATATATATATATATATATATATATACAGTACAAGCTGCTTTTGGGGGCCACCTGAGGACTTGAATGAAATAAAACTAAAATAAATATTCGTCGGAAATGACACACAACCCACTGGAGGGAGTGATAGACTGAGTCATACTACAAATCCCAACATGCTTTACAAGTGAACTCACCGAAAGACCCACTGGAGGATAATTTCACTAACAGGTAGGTAAAATACTTAATTAGCAAACAATAGGATATCTACTGCCCTAATCTGATCCACATATCATTTACATATGACAAATGATATTCAAATAAAGCACATAATAAATAGAATATGAGTTTTGTATACAATTTATTTTTGTTATTTTTATCTTTTTTAATATAGAAAAATTATTATTTTATCCATTAGTTTTTTCCTTCTTTTCTTATTTCATAAAAGATTTTTTTAAATCAACATACATAAATGTTACATAGACAGAAAAAATATATATATAGACTAACATATACATAACGTAATTTTGGTCGATGTTTTTATAGATGTAGGCAATATGTTGTTAAACAAAGCACGTTTCGGCCTGTGGCCTTCATCAGGTGACCGTCCTACATATACAACACAAAACAATTACAAGACAAAAAATTGCACAAAAATCTGAAAAAAAGCAAAAAATATATATCAGTCATTTGATAGCTATGGTTTAAGGCAGTAGTTACTGTATCCAGATATATGTAAACGTAAATAGTCAGGGTCAGTTCAGTTTCATGGTTATTAAGTTATAACAGCTTCGCACTTTTCTATATTTTCAGTGATTACATAATCTATTTTCTTTAAGGTAAAAACATTCTTGAATAAGAATATCTACTAGGTCGTTGCATCATACAGTTTTCATCCTAGCTTCGGACTGTAATCAATAATTTATTTCTATTTTTTACGTGATTTCTATAGGCAGTTATTTAGAGATATCCCTCTTTCATTAAGTTTCCTTTATACTAGTATGTTATGTATTCAGTATTTTTTTCCCTCATTCATGTCATCACTATTCATCTAATCTCAAGCATAACATGGCTGGCATAATCTGATATTTATATTTCTTACAGTTCATTATATTTGATAATTGTTACAAAAACAGTCAAGCTGACTCAAACAGTTAACATTGTGTTCAATGCACAGGAAGTAGTTAAAAAGATGTGGAATAACATTTCCTTCGCGAGACCGAAAATCAAAAAAGTGTAAATGGTAAGATTTCAGAGAAAAGAGAAAGACAGAAAGGAGGTAAAGTTAAGTATTCGTAATTCATCTTATCTCTGTACCAGAAGAGGATAGCAAGTTAATCTAAAGAAGATTATTGTTAAACATGATCACTTACTTATAAAATATCTCAAGTGATTAATCGATCGCAAGCTATTATTTCTATTTTAGCACCTTCTCTGCTGACTCTTGGGAGAAGAACTCAAGGCTTTGTTAATATTCTGCAGAAAGAAAAAAGGCTATCAAAAAATATATGTTTGCATCTTTAAATTAACGGGGCAGAGCATGGCTAAGTTGTAGTTATTATTCAAACTCTATCCTAGGTTTATTCGAGTGGAGCTGATGTTATACTCTATTATTGCCATATTAGCTTAAAAATTCAAAGACAACATGCATACATTATCGCTAGTTTAACGTAGAGGTAAGATTTCACATTGATGAATTTGCACCCGAATTTATTTTAAAATGAGTAAACCCTTCCCACAGCATGGTAGAGCTTTTAAGGCAAGAGAATATTACCTGATGTTTATCTTGGACCATCAATAAAATCTTCTCATTTCGGTGTATTAGTATGTTGAGATAAAGCTGGAAATTAAAACAGGAATATAATGTATGATTCCAGTCAATATACTAATATGGGGCCAAGACTTGAAGTAACTTCATAATTGCGACTGTTATTATTTAATTACCTTAGATTTGCTCGATACCGTGGTAGCGTGGGGTTCTATTTAGGGGCGACTTTAACTTTTGATGCAATCTTGGAATCCAGAGAACTTATAGTGCATACAGCATTACTTCTTTTAGATGTGTTCTTGAAAGTAAAGAGACATACGAAAACGTAATTAGCTTTTATGATAACATGTAAAATATCTGAGACATAGTTAGAATAGTATGACTCAAGGTATCTGGTTACCTTAATTAGAATAAAACACGCTATGGCTTGGGGGTTCTGTTCCAACAGGCTCGAAGTGATAATTCGGCCGTGGGTAGAAAAGAGCTCTTTTTCTACTTTATTCGTCCATATGTTCAGTGATAGTTTGCTTCTCTATCTGCGAGAGAAAACGTGCAAACAAATAGTGAGATAGAAAAATTCTAAATGTGTGTAGAAAGGCAATCTACTCGAGGTGGTGACATTCGCTATTTTCGTACCTGAATTCTTTGTAGACTTGTGGTAATACAGGGTTCTCTGCTAACTGGTCGCGCGTATCCGACGGTAAGACGGACGTTAGTACGTGTTTAATTCTTTATATACTGGTACTAACTAGCTGGAAGCGTCTAAATTCGGTTCAGCTGGACAATCAACACATGGCGCTTGGAGAGATACAGGAGGTACATCTGTGGGCAAACCATTCGGTTTGGTCATGAAGCCCTCACACACCAACCTAGTTGGTGTCATGCTTCATCATCGTGCCCACCACAGTGACACCGAATGTGTCCCGGGTGTGCTGCGACTCCAGATTACTGAGGAGCTGGTATGCTTACTGAGTGTGCAGTGATTAGTGAGAATGAACGTGAAAAGTTAAAAGCTATACAGGTGGTCCCAGTTCCCGAGGGTGAAAGGTAAATTTTAATATCTGGGCCCCTGTTAGCAAGATAAAAAGGCTTATGGACGATGTGGAGTGTATTTAGAGCTCCTACGTCCTTTGTGGTCTACATGTTTCAGCCAGGCCTTTTGGTTAAAACTGGCTTTCCTCAGGACCAATGAGTATGTGTGGGTGACAATAAACTATATTAAGTGACTTGGTGTGTGGTAAAAAGTGTCGCACTCGCTAAGGTGCTGTACGTGTTAGAGGGGGATTCCCTCTGCTTTACTGTACATTGAACATAGAGACATTACAGACATACAAGGGAGAACCAGTGAGAATGGTATTTTAGAAAACACAACTTATGGCCGACTTCTAGTGTGCGTGAGCGACCTAGAGCGGCAGATAACGTGGCCATGTGAGTCTTTCATGGCTGTAGTGAAATATGGCGGTAACGTTTTTAAAACGCAGTGGCGGTGGTGGGCTACACAGCGAAACAAGCATAGCGTGAGGTACAGGTAAGTATAGTACATAATTCCTCACACTTGCTACTTGCTGTTAAAGCCTCATGAGTCACTTGGCAGGGAGGGGAAGAAGACCCTAAACATTGTAAAAGGCCAGAGTTAGGATAGTACCTGTGGAGAGAAAATGCTGCTTACCCAGAGCGTCGTGAAGATATCACTTGTTTACTCACGGTAATTCCGATCAGCGTGCTCCTGCGACCTATCGTCCTGCTCCAGTGTCCCGAGTGAAATTGCATAGCTCAGGCACGGGCTTAAATAGCTGGTTCAATTGATGGCACCTGGAAATGAGAGAGGAGGGTGCGGTCGCGCTGGCTCTGAGTGCGCGTGTGTAAGGAAACAGTGCCACTCGCGTCGCGCATGCGTGGAGGTCAGCGCGGCGCATGCGTGTACTGCAGACACGTACACACTGCGCATGCGCATTAGAGATGTTAAAGAAAAAGGCCATGGGACCGATTAATGATGGCCCGTGGTGGATTAAAAGAAGATAAAAAGCAACTATTAAAGAGTTAAAAAAGGCAATTACAGAGTTGGGACAGCCCACGAGTCCGAGCGTGGACAGGGATACAGACTTATTACTGTAAGCAGGCAGGGAATGTTTATTTGGATAAAGCATTCCACGGAATGGAATCATTAAGCCCCTCTATGTGGGTAGAAAGGCGATAAATCCAACGTTGCTCTTTGGACAGTAGTGTTTTCTCATCGCAGTTGGATAATGCGAATTGTTCAATGACTGTCCAAGAGAAGTCATTTGGGGTGTGATTTTGGGTGATGAAGTGTTGGGTCAATTTGCTGATGTTTTTTCCACAGCGCATTGTACTTCTATGTTCAGTCATTCTGGTTCTGACTTTCCTGGTGGTCATACCGATGTACCTCAAACCACAACGACAGGTGATCAAGTATATTAAGTTGGATGAGTTACAGTTGGTAAATTGTCGTTGTGTCCAGGTTTTTCCGTTTTCCAAAGATAATGTCTTGGAAGGGGTGGTCAGGTGGCAGACGCTGCAATTGTAACATGGTTGGTGGCCTGTTTTTTCGGGTAGCCCCCATGCATTCAGAATTGTCTGGCCTGTTTGTTGTTTCTTTCTGGGTCTGGTTGATACCAGTTGGTCTTTCAGATTTTGCGCTCTTTTATATGCAAACCGAGGGGGATCCCAATTCCTGGTCCCTGAATTGATGATCTTCCAGTTCTTGCGGATTATGTTAGAGACCTGGTTAGAGGCGGTATTGTAAGTGGTGACACATGTCATAGTGGGTGTTTCTTGTGGTTTGACAAATGTTTCCAGAAGAGCTTCTCTGTTCTGGTTGCGTGCTCTTTTGCAAGATTTGGAAATGATTCTGGATGGATAACCCCGGTCTTCCAACTTGTGGACAACCTAGCTAGTCCTATATTGATATCTCTACATATAACCAGGGGACCCGGACTAGCTTACCTAGTCCTCTCTCTCCCTTTTGATTTGCTGATGCTTGGAGAGATACGTCATGTTAAAGAGACTTTTTATCCCAGAAAAATAAATGATGGACTAAGGCGGGCGCCAGAAGCGAAAACTTGCCCTTCTCTTTATGGTGTTCTAAAGCCAAAGACTAAAAGCGGACCAATCTGTTCTCCTTGGTCATTTTTTATCCCAAATACGTCATGTTAAAGAGACTCTTTTTCGGGAAAATAAACAATGGACTCAGGTGGGCGCCTAAAGTGAAAACATATCATTCTTTCTATGGTGTTCTAAAACCGAACACAGAAAGCCAAGAAAATGTGTTCCCCGTGGTCGTTTCTAATGCTGATATGTTTACAGACGTTAGATATATATTAATGTATTACATAGGTAAAGACATTTTCAAAATGCAGTAGCACTAATTTAGTATTTAATCTAGATAATGGTGGTGGCAATAATAATAGATTATATTTACTTCCAATTAATTGGGAATTCCTAAATATTATTCCGCATTGCGCCCAAGTTTAAGGAAAAAAGTGGTTTATTTGTCCCTAATATTTTAGCGCAAATTTTAGTGCGTCAATGTATAGTTCAAATAAAAATACAGAACTTACTTAGAGCATCAACTTAATGACAAGTTACAGATCGATATGAGTTATATTCATAAATATATCCATTATATTCTAGCGGTGGCATATATACCTTAATCTATATATACTGAGTAGGGAAAAGCCTTCCATAATTAATGTCTCACGGCTATATAATAGCTTGTTCCCACGGGATTTCTAAATTGAGTCCTGATTTTGCTGTCTATAAGGAAAAAATCCAAAAAACTTCTCGTTTACGTCGGATCTTATCTGGACATAAACCCACTATTGGTGCATGCATTTTTCTTGTTCTGATATCCGATTTGTGTTCGGTTAATCTGATGTACATGGATCTGGAAGATTCTCCTACGTATCCCTTTTTGCAGGGGCATAACAGTAGGTAAATGATATTTTTGGTTTTACAGTTTGTCATATAACTGTTTTTTTATTGTGATGCCATTAAATAGAAAATCAGCTGTTTCAATGGTCTGTGGGCAGATCTTACAATTCCCACATTTGAAGTTACCAGTCACCGGAGCCCCGGTGATCGGTTTTTTGTATAGATTCCCTTTGGTTACCGTCATTCGTGATCTTACCACCAAGTCTTTAAGATTCTTATTTTTAGGGTATGCAAATAAAGGCTTGGGTATCAGTTCTTGTTTTGTTTTATTTACATTTAGTATATGCCAGTAAGAGTATAGAATCTGTCGGACTTGGTTGTTAAGTTGGGAGTGTCTAGTTACAAATACTAGACTGGCATCCTTCTTAGGTTTAGTATTATTAAGTAAATGTTGCCTGTCATAGTACCTGGCTCTTTTACATGACTCCCTAATTAATCTATGTGGGTAACCTCGTTCTTTAAACTTGTCCTTCATTACAGCTGCTCTCTCATCAAAATCTGTGAGACGTGTGCAATTTCTCCTAAGCCTTAGGAATTGACTAAAGGGTATGCTATTCTTTTGTGTCATAGGATGGAAGCTGCTGTAATGAAGGAGAGTATTACGAGCACTAGGTTTCACAAAAAGATCCATGACAAGAAGGCCTTCATCATGTTTGATGGTCAAGTCAAGGAATTCTAGTTCTGTTTTACTTTTCTTTTCCGTGAACCTTAGATTGGGATCGCAGACATTCAGCCATGACATGAACTCCTGTAACAGATCTTCCTCGTCATTCCAAATGAATACAATGTCGTCAATATATCTTGACCAATAGAATATTGACTCGAAAAATGGAGCTACCTCATTGAATATGTGCTTCATTTCAAAGTGTGCTACATAGATATTAGCGATCGTGGGGGCACAAGATGCACCCATGTTAACTCCCTTTGTTTGCCTATACATGTTGCCACGAAATTCAAAAATATTGTCAAATAAGATGATCTTGAGACATTCTAAGATGAATTCCATGTTGCAATCTATTTCATACAGTTCTATGAACCACTTAGTTGCATCTATGGCTCCTGTACATGGAATGTTTGAGTAAAGACTCTCAACGTCTAATGTCACCATCCATTGACGGTGGACATTGAACGGTGTGCCTTCAAGTTCTTTGATGACGTGACGAGTGTCCTGAATATACCCGGGTATCTTATCTATATAAGGACGAAGAATTGCGTCCAAATATTTGGAGATTGGTTCAGTGACGCTCCCAATAGTTGTTACAATGGGGCGAAATGGTGGATCCCATTCATTTTTATGAATTTTTTGGATTCCGTAAATGCTAGCCATTTTGGGATTATCTATGTTCATATATTGATGTTCTTTTGTACAGATATCACCATTATCCAATGCTTTGGTAGTCAGTTTGGATATTTTGTTTTTAATTTTGGACGTAGGATCTTTAGAGATTTTTATGTAGTAGTTGATATAGCTTAACATATTTTCTATTGTTTCAATGTATTTATTTGTATCTAGGATGGCGATCCCGCCACCCTTATCACAGCTCTTTACAGTTATCAGGCTAGAGTCTTTGAGTTCCATTAATGCCTGATGTTCAGCATATGATATGTTATAGGGGGTAGATGGTACAAATTTAGTGACATTGTTGAGTTTCTTTAGGACTATTTTTTCAAACATTCCCACCTCTGGTGCTACCTGTTCTAGGGTGGGAGTAAAAATAGATTTAGGGGTCAAACCTGATCTATTAAATTCTGAGTTGTCATTATCTCTGTTGGAAAAAAAGCTTCTAAGTCGGATTTTACGGAAGAAGGTCGTCATATCATTGAATAATTCAAATTTGTTTAACCCAGAATGGGGAACAAAATAGAGTCCCTTAGATAAGACTGAGTAGGTAGAATCACTGGCTTCATGGCTACTCAAGTTAAATATAGGGATGGTTTTCATTGTCACCAGTACCTGCATACCCTTTAGTCAATTCCTAAGGCTAAGGAGAAATTGCACACGTCTCACAGATTTTGATGAGAGAGCTGCTGTAAAGAACGAGGTTACCCACATAGATTAATTAGGGAGTCATGTAAAAGAGCCAGGTACTATGACAGGCAACATTTACTTAATAATACTAAACCTAAGAAGGATGCCAGTCTAGTATTTGTAACTAGACACTCCCAACTTAACAACCAAGTCCGACAGATTCTATACTCTCACTGGCATATACTAAATGTAAATAAAACAAAACAAGATCTGATACCCAAGCCTTTATTTGCATACCGTAAAAATAAGAATCTTAAAGACTGGGTGGTAAGATCACGAATGACCGTAACCAAAGGGAATCTATATAGAAATCCGATCACCGGGGCTCCGGTGACTGGTAACTTCAAATGTGGGAATTGTAAGATCTGCCCACAGACCATTGAAACAGCTGATTTTCTATTTAATGGCATCACAATAAAAAACAGTTATATGACAAACTGTAAAACCAAAAATATCATTTACCTACTGTTATGCCCCTGCAAAAAGGGATACATAGGAGAATCTTCCAGATCCATGTACATCAGATTAACCGAACACAAATCGGCTATCAGAACAAGAAAAATGCATGCACCAATAGTGGCCCATTGTGTAGAAGCCGACCATAAACCAGAAGATATCCAGTGGATTATTCTGGAAAAAATTGTCCCTAAAGCAGGTTTATGTCCAGATAAGATCCGACGTAAACGAGAAGTTTTTTGGATTTTTTCCTTAGAGACAGCAAAATCGGGACTCAATTTAGAAATCCCGTGGGAACAAGCTATTATATAGCCGTGAGACATTAATTATGGAAGGCTTTTCCCTACTCAGTATATATAGGTTAAGGTATATATGCCACCGCTAGAATATAATGGATATATTTATGAATATAACTCATTTCGATCTGTAACTTGTCATTATGTTGATGCTCTAAGTAAGTTCTGTATTTTTATTTGAACTATACATTGACGCACTAAAATTTGCGCTAAAATATTAGGGACAAATAAACCACTTTTTTCCTTAAACTTGGGCGCAATGCGGAATAATATTTAGGAATTCCCAATTAATTGGAAGTAAATATAATCTATTATTATTGCCACCACCATTATCTAGATTAAATACTAAATTAGTGCTACTGCATTTTGAAAATGTCTTTACCTATGTGTAATACATTAATATATATCTAACGTCTGTAAACATATCAGCATTAGAAACGACCACGGGAAACACATTTTCTTGGCTTTCTGTGTTCGGTTTTAGAACACCATAGAAAGAATGATATGTTTTCACTTTAGGCGCCCACCTGAGTCCATTGTTTATTTTCCCGAAAAAGAGTCTCTTCAACATGACGTATTTGGGATAAAAAATGACCAAGGAGAACAGATTGGTCCGCTTTTAGTGTTTGGCTTTAGAACACCATAAAGAGAAGGGCAAGTTTTCGCTTCTGGCGCCCGCCTTAGTCCATCATTTATTTTTCTGGGATAAAAAGTCTCTTTAACATGACGTATCTCTCCAAGCGCCATGTGTTGATTGTCCAGCTGAACCGAATTTAGACGCTTCCAGCTAGTTAGTACCAGTATATAAAGAATTAAACACGTACTAACGTCCGTCTTACCGTCGGATAGGCACGACCAGTTAGCAGAGAACCCCGTATTACCACAAGTCTACAAAGAATTCAGGTACGAAAATAGCGAATGTCACCACCTCGAGTAGATTGCCTTTCTACACACATTTAGTGTTTTTCTATCTCACTATTTGTTTGCGCGTTTTCTCTCGCAGATAGAGAAGCAAACTATCACTGAACATATGGATGAATAAAGTAGAAAAAGAGCTCTTTTCTACCCACGGCCGAATTATCACTTCGAGCCTGTTGGAATAGAACCCCCAAGCCATAGCGTGTTTTATTCTAATTAGGGTAACCAGACAACTTGAGTCATACTATTCTAACTATGTCTCAGATATTTTACATGTTATCATAAAAGCTAATTACGTTTTCGTATGTATCTTTACTTTCAAGAACACATCTAAAAGAAGTAATGCTGTATGCACTATAAGTTCTCTGGATTCCAAGATTGCATCAAAAGTTAAAGTCGCCCCTAAATAGAACCCCACGCTACAACGGTATCGAGCAAATCTAAGGTAATTAAATAACAACAGTCGCAATTATGAAGTTACTTCAAGTCTTGGCCCCATATTAGTATATTGACTGGAATCATACATTATATTCCTGTTTTAATTTCCAGCTACATCTCAACATACTAATACACCGAAATGAGGAGATTTTATTGATGGTCCAAGATAAACATCAGGTACTATTCTCTTGCCTTAAAAGCTCTACCATGCTGTGGGAAGGGTTTACTCATTTTAAAATCAATTCCGGTGCGAATTCATCAATGTGAAATCTTACCTCTACGTTAAACTAGCGATAATGTATGCATGTTGTCTTGGAATTTTTGAGCTAATATGGCAATAATAGAGTATAACATCAGCTCCACTCGAATAAACCTGGGATAGAGTTTGAATAATAACTACAACTTAGCCATGCTCTGCCCCGTTAATTTAAAGATGCAAACATATATTTTTTGATAGCCTTTTTTCTTTCTGCAGAATATTAACAAAGCCTTGAGTTCTTCTCCCAAGAGTCAGCAGAGAAGGTGCTAAAATATAAATAATAGCTTGCGATCGATTAATCACTTGAGATATTTTATAAGTAAGTGATCATGTTTAAAAATAATCTTCTTTAGATTAACTTGCTATCCTCTTCTGGTACAGCGATAAGATGAATTACGAATACTTAACTTTACCTCCTTTCTGTCTTTCTCTTTTCTCTGAAATCTTACCATTTACACTTTTTTGATTTTCGGTCTCGCGAAGGAAATGTTATTCCACATCTTTTTAACTACTTCCTGTGCATTGAACACAATGTTAACTGTTTGAGTCAGCTTGACTGTTTTTGTAACAATTATCAAATATAATGAACTGTAAGAAATATGAATATCAGATTATACCAGCCATGTTATGCTTGAGATTAGATGAATAGTGATGACATGAATGAGGGAAAAAAATACTGAATACATAACATACTAGTATAAAGGAAACTTAATGAAAGAGGGATATCTCTAAATAACTGCCTATAGAAATCACGTAAAAAATAGAAATAAATGATTGATTACAGTCCGAAGCTAGGATGAAAACTGTATGATGCAACGACCTAGTAGATATTCTTATTCAAGAATGTTTTTACCTTAAAGAAAATAGATTATGTAATCACTGAAAATAGAGAAAAGTGCGAAGCTGTTATAACTTAATAACCATGAAACTGAACTGACCCTGACTATTTACGTTTACATATATCTGGATACAGTAACTACTGCCTTAAACCATAGCTATCAAATGACTGATATATATTTTTTGCTTTTTTTCAGATTTTTGTGCAATTTTTTGTCTTGTAATTGTTTTGTGTTGTATATGTAGGACGGTCACCTGATGAAGACCACAGGCCGAAACGCACTTTGTTTAACAACATATTGCCTACATCTATAAAAACATCGACCAAAATTACGTTATGTATATGTTATTCTATATATATATTTTTTCTGTCTATGTAAAATTTATGTATGTTGATTTAAAAAAAATCTTTTATGAAATAAGAAAAGAAGGAAAAAACTAATGGATAAAATAATAATTTTTCTATATTAAAAAAAATAAAAATAACAAAAATAAATTGTATAACAAACTCATATTCTATTTATTATGTGCTTTATTTGAATATCATTTGTCATATGTAAATGATATGTGGATCAGATTAGGGCAGTAGATATCCTATTGTTTGCTAATTAAGTTTTTTACTTACCTGTTTGATTAGTCCCTACAATTAGCAAACTTAACTATACGTAGGGGTCCCCTGTTTACAAATTAGGATAATTTCACCAATGCATCAATCAGCATGCAGATTTAAAATGACTCTCAGATTGACTGCGCTATTTCCCATGAGCCTGTGATCAAGAAATGTGAACTTCGAATCGCGTAAGGCAGAGACATTACATGAATGCAAGTTGACGGTTGCTTTTAATTCTCCGAATTCAGCAACAGGCGAGTGCGTCTTCATTTCTTTGGACGAATTATGGGAACATGTTTACTGGCTGTCCTACTAGAGAAGACTGCACCACCACCGAAGTGAAGGAGGGGCCGCAGGGTTCGAACCTTTCCTGCCTGAAAAGCGGCACTGCTGTAAAGCGCAATAAAATGAGCACGCTGCTTTTGGGGGCCTACTGGAGGGCTTGAATGGATATTAGGAATATCTAGGGATATTTGTCAAGTGCTTCGTTAATCTTAAAAGATGAAAGGTTTCTCCGGAGCTAGGTCTGATCGTAACAGCGCGCCGCATTCGTCGGCCTCGCTGATTGCAATCGACAAAGCACTTGACAAATATCCCTAGATACCCCCACGCCGCTCCTCCACACAGCAGTGCTGGGAAACGTTCTCACATCCTGATGTACCTACAGGACTGACATTTGATTGAAACTTGAAGCCAAACATTGGTTACTTACCAGACTTTAAGCATTGATACCTCCTGCTCCCGTTCCTAAGGAAGACCACAGCTGAGGACCGCACTCACCCTTACGCAATAGGGTCGAAACGTCGACGCCCCTGAATAGGCCTACACTCTACATCTGACCCCCTACACCCGAATCACACATGATGTTACACTGTGAAGAAAACATTTTTGGAAATGTACTGTACTTAACTGTGCTTATAGGGGTAGGCCTGAATATCTAAGGGAGAACTTTTAATTTATGCTGGATCCCACATGTCATAGTATTTGAATTTCTATCTGAATACAACGACAATTGTTTCTTTTTTCTTTTCTATTTCTTTCACATGAGCACCAACTTTCACACACTCCCTTGATGATAACCGTGTGGATACAACATTGTACATCATGTTTTTGAATCATTGTGTTTTTTTAAATAACTTAAGTGTGACTGAATAAATTGACATTATCAGTCTCTTGGTAGTGGGCTTGAAATTCTTTGCCTATGACCTCATGTGCCTAAATGAATATCTTTATACACATTTAATGATATGATTTTGAACTTGAGCCATAATAGTCTATATATATATATATATATATATATATATATATATATATATATATATTACCTACTGGCGGTCGCCAGTAGGTATATATAGTTAGGATTTTTTCTCTATGGGTTTTTTGAAAATTCTATGTCTAATAACTTTGGCGTTTGTGGACGGAATCGGCTGAAATTTTCAGGAAAATGGCACATTTTGTTTCTGAGCAGCCCTTGAAAATTTGGGGGGGGTTCGTCCAGTGGGGGCCGAGAAAAAAGGGGGGTCCCAAAACGTGTTTTTAACATTGAGTTTTCCATAGGGCGGTTGGCCTCACTTTTAGCCCGAACGGCTGAATGGATTTGCACGAAACTTGGCAAAATTGTAGGGACTGGTAGCCCGATGTGCCTTTTGTAGGTCTCAATATATGTGCTCCAGTGGATTTTGAGAAATTAACGTTTAAAAAAAGATATATATCTGTAACAGCGGACCGGTTAGCGCTCTGGTTCGCGGACTTTTCGCGCAACGGAGCTTTGTGAAGCGAAGCTGATTGGTTCTCCGGCGTCTGTCAACATTCCAAACAGTCCGTAGCGGCCGCCATCTTGTCTCTCGGTAGGATCGAGAGACAAGAGGAGGTCAAAACAAAGGGGGAAATAACTATAAGGGGGCATAGTAGATCCTCGCTGACCCCCTAGGTTTGATGTGGAGGTTTTAAAAGGGCCCCGCGGGGCAAAAAAAAAAAATAAAAATAATAATTGAACGGCTGAATGGATTTGCACGAAACTTGGCAAAATATTAGGGACTGGTAGCCCGATGTGCCTTTGCTAGGTCTCAATATATGTGCTCCAGTGGATTTTGAGAAATTAACGTTCAAAAAAAGATATATATCTGTAACAGCGCTCCGCTTCGCGTAACGGAGGTTTGCGAAGCTGATTGGTCATTCTGTCACTGGGCTATAGTTGGGCTACATCTGGCTGATATTTGGGCTACATTTGTTTTTTTGTGTGTCTGGCGGCCATCTTTGGGCTACATTGGGCTACATTGGGCTTCATTGGGCTACATTCGGCTAATTAGCAAATAGCTCATCGCAAACTAGGAATGGTAAAGAATCGCTATTTATTCCTTAAAGTTCGCTATTTAGGAAATGCAAATAACTTTGATGATACATATGGCGGTTCATCTCTAACAAGATAAGAAGCATAGGGATAGATTTATGATGACTGGCGCATCACCAGGGATGTGTTAGTCATTCTGTGCCGCTGTTCCGTCACCTATGGTGTGCTGCATTTACAATGCGGCGCATCATGGGGCAAAAACAGCACAGATGCGTGATGTATCTGTGCCGTAAAGGTGGCGCATTGCTGGAGTTGTATCGCAAGTGTGATGAAGCTCCAGCAAGGGTCGGGGGTGCCCCTGTCGCAGGGTTTCTGTTCTCACACAGAACTGTGGACAGAGGATTGGAACCTCGGCGAATTAGGGTGTCCCAAAACTCACGTTAGTAATCAAAAACTATTTAGCAAGCTAGGTACAGTGTCACATTGGATATAACAAACTCTCAATGTTTAGACAATCCAGAATATGAACTTATAGTACCTCAGGATACGTGGAACTCATGAACAGTCGGTCGTTATATATTTCTTAGAAACCAGAACATGGAGTTAAGAAGAACACATGTGTATTTGAAATGTTTATTTACTAATGCCGTCTTCTCAGGCGTAGTACCTTAGATAATAAAAGTACACATATTATCAGTAGCAAAATTACCAGCATAGTTACTAGTACATAAAAAGTGAATGGTGATAGTATGTTAACATGCTGTAAATGAATAAGAGTTAGCAACACTTATAAGCAGCCGCGGGCCGTGGAGGGAGTTACGGTGAGGCAGGGAGGCGGGGAGGGGGAGAAGCAGGGTGGAGAATACAAGTACACATATTATCAGTAGCAAAATTACCAGCATAGTTACTAGTACATAAAAAGCGAATGGTGACAGTATGTTAACATGCTGTAAATGAATAAGAGTTAGCAACACTTATAAGCAGCCGCGGGCCGTGGAGGGAGTTACGGTGGGGCAGGGAGGCGGGGAGGGGGAGGGGCAAGGTAGAGAGGGCTCCACCCTGCTTCTCCCCCTCCCCGCCTCCCTGCCCCATCGTAACTCCCTCCACGGCCCGCGGCTGCTTATATCTCACCCTCCCTAATACACATATTATATTATTTGCTAAGAAGGTCTCTTTGTGTTGGTTTAGGGCGTGTCCATACTTTAGTGTCTTAGATTTGAAGGAATCACATCAGCATACACCAGCTCTCTCTTCATGTGAACCGCATCAACTGTTGTGTATGTGTGTTCGGCAAAGCAATATAAAACCCGCCTCATGCCCAGAATTGGCAGAAGTTGCACTTATGTTATGAGTATGAAGTCGTGGAGATCAGACCTCATAACAATTCTGTATCGTGTTGTTCTTGAAACTTTAGCACTCGCTGTACAGATATAGTTTAACAAGTAAAGCAGATAGTAGACCAATAACATATTATTCTCATGTAAACCACGATGAACTACTAGGTGGAAAGCTAAAGCAACAACTAAGTGTCGTGTGCAGAAGTTGCAAAAAAGGAAAAATGGCGTTTAAACCGGTAATGAGCCCATGCTAACTTAACACGGTGTAAAGATATCCAGGACCTAGATGACACCTCCTCATGATCCGGAAACGAACTGAATAAGATAATAGAAGTGCCATCTCATGAGAGCAGATTGCAAGTTTATATGTGGACGGTCCGCAAGGTAAAGCATTAAAAACTAGGAAAATTCAATGCTAAAGAAAAATAAAACAGCCAAGTACTTTATCGAGTCTTAAGCCAATAGGCAAGGTAAATAATAAAAACTTGACAAATAAGTCAATGAATTGTCAATGAAATGCTAGTACTCAGCATATCAAACATGAAAAAGGTCTATGACATAACTGTGTATGCAAAATAAGCTGCAACAGCCTCCAATAGGAAGTCACCGTCTTCATCCGAAAACAGTTCAGCCATCCAATTTAAAAGCGGAAAAGAACATACGTGCTCTCCCAGCACCGGATCCTCTATCACCATCAGAGGACAGCTCGGTGGGTTTTCAAGAAAGCTGTGTTCCAAGAAAGACTGTGCTGCCGCCAGTAAATTCCAGGGACCAAGTAGTCCATGCATCAATGCCACAGCCATAATCCTTTCGCCAGGACAAATCAACTCGTGAGTAATGATAGGAGTCATCAGCTGATTAAAGTCGACGTCAGGAGAAACCGGTCCGCAGAGACACAAATCAATGGCCCAATCGAAATCACAGGTCAGGCAGTGAAATACAGGCTGGACACAGGTGAAGTAGGAGAACCGAAAAGATAATCCATATGCCGTGCTTAATATCGCCAACGGCATTGTGCCATAATATTCTAGCATGCGATTGCGGAACAGTGTCAGCAGCTGCAGGGTCGGAGGTTGCATAGGAGGGACATCCATATTTAAAAATGTAAAAAAGCACAAGAGCGTCCGCTGGTAATGCAAGTAAAAATGCAATCCACGAACCAGAGTGGAGAAAATGGAATGAAAGGGAGCAGGGATGACTCCAAAGATTTTCTCAAATGAAGTCACGAGACCACTGGTAACAACTTTAAAAAAGTGTGCCAGGGATTTTGTGGAGGATGCGTTAAAGATAGTCGGAAACATGTTGCTGAAATTGAAAGGCAAACCTGTGTACGGGTGTTCGCTATGTGAAGTACGAAAGTTTCACGGGCCGAACTCAAGGCCACCTCTCTCTGAGACAAAAGAGCTCTTATTCTTGTCATGCCGTTGAAACGTGTCCCAAGGTTGGTATTTGTGGCCAGATTGAAAACTCCCTATGTTCATGTGTGGGAGGAAATAGAACATTTCTGCAGCAAATAACCCGTTCACTTACTGTTACGATAAAAGGAATACTTTTTAATTAACTCAGAACAATCTTCATTATTGAGCATCAAATAACTACCATTTTCCAACAACTTGAACGTGGGGATGATAGCAGGAACTGGCGTGCCTTGCAACACGCAAGCCATATTTGGTCGGTGTTTGTTGCATGAATCGTGTAACTGTATGTGCCTACACATTAGTGAATGATCTGGCGTCTCAGTGCATTCCTCTCCATTCAGATAAACTTCTTGATCATCTTTGAAACATCTGTATGTGTATGGAAGCGACCAGACCTCATGAACAAAAGCACTACCTAAAGGTTCATAAAGACCTATTGGTATATATTTCATACAATTTGAAAACTTATATAAAGCAAAAGGCAGCGTTATTAAACCGTGGATAAGGCATGTTGCCAAAAAACCCGCAATCCTCTGCTGATGATGTCACTGAGCATGTCATGAATGATGTAATATGTGACATCATCAGTAGTGGATTATGGGTAATAGTATCTCTAGTTTACTCCCCTATAGCTGTCTTTCTTTTAACATAAGTGTGTGTTTCCTTCCCTTATACTTACTGTTTTTGGTTCGCTTCCAGTTCGCGTACCAGCGAGCGAACTAGGAAGCGAACTAAGAGAAATAGAGGTTGGCACAGTTCCAAATATTGTACCAATTTTTTAATAACGGGGAGGTAGTTCTGAAAAGAACTTTTTTTTTAATTTTTCTGAACATTTTTTTACTGTTACTTGGAATTTGAGATTTTAAAATGTAATGTTTGATTCTGTAATTTTGCAATAGAGAACGGTGTTGGTTTATATGAAATGAAATAGGGGAGGCCTCCCATAGAAAGGATTAGACATGGTGTTTCACCTTAGCTACTGTATTTAAGATATTGAAGTAACCTATATGAAACTGATATGAGGGTATCGTTTAAGAATTGGATATGTAATAGGATATGTTTGTATGTTTTTTGCCCCGAATAAGAAAGAGTGCAGTGTGGGACGAGTTAATAGCAGAAGGGACTGTTGCCGATACACGGCTAGATGTATAATTCCTGCAGAAGAGGTTTTACATATGAGTTGGTCATTGAACGAAAAGTGATTATTGCAATATATGCGTAATACGTTAAGTAACCTGATGCGGGAAGCTCCTAGTAGGACAATTACTGGGAGACATGCCGATACACGGCTAAATGTTATTTGAACCCTGTGCATGCTAAAATCCGCATTTGGTAGGAAGTTTAGCAGAATACGAATTCCAATATGTCACTCGTATTTTTCTGGGGCTATTAGTCCCTTCTTTGTGTCCACAATTGCACTGACACTATTTCTGTGATGTAACTTCCTGGTGCAGTAAACACCGACGAAGGCTTCCAGCCGAAACGCGTCTGTTTATATACCATTTGATGTCATTTGAGATGTCATTTGAGATGTCATCAGTGATGTCATCAGTGATGTCACTGACCATGTCATGAATGATGTAATATGTGACATCATCAGCAGTGGATTGCGGGTGCGCGATATATAGTTAGTGCAACTAACTATATATGGAATTTCATTGGTTTTATGTCAATAAAATGTCCAGCTAACTATATATGGTCTCTAACCTATGGTTTTTTCAGTGAATTTTCAAGGTTTTGTAAATGCAAATTCCTAACTATATATGGTCTATAACCTATGGTTTTTTCAGTGAATTTCATTGGTTTTTTAAAAGCTAATATCTATAGCTGTAAAATATATTCTTTATTACGTGACGTATCACGTAGCCACGTGAGACGCCTCATGACGCGTCGCATAACCGTGACGTATCGGCTCTGCAGCGCAAACAAAACCCGTAACGTAAGCGTGCCGGAGCACGCTTACAGATATATATATTTTTTTTAACCTTAATTAGACAAAATCCACACGTGCACATATCTTGAGGCCTTGCAAAGGCACATCAAACAAACAGTCCCTACAATTTTGCCAAGTTTGCTGGAAATCTATTCCCTTCATTTTTTTTTACTGTTTCTCTTGGTTTTCCCCTTGTTACGCTTACCGGGACGCTACCCGGTACGCGAACCGGACGCTCCAAAAACACAAGATGGCGGACTCCCGCTACGCTGCCGGTTAGCTGCCCGGTTCGCGTACCGGGAAGCGCCTCTACCGCGAAAAATCGCGGGGGACTTTAATATCCCTCTCATCAATCCTAGGGGGTCAGGAGGGGTTTACCTTGCCCCCTTTCCTTCATTTCCCCCTTCTTTTTTCACCACATCTTGTCTCTCGAACCTACCGAGAGACAAGATGGCGGCCGCTCCGGACTGTTTACAATGTTGACAGCTACGCTGCCGGTTAGCTGCCCGGTTAGCTGCCCGGTGAGCTGCCCGGTGAGCTGCCCGGTTCGCGTACCGGGACGCGCCTCTACGGCGTAAAATCGCAAAAAAATTATTTTTTTTATTTTTTGCCCCGCGGGGCACTTTAATATCCCCCTCATCAATCCTAGGGGGTCAGGAGTGGTCTACCTTGCCCCCTTTCCTTCATTTCCCCCTTCGTTTTTCACCACATCTTGTCTCTCGATCGTACCGAGAGACAAGATGGCGGCCGCTCCGGACTGTTTAGAATGTTGACAGACACCGGAGAGCCAATCAGCTTCGCTTCGCGAAGTTCCGTTACGCGTCAGGTACGCGAACCGGGGCGCTAACCGGAGCGCTGTCACAGATATATATATTTTTTTAAACGTTAATTTCTCAAAATCCACTGGAGCACATATATTGAGACATAGCAAAGGCATGTCGGGCAAACCATATCTACAATTTTGCCAAGTTTCATGTAAATCTATTCAGCCGTTCGAGCTAAAAGTGAGTCCAACCGCCCTATGGAAAAATGAATGGGAAAAACGCGTTTTGGGACCCCCCTTTTTTCTCAACCCCCCCTTGACGAAACCCCCCCACATTTTCACGGGCTGCTCAGAAACAAAATGTGCCATTTTCCTGAAAATTTCAGCCAATTCCGTCCACAAACGCCAAAGTTATTAGACATAGAATTTTCAGAAATCCCATAGAGAAAAAATCCTAACTATATATACCCACTGGCTATCGCCAGTAGGTAATATACATATATAAACATATATAATCTGCATATCTATATAAATATAAATGCATGCATACATATACATATATGCATACATATGCATGTTATTTACATGAAAGTTTTAAAAATACTAATAAAAGCAAAGCTAAAAAGCCACCTCATTACAAACAGAATGGCTTTAACTTAAACGAGGGCGAGATCTATTGCATTTTCAATGCTTGTTTACTTTGGTTCTATCAAGAAGGCATTCAGATGTGTCACACATTTGCCATAAATTCTGAATGTTAGCACTCTATTTGCTCATTAGATCACTGTAGTAAAGCTAGTGCTCACCAGGGAAGTCTGCTGCTAATCATGGTTTGCAGCCATTTTCCCGCATTTTTTATCCCGCAGACTTTCAGTCCGCATACCATTATCCCGCAAGGTCATTGACCTCGCATACCATTATCCCGCATTTTTTCAAAACGCATGTGCATTTATCGCGCATGCCTTTACAAAGAATTACGTTTTAAAGGCATGTATGGTAAATGCATTTGCGTTGTGAAAACCACGATGACGAGAGAGGTAAGTGGGTTTGTGTTAATTTTTTCGTGGGTTAGTGATTGTGTAGTGTAGTGTAGTGTTGTGTAGTGTAGTGTTGTGTTAGTGTAGTGTAGAGTTGTGGTGGTTGTTTAGTGTAGGGTCATGCTGGGGGTAGTGTTTTAGGGTTGTGTTGTAGTGTTTGCGTAGTGTAGGGTCATGCTGGGGGTAGTGTTTTAGGGTTTAGGGTAGTGTTGTAGTGTTTGCGTAGTGTAGGGTCATGCTGGGGGTAGTGTTTTAGGGTTTAGGGTTGTGTTGTAGTGTTTGCGTAGTGTAGGGTCATGCTGGGGCTACTGTTTTAGGGTTTAGGGTAGTGTTGTAGTGTTTGCGTAGTGTAGGGTCATGCTGGGCGTAGTGTTTTAGGGTTTAGGGTAGTGTTGTAGTGTTTGCGTAGTGTAGGGTCATGCTGGGGGTAGTGTTTTAGGGTTTTGGGTAGTGTTCTAGTGTTTGCGTAGTGTAGGGTCATGCTGGGGGTAGTGTTTTAGGGTTTTGGGTAGTGTTGTAGTGTTTGCGTAGTGTAGGGTCATGCTGGGGTGTAGTGTTTTAGGGTTTTGGGTAGCGTTGTAGTGTTTGCGTAGTGTAGGGTCATGCTGGGGTGTAGTGTTTTAGGGTTTTGGGTAGCGTTGTAGTGTTTGCGTAGTGTAGGGTCATGCTGGGGGTAGTGTTTTAGAGTTTTGGGTAGTGTTGTAGTGTTTGCGTAGTGTAGGGTCATGCTGGGGGTAGTGTTTTAGGGTTTTGGGTAGTGTTGTAGTGTTTGCGTAGTGTAGGGTCATGCTGGGGGTAGTGTTTTAGGGTTTTGGGTAGTGTTGTAGTGTTTGCGTAGTGTAGGGTCATGCTGGGGGTAGTGTTTTAGGGTTTAGGGTAGTGTTGTAGTGTTTGCGTAGTGTAGGGTCATGCTGGGGGTAGTGTTTTAGGGTTTAGGGTAGTGTTGTAGTGTTTGCGTAGTGTAGGGTCATGCTGGGGGTAGTGTTTTAGGGTTTAGGGTAGTGTTGTAGTGTTTGCGTAGTGTAGGGTCATGCTGGGGTGTAGGGTTTTAGGGTTTTGGGTAGTGTTGTAGTGTTTGCGTAGTGTAGGGTCATGCTGGGGGTAGTGTTTTAGGGTTTAGGGTAGTGTTGTAGTGTTTGCGTAGTGTAGGGTCATGCTGGGGTGTAGTGTTTTAGGGTTTTGGGTAGTGTTGTAGTGTTTGCGTAGTGTAGGGTCATGCTGGGGGTAGTGTTTTAGGGTTTAGGGTAGTGTTGTAGTGTTTGCGTAGTGTAGGGTCATGCTGGAGGTAGTGTTTTAGGGTTTAGGGTTGTGTTGTAGTGTTTGCGTAGTGTAGGGTCATGCTGGGGGTAGTGTTTTAGGGTTTAGGGTTGTGTTGTAGTGTTTGTGTAGTGTAGGGTCATGCTGGGGGTAGTGTTTTAGGGTTTAGGGTAGTGTTGTAGTGTTTGCGTAGTGTAGGGTCATGCTGGGGGTAGTGTTTTAGGGTTTAGGGTAGTGTTGTAGTGTTTGCGTAGTGTAGGGTCATGCTGGGGTGTAGTGTTTTAGGGTTTTGGGTAGTGTTGTAGTGTTTGCGTAGTGTAGGGTCATGCTGGGGGTAGTGTTTTAGGGTTTAGGGTAGTGTTGTAGTGTTTGCGTAGTGTAGGGTCATGCTGGGGTGTAGAGTTTTAGGGTTTTGGGTAGTGTTGTAGTGTTTGCGTAGTGTAGGGTCATGCTGGGGGTAGTGTTTTAGGGTTTAGGGTAGTGTTGTAGTGTTTGCGTAGTGTAGGGTCATGCTGGGGGTAGTGTTTTAGGGTTTAGGGTTGTGTTGTAGTGTTTGCGTAGTGTAGGGTCATGCTGGGGGTAGTGTTTTAGGGTTTAGGGTTGTGTTGTAGTGTTTGCGTAGTGTAGGGTCATGCTGGGGGTAGTGTTTTAGGGTTTAGGGTAGTGTTGTAGTGTTTGCGTAGTGTAGGGTCATGCTGGGGTGTAGTGTTTTAGGGTTTTGGGTAGTGTTGTAGTGTTTGCGTAGTGTAGGGTCATGCTGGGGGTAGTGTTTTAGGGTTTAGGGTAGTGTTGTAGTGTTTGTGTAGTGTAGGGTCATGCTGGGGGTAGTGTTTTAGGGTTTAGGGTAGTGTTGTACTGTTTGTGTAGTGTAGGGTCATGCTGGGGGTAGTGTTTTAGGGTTTAGGGTAGTTTAGTTGTTTAGTGTATGCTAAAGGCATATTCGTTCTAAAAGTTTTCGTTATTTTAATTTGCGGCCTAATAGTACATGCGGGATTTTTTTTGCGGACTGATGGTATGCGGGATTTCGTCATATATTCGCTAATCATACTTTCTATGGCAAAATGAACCCCCTCATTTTGTTCATTTTTAAATTAAATGTTTTAAGAGTTACCACTTTATTCCAATCAAGATGGCTTCAGGTGTGCCATACCTTTGTAATAAGTAGGACTGTTAGCACTCTAGTTTAGAACACTCTGGGACATTCTGTCATTGGGCTATAGTTGGGCTACATCTGGCTGATATTTGGGCTACATTTGTTTTTTTTGTCTCTGGTGGCTATCTTTGGGCTACATTGGGCTACATTGGGCTACATTGGGCTACATTTGGGCTCCAACATATATATAGCCCAATGTAGCCCAATATATATTTTTCAAAGTTAATTTTCGTAAAAACCACTGGAGCCTATATCTTGAGACATAGCAAAGGCACATCGGGCTACCAGTCCCTACAATTTTGCCAAGTTTGGTGTAAATCCATTCAGCCGTTCAGGCTAAAAGTGAGGCCAACCGCCCTATGGAAAATTGCATGGGAAAAACACATTTTGGGACCCCCTTTTTTCTCGGCCCCCCCTTGACGAAACCCCCCCAAATTTTCAGGGGCTGCTCAGAAACAAAATGTTCCATTTTCCTGAAAATTTCAGCCAATTCTGTCCTCAAACGCCAAAGTTATTCGACATAGAATTTTCAAAAATCCCATAGGAAAAAAATCCTAACTATATATCGCCAGTAGGTAATATATATATATATATAGCCGAGCACAGTGGTGTTCCCTCTCAAAGCTCTGGGCACTTGGTATAACATTTTCTACATGGCCGCCCTGCCGTGGGGAGGAGAACCATCGTCGGTTGGGAAAGAAAGGCAATTCCAGCTGATTGAGGCTTTTGGTCACGAACGATTCGAGACTTTTCAGCACTGTGTTCTATATGCAAATTAAGACTGCAATGAGACTCTGCACCTACTTAAGGTTTGAATAATTGCTTTTAAAAATGGAAATTGTATGCTGAACTCACTCGCATTTAAAAACTCTGATACCCATCATGCACCAATGTAAACTTGTTATAAGCACACGCCCTTTAAGGGCGATCATGATTAAAACACCGGAAATGGTTGCAAATGCGTGGTGTCAGCTTATTCTCCAAAGCAGCCCATGAAGAAGAGGCTCAGCGCCTTGAAACGCGTAGGTAATCGGATATTTTTGGAGCTAAATTGCAGCCTGCATTTTCACTGCCGGATGGCCGAGCACAGTGGTGTTCCCTCTCAAAGCCCTGGGCACTTGGTATAACATTTTCTACACGGCCGCCCTGCCGTGGGGAGGAGAACCATCGTCGGTTGGGAAAGAAAGGCAATTCCAGCTGATTGAGGCTTTTGGTCACGAAGGATTCGAGACTTTTCAGCACTGTGTTCTATATGCAAATTAAGACTGCAATGAGACTCTGCACCTACTTAAGGTTTGAATAATTGCTTTTAAAAATGGAAATTGTATGCTGAACTCACTCGCATTTAAAAACTCTGATACCCATCATGCACCAATGTAAACTTGTTATAAGCACACGCCCTTTAAGGGCGATCATGATTAAAACACCGGAAATGGTTGCAAATGCGATGTGTCAGCTTATTCTCCAAAGCTGCCCATGAAGAAGAGGCTCAGCGCCTTGAAACGCGTAGGCAATCGGATATTTTTGGAGCTAAATTGCAGCCTGCATTTTCACTGCCGGATGGCCGAGCACAGTGGTGTTCCCTCTCAAAGCTCTGGGCACTTGGTATAACATTTTCTACACGGCCGCCCTGCCGTGGGGAGGAGAACCATCGTCGGTTGGGAAAGAAAGGCAATTCCAGCTGATTGAGGCCTTTGGTCACGAACGATTCGAGACTTTTCAGCACTGTGTTCTATATGCAAATTAAGACTGCAATGAGACTCTGCACCTACTTAAGGTTTGAATAATTGCTTTTAAAAATGGAAATTGTATGCTGAACTCACTCGCATTTAAAAACTCTGATACCCATCATGCACCAATGTAAACTTGTTATAAGCACACGCCCTTTAAGGGCGATCATGATTAAAACACCGGAAATGGTTGCAAATGCGATGTGTCAGCTTATTCTCCAAAGCAGCCCATGAAGAAGAGGCTCAGCGCCTTGAAACGCGTAGCCAATCGGATATTTTTGGAGCTAAATTGCAGCCTGCATTTTCACTGCCGGATGGCCGAGCACAGTGGTGTTCCCTCTCAAAGCTCTGGGCACTTGGTATAACATTTTCTACACGGCCGCCCTGCCGTGGGGAGGAGAACCATCGTCGGTTGGGAAAGTAAGGCAATTCCAGCTGATTGAGGCTTTTGGTCACGAAGGATTCGAGACTTTTCAGCACTGTGTTCTATATGCAAATTAAGACTGCAATGAGACTCTGCACCTACTTAAGGTTTGAATAATTGCTTTTAAAAATGGAAATTGTATGCTGAACTCACTCGCATTTAAAAACTCTGATACCCATCATGCACCAATGTAAACTTGTTATAAGCACACGCCCTTTAAGGGCGATCATGATTAAAACACCGGAAATGGTTGCAAATGCGATGTGTCAGCTTATTCTCCAAAGCTGCCCATGAAGAAGAGGCTCAGCGCCTTGAAACGCGTAGGCAATCGGATATTTTTGGAGCTAAATTGCAGCCTGCATTTTCACTGCCGGATGGCCGAGCACAGTGGTGTTCCCTCTCAAAGCTCTGGGCACTTGGTATAACATTTTCTACACGGCCGCCCTGCCGTGGGGAGGAGAACCATCGTCGGTCGGGAAAGAAAGGCAATTCCAGCTGATTGAGGCTTTTGGTCACGAAGGATTCGAGACTTTTCAGCACTGTGTTCTATATGCAAATTAAGACTGCAATGAGACTCTGCACCTACTTAAGGTTTGAATAATTGCTTTTAAAAATGGAAATTGTATGCTGAACTCACTCGCATTTAAAAACTCTGATACCCATCATGCACCAATGTACACTTGTTATAAGCACACGCCCTTTAAGGGCGATCATGATTAAAACACCGGAAATGGTTGCAAATGCGATGTGTCAGCTTATTCTCCAAAGCAGCCCATGAAGAAGAGGCTCAGCGCCTTGAAACGCGTAGGCAATCGGATATTTTTGGAGCTAAATTGCAGCCTGCATTTTCACTGCCGGATGGCCGAGCACAGTGGTGTTCCCTCGCAAAGCTCTGGGCACTTGGTATAACATATATATATATATATATATATATATATATATATATATATATATATAAAAATATGCAATAGCAGCCAAATCACATCAGAGCTGAAATATGCTGTGAAGAATTTCCACCATACATGAATAATGTGCATTAGAAACATGAGAAACAACACCAAAGACTGTTTAGAAACTGTTTTAATGCTTAGACAGCAGTAGAAATTCTTATAACTCACTGAAAGCATAGAAAGCTCCCAGGCTGCACTGCAAACACACAGTCTAAAAAGACTGAAAAGCTAACCTGTAGCTGTATGTAATACAAAAAAACTGACACCGTGCCTTTAAGGCACTCATGACCCCCAGTATCCCATCATGCCTCAGGGGTGACAGTTAGGTCAGTTGTTCTTTTCGGAGACTGAAAAAACCAAGTAACAAATAGGTTAACAATATCTCTTTATTAAAGAATATCCTTTGCCCGGGGAGGCAGGAGGGTTGCTTATGACTTTGATGAGGATACCCCTGGAAGAGAACTAGGATTACAGGTAAGTAACTAATCCTTCTCTTCCAGGGGATCCTCATCAATAGTCATAAGCATTAGAATAGAATAGCGAGCCTCTCCTCATCCCTGCGGGCAAAGGAATGACAAGACAGTAATCTTAAGAAAATAATCAATCAGAATTGGCGCATACTGACATCAGGCGATCTTACTTGGCAAAAACCACGATTTGCAAATAAAAGGAGCAGGAACCTGAAAGATATCTTGGTCCATACAAGACCTCCCCCAAAAAGACTGAGAGAAAATCTCAACCCATGGGGAAATCCACAAGTAAAAGGACACTATCCATGTGGCTCATGCTCAGTTTGCAGCCTAACAACAGCAACAAAAGAACTGCAACTCCTGCCAGATTTCAGATGGACCCTGAACAGCCACACGAACTGCAATACCACACACGTGATCTACATGATTACATGCCCGTGCAAGATGAATTATATTGGGATGACGTGCAGGAAAGCAAAACAGAGACTCTGCGAGCATAAGAGCAACGTGAAGTGCAAAAAGAGCACCACAAAGATGGCCACCCATTACTTGGAAAAGGGCCACACTACACTTGATTTACAATGGGTGATCTTGGAAACTCTCCAAAACAAAGACCACAATGCAGAACGAATCCTCTTTGAGAAGGAGCAGAGGTGGGTCCATAGACTGAAGACAGACACAGAGGGGCTGAATGACAACATACCCTGGCTCTCAGTGGCAAGAAAATAGAGGTCGTACCGTGCACCCTATGAATGAGCAAAACCAACCCAATGAAAGCTACCCAAGAATTCCTTGTAGAATGCTGACAACTATATTAAATAACATGAGAGAGAACGAGCTCTCAATCTGCCAAAGGTTCAATGAAGATAGATGTCAGTAAATAAAGATCGACATCATTGCACACACCCGTAAAGAAAAAGAAAAGACCACAAATAACCACGCAGGTATGCACCTTGAAAGCAATTCTAACGAACATCGATAACTATTGCTAAAATAACCTTGAAATATCATACGCAAAAGAGCCAACAAGATATCATAATGTCACCTAAATGAAGAAGATACCACTCACCACATAAACGTAACCATGATGTAAACCAATCATGCGAGTAGCCCATCACAAAATTCTTTCATTACTACTAGCAGAATGATAAGAGCAATCTACCCGTGGTTAATATCTATGAATACTGAAGGTCCAATAGAATAATACAAAGAGCGACAGTACTATTGCAAGAATAACCTCGCCCTCCATTCCCTCCTTCGAAATATCACCTGTGAAAAAACAAATAAGAAATCACAGCGTCACCAAAAAAGACACTACTTGTCAGATAACATCACAAGCTGTGCAAGTAGTCCACCAACCCTCTTTTATAATTCCTTGATTCGTGTAACTTTCTTGGACATTAGCGGAATGATAAGAACACACTACCCGTGTTTCATATTAGTAAACACCGAGGGTCCAATAGGATCACACAAAGAACTTCGGCACCGCCCACAAGGCGGCTCAAGAAAAGCGACCCGGAAGAGACAGGAACCACTTCCGGTTCGGTAAGAGCAGAGCAGCGCGCGCAATAGCGAGCTGAGGACGAGGCGAAACAGGTAGCAAGAAGATTCCCCTCACCCGGTCCACAAAAACCGCAAGTACCATCCAACCGCTCTAACCTTAATGCTTACTTTTGTTTAATTCCCGCCTTTAGCCCGCTCCAATATTCTTACCGGCTGAAGGAAGTGTGCATTAGCAATGCGCGAGGTAACCGCTAGCGTAAATGACATTTGCATGCCACGTGGCGCCGCCACGATCACGGCGCCCCCAGCTCACCAAGCCGCAGAGTATGACTTGCATGCCACGAATATGTGTCAGCAGACTCATTCACCCGCCCTGATAACTACAGACAAACTCACGACCATTATAGTCACGTGAATCCACAAACGAATATATTCACGATACAAAGATAGTCCTGCACTGCCCCTCTGCCAGCATGCTATAGGACGGTGCCTGAGCATGGAGAGGTTATGAGAGTTGACACTCGAATGGACACGAACGGTCTATGAAGTATTGCCATTTTTTAGTTGTTTATTGTGAAAATGACAGCGCAAATCGCTGTGGGTGTGTGTCTTTCCCTCCCTATCCCCCGACGTGTGTGTGCGTTACAATTATGTGTTTACTCATTACAGGTACCATAAGACCTCCAAGACTTAGAAACAGGTCAATAACCTTTTCTTTTCACTTATTACACTGTATGATATTTTGCACGTTATTTCACGGTCCTGAAGAATGCCCGTAAGTCCTATTAGCAAGGCAACCGAGGCAGAAACATGTCGACCAACCTTTTAATTCCTTCATCACTCAAAGTGCAACTGTAACTCCTAAACAAGTACAAACGGATGCACAAAAATTGAGTTTACCAGACCCGAAATCAGACCTATTAAAGCTTTGCCCTTCTGATCTCTGGTCTTTTTATCTCTGGCTCACTACTGCACCAACCTTTGGGTAAAATCCTCCTGGTGGAGGCTGCATAACCTAAGTAGACCTGATGATTATGCACACACGTGAAATAGAAGCGGAGAACCAAGATATACCGCTCTGAGACAACACCATACCCATCACGTGCATGAGGGTCTTTTTATTGGGACAGAATTCCCCCCGAAAACCATCCTGCAGACCTAAGGTTGTTCAGGACAAGTGATCCTTTCCCCTTTGATTACAAGACAGTAATCTCATCAACAAGCCTGAGAAGGCTATAGGCTACCCAAACAGATTTCTCAAGGAGGCTTGCCCTTCTTGAGTATCGGCCCTGGAATCAGATTCTAGACAGTAATGCCTAGCAAAGGTATGAACTGATTTCCAGGTCGCAGCCTTACATATTTCTGACATTGGAATGTCATGTAAGAAAGCTACTGTGGCCGCTTTCCCTCTGGTAGAATGCGCTTTGGGTGATACCAATAAAGGCCTGCCTGCAAGCTGATAGGTCAATTTAATGCAGGAGACAATCCATCTGGAGATGGACCTCTTGGCCGCTGGAAAGCCCGTTCTCATTGAACCAGAGTTCACAAACAGCTGATCCGTCTTCCTGATACCCTTGGTCTTTTCCAAATAGAACTTGAGCACTCTCTTAAGATCCAAGGAGTGCAGCGACCGCTCAGCCAGGGTCGTAGGATTTGGAAAGAACGAAGGGAGGGAAATGGACTGATTTATATGAAAATCAGAAACCACCTTAGGCAAGAAGGATGGATGAGCTCTCTGAACTACTCTATTGTGGTGGAAAACAGTATATGGTTCCTTCGCACAGAGCTCTTGTATCTCGCTTACTCTGCGCGCTGACGTAATCACCACTAAAAAAGCTAAGAGAGATGTTGCAAAGAGGCCTTGTGGATGGGCTCGAAAGGAGGTGACATTAACCTGGATAGGACCAGGTTCAATTCCCAAGGAGGAGAAGGATTCCGCACAGGGGGGTACACCTTTTTCAACCCCTGGAGGAAGTCCTTAACCACCGGAACCGGAAAGAAAGAAATCTGATTAGATGATTTCCTGTACGCTACTATGGCTGACAGATGCACTCTAATGGAAGCATATTTCAATCCAGAAGTCGCCAAGGAAAGGAGGTTGGCAGGATTACCTCCTCCTGCCCTTTAATAGGATCTAGGTGATGATCCCTACACCATATGTAAAACCTTTTCCATTTGAACACATAAGACGCTCTCGGGAAGGTCTCTTAACCTCCTTTAAAATGTGCATACATTCGGGAGGCAGGTTCAGATGCCCATATTGCAGGACCTCAGGTGCCATGCTGTCAGGTTCAGTGATGGGAGGTTGGGATGCAGTATCCTCCCGTTCATCTTGCTCAACAGGTCCGGTCTGCAAGGAAGTCGTCTGTGTGGACACACAGACAGATGCAGAAGGTCCGGGTACCACCACTGCCGTGGCCAATCCGGAGCTATCAAGATCATCTCCATGTCTGACCTGAGCAGCTTGGAAACTACCTTCGGAATCAGAGCTAGGGGAGGAAACGCATAAGCAAATGTTCCCGACCAATCCATCAGTAGAGCATTCCCCTGCGTCCCTGGCCGGTGGAATCTGGATGCGAAGGCGTGGCATTTTGCGTTTTCTTCGTCCGCAAACAAGTCTATGGCTGGACGACCCCAACAACGAAAAGCTCTTCTACCACTTCGTCGTTTAGCACCCAGTCTGGCTGATCTTTGAAGTGCCTGCTGAGAGCGTCTGCTTTGATGTTTAACTCGCCTGGAAGGTGCACCGCCATCACTGAGAGGTTTCGAGAGAGAAGCCAGTGCCAGATGGTTTGAGCCTCCCGGGAGAGAGGACGTGACCACGTGCCTCCTTGCTTGTTCAGATAGAACATGGTGGTTGTATTGTCCGTCTGAACCAGGACTGAGTTGGACTCGATCGCTGGAAGTAGGCTTTGAGAGCTAGAAACACCGCTCTGAGTTCCAGCATGTTGATGTGGTACGTCCGCTCCTGCGCAAACCACTGACCCTGAATCTGAAGGGGACCCATGTGCGCTCCCCAGCCTTGCAGAGAGGCATCTGTCACTATAGACTGGGTTGGTAGAGGTTGGTGAAAAGGCACTCCCACCAGCACATTCCTCGTCTGAGTCCACCATTTGATGGCATCCTTCGCTGCTTGGGAAAGAGTGATACGATCTTCCCAACGCCCTGTCGCCTGGTTCCACTGGTCTTCGAGAGCCTGTTGTAGAGGCCGCATTCTCAGCCTGGCGTTCGGGATGAGAAAAATGCAGGACGCCATGGAACCCAGCAGGGAGGCTACCTGCCGGACTGTTGGAAGCCGAGACTCTAATAGAATCCCACACTTCTGCCTCATGGAAAAAAGTCTCTCCTCTGAAGGAAACGCTTTTCCCAATTCTGTGTCCAGAACGGAGCCTAGGTAGTGGATAGACTGTGTCGGCCGCTGGACTGACTTCTCCAGATTTACATGGAGACCGAGCCTGTGTAACTGGTGTAGGCAAAGTTGCAGATCGTGTGTTACCTGTACCGGAGATGGGCCATTTAGGAGCCACTGAAAAGGGAGTGAGTCCACTTCTGACCGGGTGCACAGCTTAAATGTTCATGGCATTACAGAATATGCCGACACATCAATCCTTTTGTTCTAATCTTCTTTTATTCATTAATCCTCATTATCATCAAAATATTTCATTCTTCTTGTTTTTGGTTTTTCGTTTTTACACATGTCACAAGGGGGACCGCTTACGTATTCGCTCAACTCTAACTGGGGCAGAAATGCTCATCCAAGCCTTATTCTGCGCCACGAAAGCTTATGTAAGTTTTGTCCATATCCATAAAACTCATTTTCCCAATGCATTTCGGGCCTTATGTTTGGCCCTTCGTCAGGGGTTATCTAAAATGCAAAATACATTGTTTAGACTGTGTTTTACTAAATCCTGCTTAACATCAAATACAAATAACAACCCATAGCTGTATCCTAAATCAACGTTTTCCCGCTAAAAAACGTAGCGTAACGCTACATTTTACAATGAATACTTCCGTTCTCCTCCCTACCTTTCCCTCTTCGTGTCTCCTATCGATACAGTCTCCCCCCAACTACCCTGAGACCTTCCTTTCAAACATTTAAACATTTGTGCTAACCACATCCGTCTAAAAAATCCCTCCTCTATGCATCACCTTCCATGCGACGATGTACTTTCAAATATACAATCCCCCCATTCCTTTACCGTACTGACTTGTGCATACCTGTTCAAAAAATGTCTGTGTACTCATTCCTTCATCTGCTTCCACAACGAACCAGAGTTAAACTCCTGTTTTTCATACTACGAGCCCAACTTATTTAAACCACACGTTGTCTCCGCCCTTCCGAAACGAAAAACCAAAAACAAGAAGAATGAAATATTTTGATGATAATGAGGATTAATGCCATGAACATTTAAGCTGTGCACCCTGTCAGGAGTGGACTCACTCCCTTTTCAGTGCATTCTTACACAGTAACGTGGCGGGCTGTCCGCGTTCTCCGGGTTTTGCACGCGTCGGAGGAGAATAAAGGGATTAACATGAAATAAATGAAATAATTGGAGGAAAGGAAGGTGTGCCCGAAGTCATCCTTACAGTCCATTTAGGAGCCAGTCATCCAGGTATGGATAGATAAAGAGTCCCTTTTTGTGAAGAAAAGCCACCACCACTGCCATGCATTTGGTGAAGACTCGTGGTGCGGACTTGAGTCCGAAGGGTAGCACCTTGTACTGGTAGTGTTTGCTTCCTACGATAAACCTCAAGTACTTGCGATGCCGCAGCGCAATCGGAATGTGAAAGTATGCATCTTGCAGATCCACCGAACACATCTAGTCTCCGGCATGAAGATGTGGGCATATTTGGTGAAGAGCTAACATGCGGAACTTTTCTCTGACAATGACTTTGTTTAGGAGACGCAGATCGAGTATGGGTCTGAACTTGTCCTCCTGATCTTTTTTGGGGACAAGAAAGTATCTGGAGTAGACTCTCTTTCCCCTTTGAAAGGGAGGAACTTCCTCTATAGCTCTTTTTGTAGCAGAACTTTCACCTCTCTTCGGAGCAAGCTTAGCTGGTGAGGGCAAGAGTTCTTTGGAGGAATGTTCTTTGGAAGCGCACGGAAACGTAGCATGTATCCATTGCGCAGTATATTCAGCACCCACCGATCCCTTGTGATGCTGACCCACTCTGCCAGGTGTTGTGAAGCACTTCCTCCCACTGGAGTGGGCAACAGCGCCAGAGGAAGCCACTGCTCAAGCCTTTCCTCCTCCCGTGGTGGTAGATGACTGCTGGTGACCTCCTCTACCCCTGTTGGATTTGCCTTGAAACTGGGATTTTCCCTGGTTCTTATTTTGGGACCACTGAGGGGTTTGAACCCTCTGTTGAGCCCCTCTTCCCTTGTTGGTCTTAAAGCGGCGTTTGAATTCTTTTTTCTTCTCCAAACCCACCGCTTTTATCATTTCCAGCTCTGTCTTCATACAAGTCATCTCTTCGTCAGCATGTTCTCCGAAGAGTGAGGAACCCGAAAAAGGAAGATTAAGGAGGAGTTGTTGAGCATCCGGCTTCAGCCCTGTGAGGCGCAACCAAGCTGACCTCCTGGCACAAACCCCATGTGAGTAGGAATGTGCCGCAAGCACTGCACCGTCCGCTGCTGTGCTTATCAACTGGTTCGCCACCAGACATCCTTCCGTCATTGTTTCTTCGAAGTCCTTCTGGTCCTCCTTTGGCAGCTTGGAATTGAACCTTTCCATGGAGTCCCATAAGACTCTATCGTATCTACCCAACAGCGCGGCCGCACTGGAGACCTTCAGCGTGGAGGCAGCTGGATTGCAAACTTTGCGACCCCACGAGTCCTGTGATTTGCTGTCCTTATCTGGTGGTACTGAAGAGGAAGCAGCAACTGCATGCCTCTTCCTTGCCGGTGCCACTATCACAGAGTCTGCTGGAGGGTCAGATTTTACAAAAACTGGGTCAGAGGAAGCTGGCTTGTATTTTTTCTGTATGCGGGCTGGCACCGCTCTGATGGTTGCTGGAGTTAGGAAAACGTCCTTGACAGGATCCATAATCCCCGGGACTAAAGGTAGCAGTGGACGAGAAGCAGATTTTTTGTGCAAAGTTTCAAAAATTACTGTCGTAGCAACCTGGGGGACAGACGTTTTAATGCTCAGCTTCTGAGATCCTCTTTGCAGGACATCTAGATAAGTGCCGATGTCATCCACTGGAGAGGATCTAGAAATAGGACTATCCATCAGCGTGGGAGAGTAATCCCTCTTGGAAGACCTGGTAGAAGAGGTAGATGAAGTAGACGGAGTTCTTCAACGTCTACGGTGAGCACAGTGCCTCCTCTCACGTGATCTTCTTGGATGTTCTTCCCTTCTAGGAGAGCGAGATCTGACCGGATCTTCTCTTCTGGGTGAACGAGACATGACCGGATCTACTCTTCTGGGAGATCGAGATCTAACCGGATCTTCCCTTCTGGGAGAACAGGTTCTGGTTGGTCTTCTCACAGGCGATTTGTCTGCTTGGCGCCTTGGAGGACTACGCCTGTCCACTTCATCCACCAGCCTCTGGAGAGGAGATCTGTGCTGTGGACTGGCATACTTGCGCATACGTTTTGCAGCCCCTGACTCTCGCCAATGATCCAATGACTTGTACCATCTGGGTGACAGTCTGACCTCCGCAGCCAAAGGATCTGGCTGACGCACAGGAGATCTGAGGACAGGACTTCTGGATCTTGAGGATGTTGTTGAGGAGCCAGAAGACTGTGAAGTGGAATGACGAGAAGCTGACTCCGTAACCAATGTCACAGAGTTCCTCGACGACGATCTGTAGTGTAGTTCCTATATTCCCAATAGGCTCTGCGCATTGGAATAATATATTCAGCAGTGTAGACGTAGGACTGAGGTTATCTAGTGTAGTGTGTTTTATCTAGGTACCTGAATCAATATTCTATTTTTTGCCCTTGTCCGGCTATAAATCAATAATATCCCTGCAACGGCATAGAAACCCTTTTTCATAATTCGGTCATAGCGCATGCTGTCACATTAAGCAAGCCTATTCCTCCAGCCCCCTAGAAAGCACACCGAGTTGTTAAACAAATCCAAGCCTCCAGCAACCTGGGAAATCCCCGCTGCTATTGTTTTGATTTCGTCCGAGAACTCCTGTAAAGCACTGTAAGAACAACCAGTTCTTAGTGACATCTTTATTGACGTCTTATGTCCATCCCCGGCACCTTTCAGGTATAAATATACCGATGCTGCCTTAAGCAAACACACGACGGTGGTAATCCTGGAGCAGAGCAGCTACTACTTCCGAAGAGCCCAGCTGATGCGAGAGCCCACGGACGCTGCCCCTCCCTTTTGACACGCTGAGAAAGACGCTGTCTTTTCTCTTGCCGTGAAATCCAGCCTCCGGCGTTTCCAGCTTACCCTTGCGGGTGACTGGGATACCGAGTCCTGAGAGAGAGATACCAGCCCTCCTGCCTTCTAATACCCAGGTACTGAACTGACTAAACCCTTACAGAGAATTCTTGAGTCAGACCTTTATGCCACCTCCTCATACCACCCCCGTGGAACTAATCACTTTTGAACAGGCTGTGTATAATGATGTTGAAAAAATGCAGACCTCTACACAATTTCAAAATATGAGTAGAGCCGAGAACACAGCACTAACCGAATTACGTGCCTGTGAGACCATCATAATAAAACCTGCGGATAAAGGTGGGGGTCTGGTAGTTATGGATATAACTTCGTACCGAGAGGAATGCATCAGACTTCTCAGTGACAGCAGAAATTACCAAATCCTGGATTCAGATCCAACTAATGAATTCAAAACAGAAATTGTGCAACTAGTGGAAGCTGCAGAAGTGTCTGGCAAGATATCTAAACAGGAAGCTGATTATCTATGTACCACAGAAGAAAAAATCCCATATTTTTACATACTTCCTAAAATGCACAAGGGCAGGCTACCACCGCCAGGACGCCCAATTGTATCAGGGATTGGATCTTTATTAGAACCTCTGTCTAGGTTCTGTGACTACTTTTTAAAGACTATTGTTCAAAACACGGTTACCTACTTACAAGACACAAAGAGCCTACTAAATCAATTACAAAATCTGGTTGTAGACGAGAATACTGTATTACTAAGTTTCGACATTGAAAGTCTTTACACTAGTATACCTCAAGATGACACCATCCAAGTCCTTGAAAACACCCTGGAGAATACCGATTGGCCACACAATACACCAAGAGCTTTCATTCTGGAATGTGCAAAAATGGCTTTGAAATGCAACTACTTCGAATTCGAGGGTACTCTCTATCTACAGACGGGGGGCACATCAATGGGAAGTGTTTTTGCCCCAAGCGTGGCAGGACTATACGTCCACGACTTCGAACAGAAATTCATCCTTAATGACACTAACCCCTTTCGCGAAAATTGGACTTTCTGGAAACATTATATCGACGACGTCCTAGCAATTTGGCAGGGACCAACCGAACGATTGGATCAATTCATCTCCTAGATCAACACCTGTGATGGCAACCTGAAATTCACAAACTGCTATGACAGAAAAAATTGAGTTCCAGGATGTTGTGATTAGCAAGGAGAACAATCGACTAGAGACACGAACTCACTACAAACCAACTGCAAAAAACAATCTATTAAGGTTTTAGAGTTTCCACCCTCGCCCACTCAGGGAAAACCTACCCTATGGCTAATTCCTTAGATTAAGAAGGAACTGTAGTAAACTATCTGAATACAAGGAACAAGCCAATGATCTATCGGAGAAACTGCGAAAACGTGGGTACCCAAACAAGATTGTAAATAAATGCCAGAAGAGGGCCAGGAATCAGCCTAGAGAGGCACTCCTTGAAGAAAGAACGAACGCCAACAACTCTATACCATTGACATGCGTAACCACATATAGCGCAGTATCCAATCAGGTGACAAGGAGTATAAATAAACACTGGGCGATCATAAACTCTGGAAATCTGCACTGGGAAAAAACCCTTTTTTCCTTCAAGAAGTCTCATAGTCTAAAGGACACCCTGGTTAAAACCAGGCCCAAAATAAAGACTGCTTCTGCCAACCAATCCATCACTAGGATTTGGGGCCTCCCCAATGTGACTGGGCATTATCGCTGTGGAAACTGCTGCATCTGCCACTTGACGAGAAATACAAAAACACTAGACCTTGAATCAGGAAAAGTATGGAGGCAAATTGCTCATACAAACTGCAACAGCAACAATGTTATTTATTTGATTGAATGTATTTGTAAAAAACAATACGTAGGAATGACTACCCGTAAGATCAAGCAATGAATCTGCGAACACCGCAGCACCAGCCGCTGCAAAAAACAGTGCGACCAGACTGACGGACCACTTTATAGAGAAGAATCATACACCTAATGACATGATATGGACTATCATTGAACAACTGCCTCCTGGGCCAAACCTACAGAAACGTCTATATGAGAAAGAACAAAGATGGGTCTATAGACTGTCTACACATATCAATGGTCTGAATGATACCATACAGTGGGCAAATGTTCTTTAAAATTTCTGCCCTCTCCTCTATATGTAATAATCTTCTGCACCTATATTTATCAAAACACAGTGGTTATCATGGGTTAATATGTCACAAGTCTGCTGCCCAACTACTCCCCTTATGACTGTGTTCGATTCTCCGATATGTTTAATACCACATACCACCAGCCTTCCTTCTAATGATATAAGCGCCATGGTTCTTGTGCCAGCCCCCAGTGAGGGCTTCTCTATAGTACCATCCATTCCTCCTTCCCATTCTGATAACCACCTACACGGAGCACTGACCTCTGTCCCTATGTACCAAAAACAGCTACGGACTTTATTGCCCCTTAGTGCTTATTATTAATGATACAAGTGACGCCGCTTTCCTGTTGTTTCGAATGACGGCGGCGTTACCATGGCAACCTCACGGTATGCTCCCGTGAGGCTTCCGTATTGAACTCCCGGGCACTGTGTGACGTCATCACGCCTGGTCCACCACGCCCACCACAACCGCGATGGCGGCCGTCTTATTGCCGGCTTAGCGCTCGCTCTCATTACGGGCGCATGGAGGGGCTCACTAGGTACAATGCTTTATCAGACCTGCGAAAACTGTAAGTAGATACTCGCTGCACTGTGAGGAAACGTGAAGTTCTCCGTTTCCTCCCTTGAACTTTTCCAGTACCTTTAACCTCCCAACCAGGTACTTAGCCTCGCCTTTTTCGTTTCCCTTGCAGAATATGCTTTCGAACACAGGCCTCCCTTCCCTCTTAATCCCGTGCTGCCCAATGACCCCTCATTAGGAGTAAGCCTTTCTACTGTTTGTTCGCTGTTGTGTTTGTCTGTGTACTGTCCTGTGTTGAATCATGATGGAACAAAAACACTTCGTTATGCCTTTCACCTATAATGTTGTGTTTGCTGCATAGTCACGCACCTAGAGCTTTTGGATGCGTGTGATTAATTATTCTCAGAATCTTCTCCACCAAGCACACTACAATTGATAGGTGTGCTAGGAAGCCAATCGGGCTGTTTTGCGCCAATATTCAACGTATATATTTGAGCAGCACTTTGCACTATAGAAATAATGCACTGTACCAGTCCGCATTAACTTAGTGTGGGATGAATCATGAAGCACAAAGACAGGAGATGTAGTCACTTCACTACGTTGCAGGCATGTAACGAGTTTTCTTGTGATTGATACCTTTTCTCTCCACAGGTCTTTTTATTCTAGGATAACCACCACCGGGTTATACTTTTGTTGTTTTTTTGCCGGGTATCACAAATTTTGTTACCTAGGCACAAAGGAATGACGGTATGGCAGGGTGTTAGTGTACCTGACCACCCATTTCTTTGTTTTGGTCCTGAAGAAAAACCGGTAATTCCAATTACGGTTTGAAACATGTAGACCCTCCACATACTATTCAGATACACTTGGTCATAATCATACCTGTTATTGTATCTACACACATATTTTAATATTGTCCAGTAGTCTTAAGAATACTTTTTTTTCTAAAATAAGCCATACCAGGACAATTTTTAACACACCTACCCTCTTTTTCTAACACTCATCACTCACATACCAGATCCACTGTATTTCAGGTGTTGTAGCACACCTTGATGGCAATCGGCCATCGAGGTGGCCCCGATGATGAAGCATGTCACCGACCAGGTCGGTGAGTGAGGGGTTATTAAAAGCCAAAGAAGGACTCTCTTCTTTCTGTATATAATCATCCCGCCGAAATCGCTCTGTGAGCATTTTTGCAGGTGGTACTCCTAGTTTTTGGTTTATTCAACGTTGAAGGATACAGTGTTCCAAAATATTGTGCACCTAATCTTTGTTTCCTTGAAAACTTGATCTGCAACAAAAACCTTCCTGTCAGTAAAATGTCAGACGGTGAAGGAGATAGGGAGACAGCTAGAATAACAGCTCAACTCCTAGCGGAAGACACAAGTCTCCTACAGCAAGACCCGGATGCAATACTCATCCCGGTCAGCATAAGAAAAACTATAACTATTAAACTAATAGAAAATGGACTGACATCGAGAGGTGGTACAGTCATATTCGTAATAGAGGCACATGAATATCGGCAGACAGAGGTATTCTATTCATGGATAAACTTTCCAGCAGCAAACGCTGTCACACATGAGTTCCACTATTACAAAATAGAGGAACCACCGGAAGAGTACACTCCTTTCGAGGAGGTGGAAATACCATTAAAATACCAAGAGCACCTGCTCTGGTTTAAAGGCGCCCTAAAACATAATAATCACATCACCAGGCTCGGTCCACTAGGTAGACCAGGAGCAACGTGGCCGGTTCTAGCCAGCTACACACCACATCCAGACATTGAAAAAATGTCAATACCAGAACTTTTGGTACAGTTAAAACAACTGATTAAAATACATAGACAATTAGTCCAATATGTAATGCGGACTTCAACAATCCAACCAGCTATTAACATTCCACAGCTGACCCCTCATCAGGGGAATACAAATAAAATAACACCACAGAACATACTGTCATGTCTGGGTAAAGTACCCGCAAAACGGGAACAAATTCCATTCTGGTTAGCACAATGAATCACTCAAATAGAGGCAGTATTTCCGGATACTACCCCTACTGAGAAACACAGAATTCTGACTATCTGCCTTCCAATGGGGATCGCACCACATGTGGAGGACTGTGACACTTGGGGCACAGTCTTTGCTTCCATTTACACAAAAACACATGGTGTTCCGTCCATGGCGGTAATACCAGATGTGCTAAGACAGATTCAAAATGAATACGGTCCAGAACCTGCTTTAACTCTGGGTATGAAATTACTGAAAGACTTCAAGCAGGTCTCAGCTTTATTATTATCTAACATAAAAGGAGAAGCAGCATCTGTGGCGATCCGCCAGAAATTGAAAGAAACAGATATAGCAGAACAGCCATTTTAACTTGCCAGAATCATAGAAAAATCCTATCAAGAACTAGGAAGAGATAGTTTGGGTGGGAAACCTGTAAAACCCCAACTAACTGAAAATCCTGAAAAGATATTTATTAAAAATAATCTAAACACTCCAAAGAAGAGCTGGGATGGAAATAAACAATCCACTCCCAAAGAAAAAAGATTCCAGTCCAGAGGAAAGTCTCCTCGGTGGAGAGAAAGATCTCCGGACCAAGGACACAGGTCTCCCCAGAGGGAGCCCTCTGAAAAAAATATACAACCTTAGAAATAGGGATAATTTAAAGAAACCTGATAGATATCAAGATATTGATACACGTCCCTCTCGATCTTTTCAGACTTCCTCGCAGAAATCGGAAAGAAGAGGACGGTCAGAACACAGGGAAGAGCACGTCAAGTCCAAAGACAAGTAACCTGCTCATCAAAGTAAAAAACTACAATTTCCAAAAAAGAAGGTAGCCAGCATTAAAATAATCAAACATGCCGAGGATCCTGAGGACACAGTAGAAAAACGGAGAGTGGGCTCAGACAATGCTAGACAGCGCAGCAGAAGTGAGCATAGCTCGCAAGATCCTAATGAATCATCTGGAGACAGTGGACACGAATGAATACATTCAGGTGGAAACTACAGACACCAGAGTTAGCAAACCTCATAAAATATACGAAATAACATTATGTATAGAGGGAGATAAGACTAGGAAAATTAGGGGTCTTTTTTGGGATAACCTCTCCAAAGGCTATGACATCCTTTTAGCTGAAAAAGACTGGCCACCGGAGTTTGTCAGGGAGTGCCCTCATCGCGAAGAAATGATTATGCCTGCCTTCTCAAAACACATTCCAATACATAAGAAATATACACTTGCAAGAAAGTGGGCAGTAGCCCAAGCTCCTGCATTATATAAAAACCATGTTGGATGGGATGATGACTCTCCTCCTCAGAAAATCCAGTTAAAAAATCAACCAACTGCACAAAGGCAGTACCCAATTAAGCAAGAAGCTAAAAAACAGGTCAGGGAGAACTTGGATCAACTTGAATACCAGGGGGTGATTGAAACATACACCTCACAAATGAACAATCCTTTGTTTCCTGTCTCCAAGCCAGACGATTCATATCGTCTAGTTTTGGACTACAGACACCTTAACTCATGTTGCAAAACTTTTGCAGTACAAAACTCACATAGTGCAGCACTAATGAATAACATCGTGCGCAAAAAATACTAAACAACATTAGACATCTCTAATGGATTCTTTTGTCAAAATATAGCACCTGAAAGCAGGTATTTGACCGCTTCCTCAATAATGGGCTCGCAGAAAAAATTCTGTCGACTCCCACAGGGGTTCAAGAACAGCCAGGATTATTCTCAGCAAGAGTAACAGAGTTACTACAAATGTATGATGATGAGGCATTATCTTATGTCGATGACATCTATCTAACAGATGATGACTTGGATACTCACTTGAAAAGAGTGAACACCATAATACTTGGGTTCGCAGCAGAGGGTTACAAATTCAACTTTAAAAAGTCACGAATTGCCCATCTAACTGTCCTGTTTTTAGGATATGAATTATCAAGTGAAGGCAAAAGCCTGGCAGACAACTTCTTAGAGAAGTGCGCTGTAATCCAAGCACCAAGAACGCTGAAAAACTTTCAATCAATTCTAGGTTTCCTGAATTTCGGAAGAACTTACATTCTAAATTATGCAGAAAGGGTTAAACCTCTCTATGAACTAATAAAACCCGATTTTAAAACAATCAATTGGACTCAAAAACACACAGAAATTTTGAGATCATTGCACACAGACATGTTGGCTAAAACAAAATTGCAAACACGCGATAACACTCGCAACCTTGTAATCCGAGTCATCCCAGGAAGATGCGGATTCACATACCTAACCTCTAATGAGGGAGAAACAGTACCAATAGCATACAAATCACATTTGTACACAGAAGCTGAAAAAACATTCAGCATTAAGGAAAACATTGTTCATGCGGTTCAAACAGTTGTAGCAAAAGAAAGAGACCAAGCTGACGGCAGACAGATTACTGTTAGAACAGCAGAATCAGCCTTTGAGGCATTAACAAGCCCTTGTAATTTACCTACTGTGGCATTAAATCCAAAATGGATACAATGGGAAAATTCTCTTGCTACAGACAAAGTGAAATACTATTTTGACCCGGAAATGAAAAAATTAAAAAATCTAGAATATGAAAGAGAATATCCTCTGCCAATCGACATTCTGCCCATACAACAGTACGCCTGCGTAATATATACAGACGGACATGCACAACCCTCAGTTTGGGGAAAACAAGCCTATAGCGCCACATGCGAGATTGTTAAATACGTGCGGCGCGGAGATAAATTGAGACCTCTGGTAACAAAATCACACTCTGTAGAAAATAATTCAGATAAGCAAACTGAAATAATAGCGTTAAAAATGGCGCTAGATATTGCGGATCGCGAATTCCCAACACTAATAGTGTGCGAATCATATTACTGCGTCAAATCATACAATAACGACTTGCAGAAATGGGTTCAAAACGGTTACAAAGATGACACAGGTGCCACAATAAAGCAAAAATCGCTTTGGGAACAAGTAGTTCTTTTACAGAAAGAACTACCAAAGACTCACGTGATACATTCATTGAGTCATGAACGTGATGGCGTTCACGTTCCAGGGAATTCATTGGCTGAGACAGCCACAGCGGAAGCAACTAAGTCGGCTTCCGTAGCTACAAAAAAGCGTTCAGGAAAATATGTAGACGGGGAAACGATGCTGGCGGTAAAAACATCATCAAAAGGCGACTGTTCAGCGCTACCTGTTAACTATCCACTCAATTATACATACGTAATCGATGGAAACTCCGTTCCTTTTGCTCAAATCCCTGGAGTGGGGGATAGAGTGATTCCAAGCACGAACAGGAGAAACTTATTAGTGGCAGACGCACATATGGGTGAGGGTCTAAGACACCTTAAGATCAAGGAATCTCTGACAGAATTACAATCAATATACTGGTGGCCGGGAATGAGCCTGCAAAACTACAAATTTTCATTTTACTGTAAAAACTGCAACATAGACCGCAGTGGCGAAATGCCCGGAGCACTACCAATGCCCTTCTTTTATAGATCACATAAATTACCATAAAAATGCGTTCCATTAATAATATCATTTAAGACTAGTTTCACTTAAAATGTAGACCCCAGCACTCGGCTGACGTCTAAACTGTTATGAAAATATTTGCGAGTCTATAGCGGCATAGACGCAATTGGCATGCTACACTCTGATCAGGGTCCTGCTTTTAGCTCTCGAGCTTATAAGGAGGCCGTGACCAGCATGGGCATTGCATTGCGGGAATCTTATCACTTCCTTCCTGAGGGAAATGGGAAGGTGGAAAGAAAAAACCGATACATAAAGCAATCTATAACGGCAAAGGTATTAGGTTCGGGTGTTGGATGGGTCAAACATTTAATAAGTGTCCAACGTAGTCTTAATAATCTGCCAAGAAATTCTCTAAAAGGTTTCAGTCCGTACGAACTATTGTTCGGGACTAGAATGCATATCCAGGACCTCGATAGTCAAACTTCAGTGGTAGAAAGAAAATGCTTTGATATCAAAGATCGTTTGGCTATTTTACAGGACTTAAATGAAACAAGAAAAGACCTGAGCAACATAAAGTTGAAACAACAGCCAACAGTCACTGAAGAGAAACCACCTGTCCCAGCAAGGCCTGTCTGGATTCCAAAGATTGGGGATCTGGTCAGAGAGAAAATCGCGGTGAAGAAGGAATTTGGGCCTTCTTACAGAAAAGCAGTACCTGTCTTAGCTGTCAACGGAACAAGATCAGTTGTACTACCGCCCCTTGCTGGTAAAAAGGAGAACCGAGTTGTATCCATCGACCTGGTTAAACCACAATCATGTGGCCAATAATAAGTAGTAGGCCAAGTGGACTCCCAAGAAGTAGCAGAACACCAAAGTTTGCTACAAATCAAGAGGTTCAAACTGAGAGACTAATCACATTTGATAAACCTACAGTGAATCATCAAGGACTATGCAACAAAGCCATGGAACTTATGCCTCTTGAAACCCAAATTACAACAATTCGTCAAGAAACACCTGTTTACAACGATGTAGCGACAGACTATGTTAATAAAACAAGGAAAAATCCAGAAGCAATTCCAATAATTGACAGAACTGCGTCAGGCTACTTCATCAACTTCGATGACTTTTCCGAGGATCCGAGCGAACCTGAGGAACAGCCAACATCAACAACAACTTTTAAAGACAAAACTAAAAAACTCTTTCATCAACTAAAGGAGACCTATCTGATTTTCCCATGGATTGAATGTTGGGTGGTGCTAGGTGTACTTTTCCTCCTGCTTTGGCTCATCATGGTACTATGCTTGGGACACTTCATTGAGGGAAAATATGTTACAATGGACACAGCAAGCCAGAACATCAACCTGGTCCTAACGCCACACAAGTCTTCACACATCGAGAAAAGAGAACTTTCTTCAGTAAACTTCACAGCCAATCCATTACCCGGTGGGGTAGCATGGGACAAAACAGATTACGATATATATGGCCCGGTCGAACTCTTGAAGTATCCTCATCAATTAAGGTTTCATTAACCCCTTCAGTGCTAATGACAAGGGTAACTCGTCATGGAGTTTCCATTGATTTCAATGGAAAGTCAATGGGAAGAGGGGGATGTACCTTAGCAGCCAAGTGGTTAAGTGACTTTGTAAAACCGAGTACATTCTCTGATGATTGGGACTTTGAAAGTATTAATGATATGATGTCAGACTTAGTTATGTCAGCAAAATTTACAGAACACGATTATTTACAGGGTTCATCAAATTATGATCAGATGTACTGCTACAACCACTATGGTAACCATTATTTGCATAAATCTGCTCAGCCTAGAAATGTTTTGAATTATAATCAATGGGAACATTGTGCAACTCCACCAAAAGGTAGTTCAAAAACATTCTATGAGAAATGTCCATACTTCTCAGGGTTTAACACAAGTGAAGCAGAAACATTTTATTTCAAACTGTTAAATAAGACAGGAATGAAAACTATGCTAAGAAATACAAAATTAATCTATTCAGAATCGTTTTATGAAAAAATGAATACATTTGGTTTTGATTTCTGGAATAATAACATTGAAACAAAAACAATCTGGGGTACTAAAGACTGGCAAGTCCGAGGTATAGGATCATTATTCAGAGCCTGCATGATCCCAGAACAAATTATATTTTTGAATGACACAATTCAACAAACAACCTGTCTTGGCCTAGCCAAAATTAAAGACTTAAACAAACCGTCTATTCCAAAGCCAACACCTGACAGCAATAACACTACAGATGTTGAAATAGACGTATCCCATATTTTTAACCAAAACAGAACACATCCTGATTGGAAGAAATGGTTGATCTGGCCCACAGACACAAATAACTGTCAAGATAGATTCCTGAACAAAATACAGGGGTTCAAATTGACCAGGCCAGACCCTAGATACTCCCAGTGACAGCATCCAGGGATTGTAACAACATACAGTGTAGGTAAACTATGCCTTGAATGGCTACATACATCCACACTGGCAGAAATTAAGCAACACTTAACTTTACTTAAAGAAGGGGCTGACTTGCGTGATTTCATGATGGGACCACGCAAACAGCGTCAAAAACGTTTCATAGCGGCCTCTATATATGCAACTTATAACGAAGCTTGGAAAGTAACTCAAATTAAAACAGCAGAGAACATTCGGGAAATTGACCGTATTAATTTGGAAAAATCACTTTCTGTTGTGGACAATGGGTTAATGACTCTGTCTTCCAGAATATATTCACTGGACAGTATTGTATCATCTGCAATCGATATAATAGAACAGGACATGCTAATGTTACAACATGGTCAGTCCCAATTGCGTACTATTGTACAGCTTGGTTGGACGTTACAAAATCTGCGTTCAGGCTACGTGCCTTGGCGTTTAATCAACACAACGTCACTATTCTCTATCTTTAACCTTACTGATATACAAATCAGCTTGGCACAGAAGGGAGCAGAATATACAATTCTGAGCATTGAAAAACTTGAGAGATTACCATTGACAATGTCAGAACGACCTGTAATTGAATGGATAATACAAGGGATAATAACTATTCCGATAACAACTTTCCAATTTCGATACTGCCAACAGTTTATACAGGCAGGCCAGTATGAAAGGTTGGGTAAAGGTTACATCAAGTCATCATGGAAATTACCTTACACACACACATGTTATAGTGAAAACGGACAGAATGTATTTCTTAGTGGTGATAATTGTGAAAAATCACTAAGTGGTATACTTCTGTGTCAGGGAATAAATTTGCATGGGGCCTGTGAGGGGACTTCAAATAACCTTTCATGTCACCAGCTTGGCACACCTACAACTCGAATAGAGCCATTCTTTAGACGGCTTTCAAACGGGAGCTACATTCTAATAGTGGACCACAGATGTTGTGGCTTGGTGCCAGGAAAAGCTTATCTGGTAAGCGTAACGTCCAGGGTCACTTGCTGTGAGCAAGTATTGTATCCCAACGACACTCCAGACAGGGAGGGAAAAATTTGGCCCAGTCTGAAAATCTCTTCTATTCAAATTGATATTTTAAGCAGAATGAAGTCTGTTCTTCTACAGACGCCAGTGCACTTGACGTCATCAAAAGAAACGTATGATCTCCAAGTTGCAAGGACAACGGCAGAGATTCATAACCTTTTATCAACAAATTGCCCCCTACACTTCGCAGAAATGCTAAATGAAATCTTAAACATTTCTGATACGAATGGTATCGCGAGTGTATTTAAGTCAATTTGTTCGGGACTGTTGACACCTTTCAAAGCAGTCCTGGGCATCTTTCCTAATTTTGTCCATTCACTCTTTGGCGGCCTTCCACTCCTGTTGGGACTCGTAGCAGGCATTTTATTTTTGTCACTGCTGCTTCGTTATGGCAAGCCACGTCACAGACAAGACTCCAGCAACAATGGAAGAAACGATCCTAGCTATACGCTATCGGGACCGCATAACTAAAGTCCTTGGATTAGCCCGGCTAAGAGATCTGAATATGACCTGGTTTCTTTCATTCAGACCCATCTGGAAAAACTGTATCTTACCTGTGTTAAGATGTATGCTGTGCGGAGAAGAATGCGTGTTAGACATCGGTCTTACACTACAATCAGAAGTACCATTAGATACAGATACTTTGCTGAACCCAGTAAAGGCTCATGCATCGTGTTGTCCCCAGCGGTTACCAATCCTGATGACGGCATTCGTTGAGACTTCACCACTGCGATTGAAGGGTAGTGAAGTGCAAGATGAGAGCAGCATCAACCAGGTACGACCCTCTGTGAGCACTGCTGATCCTGTCATCGATGATAGCAATCATGCTCATGATTGCACAGTTGCGGCATTTTCCAACTTGGTCGAACTTTCACCTGAAGCGGTAAACTGCTTTTTTGAAAGTCTGTCTGAAATGATGTTCTCCCCCGAACAGAAAGAATAAACTCTTAAGCAAATGAGCACTCAGTGTTCCCTGAACTCTGAATTTGGCCTTTAGCTTTGAAAAACAAAAAGCTTCTGAAAATATTTGAAACTGTTTTGACTTCTTCCCTTGAAAAACGAAACTATTTTTCCCCGATTCCAAAATATGTACTTTTTTTAGGCATTCATCCTCTGCTTAAAGTAGAACTATTCTTAGAGAACAGAGCTTCTATTTTTAGTAACTCTAGAGACAATATATTACCTCAGCCTCTAGCATATTTACAAATAACTGTATTTATATGTGATGGAATGGTCTCGCACTTTTCTTTTTTGTATTAAGAGCCATTTCATGTGTAATTTTCGCAAATCATTCATGCTGATATATATGTGCATTTTTTTGAATGATTACACTGCTTGAAAGCATACAGTACCTATACTAATTTTCGTGTATTTCGCATATACCATTTCAGATGCAAAATAATGTTTTTGGGGTGGATCGGTATACACATGCACCGTTAGATATGTTTACTATTGCTTAGTTTAGTAATTATGGACATGAATTCGTGGAGTGGGTGTAGTGTGTTTTATCTAGGTACCTGAATCAATATTCTATTCTTTGCCCTTGTCCGCCTATAAATCAATAATATCCCTGCAACGGCATAGAAACCCTTTTTCATAATTCGGTCATAGCGCATGCTGTCACATTAAGCAAGCCTATTCCTCCAGCCCCCTAGAAAGCACACCGAGTTCTTAAACAAATCCAAGCCTCCAGCAACCTGGGAAATCCCCGCTGCTATTGTTTTGATTTCGTCCGAGAACTCCTGTAAAGCACTGTAAGAACGACCAGTTCTTAGTGACATCTTTATTGACGTCTTATGTCCATCCTTACGTCAACCCCGGCACCTTTCAGGTATAAATATACCGATGCTGCCTTAAGCAAACACACGGTGGTAATCCTGGAGCAGAGCAGCTACTACTTCCGAAGAGCCCAGCTGATGCGAGAGCCCACGGACGCTGCCCCTCCCTTTTGACGCGCTGAGAAAGACGCTGTCTTTTCTCTTGCCGAGAAATCCAGCCTCCGGCGTTTCCAGCATACCCTTGCGGGTGACTGGGATTCCGAGTCCTGAGAGAGAGATACCAGCCCTCCTGCCTTCTATTACCCAGGTACTGAACTGACTAAACCCTTACAGAGAATTCTTGAGTCAGATTCTTGGCAAAACAAACTTAACTTAAACTGCTACTTACTTACTCCCTCCCATGTATTAGGCTTAGGTCAGGTACACCGGGGTAGGCGTAGTTAGAAGCACCAGTTGAGTACGATTAGTCAATGTATATATGTATGTATCTATTTTATCCATTTTAAAGTATCATATGGCTAAGAAACCATATCAATGCTTTTACAGTATTATTTTATAATCCTGCTTTTACTGTATGCACTTTACTTAACTATAAGTATTGCAATTGTAGCAATTCATTTCTCTTGTATGAGAAAAGAGACTGCTCAATAAATCACACCTTTTATTGAAAACGCCCGTCTCTCTTTTTCTCTGCAATCTGGTGAAACTAAGTACGCACCTTTGACTGAGTGAAATAGCTGTCTTTTGTTTTCACTCGACTCTAGAGATATACTCTTATTCAGGGAGAGCAAAGTTGTCATGTTTTATGGTTGTCAGAAACTAAATCCCTTCTTGTCTATCCAGGGAGGTTAAACTCCTCCTCGCTTATTCGAGAAAGTTTCTAGTGAACTCTGAGCTAGCTGGCTAAAAACTTAAGTCTAATATAGTCAGTAAAGACCTAGATAACCTCAGTCCTACGTCTACACTACTGAATATATTATTCCAATGCGCAGAGCCTATTGGGACTATAGGAACTACACTACACTAGGTCTCTACTGACTATATTAGACTTAAGGTTTGCCAGCTAGCTCAGAGGTCACTAGAAACTTTCTCGAATAAACGAGGAGGAGTTTAACCTCCCTGGATAGACAAGAAGGGATTAGCTTCTGACAACCATAAAACATGACAACTTTGCTCTCCCTGAATAAGAGTGTATCTCTAGAGTCGGGTGAAAACAATAGACAGCTATTTCACTCAGTCAAATGTGCGTACTTAGTTTCACCAGAATGCAGGGAAAAGAGAGACGGGCGTTTTCAATAAAAGGTGTTATTTATTGAGCAGTCTTCTTCCTCATACAAGAGAAATGAATTGCCACGATTGTAATGCTCATGGTAAAGTAAAGTGCGTACAGTAAAAGGAGGATTATAAAATAATACTGTAAAAGCATTGATATGGTTTCTTAGCCATGTGATACTTTAAAATAGATAAAATATATACATACATATATACATTGACTAATCATACTCAACTGGTGCTTCTAAATACGACTACCCCGGTGTACCTGACCTAAGCCTAATACGTGGGAAGGAGTAAGTAAGTAGCAGTTTAAGTTAAGTTTGTTTTGCCAAGAATCTGACTCAAGAATTCTCTGTAAGGGTTTAGTCAGTTCCGTACCTGGGTAATAGAAAGCAGGAGGTCTTGTATCTCTTTCTCAGGACTCGATATCCCAGTAACCCGCGAAGGTATCTGGAAACACCGGAGCTGGATTTCTCGGCAGGAGAAAAGACAGCGTCTCTCTCAGTGCATCAAGGAGGAGGGGCAGCGTCCGTGGGCTCTCGCATCAGCTGGGCTCTCGGGCAAGTAGATAGCTGCTCTGCTCCAGAATCACCACCGTGTGTTTGCTTAAGGCAACGTTGGTATATTTATACCTGAAAGGTGCCTGGGTTTGACGTAAGGTTGGACGTAAGACGTCAATAAAGATGTCACTAAGAACTGGCCGTTCTTACAGTGCTTTACAGGAGTTCTAGGACGAAATCAAAACAAAAGCAAGGGGGATTTCCCAGGTTGCTGGAGGCTTGGTTTTGTTTAGAGAACTCGGTGTGCTTTACTAGGGGGCCGGAGAAGTAGCCTTGCTTAATGTGACAGCATGTGCTACGACTGAATTATGGATATGATTGTTATGCCGTTGTATGGATATTATTGATTATAACCGGACAAGGGCATAAATTAGGAATATCGATTCAGGTTCCTAGATAAAACACTATACCCACTCCACGAATTAATGTCCATCATTACTAAAACGTAAGCAATGGTAAACATAAAAGGTGCATGTGTATACCAACCCTCCCCAAAATACATTTTTGCATTTGAAATGGTGTATGCGAAATACATGAAAATGATTATAGGTACTGTACGCTTTTCAAGCAGTGTAATCATTCTTTAAAAAGGATGCATATATATATCGGCATGAATGATTTGCGAAATTTACACATGGAATGGCTCTTAATACAGAAAAAAGGGTCGAGACCATTCCATCACATATAAATACAGTTGCTGTAAATGTGCTAGAGGCTGACGTGATATATTGTCCTTAGAGTTCCTAAAATAGAAGCTCTGTTCTCTAAGAATAGTTCTACTTCAAGCAGAGTACATGTGCCAGAAAAAAGGTAAATATTTTGGAATCGGGAAAAAAATAATTTTGCTTTCAGGGGAGAGAGAAAAAATATAGTTCCAAATATGTTCAGTAGCTTTTGTTTATCAAAGCCGAAGGCCGAATTCAGAGTTCAGGGAACGCTGTGTACTAGTTTGCTTAAAAGTTATTCTTTTTGTTCGGGGGAAAACATCATTTCAGACAGACTTTCAAAAAAGTGGTTTACCGCTTCAGGTGAAAGTTTGACCAAGTTGGAAAATGCCGCAACTGTGCAGTCGTGAGCATGATTGCTATCATCGATGACAGGATCAGTAGTGCTCACAGAAGGTCGTACCTGGGTGATGTTGCTCTCATCTCGTACTTCACTGCCCTCTAATCGCAGTGGTGAAGACTCAACGAATGCCATCATCAGGATTGGTAACCGCTGGGGACAACACGATGCATGAGCCGTTACAGGACTTAGCAAAGTATCTGTATCCAATGGTACTGCTGATTGTAGTGTAAGACAGACGTCCAACATGCATTCTTCTCCGCATAGCATACATCGAAGCACAGGTAAGATACAATTCTGCCAGATGGGTCTGAATGAAAGAAACCAGGTCATATTCAGATCTCTTAGCCGGGCTAATCCAAGGACTTTAGTTATGCGGTCCCGATAGCGTATAGCTAGGATCGTTTCTTCCATTGTTGCTGGAGTCTTGTCTGCGTTTTGGCTTGCCATAACGAAGCAGAAGTATCAAAAATAGAATGCCTGCTACGAATCCCAACAGGAGTGGTAGGCCGCCAAAGACAGAATGGACAAAATTAGGAAAAATGCCCAGAACTGTTGTGAAGGGTGTTATCAGCACTGAAAAAATTGTCTTAAATATATGTGGGATACCGCCAGTATCAGACATATTTAGGATTTGGCTTAACATTTCTGCGAAATGTAGGGGGCAATTTGCTGATAAAAGGTTATGTATCTCTGCCGTTGTCCTTGCGACTTGCAGATCATACGTTTCTTTTGATGACGTCAAGGGCACAGTTGTCTGTAAAAGAACAGACTTTATTCTGCTTAAAGTATCAATTCGAATAGAAGAGATATTCAAAAAATGGCCAAATATTTTCCTCCCTGTGTGGAGTGCTGTTTGGAAACAATACTTGCATACAGCAAGTGACCATGGAACTAACGCTAACTAGATAAGCTTTTCCTGGCACCATGCCACAACATCTGTGGTCCACTATTAGAATATAACTCCCGTTAGAAAGCCGTCTAAAGAATGGCTCTATTCGAGTTGCAGGTGTGCCATGCTGGTGACATGAAAGGTTATTTGAAATCCCCTTACTTAGTGATCTTTTACAATTATTACCACTATGAAATACATTCTGTTCCTTTTCACTATAACATGTGTGTGTGTGTGTAAGGTAATTTCCATGATGACTTAATGTACCCTTTACCCAACCTTTCATACTGGCCTGCTGGTATATATTCTTGACAGAATTAAAATTTGAAAGTTGTTATCAGAATAGTTATTATTCCGTGTATTATCCATTCAATGACAGGTCGTTCTGACATTGTCAATGGTAATCTCTCAAGTTTTTCAATGCTCAGAATTGTATATTCCGCTCCTTTCTGTGCCAAGCTGATTTGTGTATCAGTAAGGTTAAAGATAGAGAATAATGACGTTGTGTTGATTAAACGCCAAGGCACGTAGCCTGAACGCAGATTTTGTAACGTCCAGCCTAGCTGTACAATAGAACGTAATTGTGACTGACCATGTTGTAACATTAGCAAGTCCTGTTCTATTATATCTATAGCAGATGATACAATGCTGTCCAGTGAATATATTCTGGAAGACAGAGTCATTAACCCATTGTCCACAACAGAAAGTGATTTTTCCAAATTAATACGGTCAATTTCCCGTATTTTTTCTGCTGTTTCAATTTGCGTTTCTTTCCAAGCTTCGTTGTAAGCTGCATATATACCGGCCGCTATGAAACTTTTTGATGCTGTTTGCGTGGTCCCATTATGAAATCACGCAAGTCAGCACCGTCTTTAAGTAAAGTCAAGTGTTGCTTAATTTGTGTGACAGTGTGGATTTCTGTAGCCATTCGAGGCAGAGTTTTCCTACACTGTATGTTGTAACTATCCCTGGATGTTGTCTCTGAGAGTATCTAGGGTCTGGCCTGGTCAATTTGAACCCCTGTATTTTGTTCAGGAATCTATCTTGACAGTTATTTGTGTCTGTGGGCCAGATCAACCATTTTTCCAATCAGGATGTGTTCTGTTTTGGTTAAAAATATGGGATACGTCTATCTCAACATCTGTAGTGCTATTACTGTCAGGTGTTGGCTTTGGAATAGACGGTTTGCTTAAGTCCTTAATTTTGGCTAGGCCAAGACAGGTTGTCTGTTGAATGGTATCATTCAAAAATATAATTTGTTTTGGGATCATGCAGGCTCTAAATAATGATTCTATACCTTGGACCTGCCAATCTTTGGTACCCCAGATGGTTTTTGTTTCAATATTGTTTTTCCAAAAATCCAAACCAAATGTAGTCATTTGTTCATAAAATGCTTCTGAATAGATTAATTTAGTGTTTGTCAGCATTGTTTTCATTCCTGTCTTATTTAACATTTTGAAATAGAAGGCTTCTGCTTCACTTGTGTTAAACCCCGAGAAGTATGGAAATTTCTCATAAAATGTTTTCGAACTACCTTTTGGTGGAGTTGCACAATGTTCCCATTGATTATAGTTTAAAACATTTCTAGGTTGAGCAGATCTATGTAAATAGTGATGTGCAAAGTGGTTGTAGCAGTACATGTCTTCATAATTAGATGAACCCTGCAAGTAATCATGTTCTTTAAATTTTGCTGACATTACTAAATCTGACATCATATCATTAATACTTTCAAAGTCCCAATCATCAGAGAATGTGCTCGGTTTTACAAAGTCACTTAATGAAATCTTAAACTGATGTGGATACTTCAAGAGCTCGACCGGGCCATAAATATCGTAATCTGTTTTGTCCCAAGCTATCCCACCGGGTATTGGATTGGCTGTGACATTCACGGATGATAGTTATCTTTTCTCAATGTGAGATGACTTGTGTGGCTTTATGACCAAGTTGATGTTCTGACTTGCTGTGTCCATTGTACTATATTTTCCCTCAATGAATTTTCCCAAACAAAGAACCATGATGAGCCAAAGCAGGAGGAAAAGTACACCTAACACAATCCAAAATTCAATCCATGGAGAAATCAGATAGGTTTCTTTGAGTTGATGAAAGAGTTCTGTTACTTTGTTTTTAAAAGATTTTGTTGTTGGCTGTTCTTCAGGCTCGCTTGGATCCTCAGAAAAGTCATCGAAATTGATGAGGTAGCCAGATGCAGTTCTATCAATTGTTGGAATCGCTTCCGCATTTTTATTTGCTTTTGGAATTTTCTTTGTTTCATTAGCATAGTCTGTGGCTACATAGTTGTAGACAGGTGTTTCTTGATGAACTGTTTCAATTTGGGCTTCAAGAGGCACAAGTTCCATGGCATTATTGCATAGTCCCTTTTTAATCACTGCAGGTTTATCAAATGTGATTAGTCTCTCAGTTTGAACCTCTTGGATTGTAGCAAGATTTGGTCTTCTGCTATTTCTTGGGAGTCCACAGGGCCTACTACTTATTATTGGCCACATGATTGTGGTTTTACCAGGTCGATTGATACAACTCTGTTCTCTTTTTTACCAGCAAGGGGCAGTAGTACAACTGATCTTGTTCCGTTGACAGCTAAGACAGGTACTGCTTTTCTGTAAGAAGGCCCAAATTCCTTCTTCACTGCGATCTTCTCTCTGACCAGATCCCCAATCTTTGGAATCCAGACAGGCCTTGCTGGGACAGGTGGTTTCTCTTCAGTGGCTGTTGGCTGCTGTTTTAGCTTTACGTTGCTCAGGTCTTTTCTTGTTTCATTCAAGACCTGTAAAATAGCCAAATGATCTTTGATATCAAAGCATTTTTCTTTTACCACTGAAGTCTGACTATCGAGGTCCTGAATGTGCATTCTAGTCCCGAAACAATAGTTCATACGGACTGAAACCTTTTAGAGAATTTCTTGGCAGATTGTTAAGACTATGTTGGACACTTGTTAAATGTTGGACCCACCCATCACCCGTACCTAATACCCTCGCCGTTATAGATTGCTTTATGTCACGGTTTTTTCTTTCCACAATCCCGTTTCCCTCAGGAGGGAAGGGACAAGAGTACCGCAATGCAATGCCCATGCTGGTTATGGCCACCTTATAAGGTCGAGAGCTAAAAGCAGGACCCTGGTCAGAATGTAGCATGCCAATTGCGTATGTGCCGATATAGACTCGCAAATCTTTTATAACAGTTCTGGCGTCAGCCGAGCGCTGGGGCCACATCCAAATGAATCTCGTGCAGGAATCCACTGCTACCATGATGTATTTATAGTTGCCATCCCTTTGTAAGGGACCACAGTGGTCCAGGTAAACACATGCTAAGGGTTTATCTGAGATTAGAAGGGGCGTCTGTTCTGGTCGTTTTACTGATGATACTTTCATTCTTTGGCATATTTCACATTCTAGAACATACTTCCTAGTTTGTTTTCTCATGCGTGGCCACCAATATCTTTGTTTTAATAATGATACTGTGGCGGAAACACCAGCGTGTGCAGAAGCAAGCCCTTCGTGTGCCGCTGTAATTAGTCCTAACCTGTGTTCCATGTTTGGAATTACCCTATCCCCCACTCCAGGGATTCGAGCAAATGGAACATTATTTGCATCAGTTATGTATGAGTACTTTACTGGAAAGCCTTTCGGGAGTGATATTATATCATCTCTTACCATAGCACTGACAGCTTGCAATATATCGCTGTCTATTTTTGTTTTTGACCGGGTGATAGCAGCTACGGAAGCCGTTTGCACAGCTGCCTTCGCGGCTTCATCAGCCAATGAATTCCCCGCAACGTGAACGCCATCACGTTGATGACTCAGTGTATGGATCACGTGAGTCTTTTGTAGTTCTTCCTGTAAAAAAACTACTTGTTCCCAAAGCGTTTTATGCTTGATTGTGCCACCTTTTGCGTCTTTGAAACCGTTTTGAACCCAGTTCTGCAAGTATTCATTATAAGACTGGACGCAGTAATATGAATCGCACACTATTAGTGTGGGGAATTCGCGATCGGTATTTTCAAGTGCCATCTTAAATGCTAGTAGTTCAGCTCGCTGAGCTGTACAATCTCCTAGAGATTGTGTTTTAGTGACAAGCGGTCTAAATTTTCCTTCGTGCCAACGACCTTTAACAATCGCGCACGCAGCACTGTAAGCCTGCTTACCCCCAACTGCGGGTTGTGCTGATCCGTATGTATATATTATACAACCGTAGTGCTCTAGAGGCAGGAATTCGGTCGGCAGAGGACATTCATATTCATATTGTAGAAATTCTTGTGTTTTCAAATTAGGATCAAATTCGTAAACTACGTCTGTTGCAACAAGAGAATTAACCCATTGGATCCATCTCGGATGTAGCGCTTTAGCATTTGGAATGCTTGCCTTTGTTAGCGCTTCTAGGGCTGGTACTGGTGTAAAGATTATTATTCGTTTACCTTGTGCTAGAGTTCTTTCTGTTGCTACAGCAGTCTGAACCGCAGTTAGAATTTTTTCCGTTGAACTAAATTTCATTTCAGCTTTTGTGTACAAATGTGATTTGTATGCTATTGGTACCTTTTCTCCCTCATTAGAGGTCAGGTACGTGAATCCGCATCTTCCTGGGATGACTCGGATTACAAGATTATTATTATTATTATTATTATTTATTTTTGTAAAGCGCGTAGTCACCCGGGGGTATCCCAGCGCTGGCAAGATCCTATCTCCTGAAATAGGAGGAACAGAAGAGAAAAAGGGAAAAAGAGAGAGGAGGGGAAGGGAGGGCAAAGAGAATCAATGTTAAGGAAGAAGTAGGATTCACTGGGGAAAAAGGTGAGTTTTAAGCCGTTTTCTGAAGCGGAGATAATGTGGTTCGAGTCGCAGGTCGCGGGGAAGCGAATTCCAGAGTCGAGCGGTATGGATTGAGAAACGTCTTCCTCCGGACCGGGCTTTCTTGAATCTGGGGATAGCGATGAAGTTTTCCGTGTCCGATCGGAGGGATCTTGAGGGTTTGTAGGGTGTGATGAGTTTCCTAAGGACAGGAGGGCCTTGATTTTGTAGTAATTTGTGAGCTAGACACAGGGCCATGAATTTGACCCGCTCCCTTATGGGAAGCCAGTGGAGGAGTTTGAGGGCCGGTTTGGCCGAAGCTCTGGCCGGGGTCTTTGTAAGAATCCGAGCCGCGGTGTTCTGGATTCTCTGGAGCTTGTTCAGCGTCGCTTCGGGGGCGCCCAGATAGATCACATTGCTGTAATCAAGCCTCGAAAGTACGAGGCCTTGAATTAACAGCTTTTGGGAGTTGATGGGCAAGAGGGGCAGGACTTTCCTTAGCGGCTTCATGAGCCCGAAACAAGTCCCGGCTACTTTCTTTGCCTGCACGGCAAACGTGAGGTCGGTGTCGAGCCACACTCCCAGACTTTTCACTTCTTCTTTTGGTTCGGGAGGAGGGCCCAGGCAGGCTGGCCAGATATTCGGGGGGAGTGTGAGTCCTTTCGAGCCGAAGAGCAAAACCTCCGTTTTTGAGCCATTTAATTTTAGGGCTGAAGTGTTCATCCAGCTTTGGACCTGCGCCAGGCAGTTATATAAGTCTGCCGGTTGTTGACTGGGGTGGGATAGTGATACAACTAATTGTGTGTCGTCAGCGTAACTGACGACGCTCACTCCGAATGGGATGATGACCTCCTCCAATGTGGACATATAGATATTAAATAATGTGGGGCTCAGGGAGGAGCCCTGGGGCACGCCACATTGGAGGGGAACTTCGGAGGAGCGGGCGTTATTCTCCCAGATCTGGTAGGTCCGTTGATCCAGAAAAGATGAGAGCCAGGCTAGGGCCGAGCCGTCTATACCAGCTCCTTTGAGTCTTTTAATGAGGAGTTGGTGGTTGACGGTATCGAAGGCCGCACTTAGGTCGAGGAGGATCACTGCCACTGATCCTCCTCCTCCTTGCGTGTATTATCGCGAGTTTGCAATTTTGTTTTTGCTAGCATGTCTGTTTGCAATGATCTCAAAATTTCTGTGTGTTTTTGAGTCCAATTGATTGGTTTAAAATCAGGTTTTATTAATTCATAGAGAGGTTTAACCCTCTCTGTATAATTTAGAATGTAAGTTCTTCCGAAATTCAGGAAACCTAGTATTGATTGTAAGTTCCTCAGTGTTTTTGGTGCTTGGAGTACAGCACACTTCTCTAAGAAATTGTCTGCTAGGCTTTTGCCTTCACTTGATAATTCATATCCTGAAAACAGGACAGTCAGATGGGCAATTAGTGACTTTTTAAAGTTGAATTTGTAACCCTCTGCTGTGAACCCAAGTATTATGGTGTTCACTCTTTTCAAGTGAGTATCCAAGTCATCATCTGTTAGATAGATGTCATCGACATAAGATAATGCCTCATCATCATACGTTTGTAGTAACTCTGTTACTCTTGCTGAGAATAATCCTGGGCTATTCTTAAACCCCTGTGGGAGTCGACAGAAATTTCTGGGAGCCCATTATTGAGAAAGCGGTCAAATACCTGCTTTCAGGTGCAATGTTTTGACAAAAGAATCCATTAGAGATGTCTAATGTTGTTTTGTATTTCTTGCGCACGATGTTATTCATTAGTGCTGCACTGTGTGAGTTTTGTACTGCAAATGTCTTGCAACATGAGTTAAGGTGTCTGTAGTCCAAAACTAGACAATATGAATCGTCTGGCTTGGAGACAGGAAACAAAGGATTGTTCATTTGAGAGGTGCATGTTTCAATCACCCCCTGGTATTCAAGTTGATCTAAGATCTCCCTGACCTGTTTTTTTGCTTCTTGCTTAATTGGGTACTGCCTTTGTGCAGTTGGTTGACATTTTAATTGGATTTTGTGAGGAGGAGAGTCCTCATCCCATCCTACATGATTTTTATATAATGCAGGAGCTTGGGCTACTGCCCACTTTCTTGCAAGTGTATGTTTTTTTATGAATTGGAATGTGATTTGAGAAGGCAGGGATAATCATTTCTTCGCCATGAGGGCACTCCCTGACAAACTCTGGTGGCCAGTCCTTTTCAGCTAAAAGTATGTCATAGCCTTTGGAAAGGTTATCCCAAAATAGACCCCTTACTTTCCTAGTCTTATCTCCCTCTATACGTAGTGTTATCTCGTATATTTTATGAGGTTTGCTAACTCTGCTGTCTGCAGTTTCCACTTGAATGTATTCATTCGTGTTCACTGTCTCCAGATGATTCATCAGGATCTTGCGAGCTATGGTCACTTCTGCTGCGCTGTCTAGCACTGTCTGGGCCCACTCTCCGTTTTTCAGCTGTGTCCTCAGTATCCTCGGCATGTTTGACTATTTTAATGCTGGCTACCTTCTTTCTTGGAAATTGTAATTTTTTACTTTGATGAGCAGGTTCTTTGTCTTTGGACTTGACGTGCTCTTCCCTTTGTTCTGACCGTCCTCTTCTTTCCAATTTCTGCGAGGAAGTCTGAAAAGATCGAGAGGGACGTGTATCAATATCTTGATAGCTATCAGGTTTCTTTAGATTATCCCTATTTCTAAGGTTGTATCTTTTCTCAGAGGGCTCCCTCTGGGGAGACTTGTGTCCTTGGTCCGGAGATCTTTCTCTCCGCCGAGGAGACTTTCCTCTGGACTGGAATCTTTTTTCTTTGGGAGTGGATTGTTTATTTCCATCCCAGCTCTTTTTTGGAGTGTTTAGATTATTTTTAATAAATATTTTTTTCAGGATTTTCAGTATGTTGGGGTTTTATGGGTTTCCCACCCAAACTATCTCTTCCAAGTTCTTCATAGGATTTTTCTATGATTCTGGCAAGTTCAAATGGTTGTTCTGCTATATCTGTTTCTTTCAATTTCTGGCGGATCGCCACAGATGCTGCTTCCCCTTTTATGTTGGCTAATAATATAGCCGAGACCTGCTTGAAGTCTTTTAGTAATTTCATACCCAGAGTTAAAGCAGGTTCTGGACCGTATTCATTTTGAATCTGTCTTAGCACATCTGGTATTACCGCCATGGACGGAACACCATGTGTTTTTGTGTAAATGGAGGCAAAGACTGTGCCCCAAGTGTCACAGTCCTCTACATGTGGTGCGATCCCCATTAGAAGACAGATAGTCAGAATTCTGTGTTTCTCAGTAGGGGTAGTATCCGGAAATACCGCCTCTATTTGAGTGATTTTTTGTGCTAACCAGATGGAATTTGTTCCCGTTTTAAGGGTACTTTACCCAGACATGATTGTATGTTCTGTGGTGTTATTTTATTTGTGTTCCCCTGATGAGGGGTCAGCTGTGGAATGTTAATAGCTGGTTGGACTGTTGAAGTCCGCATTACATATTGGACTAATTGTCTATGAATTTTAATCAGTTGTTTTAGCTGTGCTAAAAGTTCTGGTATTGCCATTTTTTTCAATGTCTGGATGTGGTGTGTAGCTGGCTAGAACCGGCCACGTTGCTCCTGGTCTACCTAGTGGACCGAGCCTGGTGATGTGATTATTATGTTTTAGGGCGCCTTTAAACCAGAGCAGGTGCTCTTGGTATTTTAATGGGATTTCCACCTCCTCGAAAGGAGAGTATTCATCCGGAGGTTCCTCTATTTTGTAATAGTGGAATTCGTGTGTGACAGCATTCGCTGCTGGAAAGTTTATCCATGAATAGAATACCTCTGTCTGCCGATATTCATGTGCCTCAATTACGAATACGACTATACCACCTCTCGATGTTAGTCCATTCTCTATAAGTTTAAGAGTTATAGTTTTTCTTATGTTGACCGGAATGAGTATAGCATTCGGGTCGGTCTGCAGGAGACTAGTGTTGATGATTTTTATATATATATGTATATATATATATATATATATATTCACTGAAAAAACCATAGGTTATAGACCATATATAGTTAGGAATTCGCATTTACAAAACCTTATTTTACTCACACAAAACCATTGAAATTCCATATATAGTTAGTTGTACTAACTATATATCGCGCACCCGCAATCCACTGCTGATGATGTCACATATTACATCATTCATCACATGGTCAGTGACATCACTGATGACATCACTGATGACATCTCAAATGACATCACTGATGACATCACTGATGACATCTCAAATGACATCACTGATGACATCACTGATGACATCTCAAATGACATCACTGATGACATCTCAAATGACATCACTGATGACATCTCAAATGACATCACTGATGACATCACTGATGACATCTGATTTGACATTACTGATCACATCACTGATGACATCATTCATGTGATAATACGATGAACCTCTTCAGACTCTAATATAACCTTACATACACTCAGTGTAAACAGACACTCATAGACTGTCACTCATCCATGGAGTTACTGAGACACTTAGTCAGTCATGCAAAGAATCAATCACACCTCCATTTCCTCAACTATACAGTTATACACACCTTACTTATTCAAACATATACTAAAACATATTTACTCACTTATACAATCCTGGATACAAGTTCGCAATGATCCATACAGCCACTCACACATTCACTGGCTCTTATGCACAGTTATTTATATATGTCAACTCTCACATGTACTGTATTTTACATATGTACTTACTTTAACATGTAGCACTGAGATATCCATTCACTCACCAATACACTCATGCACACAGTCAACTGCCCATACAGCTGTTTCCACATGCACTTTTGAACCCATACATCTAGTCAATCAACTGCTCACACATCTATGCAGAGAGTCATACACCTCCCAGCCACCCACACACACACTCAGTCTCCCATACACATGCTTGGGCAACCAATCAATAACCCATATAGTTAATTATATAGCTACTGATCAACACATGCAGCAGTTTACAGAACAACAGACATAATGATGCACAAATTAAGACAGTTTAGTCACTAACCCATGCACTCAGTGAGACACATTTAATCAGTCACTCATACAGTCAGTCATGCCCCTACTAAATCCTTCATCAAAACACTTATACATCCACTCATTCTTCAATATGTAAGACATATTTTAACTTTACATAATTATAGAGTCATTGGATGTAGTCATCAGTGATGTCATCAGTGATGTCATTTGAGATGTCATCAGTGATGTCATCAGTGATGTCACTGACCATGTGATGAATGATGTAATATGTGACATCATCAGCAGTGGATTGCGGGTGCGCGATATATAGTTAGTACAACTAACTATATATGGAATTTCAATGGTTTTGTGTGAGTAAAATAAGGTTTTGTAAATGCGAATTCCTAACTATATATGGTCTATAACCTATGGTTTTTTCAGTGAATTTTCAAGGTTTTGTAAATGCTAATTCCTAACTATATATGGTCTATAACCTATGGTTTTTTCCGTGAATTTTCAAGGTTTTGTAAATGCTAATTCCTAACTATATATGGTCTATAACCTATGGTTTTTTCAGTGAATATATATATATACATACATATATAAACATATATCATCTGTATATCTATATAAATACAAACATAAATGCATGCATACATATACTTATATGCATACAGATGCATGTTATTTACATGAAAGTTGAAAAAACACTAATAAAAGCAAAGCTAAAAAGCCACCTCATTACAAACAGAATGGCTTTAACTTAAACGAGGGCGAGATCTATTGCATTTTCAATGCTTGTTTACTTTGGTTCCATCAAGAAGGCATTCAGATGTGTCACACATTTGCCATAAATTCTGAATGTTAGCACTCTAGTTGCACATTAGATCACTGTAGTAAAGCTACTGCTCACCAGGGACGTCTGCTGCTGGTATTCAAAGTGCATGTTTCAGTCTGCATGTCAGAATTTTTTTAATGAAATTGAAGAGGGTTTGAGAAGTCACTCAAAATGTGCCCTAATTTTTCTTTCTGCGGCACTAATCATAATTCATATGGCAAAATATACCCCCTCATTTTGTTCCTTTTTAAATTAAATGTTTTAAGAGTTACCACTTTATTCCAATCAAGATGGCTTCAGGTGTGCCATACCTTTGTAATAAGTAGGACTGTTAGCGCTCTAGTTGTTCTTTAGAACTCTCTGGGACATTCTGTCATTGGGCTATACTTGGGCTACATCTGGGTGATATTTGGGCTACATTTGGGCTCTTTTGTCTCTGGTGGCCATTTTGGGAGACTGCATGTCAGAATTTTTTAATGAAATAGAAGAGGATTTGAAAAGTCACTCAAAATGTGCCCTAATTTTTCTTTCTGCAGCACTAATAATACCTTCTATTGCATAATATACCCCCTCATTTTGTTCCTTTTTAAATTAAATGTTTTAAGAGTTACCACTTTATTCCCATCACGATGGCTCCAGGTGTGCTATACCTTTGTAATAAGTAGGACTGTTAGCGCTCTAGTTGTTCTTTAGAACACTCTGGGACATTCTGTCATTGGGCTACATCTGGGTGATATTTGGGCTACATTTGGGCTCTTTTGTCTCTGGTGGCCATTTTGGGAGACTCCATGTCAGAATGTTTTAATGAAATAGAAAAGGATTTGAGAAGTCACTCAAAATGTGCCCTAATTTTTCATTCTGCAGCACTAATCATACTTTCTATGGCAAAATATACCCCCTCATGTTGTTTCTTTTTAAATTAAATGTTTTAAGAGTTACCACTTTATTCCAATCAAGATGGCTTCAGGTGTGCCATACCTTTGTAATAAGTAGGACTGTTAGCGCTCTAGTTGTTCTTTAGAACACTCTAGGAGGCTGCAGTAGAACACAAAGGAATCAACTGACAGTCTCTGTCCTTGTTGGATGTACATGTTTTACTGAGAATGTCAGACTTCATTTTCACATGACTGAGAAAGATAATGTGAATTTACAGAAAATATGCTTTCAGTTTAGCTTATAGATCCCCTTCCAAACCACTGTGGGAAAATCATGAGATATTAGTTTTCTTTCAAACAATATTCATGATATCACAGCAGAAGGTTTTTTCACATGGTAAAATCACCTTAGAACCCACCACAATTCCTAAAACGAGTATGGTACCATCAACAAATGATTTATAATGTAACTAAAGTCCTAAAACCCTCTATTAACTACAATGCTTTTTAATGAGGTGCTATCATGTATATTGGTCCCAAGATGGCTGCCAACACTTCTTGGATGAAGTGCTGACAGCCAATCATATCAGATGTGTGGTTAGGCTCCGCCCAGATATATATCTTTTTTTGAACCTAAATTACTCAAAATCCACTGGAGCACATATATTGAGACCTACAAAAGGCACATCGGGCTAACAGTCCCTACAATTTTGCCAAGTTTCGTGCAAATCCATTCAGCCGTTCGGGCTAAAAGTGAGGCCAACCGCCCTATGGAAAACTCAATGTTAAAAACACGTTTTGGGACCCCCCTTTTTTCTCGACCCCCCCTGGACGAACCCCCCCCCAATTTTCAGGGGCTGCTCAGAAACAAAATGTTCCATTTTCCTGAAAATTTCAGCCAATTCCGTCCACAAACGCCAAAGTTATTAGACATAGAATTTTCAAAAATCCCATAGAGAAAAAATCCTAACTATATATACCTACTGGCGACCGCCAGTAGGTAATATATATATATATATATGAGTATATATATATGTGGGGCACTTATAATATAGTGTGTCTTGGGTCCCGCGCATGGGCGGGAATATTCTAATGCTTATGACTGTTGATGAGGATCCCCTGGAAGAGAACATGCTTTTACAGTATTATTTTATAATACTCTTCTTGCTGTATGCATTATACTTTGCAGCCAGTATTACGATTGTAGCAGTTCAATTCTTCTGCATGAGAAAGAAGACTGTTCAATAAATACTTTTATTGAAAACGCCCGTCTCTCTATTTCTCTGCACCTCTGGTGAAACGAAGCATGCATGATTAACTGTGTAAAATATCTATCAATTGTTTCCACAACTCTGAAGATACGTTTTATCTTAGGGAAACAAAGTTGTCAGAAACTAATCCCTTCTTGTTTATTAGAGAAAGTTTCTAGTGACCTCTGAGCTAGCTGGCACTCACAATTAAGTTTAATATATTCGATAGAGACCTAGTCGACCTAAGTACTACGCCAATTCGATAGGATATATTATTCCAATGCGCAGAGCCTATTGGGAATATAGGAACAACACTACTAACGTTTGGTAAGGCACTAATTTAACGCTAGATACTAGAGTAACTCAGTCGTGAGAGCCCTTTTTCCTGTAAAATACTCCAATAGACGTATGGAGTGGGTAAAAGGATAATATTCGCCATAACTGAGTAGGACGAAAATCCTAAGTATTAGTTTTTGGTTTAGTTCAATGTTGAAGGATACGGTGTTCCAAAATATTGTGCACCTTATCTTTGTTTCCTTGAAGCTTCCTCTGCAAACTTTCAGTCAACAAAATGACTGAAAAACGAGAACAGTAGAGCTGCAGCAGCAGCCCGACCAGGTTTTGACGTTACATGTTTTAATGAAGACGATGCGGATGCTATAATCATCCCAGAAAACTTAAGAAAAACCATCACTAAAAAGCTTGTAACAAATGGCCTATCAGCAAGAGGTGGTAGGGTGATATTTGTCATAAAGGCACATGAATATCGGCAGACAGAGGTATTCTATTCATGGATTATCTTCCCACAAGCAAATCCAACAACACATGTGTTCTACTTCTACAAGATAGAGGAACCTCCAGCGGAATGCACTCCTTTCGAGGACATTGAAATTCCATTAACATACCAGGAGCATGCGCTCTGGTTTAAAGGCGCCCTACAACATCAAAATCACCTTACCAGGCTCGGTCCACTAGGTAGACCAGGAGCAACATGGCCGGTATTAGCCAGTTATACACCACATCCTGACATTGAAAGAATGTCAGATGAAGAACTATTAGTTGAACTAAAACAATTAATTAAAATACATAGACAATTGGTTCAATATGTCATGCAGACTTTAACAGTCCAACCTGCTATAAGGATTCCACAGCACAACCCTCATCAGGGGAACACAAATAAAATTACACCACAGACTATACAATCAGTCATTGGTAAATTACCCGCAAAACAGGAACAAATTCCATTCAGGGTAACTCAAAAAATTACTCAAATAGAGGCAGTATGTCCTGATAGTACAACTCATGAGAAACACAGGATTCTGACAATCTGTTTACCAATGGGGATCGCACCACACCTGGAGGACTGTGACACTTGGGGTACAGTCTTACCTGCAATCTACACAAAAACACATGGTGTTCTGTCTATGGCTGTAATACCAGACGTCCTGAAACAGATTCAAAATGAATACGGGGTAGAGCCTGCTTTAAATCTGGGTATGAAATTACTTAAAGATTTCAAAAAGGTCTCAGCTATAATATTAGCTAATATTAAAGGTGAAGCAGCATCTGTGGCGATCCGCCAAAAACTAAAAGAACTTGATGTAACTGAGCATCCGTATGAACTGGCCAGAATTATTGAAAAATCCTATGAAGAACTAGGTAGAAATAGTTTGGGTAGGAAACCAGTAAAACCCCAACTAACAGAAAATCCTGAAAAGGTTTTTATTAAAAACACTCTCATTACTCCTAAAAAGAAGTGGGAAAACACTAAACAGACACTTTCTAAAGAGAAGCGTTCTCAGTCCAGAGGTAGGTCTCCTCAAAAGGAGCCCTCTGAAAAGAGGTATAACCTCAGGAATAGGGATAATTTGAGAAAACCTGATAGATATCAAGATACTGATACACGTTCCTCTCGTACCTTTCAGACTTCCGCACAGAAATCGGAAAGAAGAGGACGATCAGAACACAAGGAAGAAAGTGTGAAGTACAAAGAAGATCAGCACGGTCCAAAAAATAAGAAAACTCAATTGACCAAAAAGAAGGTAGCAGGTCTAAAAATCAGACATGCCAAGGATCTCGAGGACATTCGCTGCTGGAAAGTTTATCCATGAATAGAATACCTCTGTCTGCCGATATTCATGTGCCTCAATTACGAATACGACTATACCACCTCTCGATGTTAGTCCATTCTCTATAAGTTTAAGAGTTATAGTTTTTCTTATGTTGACCGGAATGAGTATAGCATTCGGGTCGGTCTGCAGGAGACTAGTGTCATCCTCTAGGAGTTGAGCTGCTATTCTAGCTGTCTCCCTTTCTTCTTCATTTTCTGACATTTTTACTGACAGAAAGGTTTTTGTTGCAGATCAGGTTTCAAGGAAACAACGATTAGGTGCACAATATTTTTGGAACACTGTATCCTTCAACGTTGACTAAACCAAAAACTATACATAGAAATCTCTTCCTACTAAGTTCCGGCGGATTTTTAACCTTTTACCCACTCCAGACGTCTTTTGGAGTATTTACGGGAAAAAGGGTCTGTGTGAAAAAGCACAACTGAGTTACTCTAACGTCTTGGGTTAGATTTATCGCCTTACCAAACGTTGGGCGCCATGTAGTGTAGTTCCTATATTCCCAATAGGCTCTGCACATTGGAATAATATATTAAGCAGTGTAGACGTAGGACTGAGGTTATCTAGGTCTCTACTGACTATATTAGACTTAAGGTTTGCCAGCTAGCTCAGAGGTCACTAGAAACTTTCTCGAATAAACGAGGAGGAGTTTAACCTCTTTGGATAGACAGGAAGGGATTAGCTTCTGACAACCATAAAACATGACAACTTTGCTCTCCCTGAATAAGAGTGTATCTCTAGAGTCGTGTGAAAACAATAGACAGCTTTTTCACTCAGTCAAATGTGCGTACTTAGTTTCACCAGAATGCAGAGAAAAGAGAGACGGGCGTTTTCAATAAAAGGTGTTATTTATTGAGCAGTCTTCTTCCTCATACAAGAGAAATGAATTGCCACGATTGTAATGCTCATGGTAAAGTAAAGTGCGTACAGTAAAAGGAGGATTATAAAATAATACTGTAAAAGCATTGATATGGTTTCTTAGCCATATGATACTTTAAAATAGATAAAATATATACATACATATATACATTGACTAATCGTACTCAACTGGTGCTTCTAAATACGCCTACCCCGGTGTACCTGACCTAAGCCTAATACGTGGGAAGGAGTAAGTAAGTAGCAGTTTAAGTTAAGTTTGTTTTGCCAAGAATCTGACTCAAGAATTCTCTGTAAGGGTTTAGTCAGTTCCGTACCTGGGTAATAGAAAGCAGGAGGTCTTGTATCTCTTTCTCAGAACTCGATATCCCAGTAACCCGCGAAGGTATCTGGAAACACCGGAGCTGGATTTCTCGGCAGGAGAAAAGACAGCGTCTCTCTCAGTGCGTCAAGGAGGAGGGGCAGCGTCCGAGGGCTCTCGCATCAGCTGGGCTCTCGGGCAAGTAGATAGCTGCTCTGCTCCAGAATCACCACCGTGTGTTTGCTTAAGGCAACGTTGGTATATTTATACCTGAAAGGTGCCTGGGTTTGACATAAGGTTGGACATAAGACATCAATAAAGATGTCACTAAGAACTGGCCGTTCTTACAGTGCTTTACAGGAGTTCTAGGACGAAATCAAAACAAAAGCAAGGGGGATTTCCCAGGTTGCTGGAGGCTTGGTTTTGTTTAGAGAACTCGGTGTGCTTTACTAGGGGGCCGGAGAAGTAGCCTTGCTTAATGTGACAGCATGTGCTACGACTGAATTATGGATATGATTGTTATGCCGTTGTATGGATATTATTGATTATAACCGGACAAGGGCATAAATTAGGAATATCGATTCAGGTTCCTAGATAAAACACTACAGATCGAGCTGTTTCTGAATGTCTCGACGTCGAGCGTTTTGGCGTCATGTGCCTTTCTCTCGACGCCGAATGCTTCCGGGGAGTCGGCGGGGCCATCAATCTCGACATCGAATGTCTCGACGGCGATCGATGCGAGGATCTACGTCTCTCGACGGCGAACGGCGATGAGCAGCCGACGACCGAGCCTCCCTCGACGTCGAACGGTGATGACCAGCCGTCGACGGATCTCTAGCCTTCTTGGAGCCCTACTTAACCGGAAACCTTCCTCTGGATGACCTGTGAGCCAGGCCATAAATGCAAATTCTCTCCCTGTCTTTGAGAGTTCTTCCTGACAGGTGCTCGCAGTGAGGACAGGTGCCTGGATCATGTTTTTCAGGCAGACACAGGATACAAACGTCGTGGTTGTCTGATTTTGCCTTCTTGTTGCCACAAGAAGGACATTTGTCAAAAAGTGAAGGCATTCTCAGCTGAAAATGCTCACTAAACTGACTTAAAAAGACTGTCACCCTCGACGCCGAGTGATGACGAAACGTCGACGGAGACTGCCTCCTCGACGCCGATCGATGTTTTGTTGTCGACGGCGGAGGGGTCTGGGTCCTTGACGCCGAACGTCGTTTCATACACGATGGCGGAGGGGTCACACTTCTCGACGCCAGTCGTCCCCTGGATGACGACGGCGGAGGAGTGACCTCCCTCGATGCTGATCGTCGCCGGGTTAACGATGGCGGAGCGGCCTTGGATCTCGACGCCGACCGTCGCCCGGTTGACGGTGGCGGAGTCACATTTCTCCACGCCGAACGTGGCCCGGTTGACGCCGACGGAGGAATGACCTCCCTCGAAGACGATAGTCGGCGGTTTCACAACGGCGGAGGGGATTTCGACGACGGAGCTGGATCCTTCGATGTCGTCGACGTACCTGGTCTTCTTTTCGACGGCGAGCCCGCCGTCGACGGTAGTTTTGAAGATAAAAGACCCACCGATGGCTCTTTCCTCAGCGCCAAGCCTGACGCTGAAGCTGAAGGGTGGGCAGACTTTTCTTTCGAAGATGTAGTTTCTTACTTGACTAGATGTAAAATGTCAAAGTAAGTAGAAAAAGTTGATAAAATGAAGTAATTTTCTGTCAGAAATTAGTGGAGCTGTGTTACCAAGATCCTTCCTGAAGGAGCCGGAAAGAACAACTGACCTATCTGTCACCCCTGAGGCATGATGGGATACTGGGGTTCATGAGTGCCTTAAAGGCACGGTGTCAGTTTTTTTGTATTACATACAGCTACAGGTTAGCTTTTCAGTCTTTTTAGACAGTGTGTTTACAATGCAGCCTGGGAGCTTTCTATGCTTTCAGTGAGTTATAAGAATTTCTACTGCTGTCTACGCATTAAAACAGTTTCTAAACAATCTTTGGTGTTGTTTCTCATGTTTCTAATGCACATTATTCATGTATGGTGGAAATTCTTCACAGCATATTTCAGCTCTGATGTGATTTGGCTGCTATTGCATATTTTTATATATATATATATGTATATATATATATATATATATATGTATATATATATATATATATATATGTATATATATATATATATATATATATATATATATATATATATATATATATATATATATATATATATATATATATGAGTATATATATATGTGGGGCACATATAATATAGTGTTTCTTGGGTCCCGCGCATGGGCGGGAATATTCTAATGCTTATGACTATTGATGAGGATCCCCTGGAAGAGAACATGCTTTTACAGTATTATTTTATAATACTCTTCTTGCTGTATGCATTATACTTTGCAGCCAGTATTACGATTGTAGCAGTTCAATTCTTCTGCATGAGAAAGAAGACTGTTCAATAAATACTTTTATTGAAAACGCCCGTCTCTCTATTTCTCTGCACCTCTGGTGAAACGAAGCATGCATGATTAACTGAGTAAAATATCTATCAATTGTTTCCACAACTCTGAAGATACGTTTTATCTTAGGGAAACAAAGTTGTCATGTTTATGCAGTTGTCAGAAACTAATCCCTTCTTGTCTTCCTTTATGAAGCTCAAGAGGTCCAGAGCTTCAAGTGTGTCTCCAACTACCGATAAAAGGAGCCTATCTAAGCGTTGTTTAAACCTGGGAATCTTTGGACCTTCCTGTCTTGTTGATCACAAGGAAGAAAGTGTGAAGTACAAAGAAGATCAGCACGGTCCAAAAAATAAGAAAACTCAATTGACCAAAAAGAAGGTAGCAGGTCTAAAAATCAGACATGCCAAGGATCTCGAGGACACAACTCGGCAGAACAGGGAGTGGCCTCAGACAATGCCAGACAGTGCAGCAGAGGTTACCGTAGCTCGCAAGATCCTGAAGGATCATCTGGAGACAGTGGACTTGAATGAATACATTCAAGTTGAAACTGCCTATACCAGGGTTAGTGTACCCCATAAGTTATATGAAGTAATGCTCCGGATGGAGGGGGACATAACTAGGAAAATAAAAGCACTCTTTTGGTGAGAAGCTCTCTAAGGGTTATGACATTCTTCTATCTGAACAAGACTGGCCACCTAAATTTGTCAGGCGAAGACATCATTATGCCAGCCTTCTCAAATCATATTCCAATTCATAAAAAATACACCTATGCCAGAAATTGGGCAGTCGCCCAAGCTTCAGCATTATATAGAAATCATGAGGGATGGGATGAGGATTCTCCTCACCATAAGATCCAGTTAAAAAAATCAAGCAACTGCTCAGCGGCAGTATCCAGTTAAGCAAAAATGTCAGGGAGGTCTTAGATCACTTGAATACCAAGGGGTGATTGAAACATGCACCTCGTCCATGAACAACCCTTAGTTTCGTGTCTCCAAACCAGACAATACATATCGTCTAGTTTTGGACTACAGACATTTAAACACTTGTTGCAAAACATTTGCAGTACCAAATGCACATAGTGCAGCACTAATGAATAACATTGTGCGTAAAAAATATAAAACCACAATAGAGAAACAAACGACCACTGAAGAAAAATCTCCCATCCCAGCAAGGCCTGACTGGATTCCAAAGATTGGGGATCTAGTCAGGGAAAAGATCACGGACAAGAAGGAATTTGGGCCTTCTTACAGAAAACCAGTGCCTGTCTTAGCAATCCACGGATCAAGAACAGTGTTACTGCCGCCCCTTGCTGGAAGAAAGGAGAACCAGTACGTATCTATCGACCTGGTAAAACCACATCATATGGCCGATAATAATTGGTAGGCCCAGTGGACTCCAAAGATGTAGCAGACGACCAAATCTTGCTACTATCCAAGAGGTTCAAACTGAGAGACTCATCACCTTTGAAGAATCGGCAGTAGGAAAAGAAGAACTATGCGACAAAGCCATGGAACTTGTCCCTCTTGAAACCCAAATAACAGTTTGTTGTGAAACGCCTGTCTACAATGATATAACATCTGACTATACTAATATGACAAGTGATCCGGTAGCTCCAGCGATTTCAAATAATCCTGATGCAATCTCTACAATTGACAGAACTGCCTCTGGTTATTTCATTAACTTTGATACGTTTTCTGAGGATCCTAGTGAAACGGAAACAAACCAGCAAATAAAACTTTCAAAGAACAAGTAACAGAACTCTTTCATCAACTTGAAAATACATATCTGGTATCACCAAGGGTTGAACTTTGGATTGTGCTAGGCGTACCTTTCCTCTTACTTTGGCTAATCCTTGTATTAAGTTTGGAAACGCAGATGAATGGGAAATATAGTAAAATGGACACAGCAAGTAAGAACATCAACTTGCAGCTGAAGCCACACAAATCATCTCATCGTGAACAAAGAGACTTGTCATCAGTAAACATCACAGCCGTTCCTATACCAGGTCGTATAGCATTGGACATAACTGATTATGACATTTATGGTCCGGTAGAGCTGTTCAAGATTCCACATCAATTAAAGGTTTCCTGAGTGACTTTGTTTCACCCAGCACATTTTCTGATGATTGGGACTCTGAGACTGTTAATAACATGATGGCAGACTTAGAAATGTCAGCAAAATTTACAAAACATGAATACTTAGAAGGTTCATCAGAATATGAACAAATGTAATGTTTTAATCATTATGGTCATCATTACTTGCACAAATCTGCAACTCCTAGAAATGCTTATAATTATAATCAATGGGAACATTGTCCAACGCCACCAAAGGGTAGCTCAAAAACATTTTATGAAAAATTTCCATACTTCTCAGGTTTCAATACCACAAATGCAGAAACATTTTTTTTAAAATGTCAATAAGACAGGAATGAAAAGTATGTTGACTAATACTAAGCAAATTGTTTCTGCGGCCTTTTATGCTTGATTGTCCACTTTAGGTTTCGACTTTTGGAAAGACAACATTGAGACAAAAACTGTCTGGGGCACAAAGACTGGCAAGTGCAGGGATTAGAAGCTTTCTGCTCTGATGACTTTTGACTTCACCTGGTGCTCGTCCATCTGGCCGCAAGACTGAGGATGATGAGCTTGGACCTCATTGATATTGCCGTGAGCACTGATGAGTCCGGACGGTGAACCCTGGAGGCTGGGGCTCATGATCAATATCCTCCTCAAGTCATTTTGTGCATTTCATCTTAATAGAATACCTCTTTTGTTCCGCGCCTGACTACTAAATGGCGCCCCCAAATTGATCGTCGGCAGGGATCGAGGTTACACTTATATGAGACCCCCTTTTTTCAAGTAACACCATATAGGCATTGTAAGCGATCGGAGTCTACATACTACTGCTCGGACCTTTGAGATGTCCCCGTTCAGGGCTATGATTCAAGTAAGAGAGACACCGGAGGCACCTTCTCTGACCTGCTAATGGCGACTGTCTCTCCCACTGGCGGACATCACCACAACGCAGCGGGACCGCCCTGCGGGAAGGTAGGTTCATGCGCTGGACCAGCGGCCTCCCCCTCGCTGCTAGCGCATCGGGAGCTGAATCAGCTTTGAGGGACCCGCGGAGCACCAAAGTGTGACATTGCCAGCGGCTGGTTGCTGAATCTACCTGTGACACAGACTCCTCATCTGCCTGAGTTTCTATAAATAAAGAGAACTTCCTAGTGTGGGCTCGAAGACCAGGCTCCCTTGAACAGCCTCCTAACGGAGCGGCAAGCGGATGTGTAAATGTGCATTGCAGAGTAACCACCTCGGAGCATGCTCTACACCCCCACAGGTATGACGAATGGGGGACCAGAGATTTCATAAGTGGAAACGGCTCGCCCATACGGACATTTCCGTACAGGAGGCACCAGCCACAATCAGGGTGTGCACAACCAGCCTACTTCTCACTGAAACCAGCACTGGCAGAGGTAATGGTTGCTTCCACAGCAAAGCAAATTGCATATCTGGGCGTCCCCCCTTAACGACTAGCTATCACAGTTAAATAGCGAGCAGAGAACCACCTACAACTGGAAAGCTGCGCGGAAGCCCTGATTATCATTGCCTGGCGGTGTGGAGGACCGGGGCCCTTTAGGAATGTTGCGCAAAGAACTCCAACAGTAACAATTGCAATTAGAAGCGCTTAAGAAGCAAGACAACGTCTAACATGATGGGCGCAACTAACCCTCCGGCGTCTCTCCTGACCTTATCTCCATCCTCATCCTACCCCTCTCCGCTCCACTCTTCTCCACTCTCCTGCTACTGACCTTTGCCCTCACCTGTCCTGACCCTTAGTCCCGACCCTGTTTATCTGTGAATTTTCCCTTGTCAATTGAGATCTAGCTATTTTGTCTGATGCGCAATGGAGCTATCTGGTTTAGCTATAGGGGAGACAGGCCAGGGATTCCCTCCTTGGACGTCACCTACCCAGTCGGTTTTTAGACAGACTTCCTTTAGTCTCTCCTGTCGTCTCTTCCTTTATCCTCCCACTATTTATGTCTCTCCTTCTCTCCTCTCTCAATGTACTGAGACTGAACTATTTTGTCTGATGCCCGATGGAGCTACCTGGTTTAGCTATAGGGGAGATGGGCCGTGGATTCCCTCCTTGGTCGTCACCTACCTAGTCGGTCTTTAGACAGACTTCCTTTCGTCTCTCCTTGTTGTCTCCTCCCTTATCCTCCTTTTCTCACCTCCCCTGCCCCCTCCACTACTTTTCTCTATCCTTTCTCTCCTCTCCCAATGTATTGCCTATTTTTTGATGTATTGTGTAATTGTTGGTCTTTTTCTGTTACATTGTTGATTCTCATGTAAAGCGCTCTGTTACCTTCGGGTCTAGCCAGCGCTATATAAAACTCTTTAAATAAATGAATAAATCCCAGAACTAATAATGTTTTTAAATGACACTGTTCAACAGACATCTTGTCTTGGCTTAGCTAAGACAAAAGATTTAAACAAACCGTCCATACCTAAATCCACTCCTGATAGTGATGACACTACAGATGAGGAGGTAGAACTGATCCTGATTGGAAAAAATGGTTAATCTGGCCCACAGACACAAATAACTGTCAAGATAGATGCCTGAATAAGACACAAGGGTTCACATTCGCTAGGCCAGATCCAAGATATGTCCAGAGACAACATCCAGGGATAGAAACAACATACAGTGTAGGAAAACTGTGCTTTGAGTGGCTACAGAAATCCACACTTCCACACTTCCAGATATAAAACAACACTTATCTTTACTTAAATATGGTGTTGATTTTGAGAGATTTCTTACTAGGGCCTCGTAAACCACGTCATAAACATTTCATATACGCCAGTATATATGCTGCTTATAATAAAGCATGGAAAATCATGCAAATAGAAACTGCAGATTGAATACGAGAAATTGATCGTATTAATTTAGAGGAAGCTCTCTCTGTAGTTGACAATGGGTTAACGACTCTGTCATACAGAATTTATTCTTGGACAGTATTGTATCCTCTGCCATAGGCATAATGGAGCAAGACTTGCAACATGGACATTCTCAATTGCGTTCTATAATACTGCTAGGCTGGACGTTACAAAATCTAATCACCACAACGTCATTGTTTACTGGATTTAACCTTACAGATAAACAAATCTCTTTGGCACAGAGGGGAGCAGACTATACGGTGCTGAGCAAAGAAAAATTGGAAAGATTACCATTGACCGTTTCTGAGAAACCAGCAATAGAATGGATAATACATGGCACGATTAGATTGCCTGTGATGATTTTCCAGTTTCAGTATTCCTTGGAACACATACCAGTGGGCCTGTATGAAAAGTTGGGTAAAGAATACATAAAGTCGACCTGGGATTTACCATACACACACAAATGTTGGAGTGGGGAAAAGGAGGTATTTCTTAGTGGTAAAAAATTGTTATAGTGCACTAAGCGGTACACTTTTATGTCAGGGTATTAATTTACACGGAGCCTGCGATGGTTCTTCGACCAACTTATCCTGCCACCTGCAAGGTTCTCTGGCAGCGGTGATAGATCCAATTTTTAAGCAGCTTTCCAATTGGAGCTACATAATGTTGAATGATCACAGCTGTTGTGGAATGGTGCCAGGAATTGCCTATCTCGTTAGTGTGTCAGCCAGGGTCACTTGTTGTATGCAAGTATTGTTTCCTAAAACTAAGACAGACGGGGAGTCGCAGTTATGGCCTTCACTGAACATCTCTTCTATACAAAAAAATGTGCCACTGACCTCGTCCAAAGACACGCATAATCTGCAAGTTCCTCTGCAGAGATACATGCCCTATTATCAACTAAGTGTCCCATACATTTCGCAGAAATGTTAAGTCGTATCTTAAACATGTCTGATACCAGTTCTATTGTACATGTATTTAAAGACGATTTTTTCGGGACTGTTAGCACCCTTTGAAGCAGTCCTAGGCATTTTTCCAAACTTTGTGCACTCTGTGTTCGGCGGCCTGCCTCTCATTTTGGGACTCATAGCAGGAATACTATTCTTATTCCTTCTGCTCTGATATGGCAAGTCTGGTCATCAGCGACACGCAGCTTACCATGGAGAACACTCTTCTGGCAATGCAGTGTCGTGAGCACATGATACAGATTCTTGGCTTGGCTCGTTTGAGAGATCTGAATACCACGTGGTTTCTATCATTCAGACCAATCTGGCAAGATTGCATCTTACCTGTTCTATGATGCCTGCTATGTGGAGAAGAATGCGTGTTAGACATCTGTCTAACACTTCCATCAGCACTGCCAAGGGATGTTGATACTTTGCTTGGTTCGGTAACGGCTCATGCATTGTGTTTTCCCCAGTGGCTACCAATCCTGATGACGGCATTCATTGAGATCTCACAGACGCAATCTGCTGACGGTGAGATACGTGGACCAACAGGCGCACAGGTACCATCTACTGCGAACATTGCTAATGCAGCTGATGCTGACGGCGATGCTTCTCATCTGTGTACGATTGATCTACTTAATGAGGTAGTCCAACTTTCACCTACTGTGGTAGATGATTTCTTTGCCAGCTTAGAAGATTTGATGTTTTCTCCTGAAAACGAGAATAACTTTTGAAATTAGCACACAGCGTTCTATGAACTCTGAATTCGACCGTCGCGTTTCAAAACAACACTTCTAACTTTGGAACTCTATTTCTCTACGATTTGATTTGACTTTTTCCAAAATTGAACTTTGTTTTGGGCACAAAGTAGTCTGCTTAAGGTAGAACTGTTCTTAGAGAACAAGAAATTCTTTGAATACTTCCTAGAAACAATATTTGACCTTGTCCACGAACCAAAACGGTTTATATATTCTGCTATGGGATGGTCTCGACCTTTTATTCTGTAATTAAGAGCCATTTCATAAATGTAATTTTCATGATTCATTCGGATAGCATGTCATACTATATGCTTTGAATGAAACAATTGCCTTACGTACAGCACAAATGCTCATTTTCGTGTGCAACCATTTCAAATGCATTTTGTGTATTTTGGGTGGTATTGTAAACACATGCTTTAGATATGTTTTAAATGCTTATAATTTAGTATTGTCGAACATAATAAAGTGGAGTGGGTGTTGTATAGCATTTTAGGACCCTAGTGTAATTTTCCTGATTCATGCCCTTATATAGGTACAAATCACCTTGCCCTCATATAGACATAGAAATCATAACCATATTTAGACATAGCCCATGCAGTCCAAATAAAGGCATGAATACTTCCACTAGTTCCGAAAAGTCACAACGATTTCTTGGTAACTCTGCTTCAGCAGTCAGAGACTTCCCCTTGCTTGACTATTGATTTGTCCAAGAACTCATGGAATGCCATTCTTTGATGACGTTATTATGTCCAACTTTACGTCAAACTCGGCACCTTCAAGATATAAATATGCCCACACTTGCCCCAGTAAACACACGGTGGTTTGGAGCAGTTTGACTATCTATTTGATGACGCAGCTCGCTACAGCAAGCGCCGAAGGAAGCCGACCCTCAAGCTGACACTCTGAGAGACACTGTCTTTTCTCCTGCCGAAAAACCCAGCTCCAGTGTTTCCAAGCTCCCCTTGAGGGGGGTTGGGAAATCGAGTCCCGAGACAGAGATACCAGACCTTCTTCATTCTAAACCAAGGTAAGGAGCTGATGACACCCTAAGAGAAATCTTGGATAGATTCTTGGCAAAGATTACTAAACTTATGCTACACCATACTTACTTCTTCCCTCGTACTAGACCAAGGTTAGGTACATTGGGGTAGGCGTATTTTAGAAGCACCAGTTGAGTACTTTTAGTCTTTATTTATTTATGTATGTATTTTATGGCTTAGAAATCATACCTTGCTTTTACAATAATATTTTACAATACTGTTCTTGCTGTACGCATTATACTTTGCAGCCAGTATTACGATTGTAGCAGTTCATTACTTCTGCATGAGAAAGAAGACTGTTCAATAAATACTTTTATTGAAAATGCCAGTCTCTGTATTTCTCTGCACCTCTCGTGAAACGAAGCATGCACGATTGACTGAGTAAAATATCTATCTATTGTTTCCACGACTCTGAAAATACGTTTTATCTTAGGGAAGCACAGTTGTCATGTTTATGTGGTTGTCAGAAACTAATCCCTTCTTGTTTATTTGAGAAAGTTTCTACTGACCTCTGAGCTAGCTGGCACTCACAATTAAGTTTAATGTATTCGATAGAGACCTAGTCGACCTAAGTCCTACGTCAATTATATAGGATATATTATTCCAATGCGCAGAGCCTATTGGGAATATAGGAACTACACTACAACTCAACTGGTAACATCAATAATCTATGCAAAGTAACTCCTTTAACATTGTGTGCAGCTAATCCAGTTGGAGATGTTACCACACAACATACATGTGAACCAGTAGTTTTTTTAATGTAATTGGTCAAAACTTGAATTAAAAAACTTTTACCTGTCCCAGCTTGACCACTGATTTACATCAGAAGAGGTTTAAAAGATGAACACACACATTCTTTTTTTTCATGCAACAAACCAGGTTCTATCTGTTCTCTCACTTGCACATATATTTCTTTCTGTTCAACATTTACTTGTTCTTCTAAGTTTTCCAATGTAATATTCTCCTTGTGTGCTTGTTGCATTGCAATTTCGACTTCATGCATAGCAATCACTGCTTCATTTTCCAGCATTGGTTGTCCAAGAGGATCTTGACTACATGGACCACTACTTTGACTATCTTGAGAACGTTCATGAGCTAATTCAGCTGCAATAGTCTTTTCCTGTTCAACTTCATCATTCAACATTTGTAAATATGTAGGGAAAATTGTATATCCACTGCTATCTTTACATGTATTCAAAGAATCTTCGTAGCAGTCAAACTCTCCAAGTAATTCACTTTTGCTGCGCCATGGTTTTAACAGTTGCAGAAGTGCTAAATAGTAAAATTCTAGCATATCTGGAGTTTTACAACTAAGTTTCTTGTGGTTTATAAGATTACCCTTTGCATGTTTTACTAAACAACCATTACATCCAACTACTGCAAACTTTCCTTCTTTTAAATTCTGTTTAACATTTCTTTTTAAGCTGTAATGTTGAAGTACTTCATACAGACATAGCTGTCCAGAAGTCGACTCCTTTTCGGATAGTATGTATTCAACATATTAGTTTTAAGAATGTCTGTACTGTCTGGCTCATTTACTGCTAATTGTTCAATTTCTTCCAATGTTTTCAACACTCTATTTCATTTGCAGGCAAGACCTAAACTTACCCAAATGATTCCTCGTGACTTTGAATATAAACTTGAAAAGCACAAGCGGTCTGAACATTCATAGCATCCAATTTCTTGGTGGGAAAGCATTTTCAAAGTAAAGCTGTACAATTTTTTGCTAAGGCTTTTGTCTTGTGCACTTTCTTCCCACATTTGTTTCATCTCTGTTTTTTCTGATTTTGTTATGTACGATGTAACATAACGTGCAACAGCAATTGAGTTATCTGCAACATACTGGATGTCCATGTTCGCATTCCACATTTTTAAAATGACTTGATTGTAGTCATTGATATACTTTGACACTTCTGTTCTTTTTAATTTGTAGGTATTCTTTGGAGAATTCCGAGTTATTGTGTACCTTATAGAAGAAAAAAAAGAATTTACTCTTCCTTTATAAATAACTGGACGGGGAAAAGAAATGCGTTACTTACCTGTAACAGCAGTTATCCAGTATTGGTGTCTTTCATAGATTCACATGCCTGAATCATTCCCCGTCGTCGAGACGGGAGCCTCCGGTAAATAAAAAAGTAATGTCCTATAGACATACATAGAGAAAATAGGCCCAAGGGTCTCCCCTTAGTGGCCTTTCCTTGTCCTTATGTAAAAAGGACCAAACTCTTACAGTCAGCCAATCAGCTCCGACCTCCCTCTAGGACCTCCCTGGGAGGAGCCCCAGTCCCTCAGATTTTCGTACGCACCCAACTAGGTTGGCGTAATATTGTTAGAGAGGGATGTGAGACCTTCCAGGGGAGGCGGGAGGGTTGCATGTGAATCTATGAAAGACACCAATACTGGATAACTGCTGTTACAGGTAAGTAACGCATTTCTTATCCAGTATTTGGGTGTCTTTCATAGATTCACATGCCTGAATCAGAATAGCTAGCAATCAGATATGCACCTGCGTGATGGAAATGCTCTGTAGTCACAGTAGACAATGCATGTGTCGTCATACAACATGTGGACAGCATAACAGTAACATCACAATAGTAAGGAACGTGCATACCTGGATGGCGGGTTGTAGGAAGGCTCACATCACTGAAAGAGATGGCGAAGCACTGCCTGGCCCACTGCCGCATCCTTCTGAAGTTCGATATCCAGGCAGTAATGTCTGGAGAAAGTGTGCGGTGACTTCCAAGTCGCCGCTCTGCAAATGTCCAAGATTGGTACCCCAGCGAACAGTGCTGCGGACGTGGACATCGCCCTGGTGGAGTGAGCAGTAACATGCTCAGTTAAAGGCCGTCCGGCCTTGTCGTGGCAGAATGCAATCGCTGAGGAGATCCACCTGGAGATGCTTTGCTTCGTGAGAGGCAGGCCCACTCTTGGTCTGCTGTATGCCACAAACAGCTGTGAAGATTTCCTGAGAGCCTTAGTTTTGTCCAGGTAGAATTTTAGGCACCTCTCAAGGTCCAGAGAATGCAGCGCTCTTTCCGCTGTTGTGGACGGATTTGCAAAGAAGGACCTGAGGACAATTGGCTAGTTGAGATGAAAGTCCGAAGGGACTTTAGGTATGAATTTAGGGTTTGGTCTCAGTACTACCCTGTCTTGTCTGAATTGCATATATGGTTCCTGAATGGACAAAGCTTGCAGCTCACTAACTCTCCTGGCTGATGTTAGAGCGAGCAAGAGTGCTGTTTTCCAGGAGATGTGTTTGATGGATGCTCGATGGATGGGTTCAAACAGACTTTTCATGAGTTGGTTGAGCACCAGATTCAGTTGCCACGTTGGAGGGACTTTCCGAGGCCTCGGAAAGGATCTGTAGAGCCCCTTCAGGAATTGTTTGACTAGTCTACTGGACCACAGAGAAGGTCCTGTGAAAGTCCTGGTGAATCTAGAGATAGCTGCTAGGTGAACCTTTATGGATGCATGTGCCAGGCCTGACTGTGCTAAATGCAGCAGGTATGGCAGTATTTGTTCAGGGGTGACTGAGAGTGGTCGTAGACCCCGATCCACACACCACATGCAGAAGCGTTTCCACTTGAGAGTGTAGGTTTTGTTTGTACTATCCGCTCTCGCTTTCGACAGGATATCCCTGCAGTCCTGCGGGATATTTAGGCCACTGAACTCCCTGTGCTCAGGAGCCAGGCCGACAACTTGAGCGATTGGAGGTTCGGGTGTTGCACCTGTCCGTTGGACATTGTTAAGAGGTTCGGGTGTTGCCTCAGACGGATCGGTGACCTGATGGAAAGTCGAAGTAGATCCGAGAACCAGTGTTGTCTCGGCCAGAACGGGGCAATCAGGATTAGGGTACATGGCTCCGCCTTCATCTTCCTGAGGAGCCTCGGGATCATTGGAAACGGAGGAAAGGCGTACGCAAACGCGCTGGACCATCCGATGGAGAATGCATTTCCCAGAGACCCTTGTTGGGGATGCCAGCTTGCGTAGTGTGGGCATTTGGTGTTTTCTTTGGTGGCAAACAGGTCGATGTTTGGGACTCCCCATTGAGAGAAGACGTGTTCCAGGGCGTTGTCGCTCAGCTCCCACTCGTGGGAGAGGGATCGTTGCCTGCTCAGGGCATCCGCGATAGTATTGTCTTTTCCGGGGACATAGTCCGCCTTGAGTGGGAACCCGTGTAACACTAGCCAGTTCCAGATTTTCTGCGATTCTCGTGATAGAGAGAGCGAACGCGTTCCCCCCTGTTTGTTGAGGTAGTGCATCGTCGTGGTGTTGTCTGTTTTGACGAGCACTGGGGAGTTCTGGATGCGTGGCAGGAATGCCTGTAGAGCAAGATATACCGCCCTCAGCTCCAAGAGATTTATATGGAGCAGTTTTTCCTGAGAGTCCCACTTGCCGCTGATTCGAAGATCTTGTAGAACAGCGCCCCATCCTTCCAAGGAGGCGTCCGTGGTGATCACCAGAGGCGTCGCCGGAAGGAGAAACGGTAATCCTACATTCAGATTTTTTCGATTCCTCCACCAAGCTAGGCTTCTGAACATTTTTGGAGTGATTTGCACAATGTCCTCGAAAGAGCCAGTGCTTTGGGTCCATTGGGTCGCGAGAGCTTCCTGCAATGGGCGCATCCGGAGTCTGCAGTGAGGGATGAGGAGTATGCACGAAGACATCATTCCCATGAGGGATGTGTAAGTGCGCACTTTGACGTGTGTTTTTGTCGCCACAGCCCCGGCTAGAGACAGTATCTTGTCCGCCCTCTCCTTTGAGGGAAAGGCCTTCACGCAGTCCGTGTCCAGGATAGCCCCTAGGAAGGTGATCCTTGTTGTAGGGGTGATGCAGGATTTTTTGAGATTGATGGTTAATCCTAGCCTCTGAAAAAGATTTGTGCAGGCGCAGGAGGATGCTGCCGCGCCCTCGGCTGAGGGTGCTTTCACCAGCCAGTCGTCTAGGTAAGGGAAGACTTGGTGACCCAACTGACGCAGAAAAGCCGCCACCGGTGCTAGGCACTTTGTGAAAATCCGCGGCGCGGACTTGAGGCCGAATGGTAGGACTCTGAACTGATAATGTCGGCCCGCCACCTCGAACCGCAGGAACTTTCTGTGACGCTTGAGGATGGGGATGTGGTAGTAGGCATCCTGGAGATCTAAGGATGTCATGAAATCCCCTTGTTCGAGAGTGCCCAGGATTTCTTGAATCGTCACCATCCTGAACGATTGGCTCCGTAGGAAGGCATTGAGTGCCCGAAGGTCTAGAATGGGCCTCCACTTGTTCTCTTTCTGTCTCACAAGAAAGAAGTGGGAATAAAACCCCTTTCCCTTCTGGGATGCTGGAACTCGTTCGATTGCTCTTTTTTGTAGCATTATAGCGAGTTCTAGGGTAAGGAGCCGTAGATGTTTGTGCGTCCGTCTTTTGGGAGGCGTGTTGGGAGGGAGGGATGTGAACTCGAGAGAGTGTCCGAATCTTATAATTTGGAGGACCCATCGGTCCGTGGTGATGTGTTGCCAATTGTTGAGGAAATGGGTCAGTTTTCCTCCAATTTGAAAGGATGTAGAGGGTGGTGGGACTGGCTGGAGTAATCGGTCACTGGCGTCCGCCGGCGCCTCTTTTGGAATTCCTGCCCCTGAAGGTAGATCGTCCGTATGAAGATTGACGGGCTTGTTGTTGTTTGTGCTGGTATTGATTTTTGTTGGTAGAGGAATACGAGGACCGGTTCTGGTAGGAACCGCGATAAGAGGACTGACCTCTTGATCTGTTTCCTCGAAAGGACTGGTTCCGTGACTGTAACGTGCCTAGTGCCCTTGCAGTGTCGGTGTCCTTCTTGATAGTTTGCAGTGCCTCGTCGATCTTGTCCCCAAAGAGATGCTGGCCGTCGAAGGGCATGTCCAGCACCTTCAATTGTACCTCCTGGCGGAACGACGTCGCCTTCAGCCATCCTTGACGGCGTAGCACAGCGGCTCCGGCTAGCTGACGGAAGCCAGTCATGGCTGCATCTATAGCGCAGTCAATTATTTCCGCCGCTGAAGATTGACCTTCCGACAGGAGAGCCTTGACCTCCCCCCTTACGGCATCAGGCAGTTCCTTCAGGTATGGGGCTATGTCCTCCCAGAGTTGGCGATTGTAGCGCCCCAACAAGGCAATGGAGTTGGCCACCTTGATGGTCATGGCCGACGTGGACGTGAATCTCTTTCCTATCGTGTCCAGCTTCCTGCCTTCCTTGTCCGGAGGAGCGGACAGTGGGGAGGAAGGGTTGCGGGAGTGTTTTTGGGCCGCCTGCGTGACCACCGAGTCAGGTTTGGGGTGCCCGTTGAGGCAAGCCGCCGCTGCAAGTGGGGCTTTATATTTCTTGTCCAGGCGCGGAACAACCGCCGGTACAGAAGCGGGTGTCAGCATTAATTTCTTGCCCTGTTCCCACAAGAACTCTATGATTGGAATAGATTTGGTTGCCTTTTGTGTCTGCTCTTTGAAGTCATGCAGGAAGCAGTCCGTTTCCGTTGATTCCACTACCATATGGAATCTCTTCGCTGCCCGTTCCACAAGTTTGTGGAAGCCTGCTATGTCCACAGGCGGCGAATCCGCATGTCGCGGTTCAGGTGAAGCCGGGGATGACGCTACATACTCGTTATCTCCATCCTGGTCCGAGTGGTCCGAGTGGACTTCCTGGACCTCTCCTTCCTCCAATTCTTCCTCCTCCTCGTCGTCGTCCGAGGAGTCCATCACCTGAGGCTGGGTCTGGTCACGGTGGGTTTGAGGGAGAGTTTGAGATCGTTTTGGGGCAGGCGCTGGTGTATGGTCCACCGGTGTCTGATGACCACTGTCCGCATCCGGGAATCTTTGTTTGTAGTCCTGTACCAGGAACCGCAGGTCATTGACCAGAGTCGCCGGTAGGCAGATCATGGGGGTGACATCCGTGCGGACACTAGTGTGGATGGAGTGTTCCTGATAAGTTAGCTCCTCCTGCTCCTCATCAGTGCTTTGGCACTTGACGTTGAGGTCCGAGATAGAGGTAGCTGGAACCATGCGGTCATCCTCTTCGGATTCTTCACTTTGGAAGATGTCGTGAGGTGGTTGCATCTCCACTTTGCTCGGAGACGTGGTTTCCGGGGTAATTTGCGTTTTGCTAGACTTGCTAGACGCAGCATTTGTGCCTGTCGACGTCGAGGGCGTCGTCGACGGCGGCAGCATGAGGGTCGGCATCTCCACCAGTTTGGATTTTTTCCATGGTTCCGATGCCATCTCCGACGACGAGTCTTCCGTCGTCGTCGGCGTCGTCGACGGTACCTTCGTCGCCGGTGCCTTCGTCGCCGGTGCCTTCGTCGACGGTGCCTTCGTCGACGGTTCCTTCGTCGACGGTTTTTCCTTCGTCGACGGTGCCTTCGTCGACGGTGTCGTCGTCGACGGTGTCGTCGTCGACTGTGTGGACGACTGTACCTTGGTCGTCGACGACTTTGATGACGATGTTGTCGTCGTTGGTACCTTCGTCGACGGCGAGCCCGCCGTCGACGGTGTCTTCGTCGTCGTCGTCGACGTCTTCGATGACGCCTGTGAGTTCTTCGATGACGGTGGGCTCGTTAATGACGATGCCGTCGTCGATGGTGTGGTTCTCGTCGTCGACAGGGTCTTCGTCGTCGACGACGATTGCAGTAATATAATAGAGGAAACAGGTCTACCTGATGATGTTGAGGAAGTAGTCGTCGTCGTCAACGCTGAAGGCGATGACGCTGATGTCGTCGACACAGTGGTTGTGACAGAGGTTGTCCTGTGGGTCTGTCTGGTAGACGATGGAGCAGGCCTTTTGAAGGTTTGATCAGCCTGAACAGACACTAAAGATGACGTAGATCTTGCCTCTGAAGACTTGTTTGCCTTTCTAGGAGGAGTGTCTGAGGGGCCCGGGGAAGTTACCCTAGGCCTCTTTTGAGAGACTTCTGAGCTTTTGGAAACACTGCCCTCAGAAGATTCTAGATTGTCTCTGTCCTTCAGCCTGTCCAGCCAGATGAGAAGGCGACCTTCTCTGTCTCTCACAGTCTTTTTAGGGAAAGACCTACAAATCCTGCACTTGTCCGAGACATGATCTGGGTAAAGGCAGTACAAGCATAGCTCATGCTTATCATCCACGTGGATCCTCTTCTTCCCACAGGAAGAGCAGGCCCTGAACAGGGCTTTCTTCTGTGACTCAGACATGGAAGAAGTTTGTGGAAAGAAACCACTTACTGCAAAACAGTGTAGTGAAGAATCCTTGAAGGGTTGAGAGTGAAGAATCACTTTTGAAGAAAGTTAGATGGTTATAAAGGAATCTTGAGCAGAGCTCAAGCTGGAGACTCCCTAGCACAACGTGCGGTAGAAAATCTGAGGGACTGGGGCTCCTCCCAGGGAGGTCCTAGAGGGAGGTCGGAGCTGATTGGCTGACTGTAAGAGTTTGGTCCTTTTTACATAAGGACAAGGAAAGGCCACTAAGGGGAGACCCTTGGGCCTATTTTCTCTATGTATGTCTATAGGACATTACTTTTTTATTTACCGGAGGCTCCCGTCTCGACGACGGGGAATGATTCAGGCATGTGAATCTATGAAAGACACCCAAATACTGGATAACCAAACCGACATCCTATGATTAAAATATCTGCACACATTTACAGGATCCAATGAACACAGTTCACCAAGAGTCTTTATTTTAACATTTTTTATATTGGAATTTGCTTCTCTTAGAAACTTAAGTAAATCTTCCCATGCATACTCTGCACAGCTAAGTGCGACAAACCATGTTGGTGTACCTAAGTTCCATAACATACACTTGAGTTCTCCATGACGACAATACCAATACTCATTTGTTCCACGTTAACATGCCATCAAATTGATTAACTGTGCTTCTAGATTTTTATCTGTTTCTTGAACTTTCTCCACAAATTCTTTCGCAGAAAGAAGTGATTGATGAACTCCAGTTTTAAGTATGTGGTTTACTACATACAGCAGAGAAGACAGATCACTTTCTAACAAAAGGTAAAATATGTTTGGAATGCACTGTCGAAATCTAGGATCTTCATAATATAATCTTGTTGATCGATATTCTGAAGCTGGAATCCATACAGGTTGGACATCATATTGTCCACCTTCTCCAGTAGGAAACAGCTGTGGAAAACAACGAGCTTCCAAGCTTTTCTCCCATACACCCATTGGAGTTCCCTGTGCTTTTTTCATTTGAAATAACTCAATGCTACTTCCTATTACTTCTTTTGAATGCAAAGCACAAATTGTGTAATGTTCATAAATCTCTTCAGTCCTAGACTTTTCCACTTTCTCTATTTGACCACTTGAAATTTCAGATTCATCTTCTAAACTTATTACCTGTTCTTTTCCTTCTCTTCCAGGAGATCCTCATCAATAGTCACAAGCACTGAATAGAATAGCAAGCCTATCAACCACCTGCAGGTAAATGAGAAGCACATGACCCAACCAAAAGATTGTAACAGCCGACAAATCAGCCGTTAAACAGATTCCGCAAGGAGGCCTGGCCTACCTGGGTATCTGCTCTAGTGTCTGAATCAAGACAGTAATGTCTGGTAAATGTATGGACGGTCTTCCAGGTCGCCGCCTTACAAATCTCAGACATGGGTACATTATGGAGAAAAGCTGTAGTGGCCGCTTTCCCTCTGGTGGAATGTGCCAATTGGTAGGCAAGCTTGATACACAAAACTATCCATCTTGAAATAGAACGTTTCGAGTCTGCATAACCTGGTCTGATCTATCCATAGTTGACAAACAGTTGATCAGACTTACGTATAGCTTTGGATCTAGCAAGATAGAATTTTAAAACCCTTTTCAGGTCCAAAGAATGCAAGGCCCTCTCAGCTGGAGTAGAGGGATTGGGAAAAAAGGTGGGTTGAGAGATGGTCTGGTTTACATGGAAATCTGACACCATCTTAGGTAGGAAAATGGATGTGTCCTCAGCACCACCCTATTCAAACGGAACACAGTATAGGGCTCTTTGGAACAGAGAGCTTGAATTTCACTCAACCTACGAGCTGACGTGATTGCTACCAAAAAAGCAGTCTTCCAGGAAATATGCTGCAAAGTTGCTTTATGGATGGGTTCAAAAGGAGGACCCATCAATTTTGATAGCACCAGGTTCAGCTCCCAGGAGGGCGACGGAGGTCGACGGAGGTCTCACTGGGGGATAAACCTTTTTCAACCCCTGCCGGAAGTCCTTCACAGCTGGCAACTGGGAAAAAGAAGGTTGGGAAGGTGATCGCCTATAAGCTGTTATAGAAGCCAAATGCACCCTATTAGAATTAAACTTCAACCCTGCTTTAGCCAGATATAATAAATAAGGAAGAATTACTTCTTCCTGACCCTTGATAGGATAATGATTGTTCTGCATACACCACATATAGAAGCGCTTCCATTTGCATGCATAAGAATGTCTTGTGGAAGGACGTCTCGCTTCTTTCAAGATGGACATGCAGACCTGCGGCAGTCCTAGATGGCCGTATTGTATGACCTCAGTAGCAATGCTGCCAAGCTCAGTGACATAAGGTTGGGATGATGAATCCTCCCATTAATTTTGGATAACAGGTCCGACCTGCATGGCAGCCTCTTGTGAGGAGTCACTGACAGATGAAGAAGGTCCGTGTACCACCATTGCCTCGGCCAGTCGGGGGCAATGAGGATCATCGTTGTGCACAAGTGTGTCAGCTTGCTCACCACCTTCGGGATCAGCGGAAGGGGTGGAAAGGTGTACACAAATTCCCCTGACTAGTCTATCAAAAGGGCATTCCCTTTCGATCCTGGTCAGTAAAATCTTGAGGCGAAGTCTCGGCATTTGGTGTTTTCGACGTCCGCGAAGAGATCTATGGTGGGACGACCCCAAGACTGGAAGATGTCTTCGACTACCTCGTCGTTGAGAACCCAGTCTTCTCTGTCTTCGAAATGCCGGCTTAGTGTGTCCGCCCTCACATTCTGTTCTCCTGGGAGGTGGACTGCTGTGACTGACAACTTGCGAGCCAATGCCAAATGCTTTGAGCTTCCAATGAAAGAGTCCGTGAGCGTGTTCCCCCTGCTTGTTCAAGTAGTACATTGTGGTGGTGTTGTCCGTTTGTACTAACACTGATGTCGCTTGAATTGAGGGCAGGAACGCTTTGAGGGCTAGGTGGACTGCCCTCAACTCCAACATGTTGATGTGGTAAGTACGCTCTTTGGGAGACCACATACCTTGCACCTGGAGATGACTCATGTGTGCTCCCCAGCCTTGCAGAGAGGCATTTGTGATCAACGTCTGTGCAGGAGGAGGTTGATGGAACAGAACTCCGACCTGCATATTCTGCTTTTTGTCCACCAAGGAATGGACGCTCGAGCCGCTTCTGACAGAGCAATCTTGTCGTCCCACTTGTCCTCTTGTTGGTCCCACTTGTCCTCCAGATCCTACTGAAGAGGACCCATTCGCAGACTGGCATTTGGGACCAGGAAAATGCAGGATGCCATTGACCCTAGCAGGGAGGCAATTCTTCGCACCTTCAGGTCTTTGTTGTGAAGTACCAGTTGACACTTCTGAGCTATGGAACACTGTCTCTCCTCCAAAGGAAACACTTTTCCTACCTCGGAGTCTAGCAGCACTCCTAGGAAGTGAATCTTCTGCGTAGGCTGTGAGATTGACTTGTTGAAGTTGACATGCAGTCCCAACCGGTGGCAGAGGTCGATGCAGCTCAGGAATTGTTTTCTTACACTGTCTGGGGAAGGACCTTTCAACAGCCAGTCGTCCAAGTATGGGTACACGAAGACACCCCTGTGGCGTAGTGCGGCACTGCGACACACTTCGTGAACACCTGGGGTGCTGACTTCAACCCGACCAGAAGGACTTAGAACTGGTAGTGGGAGGTCCCCACCCGGAACCGAAGGAATCTTCTGTGGTTGTGAGCTATCGGGACATGGAAGTATGCATCTTTTAGATCCAGCGACCACATCCAATCTCCCCTCCTGAGATGTGGATATATTTGATAAAGTGCCAACATGCAAAATCTTTCTTTTTTGATATACAGGTTGAGTGTTCTCAAGTCCAGAATGGGTCTGTATTCTGCCTTTTGGCCCTTTTTTCTGACCAGAAAGTATCGTGAATACACTCCTTTCCCCCTCTGAGAAATTGGCACCCTCGTGATGGCTGACTTTTCGAGGAGTATAGCCACCTCTTTTTTCAAAAGGGTTAGCTGATGACCTAATGTTGGCATTGGACGAACGGTGGAGGAAGATGTTGGAAACGAAGACAGTATCCATTCTGAAGTGTAGTTAACACCCAGCGGTCTTTTGTAATGGTATGCCACTCTTCCATATGATGCTCAATGCTTCCCCCCACTGGAGGGGTCAACGGCCCTGGGGGAAGGAAGGACTCATGGCTTGGACTGGGCTTTGTTGGAATTGTTGCCCTAGCGCTGATTTCCACCGCCTCTGGAATTACGCCTGCCTCTGTCTTGAGACTTTTGCTGCACCCTGCTGGTCCTGACCCTTCTGCCACTGAGGGGTTTGAACCCTCTGCTTGGAGGAGCCCTTATTGTAGGTGCAAACCCTTTTCCGAAACTCTTTCTTCTTCTCAAGCCCTACGGCTTTAAGAGTGTCTAACTCCGCTTTCATTCGCTGCATCTCTTCATCGGTACTTGCACCAAATAATAATGTTCCAGAAAAGGGCAAGTTCAAGATGCGGGACTAAGCCTCTGGTTTTAGGGCCGTAAGACGCAGCCAGGAAGACCTCCTTGCACATACTCTGTGAGCATAGCTGTGCACTGCAAGAGTAGCTCCGTCCGCTGCAGCGCCGATGATCTGATTGGAGACCTGGCTGCCCTCCAAGAGAATCTCCTCAAAGTCCTTTCGATCTTCTTGCGGGAGTTTTTCGATGAACCGCTGCAGAGAATCCCACAGGGACCGATCATAGCGGCCCAAGAGTGCTTCCGCATTCGAAACCTTCAGAAGTGAGGCTGAGGTGTGACAGACTCTTCTTCCCCAAGAATCCTGCGACTTGTTTTCCTTATCCAGAGACACTGGGGAAGAGGAAGCCACCGCGTGGGATTTTCTCGCTACCGCAATAATGACCGAGTCTGGTGGAGGATCGGCCCTGTGGAAGAGAGCATCCTCCTCTGGTGAGCGATAGTTAAGAATCCTCTGAAGAGTTAAATCCTGAAGAAGATGATGAAAGGCTCACTGGCGTGTTTCCTCTTGAAGGGTCTCTAGAGCGGGATCTAGACCGACTCTGTTAAGTCGGATCCGCTGGACCTCTCTTCCTTTTAACAGGAGGGCTCATGCCCGCAGGAGAATATTCTGTAGATCTAGATCGTCTCACTGAGGCCAATTCTTCTTCCGCAGCCGACGCCGACCTCGGAGATCTTTATTGCGACAGCGGCCTGTGACCTGGCGACGGAGTTTGCAAACTCGATGTCGTGGTTTTCTGGGTCGACGCTGACCCGGACAGTATGGGCCTTGACGCCGATGAAGGCTGCGCAGAGGATTGATGCACTCCCTGCGGAGATGTGTGGCTCGACGTCGAACGCCTCTGGGATTCCGATGAAGACCTATCTAGACGTCGATCTTCGGTGTTGGGACGTCAACGACAGATGGCTCGACGTCGAACGTCGATGCTTTGACGTCGGCGGAGGGTGCTTCGGTGTCGACAACCAGTGCGAACCAGCATCAACGGAGAGTGTCTCGAGGTTGAGTGTCGATGTTGAGTCGTTGACGGAGAGTGTCTCGACATCGAGTGGCGATGTTGAGTCGTCGACGGAGAGTGTCTCGACGTCGAGCTTTGATGATCTGGCGTCGACGGAGTGTGCCTCGACGTCGAACGCCATTGACTGGGCGTCGACGGAGGTTGTCTCGACGTCAAACGCCCATGACTAGGCGTCGATGGAGGAAGCTTCGACGTCGAAGGCTAGTGATGCGGCTTCGACGATGGCTGTCTCGACGTTGAGCTCCTGTGCACCAACGAAGACCTCTCACTCGACGCCCAGTTGATGTCAGCGGAGGTGCCTTTGATCTCGACGCTGAAGTCTTCGCCGTGGAAGATGACTCGTCTTCGTCACCGTCAACGGAATCTTCGACGCCGATCCCGACGTCGAAGGAGAACAAGTCGGGACTTCTCTCGACGTCGATCGCATCCTCCGTTTTTTCTGTCTCTTAGGAGACCTACCTCTTTTAGAGAGGCCATAAATACTTATCCTATCCCTAACTTTGAAGGTTCTCCTAGACAAAGTCTTGCAGTGTTCACAGGTGTCTGCAGAGTGTGTCTCAGGGAGACAGAGGATACACACAGGATGTGTATCAGTCCTGGCCTTCTTCTTCCCACAAGAAGGGCAGTTGTCAAAAAGAGAAGGAATTTTGACAAAAATGACCCCTTTTTTGAAACTCAAAAAAGGCAGCACTAACACTCTTAAGCCTAAAAACCGTCGAGTGAAAGTGAAAATTGAAGAAAATCACATAGAAATTTTGACAGAAAGTCAAAAAAGGTGGGAGCTGTTGAACCAGGGTCCTGACAGAGGAGCCAGAAAGAACAACTGACCTAACTGTCACCCCTGAGGCATGATGGGAAGCCAGGGGTCATGGCCGCCTTAAAGGCACAGTGCCAGTTTTTGTTGAAAATGCTTTCATTTTCTATGCTATTGCTTTTCAATGCAGCCTGTAGGCTAACAATGTCTATTTATTAGCAATTTTCAGGATTTATGAGTGTTTTGCTCATTAAAACACAGAGTTCAAGTGCTATTTGACCTAATGTGTTTTTTTTTTGGTTGCTAATACAGTATATGTATGGGTAATGACATTGTTTAGCCTCAGTTTTGGGGCTGCATTGGTGTGAGAAAAAAATATTTATGTACATACATATATGAGGAGCGAGATATATGTGATTTCCATATATATTTTTATATTATTTCCTGGGGTCCCCTCACGAGGGCGGGAATATTCAGTGCTTATGACTATTGATGAGGATCCCCTGGAAGAGAAAGCACAGTTTTCATAAAGAAAGGAACCAGTAATGGCACAATTTCTCTGTTGCTTCTCACATAAATACATGTAAAGAACAAATCAGAATACGTCATTCCTTCAACAACATTCCAAAACCTATCTCCATTGGTTAATTTTGAATTTTCCATACGAAAAGCTACTTAATATTATGCGCCACATACAGGTCACAAGTTCAACCTATTTTATCACCACACCTGCTGGAACATTCTACGACACCTGCAGGTTAAAAGTTCCTGAATTCTTTTTAACCTAATGATATAGTTTTGCAAATTTGTATTGAACATTTAACGGCACGCGCAGGTTAAAAGTTCACAAAAGGGGTCAGTAGTTCATCAGCTATATCCCTAAATCCAGCAGCACCTCAACTTACGCCCCCAGCGCCATCAGACCCGTAGTACGAGTTACTTACCTTTGGTGACGATGTATCTGGTAGAGACGATTCTAGCCGTAGAGGTGGGGGGCTGGGTCTCCTGTGAGTGCCTTGACGGGTTGCTCCGTCTGGGGACGGTTCATTCCTCCTTGGTTCTTGGAGGATGGAGTTCCGGTGTTCAGATGCCCTGCTGCTCTGGCTACGCCAGGTTTGGGGGAGATTGCTTTCTATCCCTCTCCTTCCCTTCCCTCCCTTCCTTCCAGTGCTATCCCCTGATTAAGGGTCATCTGGCCATGTCTTGCCTTATCCCTTGTGGGTGGTTGCCCTCTATGTTGGGGTGGCTTGGAGGGTTGTTGTCCCTGTCTGTCTTGGGACTGGTCCCCTTTCTCTAGATGGGGGTGGTAGGTTTACTTTGTGTACTATGACTTTACGCATGTTCCTTGCCTCTGGAGCACGGGAGTGGGAGGCTGCCTATGTGCTGACAGGGTGGCTGCGCAGGGCTCTGCTTGCTCTTTCTTCTTTCCTGTCTTTGGGTTCTACTGTGTCGCCACTATTCTGTATGGTGTTCTTAGTCATAGCTTCTTTACAATTTTTCTGCTCTTTGCACACTGTTTCCATGCGTCCACAGTTTTTTTATCCGGTGATTCCGCGTTGTGGTGTGGAAAAGTTCTCCGATGAAAACTGACGTAGGCGCGCCAGGGAGGGTCTTATGTGACGATCGGCACGCCTGGGCGGAGTCGCGTGATGTCGCCCGGCCCCCGGTGCGCAGGGATGCTGTGGCAAAAAGTTTCCGGATCCAGTCTCATGCCTGGGAATAATTCTACGTGAAGTAATCTGCGGCTAGTAGTCTCTATCAGATGGACTCAGTGCTTTCCACTTTAGAAATACCGAATTAATTTGATACACGCAAATTTACCTTCGCACTCCCTATATAACACCCCCTAAGCACTATACACAAGCTACACTGTTCGAAACAAAAGTTCCTCCGAGTAGGTATAACTACATGTTGACACTACTTGGACAGATGTGGCACAGCGGCCAGAACACATGACTTCACAGCATATGACACACACTTTGGGCTCACGCTTTCAGACCCGAGTCCGGCAGCACCTCACCTTAGCAGCATGAGATTCTGGATAGCACCTCACATATATTCCGTACCCCAACACTTTCATACCAGTACGGGTTAGTAGTTCATCCTAGTAGGTATAAACACATGCTGACACTACTTCCACAGCTGTAGTGCAGCGGCCATGGCACATGACTTCACAGCATAAGACACACAGTTTGGGCTCACGCTTTAATCCCTGAGTCCCGCATCACCTCACCTGCATCAGACTCAATACATCACTAAATTTCCGTAGCCCAGCACTTTCACAAAGGTAGGGGTGAATACTTTGCTTCGCACCCCCTCTAAACAACACCCTAAACACGTCACAGAGGTTACAGTGCTCCTACCCACTTTTTTTGCCCTTTTTTCGCCTTACTCGCTTTAATGAAATCACAAAATGGTGGCCACCACTTCCTAGTTGCAACCGCTCGCAGCCAATCAGCAGCAAGCTTGCCTCAGCCAATCAGATGGCAGAATTCCCCAATATTGATATTTGTAAATTTCGATATTTCTCAAAAACTACAGAACAGATTTACACAAAATAAACAAATGCATGCTTTCTAGACCAAGACCAATCTCCCTGCCAAATTTGGGGTAATTCCGTTCACCCGTTCGACCTGTAGCCTTGTCTAAAGTGTCCTATGGAAATTAACATGGAGAAAACACGTTTTGGGACTTCCCTTTTTCCTCGACCCTCCCCTTGACGAATCACTCCCAAGCTTTCAACATAAGAGTTTTGAAAATTTCATTAAGATTCACCAAACAACGCCAAAGTTATAAGAAAAACAAAAAATGTTCTTCCTATGGAAACTAGGTCCTAACTATAACTACCTACTGGCAACCGCCTGAAGGGAAAGATATACATACATTATATATATATATATATATATATATATATATATATATATATATATATATATATATATATATACATACATATATATATATATATATATTCACTGAAAAAACCATAGGTTATAGACCATATATAGTTAGGAATTAGCATTTACAAAACCTTGAAAATTCACTGAAAAAACCATAGGTTATAGACCATATATAGTTAGGAATTAGCATTTAAAAAACCTTATTTTACTCACACAAAACCATTGAAATTCCATATATAGTTAGTTGCACTAACTATATATCGCGCACCTGCAATCCACTGCTGATGATGTCACATATTACATCATTCATGACATGGTCAGTGACATCACTGATGACATCACTGATGACATCTCAAATGACATCACTGATGACATCACTGATGACAACATCCAGTGACTGTATGTTTCTGTAAAGTTAAAATATATCTTACATATTGAAGAATGAGTGGATGTATAAGTGTCTGGATGAAGGATTTAGTAGGTGCGTGACTGACTGTATGAGTGAGTGATTAAATGTGTCTCACTGAATGCATGGGTTAGTGACTAAACTGTCTTAATTTGTGCATCATTATGTCTGTTGTTCTGTAAACTGCTGCATGTGTTGATCATTAGCTATACGAGAGGCTATATGTGTTATTAATTGCTTGCCCAAGTATTTCTATGGGAGATTGAGTTTGTGTGGGGGTGGCTGAAAGGTGTGTGACTCTATGCATAGATGTGTGAACAGTTTATTCACTAGGTGTATGAGTTCAAGAGTGCATGTGGAAACAGCTACATGGGCAGTTGACTGTGTGCATGAGTGTATTGATGAGTAAATGGATATCTCAATGCTACATGTCATAGTAAGTACATATGTAAAACACAGTACATGTGAGAGTTGGCATATATAAATAACTGTGCATGAGAGCCACCGAATGAGTGAGTGGTTGTATCGATCATTGTGAACTTGTATCAGGGATTGTATAAGAGAGTAAATATGTGTTAGTATATGTTTCAATAAGTAAGGTGTGTTTAACTGTATAGTTGAAGAAATGGAGATGAGATTGTTTCTTTGCATGACTGACTGGGTGTGTGAGTAACTCCATGGATGAGTGGAAGTGTGTGAGTGTCTGTATACACTGAGTGTATCTAAGATTATATTAGAGTCTGAAGAGGTTTATCGTATTAGCACAAGAATGATGTCAAATGAGATGTCATTAGTGATGTCATCAGTGATGTCATTTGAGATGTCATCAGTGATGTCATCAGTGATGTCACTGACCATGTCATGAATGATGTAATATGTGACATCATCAGCAGTGGATTGCAGGTGCGCGATATATAGTTAGTGCAACTAACTATATATGGAATTTCAATGGTTTTGTGTGAGTAAAATAAGGTTTTTTAAATGCTAATTCCTAACTATATATGGTCTATAACCTATGGTTTTTTCAGTGAATTTTCAAGGTTTTGTAAATGCTAATTCCTAACTATATATGGTCTATAACCTATGGTTTTTTCAGTGAATTTCAATGGTTTTTTAATAGCAAATATCATAAGCTGTCGAATGTCAAGTACGTGGTAAGTGAAAACATTTTCGTGTTTATGCACACTGATCTGCTTTGAATGGTGCCCCCCCCCCCCTCATTTCTATTAGGAGTACTCTCTCTTTGCAGATAGTGAAAGGTAGTTAACGCAGGTCTTTGCCCCCATTGTAATCCGTCGTGCCTGCTTCTCTCTCCATTTGATTCATTGTTATCCAAGTATTTACTGTTTTAGAATTAGTTCTCTTTGGTTCATTCTCTATTTACAAACAAACACAGAGTCGCAATACTCTGTTTAGTCTTTGCAGATAACGAAAAATCGTGTAAAAAAAAAGAAAAGGAATCGAGCAAAATCAGTAGGCCACTAATGGGATCTCTTTTTGACCTCGCTAAAATAGAAACATTAGGAACAACCCCTCATGACAAATACAAAACTAGTGAGATGAACTGAACTCCACACAATGATGGCTGCAAAACAGCTCGGCTCCGCCACCCACCCCGCCCAAAATAACGATAAAGAACGGCTGCCATGATTGGTTGCGGAATGACCACGACGGAGCTACGAAATGGTGCTGCTCTCATGCTAACCCCAGCTTCAGTCTGAAACATCCAGAAACACTGTAGACTACCAATTCGATCAGTTCCGGTAGCGCCCCAATGTAACCCGGTAGAGAAGAACTAGCCCTCCCCTCTTTGACTGATGGTTCTTGTTGCCTGTCCCTTCTGTTGTCATTTAACAGAACTATTTAGCCTGCTGAAAGGGGTTGTGTTCCGACCGCTGGTTGGTGGAGACATTTTGACTATATTCTGTACCTGCGTTGTCGCGTAATGCGTCATATGACGCGCCGCGTTAGCGCATCCGGAAGTCATCCGGGGCGCGCAGCGCGTAACGTAAGCATAACAAGTCATGTGACTTGTTAATAAAACTTTTCATTGGTTCATTTTACTTTTCTTATTGTAATGATGAAAGGCTTGGTCATATGACCTAAAAATTACGCTTTTCATTACTTCCGAACATTATTTTTTCTTAAATATATGTTATAATGTTCCAGGCTAATGTACTTTCCCGGAAATTTTACAACTGTCCTGCAAGTAAAATATATTCTTTTTTCGAGAAAAAGAGCGTTTCTTCGTCCCATGACGGAGCCGTTGAGCAAAAGAGGGTCGACCTGCTGTCTTAGTCGCCGATACGCCTGAATATGAGATTCTTATCGATCACTTTATGTTGCAGGAATAGAAAACACAACAGCCCTTGACCATTTATCTTTACTGCGTTCCTTCGTATTATACCTTTTACCCTTCATGTAATTGGTCTGCTTTATTTCACTTGCCTTTTAATGATTCTAAAACAGTGACTATTATTAAAAACTTTACCAATGTATATACTACTACCATGTTTTCTTTTAAAAACCTTTATTGTGAAAATTTCATTATACAAATACGAGCCTATAACCACGTGGGCCGGCCACGGAGCAAACTGTAATCGTATATGATGAATAGACATTTACACTGTAGAGGAACGTAACGGGCGGGCCATTAGGTTGCAAGAACTAAGGTGTCTAACAGTTACGGAATCGGTGGACGTACATTTTATAATTAAAATACGACAGGGCCAGTTACAATAAAATTATCTAGATATACATTTGCGGGCAAGTACCATGGGTGACGTTAATTCGAACTTTCAACAGTACAGTAATCAATAACACATCAGAACTTAATATCAATAGGGATGTCGAAATATTCAATCAATTCTCGTCCCCGCCCGCCATGTGCTTCAAAACTGCATACGTATCTCGTGATTTCAAGGTTCTGCAACCAGTACACAACAAGGAGTTACGAGTCCCATTTATTCTGGCGCCATTTTGGGCGAGGACGGGCAGGTCCAGGATATAGTCAAAATGTCTCTACCAACCATCGACTATGATGATGTTCATATGCTGTATTTATTAGAGTAACACTCATCTGTCCACATGAAATTAATTTGCCACAATCTAAACATGTCATTTTAATCTTTCCAAAGTTCTTCTAAATATTTGGGACCGTTTCCCTTGCCTCTGAAGCTCTCAGTGCCACTTCTTTGATGAATGTACTAGCAGGTCAGGGGTTCTCCTCCAAATCTCTCTTTTATGCAGCACTATAATTAATTGGTGCCACCTCTCCATATAACGATGCATGGTATAGTTACCACAACTATATTTTTTTTCGGTTCCTCTGGAGAGTTCATCGTGGCAGATGAAGCGTGTAACGTACCGGGCATTTACCTTTTTTTGCATGTACAGGAAAGGAAAAAAAAATCGAGCGTCCGAGTTCTAAGGTGTCCCAGGGCCATTTTGGTGGACCAGGCCCAAATCCAAAGAACAGCTATCTCACAGGCTAATGGGGCGACCCACGCCGAGTTTCAGCATTGTAGGATGACCACACAAGTACAGCAACTTGCTAGACATCACCTCGGTGCCATCCGGATCTCGGCGCCCCACTGCAGATGAAGTGCCTCTCAACTATGAAACCACCACGGTGACATCCGGATCTTGGCGCGTTGTGCTGCCTTCGGCCTATTCGCACATCGGTCCGCTACTGACGCCATCTCACAGGCTAATGGGGCGACCCACGCCGAGTTTCAGCATTGTAGGATGACCACACCAGTACAGCAACTTGCTAGACATCACCTCGGTGCCATCCGGATCTCGGCGCCCCACTGCAGATGAAGTGCCTCTCAACTATGAAACCACCACGGTGACATCCGGATCTTGGCGCGTTGTGCTGCCTTCGGCCTATTCGCACATCGGTCCGCTACTGACGCCATCTCACAGGCTAATGGGGCGACCCACGCCGAGTTTCAGCATTGTAGGATGACCACACCAACTTGCTAGACATCACCTCAGTGCCATCCGAATCTTGGCATCTCAACGCCTAGTGGTATCTTCCATACAAAAAATATTGTTACGCTGCCTTTGGCCCCATTCGCACATCAGTCCGCAACTTAGACATCACCTCGGTGCCATCCGGATCTTGGCATCTCAGCGCCTTGTGGTGTCAGTCAGAAAATATTGTTGTGCTGCCTTCGGCCTATTCGCACATCGGTCCGCTACTGACGCCATCTCACAGGCCAACGGGGCGCCCCACGCCGACTTTCAGCATTGTAGGATGGCCACACCAGTGCGGCAACTTGCTACACACCACCTCGGTGCCATCCGGATCTTGGCATCTCAGCGCCTTGTGGTGTCTTCTACTCCGGAAATATAGTAGAAAATATTGTTGCGCTGCCTTTGGCCCCATTCACACATCAGTCCGCTACTGACACCATCTCACAGGCCAACGGGGCGCCCCACGCCGACTTTCAACATTGTAGGATGGCCACAGAAGTGCGACAACTTACTAGACACCACCTCGGTGCCATCCGGATCTTGGCGCGTTGTGCTGCCTTCGGCCTATTCGCACATCGGTCCGCTACTGACGCAAACTCACAGGCCAACGGGGCGCCCCACGCCGACTTTCAGCATTGTAGGATGGCCACACCAGTGCGGCAACTTCCTACACACCACCTCGGTGCCATCCGGATCTTGGCGCGTAGTGAAGCTGCAGCAGCTGCAAATAAGCTTCAGACAGTGTTACAACCGCTGCTCAGAACTCTCAACTATGACACCACCTCGGTGCCATCCGGATCTTAGCGCGTTGTATTGCCTTCGGCCTATTCGCACATCGGTCCGCTACTGACGCCGCCTCACGTGCCAACGTATTTTCTCCGCATTTTATACCCTATGCCGCATAACAGGTCATGTGACTTGTTTATAAAACTTTTCATTGGTTCATTTTACTTTTGGTTTCCTAATGATGGAAGGCTTGATCATATGACCTAAAAACAACACTTTTCATTGGATGAAAACTTTTTTTTCCCCCCAAACGATGAAAGCCCCACCTTGTTTCTGGATGTTTCAGACTAAACTGGCGTCACCATGAGAGCACCACCATCTCGTAGCTCCGTCGTGGTCATTCCGCGAGCAATCATGGCAGCCGCTCCCCACCAGAAGCCTGCAGGACTCGGGGCCCCCAAAACTTTTGATGAATTCTCAAGGCGGAGGGGACGCTTTCGAGAATGGGGTCCAAGACCTAGCAGACAAGCGTCCGATTTCCAAGGTGTCCCAGGGCCATTTCAGTGGACCAGGCCCAAAAAGGAAACAGCCTGCCGCCATTTTGAGAGTCCTGTGACAGCCGCCTATCGCTGCACCGCAAGAGTGGGCGCAACTCAGCTGAATGGCGGATTTTGACACAGTGGACCAAAAGCGGACGGAATGGCAACTGAAACGGTAAAGGGGCGCCCCACTAAAACAGATGAGACTCCACCTGGAGAGGCCCGTTCACGCCGCCTCCCCCGGGGCGCTCCACGCCGTTATTCGGAGCAGCATTGTAGGATACCAAAACCAGTGCGGCAACTTACTGGACATCACCTTGGTGCCATCGTTCTGCTGCCTTGGAACTATTCGCACAACAGTTTGCTACTGATGACCCACCCCCCGCGACGCCCCACGCCGTTATTTGCTGGGTGGCAACTTACTAGACATCACTTTCGTGTCATCTAGATTTCGGCGCGTTCTGCTGCCTTGGAACTATTCGCACAACAGTTTGCTACTGATGACCCACCCCCCGCGACGCCCCACGCCGGAAATCTGGACGTTGTGCTGCGTTGGGACTATTCGCACAGCCGACCGCTACTTCGTTGTTTTTCTCTAAAAATGTTTATATGTTATTACTATTTTTGTTTTCTTGTATATATTTATAAATTATTAAAGTTTTATAATCTTACTACTTTGTCGGAGTGCTATATATTTTTAATGTGACACATAATTGTAAAAACTTTGATGTACAAAGAGTCATCCCTGGAATCTTCCGCTTCACGCTCGGTCCCCTCCCCAATCACAATACAGGATGGTTTTCAGATAATAGCAACGCTTCTGCTGTGACGGATCTCATCGAGTGTGGGCCTTGATCTACTATAACTCCTTTGAAGACGGGTGATTCTTTACAGCTGTGGCCATAAACTACATCTGCAGGGCTAGCTGATAGCCTAGGACCGGCCTGGACAATCGGACACAGAGGAAAAGGAGTGTCAGAGGGTGCGGTAGTGAATAGGGCGAAAGGGAGGTGTCGGGCGGGCACAGGGTGTGATTCTCAGGGAAGAACAGCGCAGATGGGGGGAGGTTTATTACCCATGCATAAAACAGAGAGCGGGGGTGACCACTGCCTGGGGGAGATGCTTGCGAGGGTGGGGAGCCATGCTAAGGATCGACAGCGTGCACAGAGTGGATCTGGTCAAGGCATCTAAAATGGCTGCCGTGCACGACAAAAGTGTGGCATTTGAAAAAAGACAAGATGGCGCACACAATGTTTTTCAACAATTCCTGATTTCCTTCGAATCGAACGTTAACAGACGTTGGGGCATATTACCAAAGTTAAGCGATATTTATCCCTAACGATGCATTGCAAAGATTTTTTTACCGTCAGAAATTATCGCAGATAAACCTTGCTATTATCAAGGTTTATCGCAAATACGATAAAAAACGAGCGCAATGCATTAATATCGCTGAAAACTCCGTGATATTCATGCATTACCGAGCTAATGCTCTTAGCCATGTTATCCACCTCCCATTGGATAACATGGCTAAGAACTGCTCAGGGCAGCTGTTACTTTTTGGAGATATTCGCGCTTATCTCGAATATTTCCAAAAGTTGATAATAGGAGATAGCGATGTTAGCGACTGTTTCCAGTCGCTAACATCTTGGCATGCCCACTTTGCATGTCATTAGTGATAAATATCACTCACATGCAAAGTGGGACCCAAGATGGTCGCTATCTCCTACTAGCCGTCGCTAACTGGTGTTAGCAACAGCTAGGTAATACAGATATAATTTTATCTCCGCGAAGCGGAGCGCTGTTACAGATATATATCTTGTTTTTGAACGTTAATTTCTCAAAATGCACTGAAGCACATATATTGAGACATAGCAAAGGCACATCGGGCTACCAGTCCCTAATATTTTACCAAGTTTCGTGCAAATCCATTCAGCCGTTCGATTATTATTATTATTATTTTTTTTTGCCCCGCGGGGCCCTTTTAAAACCTCCACATCAAACCTAGGGGGTCAGCGAGGATCTACTATGCCCCCTTATGGTCATCAGCCGTTCGATTATTATTATTATTTTTTTTTTTTGCCCCGCGGGGCCCTTTTAAAACCTCCACATCAAACCTAGGGGGTCAGCGAGGATCTACTATGCCCCCTTATGGTCATTTGCCCCTTCGCTTTGGCCTCCTCTTGTCTCTCGATCCTACCGAGAGACAAGATGGCGGCCGCTACGTACTGTTTGGAATGTTTACAGACACCGGAGAGCCAATCAGCTTCGCTTCGCAAAGCTCCGTAACGCGAAAAGTACGCGAAGCGGTGCGCTGTTACAGATATATATCTTTTTTTGAACGTTAATTTCTCAAAATCCACTGAAGCACATATATTGAGACCTAGCAAAGGCACATCGGGCTACCAGTCCCTACAATTTTGCCAAGTTTCGTGCAAATCCATTCAGCCGTTCGATTATTATTATTATTATTTTTTTTTGCCCCGCGGGGCCCTTTTAAAACCTCCACATCAAACCTAGGGGGTCAGCGAGGATCTACTATGCCCCCTTATAGTTATTTCCCCCTTTGTTTTGACCTCCTCTTGTCTCTCGATCCTACCGAGAGACAAGATGGCGGCCGCTACGGACTGTTTGGAATGTTGACAGACGCCGGAGAACCAATCAGCTTCGCTTCACAAAGCTCCGTTGCGCGAAAAGTCCGCGAACCAGAGCGCTGCCTGGTCCGCGCTTACAGATATATATCTTTTTTTAAACGTTAATTTCTCAAAATCCACTGGAGCACATATATTGAGACCTACAAAAGGCACATCGGGCTACCAGTCCCTACAATTTTGCCAAGTTTCGTGCAAATCCATTCAGCCGTTCGGGCTAAAAGTGAGGCCAACCGCCCTATGGAAAACTCAATGTTAAAAACACGTTTTGGGACCCCCCTTTTTTCTCGGCCCCCACTGGACGAACCCCCCCCAAATTTTCAAGGGCTGCTCAGAAACAAAATGTGCCATTTTCCTGAAAATTTCAGCCAATTCCGTCCACAAACGCCAAAGTTATTAGACATAGAATTTTCAAAAAACCCATAGAGAAAAAATCCTAACTATATATACCTACTGGCGACCGCCAGTAGGTAATATACATACATATATATATAATATACTCTATTACCTACTTTCATAGGGAAATCGCAACATTCTATTGGGAATAACTTTGGCGCCGGTTGAGGAATCGTCCTGAAATTTTCCTTAACTTTGTCTCGCGGCGCTCGGGTCCTTCCCTGAAAGTTTGGGGGGGATTCGTCAAGCAGGGGCCGAGATAAAAGGAGGGTCCCAAAACATGTTTTCTCCATGTTAGTTTCCATAGGGCGGTTGGACTCACTTTTAGCCCGAACGGCTGAATGGTTTTCCACCAAACTTGGCAAAATTGTAGGGACTGGTAGCCCGATGTGCCTTTGCTATGTCTCAAGATATGTGCTCCAGTGGTTTTTACGAAAATTAACTTTGAAAAAATATATATTGGGCTACATTGGGCTATATATATGTTAGAGCCCAAATGTAGCCCAATGTAGCCCAAAGATGGCCACCAGAGACAAAAAAACCAAATGTAGCCCAAATATCAGCCAGATGTAGCCCAACTATAGCCCAATGACAGAATGTCCCAGAGTGTTCTAAAGAACAAGTAGAGCGCTAACAGTCTTACTTATGACAAAAGCATGGCACACCTGAAGTCATCTTGATTGGAATAAAGTGTTAACACTTAAAACATTTAATTTGCAAAGGAACAAAATGAGGGGGTTCATTTTGCCATAGAAATTATGATTAGTGCTGAAGAAAGAAAAATTAGGGCACATTTTGAGTGACTTCTCAAATCCTCTTATATTTCATTAAAAAAATTCTGATATGCAGTCTCCCAAGATGGCCACCAGAGACAAAAGAGCCTGTGCTTAAAAACTCTGTTAGCAATGCAGGCATTGGAGATTTAAAAAACATTTTAATATATAAAAACGTTATCCGCTAATAGAATTAGCATTTAAAAAACCTTGCGAATTCAATGAAAAAACCATAGGTTTCAGGCCTTATATAGTTAGGAATTAGCATTTAAAAAACCTTGCGAATTCACTGAAAAAAACATAGGTTTCAGGCCTTATATAGTTAGGAATTAGCATTTAAAAAACCTTTGAAATTCACTGAAAAAACCATAGGTAGGTTTCAGGCCTTATATAGTTAGGAATTAGCATTTAAAAAACCTTGCAAATTCACGGAAAAAACCATAGGTTTCAGGCCTTATATAGTTAGGAATTAGCATTTAAAAAATCTTTGAAATTCACTGAAAAAACCATAGGTTTCAGGAGTTATATAGTTAGGAATTAGCTTTTAAAAAAGCTTTGAAATTCACTCAAAAAACGATAAGTTTTAGTGGTGTTCTAGTTAGCTGGACATTTTACTCATACAAAACCATTGAAATTGCTCCTATATAGTTAGTTGTACTAACTATATTTCGCGCACCCGCAATCCACTGCTGATGATGTCACATATTAGATCATTCATGACATGGTCAGTGAGATCACTGATGACATCTCACTACCATATGGGATCCAAATCATCACATACGCACGATTGGCAATTGGTAGTTGCACTGAAGCACCCAAAAAATACACCAATTAATTTGCAGTCCTGTATGGAAACAGTGGCC